>NC_064912.1:20065117-20665117 GCF_929443795.1 Astur gentilis | reverse complement strand
TGGCAGGGCAGTGGAGAGCTCCAGGGAACTGCCAGCTGTTCTGCTTAGCCAGGTCTGGAAACCATGGTTTGAATGAATGCCAGGCTCCTGAATGCCAGTGACACACTGCACAGATAAAATTACTCAGAGCCCTAGGTGCAGGAGTTGCCTGAAACATGCCATATGGCTGAGTTCAGGGTCAAGCATCAAGAGCAGATTGTCAGAATGTGGAATCTGGAGACCCCAGGGCTCAATTTCCTAGAGCTGTTCACTGTGCACAGAGACGAGAGCACACATTGCATCACCTTCCTGCTCTCTGAGCCCTTGCATTCATCATAGTCAGTGCCTCACTGAAGGTTACGGGATGTCATCTTACACGTTTCAGAGGTTTACCAACAGGAAATTTCCAGCCTTGGTGTGGACTGGTTGCTTCCATCTTCTGTTAGCTGTAGACGTACAAAGAGATGTTCATATTTTAAATATGGTGCAATGACATCAATAGTAATAATTATTGCATGCATCAAAGCTTTGGAGATTAGCCACGGATCATGCATCTAAATGGCAAATGGCTATAATAGCTCCATACGTGAAACATCAAAGTATGAGGAAACATTGCTCTGTTATAAAAAATACATCAGAGTGATCATTCCACTCTAAGCAAAGTGCAGAACTGTAGACGTGCATGGAACAAATGCAACACATTTCATACTCATTTGGGTGTTTCAAGTATGGGAAAAATTGATTCCACAGTTCCAATTGCCAATGCACATCAAGTGAAGACTGCATTGAAATTATGAGATTTCACACAATATTAGGCTTAAGTTGACTCCTCCTTGTGAAAATGTATTTATAATTAGGGCCTAGAAAAGCAAGAAGCAGTATTTGGGGTTTTAATTTTTTATATGCTCCCTGGCAGAGAGAGAAGTGGCTGAGATTGCATAAAATTCTTAAAAACATGATGTTTCAAGTATCCTTTTGCTGAATTGAAATGGCTTTCTTGTAGATTGAAGGAACTGCACTGTTGTTTTCTTTGTTAGGAGAAAAGTATTCCAAACTGAGAAAAGCACAGGCTCTCTTTACTGAGCCTGGGGACAGCTGCTGGAATAAGAAAATGCAAAACAGTCACTAGAACAACAGAACCTCTGAACTCAGCAAACGAAATTCCCAATTACAGACGTGCTGCTGTTTCTCCTCCCTCATCACAGCTGTTTAGCTTGATCACTTCCCCAGCCCCAGTGGGATGAACAGTGTGAAGGATGCAGTGCCATGCACGCTCCGACAGCCAAATCAAAGGCCCAGCCAAGTCTGTGCCTCAGCTATGAGTCTGGAGGAAATCACAGACCCTCATTAAAGTTTCAGAAAAACCTAACTGGTATGAGGAGAGCATTCCAAAATGTATTTGGGGAAAACAAATATTGTTTTAACTGTATTAATAATTGATGCGTTGCCAGCAGAGATCCTCATAGCATTAGGGGAATTGAAAATTAAAGGCACAAAGACACTACTTTAAGAAAACATCTTGATAAATAATTAATATGGCATAGGCCTACTGGAATCTGAAGAGTGTAGGTTTTGGCTTGTCTTGTCAAACCTATGCTTTCTAATACCACAGTTTCTTCCAGAATGAGCACATGGTCATTTTCATTTTACATCGACAAAAGCTCTAGTTGTTTATGCTGCTCAGTTGCTTGTGCTGAGCCCCTAGGATCCTAAGTAGCACATACCCAAAGATCATGGCTTTCTTAAATCAAGAAGGAAAAAAAGGTTGATGATTATTTAGAAGACAGAAGAGAACATGTCTGTTTCAGGGAAACTACTGTTTGTCAGGGTCAAACTGGATTAGAAGAAGAAACCCTGGCAATGCCCATTTAGCAGTAGGATGTATAAATGGCTGGGAGAGATGTCGTGGTATGTGTAACACCCAGGAACAGCTACTGCTTTAGTTTGTGTGTCTCTAGAGAGATGCATTTTCAATGGTGAGGCCAATCTTGGGGACCACACTGAATAATTCAGTGGCTGGCACTTCCCCTGTTCATTCTGTCTGATGGGGATCTTAAGGACAAGAAATAGCGGCACCCAGCATTCTACAGAATACAAGCCCATCGGTATGACTAAAGAAAGGCTGAACATAGAATATGCTAAGGGAAGTAAACATGGAATTTCTGCATTTCCGTCCAAAGCAGCTTTCTACCACTGCTGTGAGCAGAGCCTGCGAGAAGCAGTGTTCAGAGACATGGCTGAAGAGTTTGGCTGATGCACAGTTCCTGACATGGAGCGACACTGCAGTTTCAAAACAGAATACTTAGCACTGTGTTAACTAACAGAGCTTCTGCCATCTCTGAAAACCTGTGTGTTGCTGAAGGGCATGCGAGCTCTTTAAAGTCCCGATTTATTCCAGTCCACTCCTATCTTTTAGGTTGTTATAATGAAGCAGCTTGTAAGTCAGGCATAATTGCTGGCAGGCATTCAAATTTAAGAAACGGTGCAAGAGCATCCATAGAACTATATTTGTCATTTCATTCCTTTAAATAAAGCAAAAGTGAATGCTGCTTCTTCATTACAAATGTCTCAGTGCTTTACAAACAAAAAGGTTTGTTGAGATTGATGGAATTCATAAACACCCCTATTTACTACAGCAATGTTAATAATTAAGCAGAAGAGAGAATATCCATGAGTGCTATTATAAAAATAATTCTTGCCCAAGTTCCAAGCAAAAAGCCCATGTAAATTAGTGATTGAGAACATAAGGGTGATCCACTAGAACTGTAAAGGGGAGTTCATTTTTTCCATTGTGTAAATACAGTGGTCAGGCATTGGTGAGTGCAAAAATATACAGATTGCAGCTGAGTGTGTTCTGGCTCAGGTAGATGCCCCCTTCACCACCACCCTGTACACAGACCCATTCATTGCATCTGCCCCATGCTGAGTGAGAGCTCACCTATTCCTGCTTGCTGCTGTGACCACCGGCAGCAAAGTCAGGCCCTTGTTGAAACTGGAACGTAAAGCGCATGGGCTGGCACCCACTGGGAAGGTCAGGCCTGACATGCCAGAGAAAGGATTGTGGAAAATCCCCTCTTTCCCACAGTCCAAAGGAGTGGATTCCCTTGAAGGAAGAATCGTTTGGTTTCAGTGCCATTATTTCCTCTTGACTGCATTGCCGTTCCTCTCTCCAGTATGGCTCCCCTGGCCCCTGCCGGGGCTCAGCTGGGAAGATGGGCAGCGCAGTGCTTAGAGCACAGCAACAGAGAGGCCATAGGGAAGACCCATGCTCGGCCGGCTGTGGTGGTCAGGATGGGGTGTGGGTGCTGTGCGGGAGGGCTGCTGCGTGGGCGGCCTTGGCAGCTCTTCTGCCTGAGCGCCGTGAAGGCCAGAGCTGCTGCCCTGCAAGGAGAGGCTGGCTGCAGGACTGTACCTTCCCATAGCCATTCCTCCCCATCCTGCAGCTGCAGTTGCCTCAGTTCTTCGGTGTGTCCTTGCCTATGGCTCTCTGTACTTCTGCTTCCACACCTGCCTTGTGCTGCATTCCTCCACCTCTCCCTGCTCCTGTCCGGGGCTGCCTGCCCCACCTCCCAGCATTGCTTGTGCTGTGTCCCTCCCTCTTGCTGCTTTGCTTTCCTGGTGTAGGGGCCTTCTATCCATCCTGCTGGCTGGCAGGATGAGCTTCCATGCCTGCCAGGCAGCCCTATTGTTATTTAAAGATGCTGACTCTGGGAGCCGCATCCCCATTGGGCAAAGCTGAGAGTCTGTCTGATTAACAAAGCAGGGAAACAAGCCAGTCAGAGTTATCTCGATCTGAAGCATATTCTAGGAGTGATTAGCTGCCTGAACTTACACTGTAATTATCTGTGCTGAGTGGCTTCTGCACATCATTGCCCATTTTTCTGAGTGTTTTTATATAAGTTGATAATGGAAAATGAATAAAGCCTTAGTTCCACTCTGATTTTGGCACTTGTGCCAGAAAATATCTGAAGATGAACATTTTTGTGTTCACAATAGTTAGATTAATATTTAATTTGCTGGCATCCAGCAAGCTGATTAGTTTTCTTCTGATATGGCTCAACTTTGTAATTGCAGGAACTGGCTCCTCCTGGTTTGTGCTTGGGGTAAGAGGCTCAGAGACGTCCTGACATCACTGTGACCACGATTTCACCAGGCTGACGCACTGTGAGGTTGTCATCTGAAATCTCTGCTCCTGGAAAGAGGTACAGACTAGGACCTGCTCCATGTCTTCTGAAGGCAGAGAAGATCTCTCATTGATTGCATTTAAACTGAAGGGAATGAGGGTGGAAACAAGATGCGGCCATGTCAAGTCTCAAGGAACGCATATTTGCCTGCTGCTGCAAGCCAAGCCTTCCTTGGTGACACAGCCCATCTGGTGCTGCAGGCATAGGGGAGATCCTGCAGCACTACGGTTTGTCTTACACTGGGGATGGGCAGAACTAACTTGAGACACAGGAGATTCCCCCGTGACGGTGATGCTCTGCTGAGCCTAGGGAATGCTGCAGGTGGGTGCTGCCAGGGACAAGCCATTGAACGAGCCCCGGCACCACCATAGAGGCAATCTGAGAGAAAGCTGTGTGGCATGGGGGACTGGCTAGCTCAGGGCCTCTCTTTTGCCACAGCCATTAACAGATATTTGTGAAAAGCCTATAGCAGACAGAGTGTGGATTACATTGTTACTTGCTTGCGGTCCTCAGAGATGCTGCTCGCAGTCCTTCTGGAGTAGTGGTTATGTCTGACCATTGCCCTGAACTAGCAGGTGGAGCTGTGCTCCAGGAGTGTTTCTGAAGCCTCTTGAAACCCATGAATACATCTGGGCTTCACAGTGTTCAGGGCAAAGAGCCACATTCAATTCTGGGGTCATAATGCCCTTCCTCTTTCAGCCTGTATTGAATAATTTCACTGGCACCTCGTGATTCCTGCGTTGTGAAAACAGGCTAGTGCACTTTTGGTGTGTTCTGGTGATCCCTTCTGCTAGGAACAGTCCCGCCTTCCTGACTGCATTTGTAGGTGAGTCATCTGCCTGAGTTTTGCTGGACCCTCCTGAAGTCGGCAGAGGGCTCTGCCTGCTCTGGGGGAGGCAGAGGCAACAGGCAAACTCACATCTTTTGTTCCCAGAACCATGCTCCCAGTGTTTCCCTCACAAATGGGACTACCACCTTCGACTCAGTTGTCAAGTGATTAAGCCTTCCCTATTTGCTCAGAAAGCAACTATGGCTCAGAATCAAATTCAGCCATTAGGATTAACCCATCTGTAGTGTCCATTAAGTCTGGATTCCCCTGACCAGCCATGCAAAGTAACATCTCGTCTTAGTGCCATATTCATCTTGCACTGTCAGTTTTACCCAACTCCTAAGCACTCAGTAATAGCAAGACTGTCAGGGTGTTAGTTATTCATTAGTTTTCACTCACTTGAAGAATATATTGTTGTCATAATATGGCACATTGCACTGGGAACAAACTCCCCATGCAGACAGGGATTAGGGCCATTTTTCAAATGCTGCTGACTGTTAATTTGTACATTGTTTGAAGGGAAAAGGTCTTGTTAGAACTCCATTTTGAACATATTACTTTGACAGAACATAGTGGGCAGTTTTTGCATCCTCTCTGATAGCTAGGGGACAAATGGGTCCCAGTGACAGGAATGCAGAGCACTAACCCCTATGACAGCATGTGCCCAGTGCCGCATACACAGTTCTCATTAGTGCACCCAAAGCTAATCAGGTGAACCTCATCAAAATCCACTTGTTCAGCAGCTGACTGTACAATAGCTGCTGGCTGCTCAGCCTCCATCCCTCATCACTGTCCTCCAGAACTGTCTGCCAAAGCTTGATCAATGAGAAGTTCAGATATTTTGTTTAGCTGCAGTACAATCCTGGCTGGGTGAGAAAAGCACCAGGCCAGTGGACCAAGCACTGGTAGCAGCCAGTCCATGGGCAGCTGGTCTGCTCAGGAGAGGGATGGGGGATAAGAGGGCTAAGTCTGATAAAACTGGGAAGGAAAAGTTGATCTTCTTATATGGAAAAGGTGAAGATAGCCACAAGTCTGCAGGCTGGTGTGGAGGGAACATGTCTGTGGTGAGAAGGGGAGACCATTTTGGTCCAGCTATAAGGTTCCTGTTGTATCCCACCACTGAGGACTGCTGGGACAAGGACCTTCTGCAGTAATATTCTTGCTGAGACACAGTGCACCTCAATTTGTGTGTGCAAGGGGTGAAGTGGGAGGAGTGCAGTGCCTGTGCAGAGCTGGCTTCTTGCGGAGCTCAGGGAAAGCAGGTCAGGCAGCACCCTCAGGTCTGTCACTTCGTGTGTCCTCGGGCCAGAGGACTGCTGGGTTCAAGGGCAGCTTAATGATGGAAAGAAGAATTGATTAACGTTCAGAACTGCTCCATTATTGAGCAACTAGAGCAGATCTTTGTATTAAAGCTGGATAATCTGGGGAGAGGGGGAGGGTAAGGCTGTATGTCTGAGCCAGGGCACTTGCTGTTCTCAGGTCTTCTGAGTTACTTTTCATCATCTGAACAGCTGCCCCCAGAGAGCGCTGGGAAGGAGGGATGGCCAATACTGTAGAGCTCACAGTTCAGCCACCAGCTCCCACAAGCAGAATATCCTGTTTGCTTCTAGACCAAAGCAGCAAGTGGAACAGCTGCTGCTGCTGGGGTGTTATGAGCTGCGACGTGTCCCTGGACTTCCTTCACAAAAGGCAGAAAAATGAAACAGGAAAATTAATTTCTCAGGGGCAAACAAATCAAACCAGCAACCTCTGCTACAGCTCGTAGCCTGCTTAAAGACAGGTCTGGACTAGAACATTTCTTGCAACCATTTAGTGACCCATGCACTTCCCAGATTCATCTTATGAACTGGAAAAAGCAATTTGTCTGCCCATGTGCCCTGAAGTACTGATATTTGTTAAATCCACATGCTTTGAAAGCCCTAGAATTGAACTACTGGATATGTAGAGAGAAAAGCAAGTAAAGCTGGGCATGATATGTCTGTTTCATCTAGATAGTATTCTGATAAGGCCTGATTTATTACCTTTATGTCTTAAGGCCAGGCAAGCCTCATGGGTTCTCACCTTCATCCCAGTCATAAAGTACAATGAGACAGGGGAAGGAGAGTTTGAGAAAAGAGAGCCAGAAATCCTATTTGCCTGTGGAGGTCTCCTAGTGCTTCCTTTCCAAGCTTTCCAATTCACACACTGCTGTCCAGTTCATCAGTTAGCTGGCAATTCAGCTGTCCCTCTCTGTCCTGGTGCCAGGCTCATGCACACTGCCTTCAGCACAGCTGCAGTGGGCCCTGCTGCCTTGGCTCTGGGGTGCCAGCATCTCCAGGTCGTGGTGCCCATGGCTGCCCAGGGTGGCTACAGCACTCGCCATTGTGCTCTGTTCTCCTTTGCAGAATCTGACTTTGAAAAATTATTACAGTAAGAAAGCCCAGGCTGGAACTAAGTTATCGATGACAAGAACAATACGAGTATCACCTGTGAACTGGGGATAAATAATAAGGCAAGACACAAGGCACACAGAGGGTAATTAAAACCACAATACCTAGGGATATTTCTAAATGAAAAACATTATCTTCACACTGAAATTGCAAAATGATGCATCTCAGTATATTAATTCTGCCCAAATTAGCAGTGCCTAAAGAACTGCTGACATTACCTGCTAGCTTCAGGGAGTCTGGTGGGGTGAGCAGAGCAACAGAATGTTGGTCTCCTCATTTGGCGTGGCTTGGTCTTTGGGACCACGGGTGGGGAGGAGATGCTGCATTTCTGTGTCTGGCTTCCCTGCTGGCCTGCAGCTCATTGCGTCAGGTCCTGAGTGACAGCACGGGGCCTGAGCTGTCTGTGCAGGCGGGAAGGGAGCAGATGGGTGCAGGATTTCCTCAGCACAGTGCCTGCTCTTTCAGCCAGCTGCTGCTGCTGTGGCTGCCATTTTGTCACATTATTCCTTCATGTTTTGAAGCAGGGGAAGAAACTGGAGCAGATGAGGATCAAAATCTTTGTGGCGTCCAGCACCTTTTGTGGGGAACTTGGAGCAAAATCACAGAAATCTTCCAGGAGACTGGTTCATTTTTAATGATATAGGATTATAGTTTGTTTAATTCAACCTGAGTGACATAATATCTTTCATTTGGACTTATTATCAGCAGAGCAGTTAGTCAGTTGGAAGCAGACCTAGGGCAGGGCATTTTGTCATTATTTTAAATTTTCTCTATCTGACAAAACTGAAGGCCTTGAAAAGACTAGAGCCATTGTAAAGGATAGAGCATCAGAGAATAGGTCACACAGTGTATTAAAGAATGAAAATTGATTCATTCTTTCCTCTGTTGAATAAGCAGCTGTACTTTGGTCCCTGTGATCCATGAAATAAGCTGTCAGGGAAATAGGAAATGTGCCACATTTGAACTTCACTCATTGATTCCGTTCTGATCTGAGGTGCAGTATTAAAATGCATTATGGTGAGTGCAGAATCTGCAGCAGTGACGGCAGCTAGGCCTAGCTTGCTAGTCAGTTGTCTGGGCTATTTGTTATTAAATTAATCAGTGCTTTACAATTCTGAGACTCATTTACTTAGGTCATCTGGTCAGAGCCAGCTAACAGGAGGAATTTCACAAATGCGACATTTGTTAGTTTTAAATAAAATCAAAGGCGACAGAGGAGGCTCAAGGAGGAGTGGTTCTAACAAGATCTATTGGCCCTTTTATCTGGAGAAACAATTTTCAGGCAATTCAGAGATTCTGACAGTAATCAATGTAAGAAGGGGTAGCAGAGACTTCTAGAGTATGGGACTATTAGCCGTAGCACGTTAGGCCAATTAATGCCTGCAACTCTAGTAGACTGCTTAGCTGCAAAATTAAATGGAGGACATTCCCGTTATTGCATAAAAGCCATACCCAGTTTCATTTTTTATAACAGAACACACCTTCCTTTACACACCTTTTCCCAAGTAAAAAATTAACCTTGTTGTGCTGTCGTTCAGTAGTGCACAGAGGACTGTCTGCAACTATTATTTGCTATAGTAAGTCTCTTTTATCCATACTGAAGTGTCTTTTGCTTCTTTTGTGAGTTCTTACAAGTTTTATTAAATAAAACATCATTTTTGCTGCCTTTGCTTTATTTGCCTCAAAATTGTGATTCATAAAGATGGATTTTTATAATTAAGGTAGAAAGGAGAAATAACCCCCTATATATAATTTAAAATGTTGAAATTATAGACACTATCTAACTTCTGCTTTAAATCACAGGAACAAACTGTTCCCCATTAGCAGCCCTAATTAAATCCATTTTTCTATGAGTCTTTGGCAAATTCCATTTTAGTAAAGCTGTATTAAGCTCTCTTTTATTTCCTCTTGCTTTGCAGAATTCTCTGTTTGAGATGAATAATAGGTCGAATATGGTATGTGACGGCTCTGTAGACTCACGAGATATAACATGGACAAATATATTGTTCTGGAAAGCTAGCATAAGAATGCTACTGAGGATTTAGAAGCATCTCAACTACCAGACAGGTAAGAGCACTACCATTTTGGCCTGGGGAATTTATATGTGGTGCAAGAACTGGCAAACATCATGTAGCAAAGAGGCTGTGGAGAGGTGGAGGAGGCTTGAAGAAGGGGAAGAGAGGCAGAGTACTGGAGCAAGCAGTGTGCTGTTCCCCCTCTACACAGCACGTTCAGGTGTTGCACTCCTGAGCTCTGGTCTACCACCTGCTGTGCCCTGCTCGTGTTGTCCTAGGCCTTTTAGGAGGATTGAGCAGTTGCAGAGTGGAGAGGAGAAAACTTTCTGAGGATAGCCAACTCTGCTTTTCTTCAGTATGTGCAGTCATATGGAGATGTGTTTTCTGCAAGGCTGTGGCGAGTTGCCTGTAGCATCTGTCTGAGTCTTTGTGTTGAACCTATCTGGCAGGGGCCATGCTCCTGCTGAACTCAGACCTGTTTCTGCATGTAGATCAAAACTGGGCCTGGTTTTGTCACTGGTCCTGTGCACAGACAGCTTTGTTAGGGTGATGCTCACTGATGACTTGACTGAGGAAGCAGTGCATAGACCAGAGTACCCACCTGAAACAGCCTCTCATTTTGCAGTCCTTGTATGTGAAGATTAACTTACTCCCAATAACCTGCAACAGTCCCAGAGCAGTAGGCTTACTCCTATCCTCAAGCGGCTCCATCATTCATTTACTGTAACAATTGGCTTCAGCCTTCGATTTCCTCTGCGGAGCATATTGGAAAGAGAGAGGCTGAGCTGTGAACATTAATAACAATGAGTAATAACAGTACGAGTTCCACAAGCTTTAACAATCAAATGAATCAACAATCAGGAGAGTTTCATTAATAAATACTTCCTGGAGTTAGATGACAGGGAGCTAGTGCCAGAGGTGTGTGTATCAGTTAGAGGCACTTATCCTGTGTGATCTACCTCTCAGCCCCTTTACTTACCTGGTGGGTCTCGTATTCTCCATCATCTGCCATGGAGGGAGCAGGGGCCAAAAGGAGCAAAGGAGTGATGCTGGGGTCATGCTGCTCTGTTGGTATCTGTATCGGGTTTATGTGGGAAGGTTTTGGTAGCAGGGGGGCTGTGAGGGTGGCTTCTGTGAGAAGAGACCAGGAGCTGCTCCCATGTTGGACAGAGACAGTTCCAGCTGGCTCCAAGACAGACCCGCTACCGCCCAAAGCTGAGCCCATCTGTGGCAGTGGTAGTGCCTCTGTGATAACATATTTAAGAAGGGGTAAAAACTGCTGTGCAACAGCAGCCAGGAGAGATGAGTGAGAAAATGTGAGAGAAACAACTCTGCAGACCCCAACGTCAGTGAAGAAGGAGGGGGAGGCAGTGGTCCAGGCGCTGGAGCAGAGATTCCCCTGCAGCCTGTGGTGAAGGCCATGTTGAGGGAGGCTGTCTCCCTGCAGCCCATGGAGGTCCATGGTGGAGCCGATGTCCACCTGCAGCCCATGAAGGACCCCATGCTGGAGCAGGTGGATGCCCAAAGGAGGCTGTGACCTCAGGGGAAGCCTGCACTGGAACAGGCTCCTGGCAGGACCTGCAGATCCGTGGAGAGAGGAGCCCACGCTGGAGCAGGTTTGCTGGCAGGACTTGTGACCCTGAGGAGGACCCACGCTGGAGCAGCCTGTTCCTGAAGGACTGCAGCCCGTGGAAGGGACCCACACTGCAGCAATTAGTGAAGAACTGCAGCCCATGGGAAGGACTCACATTGGAGAAGTTCGTGGAGGACTGTCTCCTGTAGGAGGGATCCCACACTGGAGCAGGGGAAGAGGGTGAGGACTCCTGGCCCTGAGGAGGAAGGAGCGGCAGAGACAATGTGTGATGAACTGATTGTAATCCCTATTCCCCATCCCCCTGCACCACCGAGGGGGTAAGGTAGATAATTTGGGAGTGAAGCTGTGCCCAGGAAGAAGGGTGGGGTGGGGGGAAGGTGTTTTAAGATTTGTTCTTATTTCTCATTATCCTACTTTTATTTTGATTGGCACTAAATTAAATTAAATTAATCTTCCCCAAGTGGAATCTGTTTTGCCTGTGATGGTAATTGCCGAGTGATCTCCCTGTCCTTATCTTGATCCATCAGCCTTTAGTCATATTTTCTGCCCTTTTCCTGTTGAGGAGGGGGAGTGATGGAGTGGCTGGGTGGGCACCTGGTGGCCAGCCAAGGTCAACACACCACAATGTGTGGCTGCAGGAAGGCATATGCCCTTCAGTGCCAGGGAGGTGGGTGCTGCTTCCTCTCAGCCTCTGGCTCACACCCAGAAGTCCCTGCTGGGTGTAGCAACTCCATGTGCCACCCCTGGTTCACTACCTTCATCTTCGCATGGTACTGTTGGGAACTTGTTACACTGCAAAGGTAATGGTGCAGAGTCTGGGGTGACTTGTACTCCCTGAAAACAGAGGCGGGAGTGGGTAAACAGAAGTTGGTATAATGTTCTGCCATTTTACTTACAGAAATGGAGTAGCTTCTTTGTGACTCAGGGTAAAATATTCCCATTCCAAAGCCACCAAAGTAAAAGCTGGGAAAGACTTCTTAAGTTACAGTTTATTCCCCTCAGGACAGAGTGAGAGGTGCAGGATAGGGCTGCCTAGCTCATCTTTTGCAGCTTTTTCTTTGGGTGAGCTGAACCTGGGCTGGTTTATAACCTCTTACACAGAGCAAATGCCTGTGCCAAGAGAAGCAGCCCTGGTCATTAGACTTTTACTATAGCAACAACAAAAAGGAAACGCAGGCTTTGTTGATTCTGGTTTGAAATCCAGTATAGAGCAATCGTAATTCAGCTAAGGAGGGTTTGAGGGCCAACTACCAATGTGTTCATTCATTACAGGAAAAGAGAATGACATCTTCTGTAATCATGATTAAAGGACCTGTTAATGTCTCTTCCAGGTTTTCCTGTTACCATAAAAGCAGGAGATGTGGTTTTCTCTCTTTGGAATTTGCAGCAAATATGTCATTTGCCTTTTTTCTCTGGGCTGTTTGAAGTCAATTTTGTTAACTTCCATGTTTTAAATAACACAAACTATTTTCTACTAGAAGCCCTGCCCCAAGGCACATGATGCTAACAGAAAGGACAATTGGTTTCAAGAGAAATCACAGAGTTCAGGGGTAAAACAGAGCTCTCTACAGTTGCAAGGGGTGAAACTGGGAGCTGTTGTGCTGAGGATCTGCGCAAGAGTTAGGCTGCCTTCCAGGAAAAGATGCCTCCCTTATGAAGGCATGGGGTTTCACCTCAAAGACAGGGACTCTGAGCCTCATTCCAGCATGTCATCTCACCATTTCCTGCTGCTTTTATGCATTCAAGTGACTCTGCTCCAGTCTCTGAACCTTTTCCACCCTGCTATGCCTGGCATGTAGGAGCTTTCATAAAGTTAATTATACAGCACACTGCAGGTGCTTGTGGTAAGCAGGCTTTAACATGTTTTTTTTGGCCAGGGCAAGCACGTTATGCTTCTGGGCTAGCAGACCTGGGCTACCCCTGGGTAAGTGTGGAGAACTTCACAGCCCTAGTAACAGACTTAAGCCCTTTGCATACCTGTGCCCATGATGAATTGTGTGCACATCTGGGACCTGCATGGCAGTAATGGAAGTGGTGCTGGCTCAGGTGAATCTTCACAGTAAAGGAAGAGTCTAGATTGGCACTTGATTTCTGAGAGCTTAGTGCCTTCTTTTCCTGCTCCAAAAGGGGTGTCTCTGCGCTTGTCTCCTGATGTGTCCTCTGTGATCAAAGATTTTGGAGTGCAGAGGTGCTATAAGGTCACAGTGTGTGTATGCCCAGAGAGAGCAGTGATGGGGCTTCAGGCTCTCAATGGTTTTGAAGTCCCTTTTCTCTTTGATGGTGTCGGTTCGGCCAGCCAGCACCTGGGCAGGTCAGCACTGCTGAGCACATCTGCTGACACCCAGTACAGTCCATACTTCTGACCTCTGAGGTTCAGACACCCCTTTGGGCTTCATTCCCAGACTGCTCTCATCTCACAGCCCTAACAGGGCTTGTAGTGGTAACACACAAAAACACAAGACTGACTTGCAAAATGAACAAACAGATCACGAGAGAAACCACTCTGGATTCTGGTGACTTCTTGTGCTATTGATGTGTGCATGCAATGTGGCCAGAATTGTCACTGGGAAAACCCCTAAAGCCAGTGGAGTGAGCCACCCCACAGACATGTATTGAGTTCTGTGGCCTTCTGTAGTTTTTGCCTTTGGACTAATTAATGCTGTGCAGCCATTGAAGCTATTTTCTCTTAATGCTGTTGCTTTTAATCTTTTATCTGTGTTTTGGTATGCTTGTTGCCTAATTCCACTGAATCCTCCTCTTGGCATTAGGAGTCTCTTTGTCAAGTGGACAGGGTTCTTGGCAGCCTCAGAGCTCTCCATCTTGTTCCTCTGTAGTGACGTGCAGAAAACAGACTCCACAATCAGTGAGACTGTAAAGTCATTCAGCGCTGGACAGCACGGGGGGGTAGTCCCACCAAAGTCATGCGCACCCAACTCAGCAGTTCGCCTCAAGTTTATACAGTCAAGTGTTACATATTCACAATACACCTGTACATATGCATGACCTATCCCCACTTCATACTAAAATTAGCTCCGAGAAGTCATTTCCATAGTCTCCTCTCAACTGCGCCTGCGCAGTGCCTCTTTATGGTGGTCGTCTGGTGGTCGCAGAGATGAAGATAGATGACTCCTCTTCGTCACCGCTAGTAACCTCTTTTCTTGCGCAGGCTCAGTGATTTCTTGGTATTCACGCAAGCTGCAAGACCAGTCTTAGCTGGCTCTTGGGGCCAGCTCCTGCTTCTTATCAGGAGCTGTCTCTGCCTCATTGGCTGGTTCTTGGGACCAGCTCTTCTTATCAAGGAGTGTCTCTACCTCAGCTAATTTCAGCAATGTAAGCGCTAAACATCATCTTTCATCCCCCTTTATTATGTCTACTGAGATTCTTTTGACTCCCCTTGTCTCAGTAGCCTTTGGGCCTCTTTGCCTTTTGGGGTTTCAGAGACTATGGAGAGGTGCTGAAGAACAACTTGTAAAGTACCATGTGATGGTTTGTCTTTGTGGAAGTGCTATACCTGAGATGCAAACAACACCCAGTGCTCTCATTCTTGTCCTTGATCATACATGGATGTCCTTATTTCTTGAGGACCACTGGGACCCCTTTGAATTGCGCCATTAATTCAAGTCCACCTGACAGCTGATATCCAAACTTCTCATACAACATGAAAGTGCATCTCCTTCCCTGATAAAGCACTGGCCATTGCTATTTGAGTGCCATGCTGGCATATGTTCTCAGCATGTGCAAGGGCATTGCGTCTACAGCCCTGGCAGCTTGGGGCTTTGTTGCCTTAGCTTTGCAATTGCTCTGACCTCACAAGCTGGACAGCTGGGTACACTTACCCAGTGGAGATCTGTGATCAGAAACCCTGTGAGTGCTCCTTGTGTGTGCATTGCAGCAGCAGAAGCTCCCAGCTCTGGATGGAGCTGATTTGCAAAATGCTGACCAGTCACAGCCATTAGGGCTTCTTGGTTCACTTTCTAGATGAGTCAGGCTGTGAGGTGTGGTGTCCAGGCTGGGTGCCAAGACAGTGCTTCACATTCTGTCTGAAGCTCTACTGTAGTTTTGATGGATAGGATATCCCTTCTCAGTGCCTCCCTCATCTACTAGCTGCATACAGCTGCTTCTTCCTGTTTCAGATGTGGGTAAAGTGATCCCACACCAACAGTAATGCTGTAAAGGCCATCAGACTTGCAGAAAATGTTATACAAATCAAATAATAGTAACCATTTAATAAAGATGCTGTTAACAATTATGAACTCAGCCAGAATATAGACTGTGCAGTCTGTTCTGAGGGTGGGACTTGGATTTGCCTCTTCTGCCGCGATGAGCTACTGTCAGGATTACTGTTGGTTTTTCAGCAGAAGGCCCCGCAGTGTGCCATGCTGAACATTTCTAAGGACTCAGTAGATGCATCGTAGCTATGCTGTTCTGGCACAGCACTATCTGTGCTCCTGACATGTCTGTGCGCTTTATTGCTTGATTGTGTTGGTAGGTCTGTTGCGTCTTGCTCTAGCAGTCTGTTGGATTTCACTCTTTACCTACAGTCTGTTTTCTAATGCTCTCAAGATCAGTGTAAGGAGATCTTCACTCTTTTTTCAGGCCACATTTGGAGTTGACAGATGCAGTCCCTGGGTGTTGGTAAGACAATGGGAGATCACCGGGGAAGGCCAAAGCTGTTACTGATTCACAAGAACATAGTCATGAAGCAGCCCTCAAATGTGTAATATCAGTTAAAAGTGACCAATGCAGATCTGAATTATTAAGTCTATTAGCATGGGGTTGCCATAATGAAGTGTCAATTCTTCACAAAACCAATTCCTATTAAAAAGACCTAAGATTAAAGCAGAGAAGATTCTAAAATGATGGGAATTGAGAGGAATGAGAGAACACAGTATTGATCATGCACACTAGTCATGTCTGTTTCTATTTAGAAATATGAAAAACAGATTAATGAATTAATGATTCAGTGTCAAAAAGGAGCCCAGAGGCAGCAAGTCTATTTAACTCATGTGACTGTGACTGTAAAAACCTTAGCAGCATCAGGAGCTGGTAAGACGACAGCGATGGGAGAGGGGCTGAGTAGCAATGATTACAAAACCCCAGCGCAGACAGGGCAGGGAAGGGATCTATCAGATTTTAACTCCATGACAGTGAGTGGGCGTTGAAGGTCTGAGTTCTTGGGGCACGCAGCAGGCAGCACAGAGCTAAGAGAGAAGCAGCTGTATCATCCACTGGGTTGAGGTTCCAGTTTTCCAGCTCAGCCATTAACAGTTGTGGTGGGTTAACCCTGGCTGGCTGCTAGGTGCCCACCACGCTGCTCTCTCACTTACCCCTCTCAGCAAGACAGGGGGAGAAAATAAGATGAAAAAGCTCCTGTGTAAAGATAAGGACAGGAAGATCACTCACCAATTACCATCACAGGCAAAACAGACTTGACTTGGGGAAGATTAATTTAATTTATTGTGAATTAAAAATAGAATAAGATAGTGAGAAAGAAAAACAACACTAAAAACACCTCCCTCCGTCCCTCCCTTTTTCCCAGGCTCAACGTCACTCCTTCACTCCCAACTCCTCTCTCTCCTCCCTCCAAGTGGTGTAGGGGGACGGGGAATGGGGGTTGCGGTCAGTTCATCACGTTGTCTCTGCTACTCCTTCCTCCTCACACTCTTCCCCGGCTCCAGCGTGGGGTTCCTCCCATGGGAGACAGTCCTTCAGGAACAGCAAACCTGCTCCAGTGTGGGTCCCCCATAGCCCCGGGTCCTGCCAGGAGCCTGTTCCAGCATGGGCTCTCCATGGGACACAGCTTCCCTCAAGCACATCCCCATGCTCCAGTGTGGGGTCCTCCATGGGCTGCAGGTGGACATCTGCTCCACCATGGACCTCCATGGGCTGCAGGGGGACAGCCTCCCTCAACATGGTCTTCACCACGGAGCACTGCCTCCCCCTCCTCCTTCACTGACGTTGGGGTCTGCAGAGTTGTTTCTCTCACATTTTCTCACTCTTCTCTCCTGGCTGCTGTTGCACAGCAGTTTTTACCCCTTCTTAAATATGTTATCACAGAGGCACTACCACTGCCACAGATGGGCTCAGCTTTGGGCGGGTCTGTCTCAGAGCCGGCTGGAAGTGGCTCTGTCCAATGCGGGGGCAGCTCCTGGTCTCTTCTCATGGATGCCACCCCTGCAGCCCCTCTACTACCAAAACCTTGCCACATAAACCCAATACAACAGCGGCAGCAAGTCATAAAGAAGGAACTGCACAGACACTGCCACACCTGGAAAGCATTTGTGTTTGCTCTGAAACCGTTGCAGGTGTTCTGGCTTTTCCTCACTGAAGCTGAGCAGCTTTTCCTTTCTTCAGCCTGAATCCATGTCCAGGAATTCAGAAAGTGCTTTGCAGAACATTAGAAAAATGAAACCAAAGTGTGAGGCAGAAGCTTACACCCTGAGTTCACCTTTTGAGACTGAGGCTTATGATAGGAACTGGTAAAAGATGTAGAAACAACGTCAAAGAGAGACTTTTGATGGATCGTTGTGTTTCCAGGAATAACGGCTATCAGCATTTTTTAGCATATAGTATAAATTTATATGTCTGACTTTTTTGATCAACTCTCTTATTTATACCTGTGAGCATCTGTGGGTTTGCGCTCCTGAATAGAGGGCTAGAATGCTGGGGAGACCTACATTTCAGTTCAAGCCTTTTCTCCAGTTACCGGCTGATTTCAGAGAATGTCTCACAGTCATACAGCTCTTGGGAAATGTATTTCAGTCACCCATAAATTAATTTCTAAAGCTTCAGAAACTTCCTCACATGTGTAATTCTGGCAATGTGTGAGTAACTTTCCCTGATACTGTTGCGTAGGGGGATGCACTGCCAGGCAGGGAGGTTAGGTTTTATTCTGTTATCGGGTGCTGACTGAATGCATGGCCTTGGGAAAGTTATTTGACCTCTTTGTGGATCATTTTCTCAAAAAACCAAAATGGGCACAAGGAAAATTGTCCACTTACATATCTGCTAGAAATGTAAATTCAAGTAGAAAGGCAGTCAAGATATTCTGAGAGGAAACATAGAAAATATTTGAGAATTTGGTGTCTGAGTGACAGGAAGGCATTTGGAAAAATTCCCATTGAAAATCCCCTATATGGCATAGAACCACAGTGCTTGTTTGCTACCAGCATTAATGTATCAAGTGTATAAAAGGTCCTTCTCCATTAGCTGCATGTATTGCCATTGTGTGGGGTACTGGTACATCTTCCATGTCACCCTTGCCGTGGGGTGATAAAACCATCTCGTAGATGCTACTTGTTTTAGGGTGATAATGCTTTGTTTTGTGTATGCACACACTCCTTTCATTGCTGTGCAGTATTCTACATAAAGCTCCTTGAAATGTTTTCAGTGAGATCAAGTGACTTGTAAAGCGTGATTTACTCAAGCGGGATTCTTGTCTACATGTAGCTAGCTGGTTTGTTGCACCTCTTTTCAACTTGCGTCGGGCTGGTGTAATCTTTTACCGGCAAGTATTTTGTACACGCTGCCTCTTTCTGGTTGTGCGTGAGGTAATGGCGCTGCTGTTCACACCTTCCTGTGCATGTATTGCAACACCTTCCCACACATACGATTAAAAGGCAAAACTTAATTTTGCAGAAATTAATTGTGTTAGAAAAATGGTTTTTAAAACACTCCGGAGAATGTTCTGTCAGCTTGACAGATGAAGGTAATGCTACAAAATGAATTTTGTTGACAAAATAATTTCAGGGTGTTGATAAAATGCGTTTTGTCTTTAGAGTGAAAAATACCAGACTGACAAATACTATTGTCCTTAGAAGTGTTTTTTCAGCTGTCAGTCAATTATTCCCTTTTTAAGCCAGCCAATGATAGTTCTTCGTATCTGAAAAAGCTTTCGTGAAAGATAGCATAAAGCTCTGAAGGACGAAATAATTAAACTTTGATTTGTTGCTTTCAAATTGAAAACAGCTTTGTTACTTTGATGAACAAGGATTGGTTGCTTGTGAAGTGGAAACAGGTGGCAAACATTTGATGGAGATTTGACACGCGTTGGGGAGAAGAGAGGGTGGATGCGGAGCCGGGTGTCTTGAAACAGCTGTTTGTTTGAAAACTTGCTGCTAGGCTATCTGAATACGTTGCAAGCTTTCAGAACGGCTTTCCGCAGGTCGCGCGAGCCATTTGCACACGCGGACGCCCAAGTCCGCTGTCCGTTATCTTGCGCTGCTGGAGCAGGCGAGGAAGGAGGCGCGGCCGGAGGCCGGCCCTGGGGCTGGCACCGCCAGGCCAGGCGCCGGGGGCTCTGCCGCTCCTCCCCGCTTCCCCGCTTGCGGCCGGCGGCGGGGCCGGAGCCCGAGCCCGGGGCTCGGCGGGGCGGTGGGCGCGCCGCCGAGGGGCGCGGGTGGCAGGCGGGGGCCGGCGGCGGCAGGCGGAGGACGGCTGGAGGGCGCGGGGGGGGGGCCGGCCGCGCCGCTCCCGGTGGCTCCGTCTGTCCGGCGGTTGCCCGCCTGCGGGGCTGGGCTGCCTGCCCGCCGGTGAGGTCCTGCCTGCCCCTTGCCGCCCCGGCGTACCGGGCTGACTCTTCCCGCCGCGGGCAGAAGGCCCGGGGCTTTCGTCTCGCCCGCTCGTAGGAGGGAAAGCCTTTCCAGGGTGGCAGCCCAGAGGCCGCTGGCTCTGTGCAGACCGGGGCGGGACGGGCAGAGGCTTCCTGGCTCTGCCGCTCGGGGTGCTGCTGCAGGGCAGAGGCTGAGACGGGGCGAAGAGGGGGTGAGGCTGCCGCAGCCCGCTGCGGAGGAGGCCGCGCTCGGCCGCTGTGTGGCTGCATGGTCTGCAGGTGTTGAGACTTTGCATCGGTGTTTCCTACGGTGACCTGGTGATATCGACAAATGCGCCTCTGGAGCGTAGGCTGGCACGGCTTCTGGTTCAACCTAGTGATACGTATGTAGAAAAAAAAATCTGTGTCCTTTCAGCAGCTCCCAGGAACACTAGGCCCCTTGATCGTGACAGCTGTATCAGGTCGAGCCCAGAAAACCAGTGCCAGATCTGATGAGGCTTTATTTTTTGGTTACTGGACCAAAGTCCTGCCTGGTGCACCAGCCCAAGGAAAAGTTAACCAAGTTACAGTAGGGGTAACTGGAGTCAGTATAATTTCAGTCTCTAAGTGCTGTTTCTCCCAGATGCTGTTTTGGGTAAGGCTCTCTTGGGCTCTCTAGCCCTTCTGCTGCTTCCCAGGACATTTTTTCTGAAACCCTCTGGTTTCTTATTGGGATCACGTGTTCAACAGACGCATCCCTGTTTGTCCTGCAGCGCAGAAAAGGAAGGAAGAAAATCTTGTGTTATATGTGAGCTGGACTCTACTGGGATTTTTGAGAAAGCTTGAACTCAAGGAGATAGTCGTGTGATGAGGTAATGACGCTTCATTGCCAGGTTGTATTTTTTCTTCTTTATCAATACTGGCATAACTAATTACATTAAAGCAAAAATGACCTTGTTGGAACAGCTAATCTTAGTCAAATGAGTGTGCCACTCCCACAAGTCACTGGAATGACACTTAGCATAATAGCTCTTTAATATGTGGAACATCTGTTCTTCGTTTTTGAAATAATCAGTGACTCTTCCTCATTACCTTTGCTTACCGGTGCCAAAGTGATCCAGCCATCCCTGGCATAACTTGTAAACTTTTTCACTTCTGGTTGGATGAGATTTTGAAACCACTGACAAGAAAACAAGCAATCAAAACTATAAATCATCTGAAATCCCAGTTACAATTAATGTGTGATAATTAACTAATGGTAGTTAATGGCACTGGCTAATAAATTCACAAAAGCACAGCTTCTCTTTTGGAATTGGAGTAATGTGGATACTAGTAGCATCAATTATGCCTTCAGCCTTGTTTTTAAGGGGGACTGTCTTTTGCTTTAGGAACAGTAGGACTGAAACCCCTCCAACATGCTGAGCACAGTGAATAGACTTTTAAAACATGCTAATAAATATGAGAGCCCTCAGTGACTATCCAAGTCAAGCCACACCATAAGCAGAGCTAGCTGTCTGCATAAATAGCTGCTCTCATTGCAGCAGTGCACAGGCTATTCCAACGCTGTTTTGGGAGAGCCAGGGGAAGAGATGGGCTTCCCAAGGCCCTGGAGGTTGATGAGGTCTGGTTGTTTCCCTGCTGAAGAACAGCCCCAGCACTGTCTGCCCAGGCACTTCTGTGGCTTGTGCCAGGGATGCTGTCATGGGCAGAATGTGCCTCAGGTGACAGAAGAGCTGTGTTTGGCTTGTTGGGCTCAGACCAATCCCTCTGGCTTCGTTCAGGATGGCAGGGAAATATGATATGGCCATTCCTTGGGGGAGCTGGGATGTCTGAATATTATATGCTGATTGAGCTTCAACAGAGCTGTGCTTTCCCCTTCCACACCGTCTGTCTTCAGCAGGCAGATAGCAGCCTGGCTTCTCCCTGCTGGGGCGTGGAGGATGGGGAGAGTCAATGCATGCCTACTAATCTGCCTTCATTTCACATCTGCCTTTTAGGATGCTTGGTCTCATGGTACAATCACAACAATGCCAGAATAACACCTTAAAACCAATCATTTTTATGGGAACACATAGTATAAAAGGTCTGACTGTCTGTGCACGCATATACCATCAGTGGCTATTACCCAATAAAGCTGTCAGATAGAGAAACATCGCAGCAAGTCCTTGAACAGCATCTCCTCAAGTTTAAACAGAGAAAAAGCTCCTCACAATTCATTTCTCGTAAAAATAAAGAAAAGAGGATCAATACAAGCTGAACGAATGAATCAGGGTTGCTTCCTATAGACAAGGAGAGAAATAAGGTTTGCCACCACAGGTCTGGCTTTGGGAGGGCAGCCCACTGGCCATGCAAATCACCCTGACAGACTTGGCAAGAGCACTCAGCTGCTAAATGCCAGTGTTGACTGCATGCATTGCCTTCTCCCAGAATTTGACTTTTATTCCAGAGAGGAGTGGGAGCCCAGGGTCCGTCCTGAGAGCTGACAGGTCAGGGACTGCCAGGCAACCCTCTTTTCTCTGCTTCCTCCACAGTGAGAACTGCCTTGGCACAATGACAAACCTGGAATAATGAGCAGGGTGTAAACAAGCTGCTCTGCTGTACTGGTGTCCTCGTGTCTGTAAATGTTGTCAGCGCCCTCCTCCACTCAGCGCAGGTGCACCCAGAAATTCTAGGCTTCATCATCTCAATTTTGCAGCAGTTCTTGGCCCCAAAAGGAGCTGTAGAAAGTGCTTTAATTCCACTGTAGTGATTAGGAACATAGTGTCTCCTGCATGACATACTGTCTGTACTTCTGAGGATCCTGCACACTGAACCCTTTGTATTTCTCTCTTCACAGTGTGAGTCCTACAATGCTCCATTTAATGGATGTTATTTAGGTTGAAAGGTAAGCAGCTTAAATGCTTTGCTTTCTAGCATCTGTGTCCTGTTAGAGCCATTTCTCACTCACTCTCAACTGCACATTTTGTTACATGAACATGTTTAGATAGAACAAGGGTTTTTCTCTCCTTCAAATATTTATAGTGATGACTTGTGGTGTAATCAATAGGGTTTGCAGAATCTCACCCTGCACCATCACATCTTTGTTCTTCAGAATGATGCTTGCTGCAATATTATAGCTAGGACTGACAAGATAAAGCTGAGTTAAAACAAATTGCACATTATCTGCTTCCATCCTGCTGTTGAGATTGCAGCAGAGAACAGATGAAATTCTACTAAAGAGAAGCTCTTCTCCCTCCTCCCAAGCAGAGGAGTGGCAGCTACTGAGGCAGACCAAGAACAGCCCTGATAGAATCTATGCTGATATGGGGCTCCTATGCCCTCACCCCCAGCTGATGACCAAAGTGCTCTGCACCAGGCTTCCAAATCCACATCCATCTCTTCTCCATGCTAGATCCTGAGCACATCTTTCGCAACCCCTCTTCAGTCTTTGCTCAGTCAGCTCCTGGGGGATCTCCAGAATTCAGCATGCCATTACAGGCCATGCAGGAGTATGGTCTGAGCTCTCCTACTCCTGCAGCACACTCCAGGAGGTGTAGCAATAGCTCACACCTGCTGTTGCCTGGTATTGTTGTCTTCTTCCCCCAAGAACCACTGCAAGGAGAAACACTTTCAGGGAACCGGGATCGTTACGACAGTTTTTTCCTCCCTGTCACAGCCAGCAGTGAGCCGTTTTTCATGGGCCCAAAGAATACTGATGTCCCACATGGTCTCAGCAAGAGGTGCTGGCAGGATCCCTTTGTGGGCCAGTCTGAATGCTGGCCGTCTGCTCTACGAGGCCTGCATCATGAAGTCTGAGTATTTGATGCTGCAGGCCTGCTGTGAATCTGCCTCTTGCCAGCACGTGCTGGAAGCATTTTTTGAAAGACTTTAGGAAAGCAGGCAGGCTATAGGGAGGTTTGGCTGACGTAGCATTTGAGCAAACTGCTGTTCAATATGGATATGTGTACTCTGTACTGAACTAAGAGACAACAGGAGCTCTTCATGTAGTAAGGAATGAAATGCAGCCTTTTCAGGAAGCCACATGCTCCTGTAGTTGATGAGGAGTTGAGAGCATCTTGCCGCAGAGCTGCCCAACTAGGGGACTCAGCACAAAGTCATTGGGTAGTGTTTAATAACGTCCACGTGGCTCCTTTGTGCCGTGGAATTATCTGACTTTTTGTCTCAGTCAGTGGGAGTGGGATGCTCTTTTGGGCACAGAAACTGCATTTAAAGAACATTGTGGTATCATTGCTCTGATGGAGCTGCCAGGAATTGCTGCTTCTTGCTCTTGGCTGGAAGGTGGCTTCACTCTTTTTGTTGTATGAGGTAGGTATCTTTAGGTTCACTTGACAGGAAGCCTCTTGACTTCAGCAACAAGGCACTGCAGACAACTCTGGCTTAGAGGCCGAAGAACTTCCCACTCCTGTTGCTAGTCCTATGAAAAAGAAAAAAAGAATTTCTCAAAAATAAACCACATTTGACCTGTAAGCAGAGAACATAGCTTGGTAGATGGCAAGGGAGGAAATCAGGGATCAGGCACTGGGAAAGATACAAACAAAATACCACCTGATTTCTGTCTACTTAAAAGCCAGTCCTTTACTTGGAAAAGTTGCAGACTCTGCCTCTGCACAGCTCCCTGCCTCAGTCTGTGAGTGCTGAACCAGGGACGACTCCAGTCTGAGACTGAGAGAGCTGCAGAGGAATGCTTAATTATGTGACTGCTACCCCAAAGGATAATTACTGATCTGAACTACCTGCAATGCCCCTGGAAAGCTGTTTAGCATCAAAGATGTTATTTAGCTAGCCAATAGCAAAGAGTAATTTTCAAATATTCTAGGAAATCAATTTCTACAGATTTTGAAGATACTAAATGTGATAGATCATTATTACCTGGTATTAGGAGTTATTTTTCCTAATTCTGTGTAGAAAAGTCAGGCACATGCTGGTGAGTGGAAGGAGCAGCAATCCTATGTGGCCTTAGTGCCTTGATTCAGAATATTCTGGGCTTGGTGGAGTCAGGAGAGACTCTTCCTCCTTCTTTTTAGGGACACACAGGCATTATCTCCAAGCCCATCATTCCTGAAATGCTTTTTAATTGCTGAAGGGTTGGTTCTGTCTGGGACAAGTCCCTGAGCAGTGTCCTCTTGGGCACTGGGCCACAATGAACTCTGCTGGCACCCAGGTCCCAGACAGCCCCAGGCTCTACCTGGCGGCTTGGTTAGGACCTTAGTGGCAACAGCCCATGGTTCCATGGCTGGGGGAGGCTTTAATGGCCACACCAGCCAGCCATCTGCTTTTACATCTAGCCAGAAGGACATGAAGTATGTATCACCCTTGGCACTGGACCACACTGCCTTGGGAGATGTGTCTGGAAAGCACTTGAGCTGCCCTTGGCATTGCAGTCCAACACCAGTTAATGCAATTCAGCAGGGAGTGCACCACATGCACGTACAGCTAGTGCAAGATGTGGCATTTGTGCAAAGACGCGTCAATGCCATGCCAGTGTGCTCGCCTGTGGCCACGGTCATCTTTGTCTTATTGTCGACAGAGATCAATTAGTATTTTATAGTGTATATGTGGTGGGCCACCCCCTATTTCTGTGTTAAGGGACTATAGCTAACTATCATGGGTCAGCTGCTGGTGTGCCACCCTGGGACTCATTCTGCCCATGACTGCCCAGTCAACAGAGGTCCACAGAAGTGGAGCCAGGCAACTGTGTCCATCTCCTGGCCTCCTTCAGGTGCACACAGAACCTTGTGAAAAGCAGATGCAGCCAGCCTCCTTGTTGATCCTGAGAGTGTCTTGCACCTGCAGTACTATCCCATTCTAGTAAGGATGCTATTAATAAAGGTAGGGCTTGAAAGTGCCAGTCAGGACCAAAATAGTAATGAAATTACATCATAAATGCAATAGCAAAGCTGATGTGGTTCCCTGTTAAACAACTTAGTTGTATATCCCATTTCATAGAGCTCTGAGGAGGCACCACAGATTCCCTCCCCCATCCCATTCAAAGAAGCCCTGCCTGCATTGAAAGCCTGTATGTTTTCTAGAATATCAAGGTTTTGGTTTCTTTGGACCTGACTGCAAATCCAGGAGGCCTTTATGTGTATTTCACAGGGCTCTGTCCTTGCAAACAGACTCCTTTGGTTTTCAAGCTAATCAGGCCCAGGACCTGCTCCATGTTCTCTCCCTTTGTATTTGCATCACTGTTCTATTACAGCAAGATGCTGCAAAGAGGAGATGAAAAGCAGCTTGGAAGTCTGTTTCTATGAAAGTATGAATTTATTTTTAAATCTCTTGAATTATTTACTTTGTCTGCCTTTTTTTAATGACAGGTGAATACGTTTATGACTTGTTCTCTTTCCCGAGGTAGCACTTGGTATGAAGGGAATTAATTACATGTAGAGTAAATGCAGCTGATGTTAATTTTCAAGTCAAGTTTCAGCTTTGCTGAAATTTCAGAAAGAAAGTAGTGTTTTATAAATTAAACTCTGCTTTGTGTGCTGTCTAAAGAAGGCTTGGCATTTGGAAAGGCAGCAGGAAGAGAAAACAAACATACTAGATGAGGGAAACTTGTCTTTAAGGAAGTACTCTGTCAGCTATCGGTAGACAGCTGTGAGAGATCAGTGTGGCAGCCCATCAGCTGTATGTGGAGACTGTAATAGACTCCAGCAGCATACCAACACCTTTGGCAGGAATTGGTTTCAGTGGCAAATTGCTGGTCTGTGGCACAAGCCGCTGCTTTGAACTGACAGGGTGATTAAACTAGTTACTCCTTTCTGTGAGAGAGCGCATGCCCTGTGCACTACCAGGAAAACCTCTTCTGCTTCAAAGCAGGTTAGATACGATACCATCAGAGCTTAACTGAAAAGGATCCTGCGCTGCCATGTCTGTACTGTCTGTGCAGAGGCACTACCAGCAGGACAGGCAAGGCTGTGGTTCCTGGGAAAATCAAACTACCGTCAGCATACATTGACAAACTGGTCCCCTTTGTTGTTCCATCTGAGGCTATAGTTAGCATTTCAGTTCCTCGCTCCATAAGGTCGGAATGATCTTACATTAGTTCTTGTGCTATAAGAACTCTCGGGAGCACAACCCCAGAGCTGGATAGGTGCAGTGGGCTGGAGTGGTGGTGCTGGGTCTGGCTGGGCTGAGGGCAGGAAACGCTGTGCCGCTCTCCAGCAGACAGGCTGGGCGTGAGAGCAGTGACCCTGGCAGCTGCTTGCCGGCCCTTAGTAACTTACCCCTGCAGGCAGCTAACACGGAAAGGGTCATAATTAATTTAACTCTCCATCCTTCAAGCCCATTTTCCGCCCCTGGAATGACAACTTGTACGTGATGCTTTGGAAAAGAGCAGTTCCTTCCAGCCTCCAGTGCTGCCTATAGGCAGTTGTGCCCTGTGCAGCTTAGCAAAGAGCAGATCTGTTTTAAATCCAGTCTTCTGATTTTTATGTGCTGTAGTATTTACTGTCCAAGTTCTTATGTCGCAGATTTCCAGCTGTTGTGTTTAAATCTGATGGAGATGACCCTGGGAGCAGAGGGAGAATCTCTGCTGGGGTGAAACTGCTTGGCTGTCCACTGCCAGTGAAGCACTCTGAGCTAAGATGGGTGAGTTGCAGTATAATCATGTCTCATCTGCATCATTTCATCGTCTTTTAACAAGTGGACAACAGTTTAGTGTGTCTGAGTGAATTTATTGCTCTGGGTCTTGTTCTGAGGAGCAATGACCACTGGGTGCCCCATTATCTTTTAGCTCATGTGTATATGAAACCGTCATCTCATGTTTCCTGTAGCTTATGGCCCATATCTGATAGTGGAATGTAAAATGAGTTTATGCTTTAGAAGTAGAAAAGGTTAACTCTAAATAATAATAAAAAGTAGAATGCAGAATAGAAATGTTGCTTTATTTTTTATGGTTTCTACATAATTTTGGCTCCTTCCCCGAAGGATTTAGTATAACTCAATGAGAAAATTGCATTCAAATCCTGTGGGCTGCTCTGCCGTGACTAAACTGAAATTAGGGCAGATATACAAAGTAGTTTTATAGAAACCGTTTGGATGGTTGCCTGCTGGGGGAAGCACTTGGTGCCTAGGCTGTGCTGTCTCTTGAACAGGACAGAGGTGGGATAACAGCAGGTTTGTGGTAAAAAGGAAGGGCACAGCTGCATGCTCCTTGGGCCATAACGCTGCACTGATGGTCCCAGGGGACCTGGGTGCACAGGGGCCTCTGCTTGCTGTTCCTGCCCCTGGGATGTTTGCTGAGAGCTACTGGGAGGGAGCAGCTCATCTGATGGCTTCTTGCTTGGAGCATGGTTCTCGTTTTAAATGTGTTGTTGGCTTGTTGATGGCAACTGTACCTTCCAAGGCTCACTCAGGATCCAGTGCCATAGTCTGAGGCTTCCCAGAAGGAAGGAGTGTCAGTGAGAGATTTTGCCATCCAGCCCAGACCCATGGGCATTTCTTCTGTTCCCCTCCTTAGCCTTGCTTGAACTGTTTGCAGAGCTGCAAAACTTCCTGGAGTACTCCCATGAGCACATGCACAACCAAGTTGTGGCTTTGCCTGTCCCACACACGGTTCGGAACACTACAGAACGATCCTCCTGTACACAGGCAAGGCGCTCTGCCTCGCACTTCTGTGAATGCTACGTGGCACACAGCTGGAAGAAGACTTCCTGAAACTTGGGACAGTCTTAGCTCCTGGTTTTTGGGAACAGAGAGGTTAAAATCACAAAGAAACTGTGGGTCTCTGCCCATGAAGGGCCCTTGGGAAGGGCACCTGAGTGAGAAGGACCACTAGGACTCTCTTTGCACAAGCAGTGCTTTGCAGGGTGTGCTGCAGAGCTCAGTGCTCTGCAAGGCTTGCCTGATGCCCATAGCAGGAGCACTTGGGTGTGCGAGGATGCAAAGGGCCTGGGTTGTTACTCAGTGCTGACGTTCCAGACATGACTAAGCCATTTTGATGTAAGAGTTGGAATCTGACAGTTTTACTATTCAATTGTTTCTTATAGATTTCAAATAAAAATAAATTGGCTTCTTTTAAAAGAACAAACTGTGGAAAAGCTTTTGTAAGCAGAAGTGAGTGGTCTCTGAAGCAGGGCAGACAGCTCTGTATTCACAGCCAGCTAACAAGCTCTTCAAGGCCCAGTGCAGAGGGGGCTGGATTGAAAAGCAAATGCCTTTTCTCAGCTCTAGCTTTGCCTTGAGGCACTTGAGGAAAGAAATGCACAGGAGGAAGGGGAGGAGGTTTTAGAATCTGAGCATCCCCCATCCCCCTGAGCTCATCCCCAACACCATCACAACAGCATTGCAGACAGCATGCTACTGGCACTGGTGAGTTCCTGCCAATGCCTCCTGGCCCCAGTGCCAGGGCGTTTCTTGCAGAAGCAGCAATGAAAACCTGTGTGAGGCTGGCACAGTCTCTGTTTGCTGTTTCTGTTCCAGTGGGTGCAGGAGGCCAAACGAGATCAAGCACAGCTGCTGCCCAAACATTCTGGGATACATGGTTCCTGCCCTGTGGGGCTGACAGGCTTGGAGTGAGACTGCAAGGAACAGGCAAGGAGGCAGTGGCCGTGCCTGCATGAGAGGGATGAACTCCTTGGCCCTTCCAAGGGTGGGTTCTTTGTTGCTGGGGTGCCTCCCTCTCGAGGGCAGGCATGGGGCTGTGTGAGCTGTCTGTCTCTGGAGGGCTCTAAGTGGGTGCTGGCATTCCCGCAGCTGCCTGTGGCAGACTTGCTTTTTACCAGGGGGCTTGGAGTTGGTGGCAGAGTGGGTCTGTTTGGATGCCTCCTGGACCCCCATCCCCTTTGTGAGACTGCTTTCCACAGAGGCTGCTGCAGGGCATCTGGGGAGCAGCACATCCACAGGTGCTGTGATGCGTTCGATTTGCATTTAGAAGGAACTGCTGGCTTAGGAGGTTTATTGCCGCTTTTATAAATCATGGGCCTGTCATTGCCCTCCAGGCACCGTCCTGCTGACATCTCCGCGGGACTGGTAGTGTCTGCAGACTGCCAAGCCCTGGGTGGTGATGGGGGATGCTGTGCCCAGCAGGTGCTGGGGAAGGGCAGAGTGACTGCCAGGCCCCTGGGTGGAGTCTGCCTTCAAGGGAAGAGTTTGGTGCACATCCCCAGAAGCTGCTTGCTGGCAGACCGTTCCCGAGGAATTAACCTTGGTGCAGACAGAATAGCCAGGAGAGCAATTGCACTGGCATTAAACAGGTTGACAGAAAGTGCAGGGGCTGCATCTGGAGCAGTGATGCTAAGGACCGTGTTGGTCAGGGTGGGGTTCAGAGGCCTGGATGCCTTGCTGTGCCTCCAGGGTGGGAAGAGGGAGCTCCCTGGGGCCAGGCAGCCTGCACTGGCCCTTGCATACATCTCTTGGATATGCCTGTGGTGAGAGCAGCAGGCTCCACACCCTCAGGGTGCTGTTGACAAGAAGGACTCTGTGCCCTGCGCTGAGAGGTCACCCTGGCCTTTTGGCACTGAGCTGGACTTCCCTGGGGCAAGCATTGGCCAGGGCCAGGACTGCAGAGCCTATGGCAGCTGAGGTCCTGGATCCTCCTGCTTTCCTTAGCACCTTCATTCAAGTCGCAGACTAGAAAGTCTGGCGGTTCTTCTAAGGCACTTTGCACCTTTTAGCTTTACTCCTAAGGACTGGTATGTGCTGGGCTATCTGATTATCAGCTGGAGTTTGCTAATGAAGGTATAAGCCTTCTGGATTCTTTGGAGGACTTTGTTTGCAAAGACCCTGGGATACAGGAGCAAATGGCTGTAAGGAAAATGCCTTTCATCATTCAAGATAAAGAACATCACAAAGCCTTGGAGACATCACTTCATTCAGGAATTAAATTGCAAGAGTCATCTGGTGTCAAATAAGTTTCATTTAATAGGTCACTCACTTAAATAAAGTTTCTGTAGAAATCAATATCACTTTCTCCTGCAATTGACAGCTCAAGACATTGAAAATGGCATTTTTCACATAAGGTTTATTTAATTTTAGGAGGAAGAATCCCTCCCACACCTTCTGCTTGGTCTAGGTGGCGCTGGTACAAGGTTAACAGTCTGCTGAGGTGGAAACCTGCCCTGTCCTTTCCTGTGGGGATAATGTGAGGTCATTTTAGCACAGGCTTGCCAGTCTCACTTGCAGTCGGGATGCTGTTGTTACAGGACTGTATCAGAGGTGTGTCCACAGCTCACAGAAGGAAACAGGGACAAGTCATTGTGTTCTCTCTTACAGATGAGTTTGGCAGGGCAAAATGCCTCGTTATGTATCTTAGCAGTACTAGACTTTCTGTAGAGTCAGGTATCTGTGGGCTGTGAAGACTGGAGGTTGCAGCAGGGATGCTTCTGTGTCCAGGGTAGGTGAATCTTGCAGTTTCAGCCTCCCTTAAGAAAATGGCACACCTTTACTCCGTGTTTTTATTTCAGTCTGATAGTATCCCATGGGGAAGGGAGGAGACTTTGGCAGCTTTCTGCACCATCTCCCAGGAGAACTGTGTGTAGGAAATGAGAGCTGTTATTATTCCTACTATAGTGAAATAATTGTTTCTGAACACTTGATGTTTTCTCCACTTGCTTTTCAGTCTTAAGCAATTTCTGAGGTTGACACGCTATCTCCAGTCACATTTGTCTTGTTGTGTGGCATGACTGATGCAATTACAGCTGACATTGTCACAGCATTTTACACAAAAGCCTTCAATTGCAGGCTAGCAGATGACCCTTGAAATGAGCAGCAGGAGACATCAATGCCCTGAACTTCTTCCATAAGAAAGAGTTGCTGGCTGTCGGGGTAACATGTAGCCAGTGTCAAGTTTTTAAAGCCAACACTTTTTCTGCTGGTTGTGTGCAAGAAGCAGTGTTCTTACTCCACACTTGCACAGCCTGCACGTGGACTTTCCCTGTCAGCATTTTTGGCCACGAGACACCACCTGCAACCAATGAGAGTAACTGCATTGGCAGCAGACATGGGAGTTTGAGAGGACTGAGGAGCGCATGCAGTGCTTTTCCTCCTGTCTGCCCCTCCATACAAGTGCCAGCAGCCACTGTGAGGCGCAGAGGGTAAGGGATTAGGGACTGGCCCAGCGGTCAAAGCCAGGCTCTGCAGAGGTGCATGTCCTTGCAGAAAAGGAAAACTCTGACGCTCCCTGGGTACTTACTGTGGGAGAGTGGCAGGCTGTCAGGGCGCTTGCAAACACTTCTCTATGAAGGGGGATGACAGCACCTCAGGTGGGGTGCTATGCAGGGAGAGGAAATGCCTCAGACGTGGGTTAAGCAGTGGGAAGAGCAGTGGAGGCATTGGGGACAGGTGTGCTTGCTTACGGCACAGGCACAGGGGATGCTCACCGGGCCTGACATGTAAAACTGGGGTGGAAATTTTTTCTCCTTGGAGTGTACAGCTCCAGGAGGCAAGACGTCCATCAGACAGCAAATGCTGGCTCTGACGCTGAGAAGCAGGCGGCAGCTGGTAGGAATGCTCGGCAGGGCCCCAGCCGGCTCTGGAACTGCGGTGGGGCTTGCTACTGAGCATGCTGCACTCCCCCCATGCAAGGACAGCTGCTGGGATGCAGGGTCAGCTCCTGCTTTCCTGACAGCTCCTTGCTGTGGATGGGAGAGGCCAGTTAGTCTGAGAGAGGGACAGGAGTGGCTATGCACTCTGGCGGCATGCTGGCTGTGCACAGTCTTGCTCCTCTGAGAGGGGAGGAAGGCACTTTTAGGACTTGGTTGGAGCAACTTGGAGCAGCTAACCCAGAGCTGATGGCAGTTCCCCACTCCCTGCCTGTCCGACAGAATTAGGTGCTATGTAAAACCACCCAAGCTTTTAATGACCTCTTTCAGACACAAACTGACCATCTAACTTTGCACAATTCACTGAGATTCCATTTTACTCAAAGAAATAAAAATAATAGTTTAAACCATTTCAAATATAGCTGTAAATCCCGAACAACATTAACCTTTTCCAAAGCATTAAACTGATCCCTGGTGGATTCTCAAAATTGCTATTAGGAGGAGGCACGAGATACTCTCTCTTGAACTTCATGTTCCCAAAGTAAATAACCAGCCACACTGAGTGTGGGGTTTATTAGCTTTCTGACTGCTGCCTGCCTGTCTCCTCACCCTATTCTGAGTCATCAAACATTAGCACTTGCTGCATTATGGAGGCAAGAGTTCATGCACAGAATCACAGATGTGAGGGGGACTAAGGTGATGTCTGGGTTCAACGAGGCAACAGCAGCTGCTGCAGAGAGCGTGGGAACAGAGGAGAGCTGTCTGGCTTGTACAGCCATGCATCTTCCTTTGAAGAGATCTGAGACTCTGGTGTTCGATTGTCAGAAGGACTTGGTTGGAGACAGCAATAGCGAGAGAGGTTTAATTAGGCTTCTGGGTCCAACTCATTCATTATACAAGACCAGGTCCAGATCTGGTATTTCATTTTGGTGCAATGGCTGAGGGAAGGGCATGGGGACCACTGACCTCTCCAGGGCCACAGAGGATTGCCCCTAAAAGGGTGAAGTGGCCTAAAGGAAACACCTTTTTTGATAATAACACCACAGTCCTGCCCAGGCAGGAAAAAACAGATCAGGGCCTTTTGACTAAGAATATACTCCTGGTGTGGCACATGCATCAGGGGCAGTTTTGCAAGATGAATACTATCATAAGAATACTGCAGGAAAGGAAGAATGTAAACATAAACATGAATGAACACTGGGATTGTTTAAGGTATTTTAGCAGATATCCCCAATGTTCATAATCTCACAGTCATGAAGAAGGCATCTCCAGTTAAAAAACCTCTTGATCAAGAGAGAGCTTATTAAAGTAGCAACTAAATTATAAAAGATACAAATATGTATCTCATTGGGAAAATGAGAAACTCAGTAAATGAAACCTAATTGGCCGTTCATCTGAGAGAAGGCACTAGTATCAATGAAGAATCTTTGGGTTAGGGCCAGGGTTAAACATACCAGGAACAAATGAAATATTAGCCACAGTTATGTTGAGGACTGGGTTCTGATTGGCAGTCACAGTGTAGGAAAGGCTGAAATACTCCTAATCTGTATTTGGAAATAAATGGGTGAACCACTCATATCCTGCAGTAAACACGGAATACTTTATTCTGCTAGAAACTAGAGGGGATGATAAACTGGGACTGTTAAATGTTTAAATTTGGAATATGGTACGAAAGAGTTCTTTGAACCATTAATGTTGTTTTTGAACAAAATGGGGAGCACTAGAGAAGTTTGAGAGGCCAGTAACAGTGGCTGTTACCAGCGTATGGGGCAGGTAAAGGAAGAGGCCAGGAGCTGTGGGCTGGTGAGGCTGATAGGATTCCCAGAAAAATACACAGAAAAAGAAGTTGCTTCCCCACAGATTGTGTGTTTAAGAACTCCTTCTTCCTTGCATGTTTGGGCTGCATCTCAAGGGGATGCTGCATTTAGCCTCCTCTGGAGCTGAAGAAATCCTCTCTGGGCAGCAACCCAAGGCCATGGGATGGGAGCAGGGGAGCAGGAGCCAGGTCTGAGGGGGTGTAAGGGGAGGCTGATGCCAGTAGGAGGGTTTGCAGCAGAAGTGGTACAGACGTGGGGCAGGCAGTGTGGAGCAATATTTCCTAAACATTGCCTGCCGTGGGGCAAGAGAGCCGGAGCAGAACGGGCTAAGGAGAGATACAGGAATACATACCAGCAGGGACTTGTTGAAAGAATCTGTACTGGCTATGCAGCACACTGGGATGGGAATCTTGTCTGGGTAGCCCAGCTGCAGCCCAACTGTGCTGGTAGAGATAAGAGCTGTCATAGCTCATCCCTGCTTGGTCCTGCCATGAAGGTGCTTGTTGTCCTGCTAGCAGTAGTCCCCAGAGAAGATACAGGTGCTAGCTGCTGATGGTGATGTAGCAAACTGCAACTCCTCTGATATGGCTCAGCACCGTCTCTGCTTTGTTTTGTCCCTGTGGAGCCTGGCTCTGTGTTAGACTCTAAGAGTCAGAGCTCCTTTTCTCAGGCTTCCTTTGGTCACATCTGCACCTGCCCTGCTGCCATGCCACTTCTGAAGCGCTGGTTCTGCTATCCATTCATAGCGTGCTGGGACAGCAGCTGCAGTTGTATATCCAATAAGGGCAGATTACTTCTGGGCTGCTTCAAGTGCCATTAAAAGACATTTAGTTCTAAGTAAGGACAAGTTCACATTCTAACATCCTTAATGCCTGTAATTTCTATGAGCAGTAATATTGATTCCTAGGGCTGTGCTGACTATAACACAAATGGACAGCAACTGGTAGGAGGCATTTCCTAACCCTGCTATATTGGGTTCCCTGAAGATGCCGAGTGATTTTTATGTTCCCAGCAGGTGTAATCTGGTAATGACAAAGACTTGTGACCTGCATGCTATCAGATATATCCCGGCTGCAATTTCCATGGCAGAAGCTGGGCGGAGAAGCAGCTTTGTACAATCAGTGCTCTCTAGTTTTCCTCTGTTGTAACCCTCAGGCTTTTATGGCATTCCTGGTTCTCTAATGCAGGGACAGCCCCTGGATGTTTCATGTCTCCCGGCATGGTTCAGTGCGGAGGCAGGAGGTGGGAGGCAGGAGCCTGTGCAGAGCAGTGCCAGGAGACGTGCTGATGCCTGAACTAGCCACGGGTGAGCCAGTGAAGGTCAGCTCAACTCCTAAGGGCCCCGTTCTCACGGGCTGTGCTTGCAGCACTGCTCCGTGGCATGGCCTTGCAGGGAGTGGGATGACTTCTGGCAGTGAGAGGCAGGCTGGAAGGACTGGGTGTCACCCCACCATGAGCAAATGGGGATGGGACCCTGCCTCTGGTAATGACGTTCTGCCCCAAATGGCAGGTACTGTGTTCATAACTTCTTTTAACTAGCTCCCCCACACTGTTTGTAGACTAAACAGCCGACAATTAACAAGCTTGTTACTAGATTCATCCCAGGCACTTCACATTGAATTACTGATACGTTAAATATCTGATTACCTTTGAAGCTAACTGTCTTACAATAGATCCAGCACAACAAAAGCATTCTCAGCTCTGAGAAGGTGACAATCAAATTTGATGCCATCTGTTTTTTATTGGTAAGGAGTAGAAAACTCCTTTATGCTCAGAGAAGATATCACAATTAGAAAGCTATGATACATAGCTAAAATAAGACTTCATGTTTCCCGTCTTTTCATAGCTACAGAGCTTTCAATAGTGCAAAGTCGATTTTTATTTGAACATATTAGTGAGATTAACCTAAACCATGGGCCTGGGCTGCAGTTTGCCCTTCTGATAAACAAGGATAAACATAACTGGTACTAGCTGAGAAAGGAGATCTGGCAGTAAACAGAGCATTATTGAAAAAATGTTATTTTCAGAGGTGCAGCTGCTTGTCTCTGACAAATTAAAAAGGGAAGCATCTGCAAGGCACGATGGGAAGAAAATACTCCAGAAGAGGTGTTATCAAGATGGTAGTCCCGTGGAGACAGTCTTCTGGTGCTCTGTGAAGTATTGTGATGCTAGATGTTAGCATTCAGAGAGCCAAAGTAGGCATTTGTATGCGTTGTGCAAGGAATGGTATGTTATTTAAACATGCTTTCCTCTAAGAGTCTGTATTCTCTAATTCTGTGTCAGTAAATACGTGTTTTAGAAGGGTTTCTTCTGAATGAGGAGGGAGTTCACCCTTCAGTGCTTCTGGTAGGAGAGAGGTTATATAGACCATCTCCCTGTGCCTTCTCCAGGCTGACACCAGTCCCTCTTACTCCTTGTTTTTGTCTGGACATTTTAATAATGGGCAAAGACAAGCACAGGAAAGCTCCTGCCAAGTAGCATGCCCTGTGCTCTTGCTCCCTGTAGCACACCTAGCAACCACCTCCTGTGTCTTGCTCTCCCCAGCAGCTGCCCTGCCTTGCATGGGGGTATCGCCTGAGACCACCCTCTGGTTCTGCAGTGGGTTGAGAGCCTGTGGCTGCTCCGTTCTCACACTGGCAGCCTGTGCCTTGGCAGATGCATTTTGTTTGCACTGCAGCTATGGGTTAACACCGTTAGACCATGGGAGGAGGAAAGGAGTTTATATTTATGTGTGAAGTGTGTGCATGCCATTCCAAGAATTGCCTGAAAGAAAGTGGAAATAATATTTACAGTTGGCCAGGAGAACAGCCTCTTAATTTGACTTGACGTTTATGATTTCCCACGCATTTCTGAAAGAGGCATCTTTTCCCACTTTGTTTAAGTTCAGTGTGGTCCATCCAGTCTTCGTGTTGTGTCCTACCTGAGGCACTACCACAGGTCCATGAACCTGCTGGATGCTTGGGTACCCCAAGCATGGGTGAGCTCTCTGTGCCTCCTTTCCTGCAGCCCAGCAGTGGGAATCCCTGCCCGAGCCTCTGCTTGGAGCTGCCTAGGACAGGGTGGTGACTCAGCAGAGTTGGTGCCCCGTGGGAAGAGAGGGACATGGGAGGGCAGGACCCAAAGACAGAAGCTGCCCATGTGGGGTGTGGGAAGTGCCTGCCTGGAGCCCCGAACAGGTTCACCTGCACTCCATGTTTAGTGTCTGTCTGTCTTCCAAGCCTTCTCTAGGACTGTCATTTAACCTGGCTTCTGTAAACTAGAGTGTGCAGATATTTCAGAATATGCAGACTCAGGCAAGTCTTCCCTTTACTACACTGGTAGTCAAGACTGTATTAAAGAAGCAGCTACAGCTCTGTAGCAAAGATCTATGGGGATACAGTGTTGGCCTTGCAACATTGGCTTTCAAAGCGTTCGGAAGAGCGTTCGGAGGTGTGTACCCCAGAGAGAACTGTCCTGAACGGCACAGGGCACTACTCCAGGCACTGCTGCCTGGGCTGATAAAGCAAATTCCCGAGGGAGCTGGGACAGCCCAATCTGAAGCAAATCTGGGACAGGAATTGAGCAGACATCTGCCACATTCAGACAAGAGACCAAACCCTCTGCTGCTGACACTGGCTGAACAGCGTTAGGGCTGGAGGGGAAGGTGGCAAGGAGGTGACTACCTGAACAAGGGCAGGGAGGGCACTGTGGCAGGTACTGTCTCTTCCCTCACTACAGCACAAGTTCACCCATAGTGGAGAGTGAGCACATCCAGACTGACCTGCTGCTCAGCATGGGCCACTGTGCCGGGACTTTGCAGGACCATTAAGGGGGACTGCAGAGAAAGTGTGGCAGGCACAGCTAATGGTTAGAGCAGGTGACTGCAAATCAAGGACTCTGTCTCCTGCTGTCACACAGATGTAGTGGACACATCTGTTACTTATTTGAAAGGAGTATTCATGCTTTGTAATGCAGATGTATTCTCTTATGGAGATGATCTATAATGTATCAGAGGGGAATGAACACGTTTGGAGAGGCGTGACAGAGGTACAGTACTCCTCCTGCTGTCTCACACCTTTCCTTAACAAAGTGAGTTTCAGAGATTTACAGTCAAACAAAAGGTGGAGATGAGCCCTTTGTAAATGGTAACACTTAAAATTCCTGCTGCTTTGAAGCTGGAGGCTGAGCAGATGCTGCTTGCTACAGCCATTGCCCTCCTGAGATCGTGGGTTTAAATTCACCTCTGTTTATGTCATCTGTTCCCTGTGTGCTGGTGTGACACTGTAAAATGTGCTCAGCTCCCAAGGTGCCTATGGACCAAATAAGTTCTTGTTGCAGCTCCTGCTCCTCATGTGCTGCTCATCCTTTTACAGTGTGTTGGGCAGCACCATCTGCAGTCAGGTTGAGCCCCCCTATAGACCAGTACCTTTCCTTGAGAGAAACAGATGTTCCCAACCATTTCCACAAAGCTGACACCTGAGGAAAATCTGGGTCATCTAGCCATGTTCTTACACCTCCTGCAGCATAAGCTGTGGGGGTCATTGGGGAAGTTATCAACAAGTTTTCAGAGAAAAGGAGCCTTTCCGGGGGGCAGACTCCCTTCCTGTGTGTTGAAAACACTGACTTCAGTAATGCCTCTTCCTGGTAACCCATTTGCATGGGGAACAGACTGCATGCTCAGAGGACTTTCATGTGTTTGTGCTGGAGCTAGCACTGGGGATGACACAACGAGGTCCTTAAGTCAAGTTAGGCTTGGGTCTGCCACTTTGCTGAGTGCCAGCCATTCCTTGGAAGGAGGAAGAAAAACGTGGGGAGCAGGCAGGAATGCAAGCTCCCATGTGGCCCTTGCAGAGGTCTTGTCATCTGAGGACCAGAGCAGTGTGCTACACAAATAGTTTGTCCAACTCTAGGGTAAATGTTAAGCCTGGAGACAGATGTGGTTGTGGGTACCCAAGGAACTTCTTCTCCAGAACTGCATTAAGCATCACCTGTGGGACTCCAGAGAGCCTGCAGAGGGGAGCTGGAGTGCCTCACAGACTTGCTATAGCTGATTCTTGGCATGATTTTTAATGACAGTAGAGCAGAGGAGGCTCTTAAATCTGCTTATTGCCTTGCCCCAGGGAAGTGTCTTGCACTTGTGTTGGAAGACTGTTGCTCATGAGCACCAGGCTGCATCTACAGCAACAGGCTTCTTGGTTCTGAGAAAGAGAAGAAAGCCATATGCTCTCACTTGTGTACCTGTGGCAAGCAGAGAAAGGATATTTTACAGAATTAATTCTAATAGCACTTAGATGCTTTCTTCAGTGTCCATGACTCATTCAAAGAGCCAGTGAAAGAATGGCACAAGCCCATATTCCAGGGCAATGCTGCAGGGTGTCTCATGCTGGCTGGGCTAGAGCTCTGACCCTTGTCCGCAGGACCTCAGTCTTCTACATTAATTATGTTTCCCTGGACAAATCCTGTGAGATGTAGATGAACCTGAGATAAATATGGTTTCTATAGTCTTTGGTGCTTCCTTAGCAGAAGAAAGTTAACTGATATAGTTTATTAAATGTCTTACAGCTCTTGTTTGGTCATGTTTATCCACAGGTGACCATCTATTTTCAATATGATTATACTGGAGGGAACTGGCAGGGTTTGCTGCAGCAAATTCCTCCAACTGCCCAAAGCCCAGTCTAGGGCTTGGTGCTTAACATGCTGCTGCAGTACAGATATGTCCTTTAAGCATCAAGAAAGAGATGTGGATCGGGGGTTTTTTTTCTTCAAAAAATGACATTTTGAAGTAGGTTAAATCTACCACTTTTCCACATTTTCTCAGAGAGAGATTTTGTCTGGCTAGTGTACGTGCTTTCCATGAGAAATTATTTATGAGCTCCTCAGTCCCTTGTCTACTCTTCTTGATGTAACAATAGTAGATCTGGAGGAATGACCAAGGTTAGGTTTATAGTCTCACTTCAGATGTAGTGCCAAGTTATTCAGTGCTTCGTTTTGTTAGTGCCTGAACCAAAGGGCAATTTATCTCAGCAATGTCCTTCAGATTATACCTATATACCATTTTACCAATAAGGCATGCACCTGCTGCTCCAATCCCAGAAGAAATCAGTGTTTCATTTCAGAGATGCCAATTCTTTGCTCTCCCTCCTTTTGCCATTCTTATGAAGACAAACTTTTTTAGGGGGCGTGGGAAGAAATACAGAAGGATTGTGGAAAAATCTTGTCTACTTCAGCTACTGCATCCTGTTCAATTATGAATAATAGGCCAGCTCACTGTAGGGCATGGTTGTCAGGGTGTAAGTGATCAATATATATGAATGGGATAGGGCATATTCCTTGCTGGAGTCTCCTCCAAATAATTGGCCTAGACTTCTGCAGTCCTAGTGGGAAGGGTAAGATGTGACCATGTCATTACTGTCTTTGCTGGGCAAATGCAAAACTGTAGCTCAGCTCCTTGCTCACAGCCAGTTATCTATCCTGGCACTTGTATAATTATAATACATGCTTTATTGCTTGTCAATATTTTAACCTTTCTGACACATTATCCCCTAGGGCAACTGAGCAACCTTAATAATATAGCTGATAATTATCCTCCACATGAATAAAGTTATCACTAGGGTCCTGTATAAATCATATGTAAAAGATGACAGATTTCACTGGCTGGTCATCACAAAAATGGGAAGAGACACAGATTGTGACAGCTTAATGGGGAAGGTAATAAAACCAACAATAAAGTCATTTATAATATAAGCAGTGATTCTCAGTCCCTTCTATTTGTTTTCATGCTAATAGAAGATAAATGTCAGATTACGAACAAGACCTGAAATTTCTATTAAAAATATTTGGAAAATGTCATTAAATATCAGCAATTCACAGCTCAAGTGGCAGCATGGGTCTTAATTACCTGTATGAGGTCTCTGGAAGCAAAGTGGGGGTAATAGTATTTGCTTTGCTGTTTCCTGGGGGGCTGTGAGGAGTAATGATTCTACAGTGCTGAGGGTATCAGAACACTGTGCTGTCTCTGCAGGCAGCAACTACCTCTCACTGCTGGAAGGAGCAAGATGTTGTGTGGTGCCTCAGCAAGAGGAAGCCTCCGGGCCACTGGCAGAGAGTGGGACAGAGACCCTGTCAGGGATCCTGAACTGGGTACATCATGACTGTTTTTGCAGGCTGCAGGTTTCACAAAGAACACAAGCTGTCATTATAAACAAAAAAAAAGACTTCAGTGCAGGTGTGAAAAAGCCCTGCAGCAGTAATGGAGTGGTGAGAAAGGGGAGGGTGCATTGTAGTGTATATGAGGGTATAATGAAGGACTGGTGTTTGCATCTTTAAGTTATATGTCAGTATTGCTGGTTAGTCATCTGGAATGTACGCTGTGAAAATGCATGTGTGCAGCCCTTAACATTTATGCTTTGCACTAACAAAAGGTTTGGGAGTGCGAGTGAGCAGTGGTGGGAATGTGGAGTGAGCAGAAGTGTCAGAGGAAATGGCTGAGACTCCCTGTGTGAGACCAGGGTAACAGCCGAAAGAGCGGTGGAGCAGGAGGCTGCTGCCCCAGCTCTCCTGGGGAAAAGCCTGGGTGGCCTGGGGACAGCGTGGGGCAGGAGGTGCCATGGGCACTGCCCTGTGCCGTGCAGGTGCTGGGGAGCTGGAGCAGATTGGGACTGGTGTGGTGCTCCCCAGCAGGAAAGCATGGGTGCTGCCTGGGCATCACCCCCTGTGCCCCAGCTGCCAGTGAAGCCAATGCTGCTGTGGCTGGAAAAGCGGGAATGGCTCTTCCCAGAAAACATCCTGGCCTGAGCCGTCCTGGCTCTGGATGGTCTCTTGGCAGAGGGATTAATCTGAGGATGTCTCTAGGATGCAGGCTGGGGAAGGGGTGGGGAAGGGAGAGTGATAGAAATTGTATTTGTGCCTGTGCTTTACATTCGTGGTGCGTTCTCTCACTTGCATTTCTTCTAAACAAGCACTTTGAGGTCTGAGCCCTGGTGCCTCTAATCTAGTGAGCACCTTATTGATCAAGTCTTGCCATTTGATCCCCTGAGCTGCCTAGTGTTACACAAAAGGGGTAAATTGCTCCTTATACTTTAAAACAATCAGAATGTTTTTAGTGCATGTAGACCCGTATGATAAATACAGAGGCACAGCTGGGATGAGAATAGCAAAAAGCAGAGGGATAATTAACAGCTGGAACACCACAAACCAGTTCCCTAGCCCAAGCCCTGGAGAAACACGATACATTCATCATGTTGCTCTCTGGGCTGATGCTACAACGCTGGGGTGTGAGGTATTGAATTACAGTCTCTAGAAAATATTGTTTGGGGAATGTTGAGGAGAGCTGGTAAACAATGTGCTGGAAGGTGACAGATATGTTTGCAGCTTCATATAGTGCTTTCACAATAAAAAGAGCCATCCGGGGTTTTCCCATCACTGCCCTGCCTGTCAGAACTGGCAGGCAGTAGGCTGTCTGCCAGGCCTTGGTGGGGAAAGTCAAACCCAGCAGCCAGTGGGCTTGCTTAGTTCTGATGACTGTTTTCTTTAAACGATTATTTTATTACTAAGTGCAACACTAACAATGGCTGATGAATCTCAAGCTTAATGAAGCACCATCTGTGATTCAGCTGTTGTAGAAAACAACATATAGAGAGCTCTTAACAGTAGCTTTGGACATAGTCTCTCCTGACACCCCTTCTGGGCCCTCCTGTCCTTGGTGTGGTATCACAGAGGATGCCACAGAGGCTCCTAGCTCAGAGCCACTATCCACATCATCTGTGCATAGCTGGCAATCTCCTGTGTGCTTGCAGCAGGAGCTGCACCACAGCCACACAAAGGTGGGGATGGCGAAGGCAGCCGGGATCTGCTTTGTAAGATGCTTTCCTTTCTATCTTCCTTCTTCACAGGGAATCATTCAGAAGACTTTGATCTAGGATGACACTTCACTCCTACAAACCTGCCAGCAAGTCATGGCAGTCTCCACCTGAGTCAAGCTTATGGCTTGCTCTGGTGCTGCCTACCTCTTGAGCATCCTGCATAACCTCATCAGTGGCCTGTGGTGCAGTGCCCACCCATGAGTCACACAGTAAAGCACACATCAAGGTAAAGAAGGGTGAATTCTAGGTTCTCTCTCATGCTACATTCCTCTGGCAGCAGAAAATAAGCGCTTGCTTACTTCATTAATTAAATGGGTGACTCCCACAGCCACTGTAATGAGTGGTGTCTGTACACAGGGGGTGAACAGATTTTGGTCAGATTTTCTCTGTGTGTTGATGAAAGGGGGAGTTTTAAGGTGGTCTGCTACCTGTTAAGAAACGCATGAGAATCTCAAAGAGAGAAAAAGACACACCAGAGCTGTTTAAGTGGGAAAATCTACAAAGAGCAGTATGATTCTTCTAGAAGGATTTTCCTGCACATGTAGTGAACACTCCCAGCCGAACTTGAGCATATGATGCCCACCTGGATGGCTGGTGAAGATGCATCAGATGCTTTCTGTAGAAGATGTGGGATTTAAGGTTATTTCATCCTTGCTTATGTGCCATCTTCAAGGGGGATGGGTTGTAACTGGTATGACATTACAAATACTGTTCCAGAAATCTTGACTGCATGAGAGGCCCTGAACCAGAGAGCTCCGAGCCACCTGCTCCTGGCTGGGGGGGGAGCTGAATGAATGCTCTGTACGCAGGCTCCTGAAGAGCGGCAAGGTTGCCTCTGCCTGCTGAGGAAGGCCGAGCTCAACCAGCAGACTCTGTCGGAAGCAGATCAGCTGCGTGGTGCTTTCTGTGCAAAGCTGTGGATGCAGAGGCTACTGGCTGGTGCATCTTTCGTAAGCACAGCTGGGCTGGAAGGAAGCAGCATGCCCAGAGCTGAGAAAATGAATGTGTCCTACTTCCCAACAGCCCAGTCCTTTCCCACCCTGGACTGCTGCTCCGCTTACAGCTCCCAGGGTCCCCGTGGCATCAGGAGCAGCATAGTGCGGGTCCACCTGCCCAGGCTGGACTGCTGCCAGAGGAGAGCAAACTGTATTCAAGAGCCAGCCACCCCTGCCACACGTGGTGCCTGAGCAGAGGACAGCCGGAGCAGCTTCAGAGTGGCTGCAGCAGGGCATCTGCTTCCCTTCCAGCATGGAGCTGGCTAAGCCAGCAGCTTTTATGGGCTCTGTTCCTGCTCTAGAGTAGTACTGTGATTACAGGACAAACATAAAATCACAGAATCACTGTCAAAACCTAAAGTAAAGAATTCAGCTCATAAAAAATGTGTCACTCGAACAAACAGAAGAAGAGTTATGACTTTCCATTCTCCCTTCCTGGAGCCAAGGGGAGAGTGTGCCACTACAGCACACGCCTGAGGAGCCGATAGCGGCCAAAGCGGAGCATTTCACTGCCCCTGGAGAGGCCCTTTCAGAGTTATTAGTCATAAGTTTCTATTTAATGTACTGATTAGGGCCAAGACTTGTAGACAGCCACTGACTATGCATGTGAATCGACTTAAGCATTATTATGTACGACCATCGTCAGCTTTTCTACCCAGGAAGATTGATACACAGAATGAATCTTCTCAAGCTGTTTCTGAAAAGATTCACGACACTGCGGTGAAAGTGGCTTCCAATGGGAACCTCTGTGTACTGATGTCAGCATATATTTTATTCCCCTCGACTACAAGGGCTAGTTAGGTTATGAGCCTCCCACTGAAATGGACTGCATACAATTGCCAGATAATTGGTTCTTTTCCTTGTAGGCTGATGAAGTTGTGATTCACCCCTGACTCCCCCAAGAGCAGCAGTCACAGCACCATGGGTTGCTTATCTCTCATCCAGCTGCGCTTGCTTGCTTTGCTTTCCACATGGCACGGGCAGAAGGGAAGCCCCAAGAACAGAGGGCAGGGAGCAGCTGCTGAACATGGTTTTAACCCTGGGATTGCTGCATGAGCAAGCAGTGGGACTGCAGGACTGCACAGGTTCATAGGGTGCTGGTCCAGGCAAGCAGGCTGGGGATGATGTAGCAGATTCAGCTGCCGAGTGATGCTGAAAAGGGGCTGCTGTGAGCATCAGTTCTTGGCAGGTGCTGCAGCCCAGCTGTCCTGCATTTGTCCCTGGGACCACATAGTAGTTTTCTGCTGTGGCATGCCACAGCTGCTGATCATGCTGCCACTGCTCAGGGCAGAGGACATGTGGACCCCTTCAAATCTTGTGCTGATTGTATCCAGCTGTGGTGAAGGCTCAGGAGGCCTTGGGAAAGAGCGTGTCTCTGCCCCTCGCTCGCCTCCCTGTCTGGTTTGATCTTACCAAGCAAGGGTCTGTGACTGATCCTGACAATCTCCCCAACTCCCCACCAAGCAGACACATAGAGAAGCATAGGATGACCCTCTTCCTCCTTTGGCCTTGTCCTTCTTCGGACACTGACCCTCACCCCAACACAGCTCCTCCTCTGCTAGACCTACTTGATTCTGCAAACATGTGGCTCTCCTCTGTGCTGGCATTTTACAGTGGGACTGAGCAGTGTTGCTGCTTGGAGCAACCCTGCTTCTTGCTCCCCCACTCCTTCTTGCAGGCTTGTACAGTGTCTTTGCCCTATGTAAGTGGAGTCTGGGTGTGAAGTGGGGTAGGGTGGTGGGGATGCTGCTGCTGGGAAGACTGCGCATGACAGGGAGCAAAGCCCTCTGTGAATGCTGCCACCCTGCACTGCTGTTTGACAATGTCAGCACCTTTTTTGTCATCTGTTTACACTTGCTGGTTAAAATGTCCTCTTAGGTCTTCCTCTAGGAACCAAGTTTTCTCTAAAATCTGTTTACTTATCCTGTGTCCTGTGTGCTTTTCTCTGTTATGGGGAGAGCAATGCTGAGATGCTCTGGAGGTCTGTGGCACTAGTACCCTGCTAGCTGGTGCTTCCCAGCCAGAGCTGCAGCCAGCCACATTCTGTTGTCTTTCTCCTTTTTCAATCTCTTGCTTGAAGTAGGATAGTATGACAAATAAGGGTTCTAGTCCCAGCCCCCCCTCACCCCACTTGCTCCCTTCTGCAGAGTTCCCATGCCCTAGTTCCCCAGGGATGGATGTGGATGCAGCCACTGGAAGAGTTGGGGCACCTGGGTGCTTGTCTGCCTGGCCTGCCTGCTGGTCTGAGAGCAACACTGCCGTCACTTGTGGGACAGAGTCAAGATGCAAATGAATACTTGTAATTCTTCAGAATAAGTCTGTGGTTTGCAAGTACAAGCATAGGTAAATGTTTCATGAACATATTAAAGTTTTGGGTTTTTTTCCTCCTAGACACATAAAATCTTCTAATAAATGCAAATTTAAAAAACGGTTATTAATTGGTGTTAAAATGCCATTGCAAACCATCGGAATTCCAATTACCAGTGACCATGGGCAGTGTTTGTTTGCTGTATCAGTCAGAAAAAGTATCTTTTCAGGTAAACAGAAACAGGTTGCTGAATGCCTGATTTTTGTCCCTTTGAGTAGCCATATTTAAATCAGCTTTTCAGAATTTTCTTCTATTACAGCAACTTGAGAGAATCCATCTTTAATAGATGATAATGAAAATTTAAATGTTATGTATATTAAGCAGTCTGCTAGATCTGTTTGTTAATGTAACTATAAATGATTGCTAGATACATGGGCAAGGTACTTAGCTTGCTTACTGGGATGAGGTCCTCTGTTAGGTACAAAGCAGGCAAAGGGAATGAAGTCGCAGGAGATCCATGTGAATGAAATCACCTTAAATTGTAACACCGTTGCAGTAACTTCTCTCATGGTACTCTGGCAGGGCATGTGCATGTTTGCTGCAGTGATCACCACCTGGGAGCCCCCATCAAGGCTGGCAAGTCCCTCTGAGGGTTCCCAGCAGCTGAAAGTGCATAGGCTGTAAATAGCCATTTTCTGGCCATCATGGCTCCTCACCTACACAATCTCCCTTGTCCCCAGTTTTTGGCAATTAACCCTAGATCTGCAGCCCTGCCTACAAGTTTTGCATGATGGTGGGGGAGTCTGTGTTGGTTTCACCTGCAGCTTGTGAGCTGTGCTCTGTGAGGGCCGGCAACACTGATTTATGCCACTGCAATCTGGCCCTCCAGTTACTGTGGTGACGAGACCCTTGAGTTAATTGGGGCAAGGTCTGCCAGTTGCAAAGAAATGCCTGTCTGCACGGAGAACTGCAAAACCCAGATATGAACTCCTGCCAGCCTGCCACGTGGGCTGCAGCAGTCCGAAGCCTCTAGTGCTGCATGTCTCCAACAGTGGCCATGACTGGACTGGGAAGAATGCCGGTAATGTGGCCCCAGTGCCTGCCTGTGTGCTGACTTGGTACCGTGTGCTCCTTCATGTTGGGGGTGCAACAGTGCAGGGTCCCTTGACTGTCCTGGGCTTAGCTCACCAGCAGAGCACTGGGGCTGCTCACCAGTGGCGTAGCTTCTGTGATTAGCTCCTTCCTCACTGTGTTCCTTGGGTAGCTGGCCTGGGCTGGACTGCCCATGGAGTGTGGGGCTGTCCCTGCTCACAGGGAAGCACCCCCAGCACTGCATGTGCTTCTAGCAGGATCTGGCTCACTGGAGAAAAATCCCTGCAGCCCACTGGGGAGTTCAGCTGCATGCATGCTTTGGCTCTAAGTTCCTAAATGGTGTGTGCCCTTATGTTCTGTGCAAATTAAAAATGCATTTCACCAAGAAATGCCAGAAGTAAATAAGAAAACACAGGTAAGCTTAAGAACAAGGCTGCTGTCCATACACCCATGAGCACCTGATACAGTCCAGGCCTTGGGCCATGCTTTGTCCTGCTCATGAGAAGCACAGCAGGCCCAGACAGCATTGCAGTGTTTTGCTTCAGGGGAACATGGAAGAAGCTAAGGTTTTTAATGGTTTCCATTTTTCTAACTAATTAATTTGCAAGAGACATAGACATGAAGCTGAATTAATCAGACTGCACAGAAAAGCAATATTAAAAAAGCAACTTGGACGAGGGCAGGATTTCCTTTTTTGGCCCATGACGGCTTCATTGGTGAGCCAGACACCCCATGCTGGATGCACAGCTCTTCCTGCAAAGCTAGGAGTGTTTCGTGTGCATCTGAGGTGATTTTTGATCATTTATATGATGGTTATGGCAGGTGGTCCCTTCAGACTAAGGCCAGTATAGAGAGGGGCTGCTGCTCCACTGTCCAGAGATGTGCCCAGACCTGCCTGTGACACCGCGTCCTCAGGGTACCATGCTCAGGTTGGGTTGCCTGGGGCAGGCAGCTTGTGGTCATGGCCTCCAGCAGCCCCCTGCCTCCCTCCCCTAGCCACAAGTGTTTGAGTGGCTGCCTGCTTCTCGTGAGGTCTCAAGCTCTGCTGGCTTACCATGGCTGTGTTGCATGTGGAGGTCCTCAGCTTTACAATGGGATACTTGCAGTGTTCCCAGAGGACTGGTTTTGGAAGGGCCAAGCTGCTGGGACAGGATGGCACAGCATGGTGATGTGGCTGGCTGGCATCTCAGTCTATAACCTGCAGAGAGGGCCAGCCCTCCTGGACATGCTTTGGGAGGAAGGGGCATGCGTGCTGCCAGTCTTCAGGCAGAAGGGTGAGAACAGGACTATTAAAACATTTTCCCATTGAATGGAGATATAAAACATTGTCTAGTATTTATGGAGTAGATTAGATGCTTGGTTTAGCAGCTTACAGAGGTCAAGTTTGTGGTGCTCAGGGGCTTGCTCCCCACCCCATACTTTTTTCCAAGGAGAGAGGAGCCCTTCATCATGGAAAACCCTGCTCAGAAAGAAGCAGCAACAGTTCAGTGCCTCGTGCAGCAGCTGGTGGGGGATGACCTTGTCTGCAGTGCAACAGTCTGAGACACATGAGAAGGTGATTCAGTGATCCAGGCTGGTGCAGACCATCTGAAAATGGGATAACATTTGAATTGCAAGACACATACCCTGCTTTCTTGGCTGGCTATCCATCTCCTGGAGTGTCAGTCTGAGAAGCGATGCATGGTGAGGGTCACCCCAACAAAGCCAGTGCATCCAGCAATGGATAAATATGTGCAGCAGAGACTTCAGCTAGGAGTTTGTGTATGTAGTTCTCCTTGTGGAAGTGGCAGCTGAGAGCAACGTGGAGTGTTATCCACTACTGACAAATGTAGAGCAAGGCACACTGGAACGAACAATCTGAATTATTCATGTATCTTACAGGTTCTGAATTAAGTGCAGCATTGTTGCAGGCAGGCCAAGGAAACTCTCTGTTCAATGTGTATCACTAGTCAAAATATAAAACATTATGTAAGAATTCACAGGAAATGTGATAAGAAACAATATTTGGTGCATCACACCTTCATGTAAATGGTTCTTCTGCTCTTGCTTTGCATACTGTCTGAGTCCTTGATCATTTCTCTCTCCAAAAGGCACTGCAGGTAGAGCGAAGAGGGAGAGATGGACATCAAAATTGATGCAAGATAAATGTGTTTTGGCTGACTTAGGCAGGGACAAGTATAAAAGGGGACATTGAGAGAAGAGACAAACATCTCTGTTCAGAGGATATAATGTCCTAGCATCACAATACCACACGACATAGATGGTGTATTTAGCAGGTTTTTTGTAGATACACTGTCTAAAGAGAAATTGGCTTCTGGAAGGCACTAGTTATTTTTAAGCAATGGAATCTGCTCTAGGAACATAAAGCTTTTGTAAACTGCTGTCCAAACATTGTCTCATCCATCATGACATGTAGCCTGTTTATCTGATGCTCTTCGTTCTTCTTCTCTGCTATCAAACTGAAAACTTCTCATAGCCAGGGGAAAATGCGCCAACACCTTCTATACATGGAATCCATGATTCCTCCAAGAAAACTGGAGCAAATTGTAATATCCTATTCAAGACCAGACTTGTAGGAAGTTGTTGCCATTTACTTTGTCACAGCAAGATGCCTCATTTTCAGTATTATCAATCATTTTTATGACATCACCAGCAAAATATTGCACTCGTTTTTCACCATCTTACATGATGAACACAGGAAATCCCTTACAGGAATGCTGGCAGAGTCCTAATCTCAGTCTGCTTCCCAGTGAATATAGCAAGCACATCTTGATTAAAGAGGGGAACCTTACTGTTTTCCTTTCCACCTGAGGATGCTGTTTGATAGTAGATATTGTCACTGCAATGCTCTATTGGTTTGCATATTCAGAGAGCATATGTGTGCTTTCAACAGCTAATGAAGGAAGTAAAGTTACCTCTATTGCAGTACAAGATGTGTTTCACTAGAAGCGAATATGTATGTGGAGCTCTTCAGGATAATTCTGCAGAAGATTTGGAGTTCATTTGTACCGCATGCCCCTTTTTTATAGAGAAACAATGTTTTTTCTGGCCAAATTACATTTTTTAATAATTATGCATATAAGCCTGTGTGACAGTGCCATAAAGAAGAACCGTTAGGAAACAACTAGTTCTTGAGCTACTATAACATGTCTGCTCCCAGCATACAGAGTTGCCCTATCAGTATGGATTAGGGTTAAACAGGATTTCTGTATTGCTGTGTGTTCTTGCACCCAAGGGTTGCACTACGCTACCTGAGGGAGGAATGTTGAGCAGGTGGAGGAAGAGGAAGGATGAATTTCCAGGAGTGTGCACCCTGTGGTGTCCAAACTGATGTCCAGAGACAGGACTTGGGCTGATCTGGTCTGCTGATCCTTGTGAAGACAGTTTTGAGACTGAAAGCAGGCCTTGTCCATTTACAAATGGATGTGAGCATGTAATGAGGGGCTCCTCAGTGCCCAGTTAACCAGAGTGAAGGCTCAGGGAGTTCAAGGCAGAGAGGAGGGAGCTCCTGTCTTCTTTGAGTGTGGCAGGTTTCCAGACCTCCTAGAAATGTCTCTAACAAGAAGGGGGAGAAGGGAGCGGGGAGAGAGATTCCTCAGTGGACGTTTGGAAAGCTTTCAGTGCTCTGTCATTGGTATTTAATTAATAGACAGTCTGTAATCCTTCAACAGAGAGGTGTCTTCTCCTGCAATCTTGTCAAAATAGACTGTTTTAAATAAATCAAGAATTAATAATGTTCCTTAATATTAAAGGTCACCAAGAAAGTACAGCTGAATGCTCTGAACAGCAAATCCCCCCAGGAGATTCAGAACAAGGGATTGTAAAAGAACTGGAAGAACAGAAAAACAGTGCTAACCAGTGCAAGAGAGATCTTTGGTTCATTGTGGGGTTGCTGGAGGTGGGCAAATGGGGGCTCAAGCCCCAGGCCCAGTGGATCTCTGTTCCCATGAAGTTCTCCTGAGCGGCAGAGGCCGTGTCTCCCCAAGGCTTGCCTGTGTGTGGTTTCCCAGGCTGGGCTTCCCTCTGTCAGCTCTGCTCACAGTCCTGTTGCAGGATGGTACAGGCAGGACCCTCCATGGCTCTTTTTCTTTCTTGCCTACCTCTTTCTGTTTTGGCGACCCATTGACTTCTTGTGCCGGGAGGGAAGTCTGGTAGCTCAAAGTCAGCCCTGCCAGGGGTCAGCCTTGCAGAGAAGCTGGTGTTTCTGGGCAGGACAGCACATGCTGGGAATCCATGCAGGTGAGGGGTGAGGGTCTTCCCTGCAGTCCCATGGTGCTGCCTGAGCAGGAGATTGAGGAGGCAGACAGGTGGATGCTCTGTGCAATCTTTCCATTGCATCTGTAGAGCTTTGCATTTCTTGGGGAAGACAGAGAGGAAACCAGTGGTAAGATTTCTCTTTGAATTGCTGTAATGGGTTAAATTCTTTTATTACATTACATCTAGCTGAGGATTATCTGAGAGAGGAAAGGCAAGTAGGAGGTTTGGTCTCTGAAAGGCTTGTTCGTCTTGTTCACCTGTTCATAACCCCATTAATACTTAGTGCATATTTCCTGCACTGCATTTGACAGAAAGTATCAAAAATGATCACAACTTGCTTTGCTGGAGAGTTTATCATTTATCCATCTAGAAACACCAGTAAGCCCTGCATCGTCCCCACAGTCTCCCTTTCCTGTGGTCATATGCAGAATCGCTTGACCTCTGCCATCCTGTAACTTGACAATGATTACAATGCAGTCACCTGTATTTTGCCAGCTGGAGATATCTGTTGTCATGAACTCGGGGTTATGCAAGTGCTCCCTAAGGGGGATCACTGGAAAACAGAGATTTATTTGTGTGGCAATAATTGAGAAGCTCATTTTATTCCAGTAAGGATCTTTCAACCACAATCAATTTCACATGCCATCATAAATAATGGAGGTCAGCAGAGCACTGTGAGTGCTTCAGCAAGCTCTGTTGACAATGTTAAAATGCAATAAACAGCAGAGAGATGCAGCTCTGCATGAGTGGGTGTACATTAATACTTGTTTAGAGAGTGTTTGATTGGCAGACCTAGTTCTTTTAGGATCTTTCTGATAGAAAATGCTCTGTATTTCTGTAGTTTGGCTATTGGGGTGGCTTGTCTAATTTCCTGGACACCCTGTGGCAGCAGGACAGTCCAGCTCCCTGGTCAGTGCAGGGGGAGAGGCAGTGGCTGCTGCCCCCCATGCTGTGTGGCTGGGGATCGGACCTCGCCTCCCCAGGAGGCTAATACTTCATACCTGCGCATGTCTTTTTTTAAACCTGGGTGTTTTACCTCGATCAGTGTGTGTTCTGTAAGTGGTCAGCCCTGAGGCAACAGGAAAACCCACAGAAATTAGAGAAGTACACCGAATTACAATTCCCAAATTTCATTCCAGATACCACTCGGCATGGTCTTTCCTGACTAGGTATTGCTCATAGTCACTTTTAGAAAAGTGAATTTAGTTTCATGTTCTCTTACCTTTCTCTTCCAGGTGTCAAATCTAACTAGACATTATTTGAATATCTTATGTGTTGTTCTTATACGGGGGGCTTATGGGCTGTGATCACTCACCTCTTAAATTTCCCTTTGATGTGCTGATCTGTGGAGTAACTTTAGTCTTTCACTGCACAGCAGGTTTTGTAGATGTGAAATCATTCTTGCTGTTCACTGAACCCCTTTCAGTTTTAAACATCTGGAGAAGGCTCTGCCTCTGCTCCCTGGAGGCTTTCTGTATCCTTGGCCCAGCTGGCAGTATTTGCACCTGCTGGAGGTGTCTCCCCAAAACGTGGCAGGCACTGCAAACGCTGAGAGTACAGAAGAGCCACTCAGGAGTATCCCTGTGAAGGCCTCCTCTTTGTGCTGCCGGTACGCAGGGCTCTGGAATATGAAACATGGAAATAATTAAGTAGATTAATTAGCTAATGTTTGCACAGGACCTGGAAAATATAAAGCACTATATAATTGCTAAGTACAGTAGATTAATTAGTTAATGTTTACACAGTGCTTTGTAAACATAAAGGCAGCATGGCAATGCTAAGTGTTGTTATTAATTAAGTTTTCAGTATTTGTAAGATGCATTACAGGCAACACCACCACCAAGCATTTAGTTTTCCAGTTTTGCTGAATGCATCCTGGATCATAAGCTCCACAGGAGCGAATGACATGCGGGTCCCACCATGGGCTTTGGGGGACGGCAGTGGGGTGTGATGTGACCGTGCCTTGTCTTCCGAGGATGCTACCGCAGACAGGACGGGCTGCGGAGAGCGTGAGCGACACGGTCACGACCACGGAGCAGGTGAGCAGCAGGGCTGACCGCAGAGCTGAGGTTTGAAAGTGCATGTTGCCTGGCCTTGCTGTGCATCGCCATCAGTGGGTGGGTGGGAGCCGGTCCCTCCGCAGCACATCTCCTGCACCTGCAGCACGCGGTGCGGGACGGTGCCCAGCCTGCACAGGGTGGTGTGGAGCCCTGCTACGGGAGGCTTTGGAGAGCCTGCTCCTATCCACAGTTCAGACCTGGATGCACTATCGAGTCAGATCGGGACTCCAGGGCTCCAGCTGCTGCTGTTGGGAAGAGCTGCTGTGGCCTACAGAAGGACACCATACCAGGTGACACAGCCCTTGACTGTGGCCTGCTGCTTCTGTGACAATGGTAACACAGTGGCAGTGCTGTGTGATATTGTGATGGTTTAACTCCAGCCAGCGACTAAACACCACACAGCCGCTTACTCACTCCCCCCTCCCCCAGTGGGATGGGGAGAAAATCGGGAAAAGAAGCAAAACCTGTGGGTTGAGATAAGAATGGTTTAATAGAACAAAAAAGAGGAAACTAATAATGATAACACTAATAAAATCACAACTGTAATAATGAAGGGATTGGAATGTACAACTGATGCACAGTGCAATTGCTCACCACCCACCGACTGACACTCAGCTAGTCCCCGAGCAGTGATTCCCCACACCCACTTCCCCGTTCCTATACTAAATAGGACGTCCCATGGTATGGAATACCCTGTTGGCCAGTTTGAGTCAGCTGCCCTGGCTGTGTCCTGTGCCAACTTCTTGTGCCCCTCCAGCTTTCTCACTGGCTGGGTATGAGAAGCTGAAAAATCCTTGACTTTGGTCTAAACACTACTTAGCAACAACTGAAAACATCAGTGTAATCAACACTCTTCACACACTGAACTCAAAACATAGCACCGTACCAGCTACTAGAAAGACAGTTAACTCTATCCCAGCTGAAACCAGGACAGATATACAGGTATTTATCTTGCCATTCAGCGTGAACAGCCTACTTACAGCTTGGAGCAAACCACAGGAAACTGGTGACCTGAGTGGAAGATCCCTGAACAACCTTAGCTGGAAATTCCAGGGGAACAAAAGTCTTTGCATTGTGTTGGTGCCTATTACTGCTTCTTTGTTTCCTCCAAACTCATCTGGATGCTGCGAAGGGTGGTTCTCAGCACCGCTATGGGCTGGGATGAATGCATCCTGGTTTAGGTGCTCAGAGGGGGCATGCTAGGGCTGGGGGGTGGCACAGAGCAGGAGGATGGGGTGTAATGGCACCAGCCTTGCGGCAGACTCCCCTGGCTTGCTACACAGTAGTCCCATTGCTGCTCTCATGCTTATTGCCTGGAAGACCACATGAGTTCTGTCCTTGGGGCTCCAGGAAACCCTGCTTTTGGCTTGCATCCTAGGGTGATTTGTGTGTGTACTTGGGCTATTTAGGCATAGAAGACTTAGGATTATTGCCTGATGCAGTCAACTATATATACATGTAAACACATATTGCGCTGTGACAGGGCCCAACATGAAAACAGCAATTGCTGTCTCATTTGTCTCTTTTAGCTGTCTGTGGCAGCTGTTAAGAAGGGCACATGTGGATTCTACACTTGGGTGTCCTTTACATACAGTAGTTCCTGTGCAAATCTGCAGTATGTGAAACCCTTTAATACATGTATTTCCTGTATACCAATGTGAATACCTTGAAAAGGCTGAAGCAACTCCTAGGAACTACGATGACCTCTTTGTTTACATACAGTTTACTGCAATAAGAAATTTACACCATCCCCTGTGACTAATAAATACTGCAACGAATTAAAAGCTGCCTTTCATCTTTATAATTTTCTCCACCCTCTCTTGTCTGGAGAGCTCAAAACCAACTCAGCCGTTCCTGTATTATGCTTAGAATAACTTCTCTAGTTTCTTATTTTTTTTTAAACAGCAAAGGAGGCAAATTACTAGCCTTCCATTCATTAAAAAGCTGGTATTTTACTATTCCCCTGTCTTCTACATATGCCTGGTACTTCCTGCAGGATCCCACAGGTTTTTTTAAAACCTGGCAGGCTTGTGCGTTTGCCACACAACCACTTCCAACAAGGACATTGCAACCTCAGTGTACTCCTGCTCTGCAAAAGAGCAGGGAGATATGAAGCTAACTCTGTATTAGCAGATAGAAACTCCTCTGGTCTGTACATTTATTTGGGTAAACAATGAGAGCAGTATTTCCCATGCTTGTTCAACAAGTTAATTCAATTTGAATTCTGTCTCCCAGCCATATGCTTCTGCAGTGTTTATAATGCTCTGGGTCAGTAAGCAGAAGGCACTCTTCTTCCCAGGCTTATGAACTTGGGGGAGGAGGTGATGACATGGTGTTTGTCACTACTGGAGACCTCCTCACAAACACTGCAAACCTGATGCTTTTCTGCAGAAGCAACTGGGAGAGTGTGTGTTAATCACACCCAACCTTTAATGGGCTGAAGTGGCAGGCAAGCCAGGAGATGCAAGGAAGGTGAGGCTTGGAGTGTTGAGCCAGAGGCCATGTAAGGGAACAGCTTTAGAGAGGAATACCAGGGCTGCTTCATATCACCACTGACTGCCATGTGAGCGCAGGAGCACAAAACCAAAGAATAATAATTCTGGCCCTAAATGAACAGGAAATTTGGAGCCTCCCAATGTTCACTGCCCACCCTGCTCCATTCCCAGTTTACTCCAATCATCTTCTCCCTTTCTTGCTCTGCATTGTCCAGGTCCTGATGTGTAGGACTACAGCTCTCTGCAGAGCAGGGCATACCAAGACCCTGGGATGTCCTGCTCCAGCTCTGGAGGTAGACCTCGGTCTTCTGTTCATCTGGAAACCATGTGCTGCCATTGCTCTGACTGGTTCCCTCCCAGCACTGCATGCCCAGCGTGTGTATGGAGGCACGCCAAAAGCCATTCTTGGCTTTTAGTCACTGATGTTCTGGGTGGTAAATGGCAGAGGGAACAATGTTACTTTGCTGAGCATGTGAGGAACATTTAACACCCAGGCAATGCTGAGCTAATCTGTGCTGCAGGGGTGTCATCTGGCCCCACAGTGGTGCATCCTTCCCAAGGAGGCGAGGAGCTGCCCTTGCAGGCTGTGCCAGTGCCAGTGCATGCAGCTTTGTGGGAGAAGGCGCAAGGACGTGCTGTGTCCCCGGGAGATCCAAGTCCAATGGGGGTTGGCAGCTCTGGGAGCTAAGGCAGCCAGGCAGGCTGCTGCTAATGACATTGCCTTTGACACACACATTACTGATTGCTTCATCTGTCATAGAGCAGCGCCTCTACCATCTGCTGTCACTTAACACTTGGAGATGGGCTTCCAGGTGCCTTTCACCCACTTCTGTTAATTTCTCTTTTTGCATTTTGGTCTTTGCAGAGAGTAGAAATGTGTGAAGAGCTGGAGGCTTATGGGAAGGGAATGCGAAGGGAGTGCAGTCCTTCCCTGAATGGCAGCCAGCACCTCACAGCTGGCATCAAGGGTGCTCCTATCTGCAGCCTATGCTCTGCCCCATACCAGGGACCTGTGCTGATGGGCCCATGGGCTCATAACTGACAGTGTGGGGGAAGAGATCTGAGAGGAACTTTCTCTGCGTACTGAGAAAATAGGTCTTTCTTCAGCTGCTCTTTTAGATGCTTTAGGGGCTGTGACTTGTTGCAAGTATGGGCAGACGTCCTTGCCACATGGTGGTCTGTGCTTGTTTATTGACTCTGTGCTTGCAGGACCATTACGTTTTCTGTCTGTCAACACCTCTGTGAAAATAGGCTTTGTGAAATAGCCAGGAGGTGAAAGCACAGGATTTGCCTGTTAACTATATTCTTGTTTTATGCCAACAATTTCTTCCTCAGATCCAGTGGCAAAGATTTACAGGAGGTCTGAAGCAGACGCAATTCAGCAGGGAGGGAAGAAGAGTGCCAGTGCATGGGAACGCATGGAGTAGGCAGGCATTCCCATTGCAGTGGGGATGCTCTGTAACTCCTGGTTGCCAGGCAAGAGGGAATGGCTTTAAAGAACATCTTTATTAGGGTACGCTACTTAGCATCAGAGAAATGTCAGGGATGCTCTATTCTGAGTCTCTGCCTAAGGCACTAGCCTGTCATTCAGCAGTCTGAGTACAAACCAGAAGAACCACTGGCAGAGTCCTGGAAAGATTTATTTTTTCCACATTTAATTGCCCTTTTTGCTTTGTAAACATAAAGGTTGAAGCTTAAACTCTGACAGCTCCAGTAGCCTTTTTCTTATCTCCTTAGAAAAAAATGACATTCAGCTTGTTAGATTTTTCTTTTACTGCAGTCCAAAATCTCACAAAATCTGCACAACTTTTTTTTAAAGATCATTGAAGCATTTCAGTACTCACTTTGGGAAAAACCCTTCAGCTCACAAAAAGACAAAAGCTGGAGCCTGAAGAGCCAAGACCTTTCCCCATAGCAATGCAGGATAAAAATGCTTGGCTGGAAGAGGCAGAGCAAGCAATCAGCATTCCACCTTTTCACTGGGAGCAGATTAAAGCATGCTTATCTGCTCCTGTTATTATTCCAGAAAGAAATGAAAGACCAAAGACAGGAGAAAAAGAAAAGCAAACATTAAAAAGCAAAACTGGATATATCATAGTAGCCTGAAAACTTCCTGGGTTTAGTTCCTTCTCTGAAATGGGCTCCCCACACCTGGAAGAAGGTCTTCCCTGGGGTGGTGGAGCTGCAGGCTGTGCTGCCCTGCGGACTGCGCACTTCCTCATCTGTGAGCACTTTGCCTATGGGAGCACCTGTCCAGGGTCAGGGCTTTGAGCTGCTCCCATTCTGCAGTTATTCATGGTTAAAGAGATGCATGTCCTGGATTGTTTCAACTGCAGAGAAGTGTTTTTGGAGCTACAGGTCTTGAAGAAAGTGCCTCAGTTTTGGGGGAGGGGCTGCCTGTTCCCTCCATCTGACATGAAACGGGGCTGTCACGTCGCCACCGCCTTCTCTGTGGAGTGCCCTCCTGGCCTGGGCTCTGCTTCCATCTGCCTGCAAGAGATGGGGAGCAGGGACTGGCCCTGCCTCTGGCCCCCAGACTGGACCCCCCTGCTCCTTGCACTCCGCTGCACAGACGCTGTGCACGTCCTCTTCCATGTACCCAGCCTTGACTGCACTCAGCTACCTTTGGCTTACTGAGTTGTTTCGATTAACAAGTGACAGGGCAATCAATATTGTCTTGTATTTCAGACCCTAAGCACACATGCAGTCTGCAGGAATGGCAGCTCTAACAGGCTGTGGGTCTGGGCCAGATGAAGAGGGATTTCTCCTGCCTGTCCTCCCTGGTACTCTTTCCCATTTGCTGTGGGTGCATGTGGGATGTTCTGTGATCCTGGAGTTAGCCTTTCATCTTAATCAAATGCAACATGCTTTCTGTTTCTATAAGGACAGGCTGCTTCAGACTGTGCCTAAAAGTAGGTCTTAATCAAGACCAGTGCGGGAGATTCATGAGTTTGCTGGTAGGATGCTGTAGGTGTGATCCAGCACCAATTATTTTATGGCATCTGCGTTGCTGCACTTTTCTGTGTGCTGAAGACTACTGAAACAAGGCCATTTCAGAAACAATTCAAGCTTTTTACATATAGAATAGAAATGTAGAAAAATCCTTGAAACACATTTTGAGCAAATTCTTTGATTCAAACTGCAAGCTTGAAATGACAAATGGCAGAGAGAAGCTTCAGGAGAATCTATGTCTATCACAGATCCTTCATCTCCCCATTGTCATCAGTAAAGAAGCAACAATGATTGGCAAACTCTAATTACCATTTACTCTGCAGAGCTAAGCACAGGCAGGGCTGTGCTTTGTGGTGCTTGAGGAATAGCTGTCACAGCTGTTACAGTGAATATGTCTCTATTAAGTTTTTCACCTTCTTTATCTTCCAGTTTGCCCAAAATTAAATATTGGTGTTACTCAGGTGGGGCTTTCAACAAGGTGTTGAAACAGGACAGCTCTGCGGCAGGTCAATTTATCATTCCCCTTTCTACAACATCCCTGTCCATGGGTACTATAGTCATTAGGACCCATGGGTTTTGTAATAATCACATAATTCTTCCTCTTCCTTTGTACATCCATGTTGGTGGGCTGGACATGTTCCAAAACTCTTGCCTCGTCCCTCCTCTCACGGGCAATAGTGATAGCTTGCTGCAGCTCACAGGGAAAGCCAGTGGAGCGTTGCTGTTTCTGAAGACTTACTGTCTGCCTCTGAGTGTGCTTTATTGAAGGATAAGTCTGATGTTCTTTGCTTTCATTTTTTTTTGCAGACTGCTGAGTGGTTTGTCCATGCAAAATCCTTTGATGTTTCTTCATATAAACAATTATGGACTGCTGGTTTGGATGCACAGAGCATGAATGGGTGTGTGCTCCCTAGTGACTGTCAATTGGCTGGACATTCAGACATGTTGGTGAGGATGAGACTCTCTCTCATTGCTGACCGATTTAAAATTTGGCATCTCCTTGGGTTCAAATGCATTTGCTGTGTTTATCTCCTTCCAGAGCCTTGTTATCCCAGGAGCATCTGTTCACCCACCAGCCCTTAGTGGTGTAGAAGCTCCGGACATACTGGGGAACTGACCCCAGAACAATTCTCTGAGCGAAGATTTAACTCCATAATGAATTTGTCACTTCCTTATTGGGCTAAATAGCGAATGCCAAGCAAAATGCAGTATTACTAGTTACTGTGACATCCCTCTTGGGGTCAAGCAGACCAGCAACCCAACATGAGCTGTCAGTGTCCTTTTTCACAGAACATCTTATGTACTTTCCCATAGATTAAGCTTTTCTATCTAGTGCATATTTTAGTTCCTGTGCTTTGTGGTTCACATGTAGTACTCAACTCCCGTCTCTGTTTTAGGCTTTAGTTTTGTTCATGCAGATGTACTTGACTGGTTCCTGGCCTACTTATTTTCCCTACTGTTTAATAGTGGATATGAATTTAACCGGAGGTGTACAAGTGCAAGTAGAGGAACCTTGTGTAGCTAGTCCCTAGTTTTCATTGGACTACATGACTCCACTCTTTAATTAGCCTTGTTTTAGCTGCCTGCTCATGTTGTATTTCTCCCTCAGCCCATCAGATACTTCATTTCTCTCTTGCAAGATGCTTAGCTGATAAGCATCTTAGCTCTTCGCCAGACAGCGTGTAAGCTTGTTAGCTGCCAGCCAGCTGATTATGATTAGACTGTAGTTTTGATAGTTGTTTCCTGTCTTTCAAGCCTGAACAGATGGCATGCTACTCCCAGTGCAAGCTTTGACTTTCATAGTACTTCATGGCTTGGCCAAATGGCAGTTGTGTAGTCTGCACATGTGAAGCTTCTCAAGAGGATCCTTGCAAAGGGACAGGAGCAACTGTGTCCTCTAAGGACCTTTCAAAGTTAGTATCCACTTTAGAGGAGTGGTGGGATTGCTTTGTTTGTTGGGTGCAGTCCTCCAGACTACAATTTCGTTCCCCAGCTTGTAAGTCCATTGCTGATATGCTGTCAGTATCATATTTAGGCTCTGTGTTTTAGAGAACTAATAGTTTTATGTCTGATAAGAGATGCTACTTTCAGGTTTTATGGTATAGGATCTACACACTATATATTTGCAGAATGGATAACCATAAGACCTTTGTAAGAACCAGACAAGGAGATCTTTTTCTATCATGAAGAGAAGAATCATTCTATGTTTGCCAACAGATGCTAGACTATTTTGGTGTCTGTCTGCATGGATTTAGCAAGGGACTAGACTTGGTTAGAGGTTGTGAGCAAAAGGGCAAAGGAGTGGGGAGACTACAGAGGCCTGATAATGGATTTGCTCCCTGGATTTCCAGATCTCCTTTTTCCTGGGACAGTTTTCAGTTCTACCATATCAGGTTTTCATATCTATATGTGTTGGACCCGCAGCCCTACGTGGATTGCTAGCTACTGTACAAGGTAGCTTGACTGGGCTCCTTCTGTCTCAGCTGTATGTGAGGTGTGCATCAGTGACAGGAGCCCTCTGTGCCCTCCTGGTTGAGGATGCCAAGGGGTGTGTGGGGGTCTGGTGGCAACAGAGCTGTGAGGAAGGGGCTCCCCCTCGACAGTTCAGTGGACTTGTGAAGCACCCTGACTGCCTTGTGAAGATCCTTGAAATGAATGATCATCAAACATAGCCACTGTCTGCCAAAAAATAACATCTCTCCAGCACCTAGTCCTGTAAGAAAGCAGCTCCTTCTTATGAAATAATAAGCTTTCATCTCTTCATTTATTGCATTGCATGAGAACAACTGGCAGCCTCTCACATGAGCCAATTTAATAACTAAATCTCATTTACTAACTGGGAACAAATTCTTTTACTTGTAGCTGCCGAATACAAATGAGGTTGGGCTTCAGAGCTGCCCAGGTGCCAGGCAGCTTCTTTGGCCCATTTGTTCTTGTGTCAATGGCAGTGTCACTCTGCTAGTAATAAACCTCCTTTCTGATGGGACCTGCTAGACATGATCATGTTGCCGAGCCCAACCTAATGAATGCTTACACAAGAGGAAGACAGACTCACTAGGAGACCCATCTCTGTGTGCTGAGTTGGAAGCAGCCTGTTCCAGCTTGGAGGAACACATTACCAGCACTGGCAATCATTTCTTCCAAACTGTGTGCCCTGCCCAAATAGCACAGAGAGAAGGGACAGCCCTGGAGTGGGCAACTTCCTAAGTAAGAGCAGCCATCATTCATGCCCTGTGCCCGATCCTGACAGGCATATCTATAATGACATAGCAATGGAAAAGAGTGATGCACTTTGAGCTGGGTGCTGGGTGCAGCAAGGATTGCCCCAATTACACATGCTTCCAATGAGGGCCACCCACTCTACTACTCCTGATCCAAGCAACAGCACTTCCTCCCCTTTCTCAGGAGAGGTTTTTCACAGTTTTTGGCCACTTATTCCTCCTCCTGCAGCACTCACAGCTATGTCTCCCCGCACTCCACCACCTGCTTTGGGAGCCCTTCCCTGGTACAGGGGTATCAGGAGGAAGCAGGATTCTTGTTGTGGTGCTGGGGTTGTGCTAAGTGTCCATCCTGGTGTCCAGGTCTGCCAGTGCCCAGGCTAATGAAGCCAGCTGCCCATGCAGCCAGAGGAGGGCTGCTCGGGTCATTGTAGCCAGAGCTGGCTTGCCCTTGACAGGTCAGCCTGCTAAGTGCAGTGTGTAGGGGATGGGAAAGAGCTGCCAGTGTCCCCTCTGACACCAGCTGCCCACTTGGAATAGGGTGGTGAGCCCCATGGCTCTGCCCTGGGTGCCAAGCTGTGGCACAGTGACTGCTGCAGCAGTGGGGACAGATAATGTCCTCAGGATAGACCACAGGTTGGCCAGGACAGGCAGACCCCAGGTGGAAGCTGAGGGGGAAGGGGTGTCTATCAGCAGGTCTCCATCCTTGGCAGGTCTAGACAGGGTGCCCAGACTGCTCACTTTCCTGAAGCCTCTCCGCTAGCTCTCCTGTTGGTAATTTTCTGTGGGTAGCACCCTCTTAGCTCAGCATTTCCAGCTGCTCCCCTGAGGCAGCAGCTTGGACACCCACTCCTCTGTTATGTCCTGTGCCGATGTACAGTTACATGACGGTGGGTAAAGAAGCCTTTCTAAAACAGACCAGCACTCATTCCTCAAGAGAAAGTCACTGTGTTGGCACTAACTCTCTGCCAAGAGACAGTCACTCTGCCTTTGCAGACAGTCACACTGCACAGAGAGTGCAGAGCATGGTGGTGCCTCTCAGCAAAAGCCCTGTCAGGAGGCAAACAGGCGTGTTTGGTTTTGAAATCTCCAGACAAGGCCAGTCTGCTCACAGTGTTTGCTTCCTCTTCATACCTGCCTCCAGGTTTAATGGTTTCTCCCAAGCAGGAAAAATAACAATAAAGATAATTCTTTTAAAACTGATTATCTGAGAGTACAGATTGTCAAGCTTTATGCTGTTGGATAAATCAAGCTAACTGCTGAGAGTTAATTTGTCTGACCATAAAGTGGATTCAATAAGTGTAAAACAAAACTAATTGGTTCTCTTCCATACAAATTTAATCATACTATAAAATGTGATCAATGCAAATAAAAAGCATTGAGTAGGTTAAGTGTCAAGAATCTATACAGGAAAAAATGGCTTATGTGCTTTCTTGAAGGAATTGAAAACTGGATGGGTTTCCATCTCTGTACTAATCATCTCACGATGCAGTCCCAGTCCAAACGTACTGAGCGCTGGCGTCTGTGCTGTGTGTGTCAGAAGTAACTTGTCCATCAGTCTTTGTAGTTTCTTCTTTTTCATGGGTTGAAGCTGTTGGTGGAATGATATGTGACTCCTGTGGATGCTATGCTTAGACACACAAACCAGATGAAAAACACCAAGCAAAATGCAGGCCAACAGCCCTTGCCTGTGCAGGCTTTCCTACAGCAAAGGGGCAACTGGCACCTCCAAGAGGCCCAAATACAGACCCTGTCCCAGAGCTGATGCCAGGCTTGGGGATGCATGCAAAGCACCAGGGCTCTGCTGCACCCCTGCACCCTTCCCTTCTCACCAGGGAGCGGTGGCACTGCTGGGACCCAGTATCCTCACCCACGTGAGGCCCCTCCTCTGGGCTCTCCATACCTTTCTGATCCCAGAACAGCCATCTGCTGATGATTTCTCCAGAAGAGGTGACTTCATGGCCCTGCCAGGCCTCTTCAGGGAGCTGAGGCACTGCCCAGAACTCCCCGATTCCTTCCATACAGACCAAAGTTTCAGCTAAGGATGGGAAGGAGCACTGTGCCATCTCCTGGGGCTCGCTTGGTGTGCACCCTATGTGTTCAGCCTCTTCAGTTGATGTGCAACTGCCAAGGCAGCCATCTGGTGAAGTGAGAAGAGGCTGCCAGGACAAGAGCTACAGCTCTGCCACAGCATCCTGACAGTGGTTCAAGGCAAATTAGGTGCAATCAGCCAAACTGAAACCTTTTAAATTAATCCGTTGAAAGACCTGCTGTGAGAGGCTAACATAGGCTGTAGTTATGGTGATGGCTGGCGTGCGGCTCGGGTTGCTGCAGTTGCTGCTCATGCGGAGAGCTGCTAAATCCCTCGAATATGCAGGTTGCCAAGAGCTGACATCTTTTCTAAACAGCATCTCCTCAGTTTCCCCATGTGATTGTCCAGCTGGGACAAGACATGGAAGAAAGCACCTCCAGCTCAGCAGAGAGGAGAGATGGGGAGGGAAAGGAAGGGAGCAGCCTGAGCCATCTGGGAAATTAAAGGATGCAGCTTCCAGCAGACAGGGTTCCTGCTGTGGAAATTGCCAGAGTTGGGGTGGGAGAGAGAAATGCCGAAGCTGGAGGTGAGGAAGAGGAGCTGTTGCAGCACTTCTCCCAGCCCAGGCCTCTTCGCTGGCCTTCCTGGGGCTTCAGGGGGCATGCTCAGGAGGGCAGGAGTGGCTGCCACTACACACAGTCTCCCTCCCCATTTTGGCTCCCAAGTCAGGAGTGTTGGAGTGCCCTACGGGAACACCAAACAGCAGTGGGGCCGGGGCCCTCCAGGGTGGGCATGCACTATCTCTGCCTGGGGGGTTTGGTGACCCAGGACCCCCCGTCCTGCCCTGCAGGTGGGGGCTGTGGGCTGGACCCTGCTCGGCTTGCAGTGAGCTTTGAGTTCACTGCTGCCACGTCACTGTGGAGACCCCAGGAGAGATGGAGGGTGGTAGGGCGGGGGTTGGTGTGGGGATGACTCCTGCACAGGCCTGCACAGGAGGGAGGAGCGGAGGAGCCCTGCGGAGTCACATTCAGTGCCCTTAACCCGGGGCGGCAGTTGCACTGGTTTGTCTGCCGCTGCCCCACCATCAGCTGCTGCCCCTGAGTTTCTAGGAGAAGCACAGCAGGGAGCCCCTTGCTATGCCAGGCAACCTGGCGAGCCTGGTTCCCCTCATGTCCTTTCTCCCGCCCCCCCCCCCCCCCCCCAAAAAAAAAAGAAATTGTGAGGTTAAGTTCTAGTATCTCATAAAACATCATGTTCATATAATTTCAGCCTGCAGAAAGCCCTTTCCATGCAAGGGCCAGGATGCATACAAATTGCTGCTCTCAATCTCCAGCTACAATAAGGAAACTTCAGATGCTGACAGTTTACTTGATAAATACCTAATATAGCTTAAATAATTATTTAATGCAGACAAATGGAAAAAGAGAGCATCCATGTGCTGCTTTGTAATAAATTACAGCTTGCAACTTGCTGGGCAATAGCAGCAGCAGCTCTAATGAAGGGCTCCACCATGGCCTGGGAAGGAGGGCTCGGGCTGAGGATTTAATGCGGGAAGGCCTTTCCAGGAACTAATGGACTTTGAGTGGCAGACTAATGAGAGACAAGAACCCTCTGCAAGCCCAATTAATACAGTGCTGATGACCTTGGTGGACAGGCTGGTGACTCCAGGAGCTGGCTGTGGGCAGAGGGGGGCTTCCAGCAGCATCACCCAGGCAGGAGTGGTGGGGAGTGGAGTGGGTGGTCTCCACACAGGCTCTCTGTGCAGCACCTCTCCCCTCTCCAGCCGGCAGCCACGTCCCAGAGCTTCTGCGCCACGTGCAAGCACTGCTCGGGGCCTCTGCCTCCCACACAAAGCTGCATGGGGCTTCCAGAGTGGACTGCGTGAGCTTGGGCTGACTGGGAGCCGGCAGTGAGCATCTGTCCTTGCAGGCAGGTGCAGGAGTCGGGTTGTTGCTGTAGCCTGGAGGGAAGCGTAAAAGAGCGGTACTAGGCAAATGGCTCCCTGTAAGCTGAACAAGCTCCCAATGCCAAGGGCGTTGCTCTGCCAGCAGCAAAGCGTGTTCCCGTCTGGAGCTGCTCATGCACTGCATTCCCAGGCTAATTTTGTGGGTTTCACGAGCGTAGCTCTCAGTCTTTGCCTCCTTTGAGCTCCATGGTCAATGATCGCTTATGGGTTTTTGCTTTGCTTTATATGCTCAGTGGTATTTTGGAAGTGTGTGGATCTCCTCCATGAGTGTTCTGACAGATTACAAGGGCTGCACTTGACTGAGCTCCTGGTGTTCTGCCGTGTCAGCCTTACAGCAACAGAGGGCTGTGGTATGTGCCTTTGCATGGGAGAGAATAAACATAGCGGCAGAGATGGAAGATAAGTGGCAATAAAAAGTAAAATGTGGAGTGCCTGCCCTTTAAAATATATTAGGCAGTTTATAAATAAAGCTCTGTATTTTTAGGATGTATGTGGAATTGTTCAGCCTGTAGCCCTTAAGGAATCTATCTGACCTTGAAGAGAAGAAATACCGCTGTGAGCAGCTTTTGAAATGTTCTGGGAACGGACAGACGGGACAAGTGCTGTTGCTTATTATTTCGGCAGTAGGTGAGCCTTGTTAGGCTGGTGTGGTTTGGGGAAGCAACTCAAGCTCCAGCACTCCTCTCGCTATCAGATAACCTGAGTGTGCAGTCAGAGGCAGAGAACTTGGGGGTAAAAATACCAAGTGTCTGGTGAGATTTCCAGGGATCCTTAACTTCTGGCAGTCAGAACAGTCTCAGCTAGGTTGTTTCATGTGCTGGTCCCAGACAGACAAGCTCTGGTGTTATGACACTGAACCAGACCGAAGCATGCAGCCTGGTTCCCACAACCTTGCTTGGCCCTTGTGTGCTGCAAAGCTCTTGCCTGGCAAGCTCCACTGTGCGGGTGTGCAGTGCCAGCAAGGCTCCTTCCTTCGCCCCTCATTCTGTCTGGTAGAGCATATTCGAGGATGGGAAGGGGCTGGGCTGTGCTTTACCTCCCCTCCAAGGGCAGTTGAACACCTCCTGTGTCAGTGCCCCGCCTACAGTAGCAGCCTGTTTGGGGCGAGATGGGCTTTATTCTGCTACTGGAGCTGTTCCACTTTGTGTAGGGTAGTCAGCTTTTTGGTGTGTAGAAGGAAAGAGCTCATGAGCAGGGCATGTGGTCAGGAGTGGGGAGAGGTGGGTTTCAGATTTTGTTTCGGTGAATGGTGAGGAGTCAGGTGCTTTCCCTGGACAGGCAGAAGTTGTGCCCCAAGGCAAAAGTAGCTGCTGATTTGGGATGCTTCTGTTTTCAGGCAGCCCAGGGTGAGATACAGGTCTTGCCTTTTGCTGGAATAGTTCATTCTTTGTAAAGGACGAATGGCACCCTCCCAGCCTCTGTTTTCTGGACAATATGAAAAATAGTGGCCCTGCAGATTCCTGTAAGTGTACTGAGGGAGTGGAGACAGCTGCGACGTGAGCCTAGGGATCTGAGCCATAGCCACCTCATTTAAAATTTGTTCTTAGAGAAAACACAGATGATTCCCTATGTGGGGAAATAACCAGTAAATCGATCTCTGCATGTGCTGATGCTGATAATCCATGTTGTTGATGCAGGGAGCCAGAATCTCCATGTGCTCTGGGCTCTGGCAGAGAAAATGTAAACAAACTCCAGTTTTATGTCGGACCAAGGAGATGTAAATCAAACACGTGTGTTGAAGCCTTTTAAATGTTTTGACATTTTCCAATCCATCAAGGCCTTTAATTGTATTTTGAGTGAGTTGTTCTATATGTAAATACCAGTTAATGTTGAAATTGTTTATAGCCAAATTGTCTGTTTATGCAAATTGTGTTCCAAGATCACAGAGCTTCTATTGCAGAATAAAAACGTCTCTTTTATTTAATGCTAGAAATGTTTCCTTTGACTGCTCTGGCTTTCACAGACAGTGTGGCTCTTCTGTGCTGTTGGAGCATGGTGGAGAGTGCCAGCCTTCATGGGAGGGCAGTTACAGCAGCAGGCAGGGCAACAGCCAGGCTTGGGGTGTGATGGCTAGTCCAACTGCTCGTGCTGCAGAGTTAACTCCCTGAAGCCGGTTCCCTGGGATTGTGTCAGTGCCTTGTTTCAGCCTGCCTTGTCTGCAGGCTCTGGTACCCTCCATGGACCTTGGGAAGCCTGATGGCTCACTCCACTCGGCTCCAGCAGGTGTATCAGTGGTGCCCAGCATGCTGCAAACACCAGCCAGGCTTTCCTCTGCCTCCTTGCCCAGCTTGGGCTCAGGCAGAGCCTTGCACTGGCTCAGAGCAATGTTGTGCTCAGGTGAGGACCCATCAGCTGGTGGATGGTGTTCTCTGGAATTCCTCTGTCTGGCTCATGCATTAATTTGAGATTCTGGTGCAGAAGGCAGCAGGCATCAAAAATGGTTCCTGCTGGGTGAAAAATGAAGAGAAATCAACATGCTGCTCTCGCTTGTGCTGTGCCTAAGCGGTAATCAAGATCATCACCTGGAGATAAATCTCTTCCTGCCATCACACAGAAGAAGAGGAGCAGTTACTATGGGCTTTGCCTCCAGGTTTTTAATCATGGGGGAACACATGCAAATTAATGGCTCACCCATGATAAGAATCAATAGTGCTGGAGTGTTTGCAGGCTGCGACTTAGATCCTCAATATCTCTGATACATAGCCAAGGGAGCAGAGTTCACATCGGCTGTATGTGTGCCTGTACAGCTGCATGCAGAGGCTGTCATTGAATCCAGCCCATCGGATGTATGTGTGCCTGTACAGCTGCATGCAGAGGCTGTCATTGAATCCAGCCACCTCTAGAGCTGGCCTCTGTGCCCCAGGACCACGCTCCCTTTCTCCTGGATTTTTCAGTCAAACAGCACTGTTGATCTGGCCTTTGTGTTTGCCTGATGTCAGCATTCCTTGGGGAATACTGTAGAGTAATAGCAAGCTGCACAGCCTGAAGTTGGGCTCCCGTATTATTTCTTCATTAATATTTGTTGTTCATAAATATATATTCACTCCTATTTATCACAAGAACACCAATTACCAGCCATAAATTCTAACTGTGGGGAATATTTCAGTCCAGTTTTATTAAGAAGTGATTTTTAAAAATGTTGCTGAGGCTTTTAGCCAGTTATGTGCTACTAAATATTTAAATCTGTATCTCTTGCTGCATGCTGAATTACAGCAAGGGGATATTTAATGCTCCCATTTCTCCAGCATAAATCTATGAAAGATTGACTGGAAGAAAAATGCAGTCATGAACAGCCCACATACATGCTGAGTGCTCACTCGTGCCATACACCCACTCATGTGTACCCGCTACATGCAGTGATCCAGCCTGGAGGGGGGTGAATGCCCCCCTCCCCCCCCAGTCATTCTGGGGGTTGCCCTGCTGCGCCACACCAGCAGGAGCAGGGCCAGCGTGCGGGTCATGGCAGAGCGGCTCTCAGGCTTCACGAAGCAGCCGGCTGTCCTGGTCCAGCATGCGGCGTTGCTGCTGTCAGCCGTTAGAAGCTATGAGTGCCAGGAGGCCTGTTACCCACCAATTAAACTGTGAGTTTTATTGTTCGACTGTGAGCCTGGTTTACGATATGAAAAGCTTTCGACAGTTAAATAGTACTAATATTAACCACTCCCGCATGGGCTCTAACAGTCTCCCCCATTAAAAGTGTGATTAAGAAATTAATTCATCTGGAAGGGATTGGCATGCGGTGCTATACAATGGAATAATGATTTTTTTTTATAAAGGCTGAACCCCTGGCTGCATGGAGAGAGAAAGCTCCATAGCTCTTGCATGATGGCTACAGTGGCAGCTAAATGTGGTGGGAGGACGGAGCCCCAGTATGGTGCCGGTTGCGGGTTCACAGGGTGGGAAAGAGGCAGGTCAGGACAGCACAGACTTTGCAGAGGCTGGTGAGGAGGACAGGCTGCCCCAGCCCACTGCGGTGTTGCAGGGCTCCCTGCGGCAGGTCCATGCTGAGCTGAGGGCTCTCTCTGCCCTCTGTGCTCTCCAGCCGCTGCGGAGACTCTGCCAGCCCTGCAGGGCTTTGGTCGCCAACAGGTCATCTCTCTGCTTTGTGGCCCCATATAATGCTTGTAACATCCAAAGAGGCTTGAAAAAAGTGGCACTTCAGGAGGCTGCAGAGCAGTGGTGCAGTGTCTGCTGCCGGCAGGGGAGGAACACCTGGGTGCCCTCATCAAATCTCCTGCGCAGCGCTGCCACTGGGCACAGGATCAGGGCTGTCCTGGCTGTCCCGCTATGTTCTGGGGCAGCCACACTGCCGGCACAGCTTGGTGCCTCCCTGGCCCTGGAGGGTCCGAGGGCTGGTGGGTGCTGCGGTCGCTGATGCTGCAGGGCTGCGGAGCCCAGCGAGTCCAGAGTAAGGCACTCCTGGCACTGCATTAACCCACTGGAGAGCTTAGCCTACTACAAATGGCAATTAAATTCTGACAGACATAGTAAAAGCTTTAAAGTCCATCAACATCTGCTGGCAGGTGGCTCTGAAAAGCTGTTATTTGCTTCAGAAAAGCAATCAGAGATTACCCTTAAACAGCCCATTTGGGAATGAGCAGGGTGCTAGGTCTGGCAGTTTCCCTCCCGGCATCCCCTCTTCCTGCTGCTCCTCTCCCCTGTTCTTTTGCTCCCATTTTCTGACCTGTGATGGTTCATGTTCTGTGATGGGTCTCACAAAAGCTGAACTGCCATGGGGAGCAGACCCTCTTCTGCCCCTGCCATTTGTGTCCCAGACTTCTCCCCAGCTCTTGCTCTGCAGCAGGGAGGCCCTGGGCGTTGCAGGTAGAGTGAAGGATGATGCTCTATGTTGCTGTGGGAAGCACACACTTCCAGACTAAGTTTCCTGGTTGGGAAAAAGAATCAGAAAACTCCCCTTCACCCCTGGAAAATGCCAAAACCAGAACAAAAGGAAAAATGTCTTGTGAGAGTGCCTCCACGGTGGAGCTGGGGTCTGTCGGGCAGGGGTTGGTACCCCCTCTGCATAGGGGCAGTGCTGGCCAGCGAGGGTGGACTGGCTCTGCCAGCCCGGGCTGCAGCTGTGCCTGCCTGGGGGGCTGCCCAGGCAACACGCTGTTTGCCCAGGGCAGCAGATGCCAGCAGGTTCTGTGGAAGCATCTTCCTGGCTGCTTCCAACCATCTCCCATCCTGGCAAAGGGCAAGCAAGGGAGGGAGGAAGCAGCCTCCAAAGCGGAGCTGCAATGCTCCGAAGAGCTGTTGTTGTGGGAGACAATGGAGGGCAGGGAGGCTCCTCCGTGCCTTGGAGTTGCTGGTTTTGAATGCCGGCAGGAGCTGTGTGCTGCGCTTGCATAGACACTGAGAATATTCATATTGTGATTTATCCCATTCTTTTTCTCCATTGATTTTAATTAAGTTCACTCTCTCCTGCCAAGCGTGGGGAACACAAGCAAAAATTAAAAATACTGAAAGTCAGCTTGCTTTGCACTGGAGTCTTCCCAGGCTTCCAGAGAACTGAGGGAAAGGGGGCCTGCACCACCACACAGGTATTTCCTGTGCTTTGCTAGTCCCCAAATAATAAACATAAAATTAAAATCCTGTTAGGAGAATCACAAAAGCTATTATAGCTCAGCAGCTGATATTGACTCTGATCAAATCTTTTATGTGATTTCACAGCATTCTGGGCTACTCACTGTGCACACCCTGATCATGTTAGCTGTGGCTTGATTTTTTTTTTTTCCTCTCCCCCACTGAAACAGAGCAAAAAGAATGGCAAGAAAAACTAATCTAATCTTGCGATATAAGTTTGTGTCACACTTTTAAAATGAGCAGCAGAGTAGCTGGTGCTGCTGTATCGCTTTTGCAGACAGGGTCCTCCTGGGAGCGGATGCTCACTCTTGCATTGAACGTGCTGGCCTCATCCTGCACACTGCATGAGCTGCTGGCTTGGGAAACCCCCATGGGGACACTGGCCAATGAGTATTTTATTTCCTGAATCGTGTCCGTCGCTCAGAGCATATCCATCACGCTACTGCTGTCCAAAGGTGGTAGCAGGGATGCTCTGTAGTGTCCCTTGCATGAAGTAACGCATGATGTTGTACTGGTGCAATGTACAACTTTTTAAACAATCTTGACTTTCGTCCGCCAGCAGCTGGTGCCTGTGGTGAGGCAGGGGTATCACTGGATCACAGACAGTGGACTGGGCTAACCCTGCTAGATGCAGGGCAGGACGGGCCCAGCTCTGTAGAGTGGCACGTTGCGGCAGGAGCTGGCCAGCACGCTTCCCCCATCTCTGATGGGCCTGCCTGGGGGTGGGTGCAGCGGGATGCTGGCTATCCGAGCTTGAGGGATTCTCCTCAGTACCTTTTTTTAAAAGGATCTTGTTGTTTGCACTGCTTTTATTCTTACAATAAATATTGTGATAGACGCTAGGAGTACCAGAAATGAGATGAAGGTATCCCAGACCTGCATCTCTGCATATTTATATAGCCTCAGCTTGTGCAGCTATGAACAGAGAAAGCAAAAACATGGAAACTTTTTGCATGTCTCTTTCAAATATCACAGGCAAGCAGTAGTCCCCAAAAGTAACCTGCCTTAGATGAGAAACTGGTTTAAAAAAACTGTGTTATACAGGTTTCTGTCTTCATGCTATTTTTCAACAGTTAGACTAATTCTTCATATCAGATCAGGTGATAAGAGGATAAAGGTACCTCTTACTCAACTGTAATTTTAATTAATGTGGTCATCAAATTGGATATGAAAAATTAGGAAACCTCAGCAAAAATTCCGAAGGGATATAAACCGGGACAATTTACTGTTTGCCGATCTATGCTCTTCTCTAGTTATAGGCAGTCATGGTGACTTAGTTTTTGATAGATGTCTGGAAATACCTGCAGCAATCTCTTTACAAAGTTTAATGACCTTGGGTCATTTAGTTTTTGAAATATTTCAACTACTAGGGAATAAAAATGGCAAGATTGTTACAATTACACTCCAGAAGGTCATCTCGATCTACCCTTGGCTACAGGTCTGAATTCCCTCAAAGCTACCACCATCCAGCGGAAGATGAGCCCAGCTTGTTTAACCTGCTGCATTCCTTGCCCAGATGGATAATTGGTGAAATACCAGGAAGTGTATTATGTTTTGTGGTACTGGCCATTGGCTGGTGTGTATCAGCTTGCCCTGAGGGGATAGAAACTGAGCACACTCCATTTTCTCACGTCTGAATCCACTGGTTATTTCAGCATAGCAGGAATTTAATGGCTCCCAAGGACAGGGTTAAATACACAAGGAGAGTGGGGACAGGGGAAGTCAGGTGGCCCCACAGCCAGAACGATTCACTCCATGTTAGTGGAAACGTCCAGAAGTCTCCTGCAGACTGTCCCCCCACCTCATTCCTGCAGCTCCCCAGGGGCCATGGGATGCCCAGCTCTGCGCCCCATGCCTCTGTGCCCTGCTACAGAGCAGCCACTCAGGCTGCGATTTCACAGCCCAGCTGGGCTTCCTGGGAGCTTCTTTTGGAGTTGGAAGGTGCTTTTTCTCTGCCTCTCCTTGTTTAGCAGTATCCTTGTCTGGCTAGCGCTCCCAGGACACAGCTGGGTGGTGGGACTAGGGAATACCAGGCATATGAACAGTGGTTTTGTAAGAGGTCTGGTTGCTTCTGTCATGGCTTGAGCAAGACAGAAAGAGGGTGCACTCGTCTCTTCCCCAGGGGAGTGCTGTTTTGAATGGTTGCATTTTTGGCAGTATGTTCCCAGCTAGAAATCCGAGGTTAGTCCCAGTTCAAAAGCCTTGGGAACTGCTCTCTCCTTGTGACCATGTAACCCACCATACCTATGGCAAAAGAGAGCCGGTGCAGGTGCTGGAGCCTCTCACACATTTTCCGGGCGGAGGCGATCTCTGCAGTGCCCTCCTGATGCTGCAGTCAGAAAACACCATGCTGCTGCAGCGCTGGCAGTGGGGTCCGTTGCCTACTGACCCTTCCTCAGCTGTGGCACCCGCTGGGCACAGTGACGTGTCCCAGGCATGAGGAGAGGAGCTGACAAGTGTCACAGAGATGGAGGGACTGGAAACCAAGTGTCACTGGGTCCGGCGGTGACCTTCGCGCCCTGGCACGCTTACTGCATGCATGTTGGAGGGCACAGCTGTGCCAGGGACTGGCTCCTGCTGCTCACACCATACCCCCTGCTAATGCAGGGGTGAGCACATGGGTGGCCGCTGCGGTGCTCCTGCCCATGATGCTGGGAGACAGCCACAGCTGGGGGAGCAGGCTCACGGCAGGCCTGAAACGGCGGGCTGGGGACACCCTTCCCCTCTGGCAGAAAAGCCAGGAAGAGAGAGAAGCCCACAGAAACAGGCTAGGAGTGGTGCCGTAGGCAGGGTGACAGGGCGCATGGCAAGGGGCTCTTCTCCCCTGCCTATGTGTCACCCACGGTCAGAGCTGGCCTCGTGGGCTGTGACACCCTGGTTCACCACTGCAGGAATTAGACAAAGCTGCTAGAGAAAAGCTACCCAGGGCAGCTACCGTGGCAGAGCTTAGGGACACCAAAGGTGCCAGCACCCACAGGAAAGTAGGAGAAAAGTTGTGGTTGCTGCAGGCAGCCCGGTCTGTCCTCGACAGGCTGAGGAGTCTCCAGACTCGCTGGGACAGAGCAGATGCAGGCAAAGAGCAGGGGGCTGGATAACAGCCAGATCCTTTCCACGTACGAGCTTGGCATTGGCAGGAGTGAAGTGTGGGTCTGAGACTGCTTGCATTTTCTCCTGGATGTGACTTCCCAAAGTGCCTGCCATGTGGCTTGGCACAGAGAGCTGGGACGAGATAGGAGAAGTGAGGGGCACTGGCAGCCCCCGGCTGGCAGCACTGGCGGGTGCAGGCTGGGCTGGCTGGTGCCGAGCAGCTGAGCCTGCTCGAGGCAGAGGAGAGGGGGCACAGCGAGACGGTGCTGATGGTCCTGGATGGGAGTTGTGGTGGAGATGCCGGGATCAGTGGGGACAGACACACTGGTGACAGACATCAGGGCAGGCAGTACGCTGTCCACTTAGATGAGCATGTCCTGCGCAGCTCTGTCTTACTACATAAAAAATCAACTTTGGCATAAATATCAGCTGATTCTGAGCTGGTGTCACACAAACAAGCTTCTGAGTGACAGAAAGAGTCTTCATTAAGCACATTTCTGGAGCCCTCTGGCTGGCTCTTGTTCAATGTCCGCGATGATCATTGCAGACAGACAATTTGGGGCCCAGCTTTTGGATTAACCCGTGAAAATCAATTAATTAATCTTCACTTAAGCCCAGCCCTTGTATCTTGTATCAATTACGTTATTCAAAAAGGGTATGACAACATAGGCTCAAATCACTTCTGGAGGGAGGTAGGTAACGTGGCTCCTCCCGGCCAAGGGAGATGCCCTCAGAGAGAGCCCCTGTCCCTCATCACCACAAACCCATGCCGCTCTCCAGCCGTTCTCCTCTCTGGATGTAGGGGCTGGTAGGTGGTGGTCCAGATGAGGGGACTTGGTCTGCCTCCCTCAGACCGCAGGATTCTGTGTCAGGAAGCATTGGTGGGAGCCACTTCCACCCCCCCGCAGCCAGGCAGGAGGAAACCTCTTCCAGGGGTGCCTGGACTCCAGATGAGGCAGCAGTGCCAGTATGCGAGTCCTTGAGAGGAGCCAGAAGGGCCAGGCTGGGGGATTTGTGCAGGAGTTGTGTTACAATGAGGCAACAAGGGTTCAGAGTCTTTCAGGTGAGTGTTTGCTAAATGCAAATGCATGTGTGAAAAGCAGATAAGTGTGTCTTAAACTTATCCCAGCCCTCTCAGCAGTGTGGAGTGCCTGGAGCCTCTTTGCTTTGCTGCAGCTCCTTTACTTGGTAACTGTTGAGCTCCGCTAATCTCAGAGGTAGCTGTTGTGGGGACAGTCAGACCCTCTAACCAAGGGTGACTGACTTAATGGGAACCTCTTAGAGCTGCCAGGAAAGGGAATGTGTGCTGAGGGTTGCTCTGTTTGATCCTTTTCTCTCTGTGGTGATGGTTTGCTGGAGGGATGTCCCTTGTGGGCTTTGCACAGGCTGTTCTCTTGCTGCATTTCGTGTTTGTGTTGGCTGTAAGACAACGCTTCAAAACCAGGGCAAAGCCCAGCCAGTCTAGCTCATGCCGGCATGCTGTGTCTCTTGTACTGTTGTCACTGATGAAAGTGGGCCAAAAAGCAGGGTGTCCCTGGACTGTGACAGTCTGACCAAATGCTGAGTGCTTTTGGGGGAGAGCTGGCTGTTCTGCGTGCTGCCCAACACCTTCCTGGCTACAGGGCCCAGTGATGGCACTCACAGCTTGGGCTCTGGGTTGCACCAGGGCACGGTGGCCACGTCAGCCTGCCCCAGCATGCCTGAAGAACTGAGCTCACCCTGCCATCATGCCGAACTATTATTTATGCTTTCAGATACTGCTAACTCAGAGATAATTAATGTCAGAAAGCTGCCATGGTGCCGTTGCTAATAGCTCAGCAAAAGTAGACACATTGGTCAATTAGCAACTATTTGATCTGACAGTACCAGCAAAGGGCAGATCCAGCTTTCAGCCCCCTTGGCTAATATTGTTAAGATTAGAGATTTGTCAAGGCTCAGGGTGGGGAGATGGTGGGGACCATCCGAGAAGAGAAAGGACCTGCAGGCAGAGCCTTTGCCCCATGCTCGCTGTGGCTTTCTTTGGGGCTGGACCAGGCACGGACTGCCTGGCCTGGGTGCTAAGGTATGCGCTGGCCTCCCAGTCATCGCCCTGCTGTCCTGATGTGGGAACGTGGCAGAATAGCAGAGAATCAGCTGCAATGACAGACTGCCCTTTCCTAGGAGATAAGCTGCATTCCTCTGGAGAAGCCCATGTTATGAATTTTGCAATATTGGACAAGTATTAAATTAGAAAGAGACCTCTGAGCAAAGGAGAAGTAATATCTGCATAGGTGAAGGCCTCCAACTGTAGGCACAGCAATATTAAAGGATTTGTGAAGTTTAACGCTATTCCTTCATCCAGGGGCTGATGCCATAAAATGAGACACCATGACTCACTTGGAAATAAAAATACATGGAGGATGCGGGTAGATCTGTTGTATCCCCTCCCGAGGGGGATCTTCAGCTATCTGAACTGCTGTTGGTTGCTGCAGCTCTGATGCTGGGATCTTTCTCCAGCACAGCATCTGGTAGCATAGGGTGCAGCAGGGCTGGGGAGGTGCCTGATTTGCTTTTAGCAACCTGTGCTGCTCTCACTTGGCAGCTCTCAGGGCGGTCTGGGACCCCAGCAAAGGGGGGAGAACAGTAGGGGGGAGCTGCAGGGAGCAGTGGCTCGAGTGCCAGCAGAATGGAAAAGCAACTGTCAGCCATTGTCGGCAAGGCCATAGGAGAAGCTTGGCGTGCCCGGCTGGGTGCAGAGAGCAGATAGATCAGAGTGAGGGTGCATGTTACTTCATGTCTGCATACGGGCACCAGTCTGTGGACACAGCCCAGAGGCTGCATTTCTGCCAGACTGGGGCTGGCACATCTGCAGAAGAGGGACTGATCCCCCCTTCCTTCAGCACTGGGTAGGCAGAGATTTCCCATGCCCATGAGGAGCCTCAGAACTGCCCCAAACCATACAATCGCCTGAAAACCAGCTCCCAGGAGCTTAGGAGCCCCCTGAACAGCACTGGGGGACTGGTCCATGCTGCCAGGAGGAGGAATGCTTTCAGAGCCACCGTTTCCTGCAGGACTTGGGCTGGCAAGCAGAGTGTGTCTGTGGGACCTCACAGGAGCTGCTGTCTCTGTGGGGCAGCTCTGTCCTTTGCAGCTGCGTGTGTTTCCATGGCCATGGGACTTTTTTCCACCATTGTCTGAGGGATGGTGGTGTCAGTAGCGGGGATTATTTTTGCTTTCCCATAGCAGGAGACTCTGATTACAGCCGGTCTCCTTCAGGAAATTGATGCTTTAATATTCAGTCTCGTCCGATGAGGGCTAAATTTTATTCCTAGAATAACATTTAATTAAGCGCTCTGGCTCTCTGTCTGTGATGCACCAGTGATCTGCACAGATGCACTTACCTTCATCAGCTCTTTTAAAGCCAGCTGGAACTGAAGTTAGAATAAACTGTAAAATTTATGGGCTGTTCCCTCCCTTTTTAATTAGCACCGTAAGTGTGTGACAAGAGGCCTCGGGCCAGGGGAAGGAGCCATTTACTTGTTTACTGGTACCTATCTTGCTCTGTAGCTTTGTCCAGCAACATTACCCCCTAGATGGAGCTCTGCAAAAACATTTGAAAGCAAGAAAGCAGATGTCTCCTGTTGGCCTGCAGCCCGCCCCACCCCCCCCCCCCCACCCCCAGCCCCGGTCATCAGAAAAATCTTGGGTTTGACCTTTGTGCTGGGGTGAGAATTAGCTGATCCCATGGTCAGCAGGCAAGATTGGGATGGGACACGCAGGCCCCCTCGGTGGCGTGAGAGCTGGGTGAGTGCTGCGGGACGGCTGCCTTCATGGGCTGTGTGGCACCTGCTGCAGAGTGGCATCAGCAAAGAGGAGCTGGCGCTGGAAGCAGCTGGAACTGGGATGTGCTCTACCCGCAGACCAGCCCTGCAGGCCAGCGCTGTGCGCTCAGCTCCGGCCATGCCTCTCGGCTCTTGCCCTGGCCCTGGGGACTTGGGGGCAGTTCCTCAGTACTGGGACTCTTTCCCTGAAGGCTGTGGTGCCACCCTGCTTCATGCCTCCCCTCTTCCTCCCCTTGCCTTACAGAATAAGCAGGAGGCTGATTGGCTTTTGCTTTGTTCAGGGTCAGCTCCTCAGCACCAGGGTCTCCCCTCATCCTTTCTGTGAGTGCCCTCCAGCACACCAGTCTCTTTCTGGCATCAGGGGGTTGTGTGCCGGGGATGATGGGATGATGGTGTCAGAAGAAAAATGGATGTTTGCTGTAGACTGGTTGGTGCCTTTGTGCCTCAGCAGTTTCTGCCTTGCTGTGCCACGACCATCTCTCCTGCCCTCACAGCTCACAGCTCGGCTGGCCCCTTGCCTTCCCCCGTGGGCTCTGTGCAGTCCCACTCAGCCTGTACTGCTAGCTAATGGATGGTTGATCACTAGATGGAAGCTGAGCTTGGATGCAAAACCTGGCATTTCACAGGGGGGGTGGCTCTGCTTATCCAATCTGACCTCCTTGCAAAGACCTGCCAGAGCAGGAGGGGCAAGAGGAAGCAGCTGCCCAGGAGGTTCTGCAGCAGAAAGAGCTAGAAAGTAAAGTGCGGCTGGTTCTTTGAGTGCACCCTAGATATTCAAAAGCCCAGCAGATGCAAGAGGCAGCCAGTCGAGCAAAGTGACGGGGATGTCCCTCCTCATGATCCTTTTGTTATCAGCCAGAAAATCTTAGTCTGTAAATAGCAAAAATGTGTAAATGACTGGAAAAAAAATCATTGCATGAAAGGGAGATGAAGACAGATGAAGACCGAGTGTCAGTGCAGCTGATAAGGCAGTCAAGAATGCAGGAGAGAAGCTGAGTAAAGCAAGAGAGGTGGGGGCCCGGGGCTGAGGCAGCGCATTTTCATACATTGCATCAACATGGTCATCACTGGTTATACGGATCATAAGACGTTACAAAAGGCCTGGGCAGTTTTGCAGTTTGTCATTAATGTATAAAAAGACAGTGGAGGCTGAGGACAGGGTTGGAAGGAGGGAGTGATCCTGTGGGGAGGGGTGGTGTGCCTGAGATGCTTCAGAGTTCGAAGCAGGGAGCAATGCTGTGGAAAGGGATGGTGTGCCTGAGATGCTTCCCAGGGCTCCCTGATACTGGACCCTTGCTGGAAATGAGAAGCAGTGGGAGGACAGAGACCACAGCAGGGAAGGCGCTCTGCAGTGCAGGACAAGGAGAAGCTCAGCTTTTCTTATGCCTGACTTGGAGGGAAATTAGATGAGTTACCCCTTTCTCTTTTGTTGCCTCTTGGGACGTTTTGGGTAACCACTCTGGAGATGACCAGTATGAATCTCTGGCAGGCAGAGCTGCACAAAGCTTTGTTGGTATCACTTGCACCATGCAAGGACTGGCACAAACAACTTCTGCTTTCGTGAGAATCACACTGAGATGGGTGGAGATTTTCCTCCTGAGGGACTGAGCACTTGAGTCCCAGGAAATGACTGGTGTCTGTTCTGGAGATCTGGAAGAGCAGGACAGCTGCCTTCCTGAGTGTGGTACAACTGGTATCGCGCATGGTGCTGTGCTGCTTCATGACCACAGGATGCTGGCCTATCTTTCCACCTTATACCTGGTTCTTGCCAGTGCTATTACTCCTTTGGTTTCATAAGCACTAAATTCACTCACAAATTTTATATATATATAAAAAAGACATACTGTCATAAAATCAGCTAGCTGAGCATTCCCCAATGAAAATGAAATGCTGCTGCTCCTCAGAAGTGCTGGTTCTGGATCATTTGTCTATTAAATGTTTGGCAAAGTCTGACTGCAGCCCTAGTGTCCTCCTCTCACTGCTCAGCCCTTTTGAGTCCCTGGGTGCAGCCTTGTTGCAGCACCTGTGAAGGCAAAACATCCCATGCTAGAGGTCTGTGCCGCCAGTTATTGATTGATCTCTCTTGCCACTAGAGCTAGGCAGTTTGAATTTGTGCTGGCAGATGTGTTTGGCTCTGTAGGGGCAGAGCTGTGGGTTGTTTCATCAAAGCAGGGAGTCTGCAGAGCCAGCCTAGCATGGGGCAGGGCAGCCGGGTTCTCGTTGTCCATTGGGATCTGGGCTGGAAGTCTGTACAGCAGAGGTCCCATTAGTGGCCCTGTCATCTTGACTGCAGTCCATCCTGTAATGATGCTACTCATAGAGAGCATGGACCTCCTGTGCCTGGGCTTGGGGGCTCTGGAGCGTTTATAAACCCAAGGAAAATGCTGTGAATTCTGCTGCCTTGACAGATAGTCAGAAAGATGTTGGATCAGCTGCTGACCCCTGGGGAAGCGGCAGAGGTAGGTACAGTGCTCAGAGACTCCCTGGAGGGTTGGAGTTAATGTGTTTGACTCATACCACGGGAGCCAAATGTTCTGCTGTCTCAAAGCAGTGCTGGGGGAGCCAGGGCAAGAGAGCTGTGTCTGGCCTGTTTAACAGGCAGGAGCAGGAATGTGGATGTCACTTCAGACAGCCGCTCCTGCTGCTGCTGTGCTCTTGCAGAGCATGACCGTTCCCTTTCTCGCCTGCCCCCACTGTGAGCTCCCAGTGCTGTGGGGGTGAGTCTGGTCTCCCTGCCCTGTGTGCCCCTGCTCTTAACGGGGCATGTGGCATTGCTTATCCCTGTGCTGTTGCCATTGCAACTCAGCAGAGGCTCTTCTCAGGGAAGCTTAAAGCTGCGATTGCTGCCAGCAGTCCTCCAAGAGGCGGCTGGGGACAGCTTTTGCTCCTGGACCCCATTGCCATGGAGACAATGGTGCACCACAGTGGCCATGGGTGCCCAATACCATAACCCTCCTCATGGTCTGACTTTGATGCTGATGTGTCTTCAAAGATAAAATGCTTTGATTCTACCTAAACTTATGAAGGGTTTGTGTACACAGCTGGGATGGTGCACCGCAGAGAAGAAGGTCTGTTTGGCCACGACTCCATAGTTCCCTCATTTCTGATGCAGGGCTGATGAGAAGGAACTAGGGTACTGCCAGCAGTCCCAGCTCACACAGCCATCTGGCCGTCTGAAGATGCAACCTGAAGTGAAACCAGAAGCCAAATGGCAGCTCCGGGGTGAGGTAGGTGCGTCCTGGAAATGCTTGACAAAAGCTCCTGCTGCCTGAGTGAGCGGTGAACCAGCACAGCGAGAAACCTGGACTGGCTGTGAACAGGAGCTGGTGCACAGCCCAGATCCCTGTAACAGCTTTCCCAGCACTCCCTCGTGGACCATGCTGATTTTGATGGGCACGTAACACAGTTTGAGGCTTATTATATTCCTAGAAAGAATGAAGCTTTGAAAGATCCCCCCCCCGGAACGAAAGCCAAACCGCAGAATGGTCAACCCTTGTCAACGTTAATGCCACTGAGCAGCCACTAGCAAGGACAAAGGGGACAGGGTTTGCAAGTTCAGCTCTTGGCCTTTTTGGGGCACCTTGGCTGCTGTGCCAGCAGGTAGAGGAATGTTATAGCTGAGCCGGGAACATTTTGCAGAGGCATTTCTCTTGGCAGGTTTATGATCTTTTCTGCCTCAGCTGGGAAGCCAGCAGGACTGAATAAATCTCCAGGCCAACAAAAGCCCAGGATGTTTTCACAATTGCCAGGATTTTATTAATTTACAAGTACATTATTGAATTTCTTCCTTCCTAACAACAGCTTTCACTTAGCTGGGGAGTCCTTTAGTGTGGTTGGGTGTGCACAGTAGGCAAAGCTAGTAAAACTCTGCAAGGAAGTCACCTGCCAAATATTTGTGCCATTAATGCCAGTAAACTGCAAATGTGATAAGACGGATTTGGTGCTTTCATTTGTCAGCTCTTGCAGCACTTTTTAGAAGGGGGACTGCCTGCCTTCCCCTGTACCCCAGGAGGACCTGACCCTGGGAGGGGAGCTGGCCCATGCCACCCAGCTTGTGGGGCACGAGGCTCTCACACAGACTGCAAGTTCTGCCGACACTTAGGGCAAAAAGAGGCTCTTCCTTCATACCGTTCTCTTTTAAGTTCTTTGTGTTTCTAGCCACTAGAGAAGTTAATTTGGCATCTTTGCCTTTTCCAGCTCAATAGTATGACCTGCTTTAAATACATACTGGCACCTCCATTGAAAGGACCCGAGTGTCCCCAGAACCTGAGCAAGCTGATACATTACTACGGCATTTCCCACTGCTTCTGGGGTGAAACACTACTATTTTTATCTATGTTTTGGGACCTGCCAACCCATTCCATAACAAGAGTTAATGAGCTACTGAGACCAAAGCAAAAGAGCAGGGGTGTTTTAGACTGGCAGATGGTGTGTGTGGGCTGACTGTCAGGATTACAGTCCCTGCCTGTGCAGGTGCACCTCTGCCTTAAGGAGGGTGAAAAGCCAGGAGCTGAGCTTTCCCCTCAGAGGTGGGCATCACATAAAACAGCGCCTGCAGCAACCTGTGGTGACAGTGGCTCTGTCTGACTCACAGAGACCAGAATCTTCACCACCCACATTTTCAAACCTGTCTTCGGTGGGTTGCTACATCCCTTGCGGTGAGCAGCACTGCGGTTTTGCCACCTATGCTTCAAGCATGCTCTTTGCTAGCAGCTTTACCCAGCCCTTTAACTGAGTTTCTTTCTATTGCCCACTTAGTCAAGGCGGGCAATAATATTGCCCAAATTTAGCTTCTATCTATATTCCCATTTGGGGCCCCTCAGCCGTGACAGGTATCTCCTCTGGGCACAGCTGGAAGAAGACTGTTCAGACCCAGCTGCTCCTTGGTCGTGAGCGTTGTGTCAGCTGCAGCTCCTGCTGCTGTGCATCTGCAGGAGAGCAAGGGGCGGCAGACACGGCTCAACAACTTTCTCTGCAAAAGCGATGGGCCAAGTGCAATTTTTAAGCTGTTTTCTATCCATCAAGAGTTGCTGTACCATACACACCTTTTTCATTCTTAGCATCTAATTTACCTTCTCTTGTCTTTAAAGAATACCTTCTCCAGATCTCACTTTTTCCTGGTCTCCACCACCGCTGTCTTTTCCTGGCCCACATTTTTTACAGCACGTCCATCTTCAGTGGTGCTCTCAGTCAGATTCTGTGTTCTGCAACAAGCCTGCAAGGACAGTTAGTGCCTTCACAGGCTGCCTCACTCTGTGTGCACAGTGTCCTCGCCACGCTGCAGCCAAGGGCAGTGGTCCATCCTGCTGTGATGTGTGTTCAGGAGTACGTGTCCCGTCCCCTGAGGGGGGCTCTCTGTAGGGATGTTTGTTAATCCTAACTGTTGTTTTCTGCTAGTGGTTGATGCTGCGATGTGCTGGGGCAATTGGCTGGGGCCAGTCCTCGGTGCTGAGCACCTGAGCATCAGTGTCTGGGTAAGGAGGAATGGCTGACAGGACGTGCTGCGACCCGGCCCCCTCGCAGCCTGGGGACATCTCTCAGCACAAATCCCCCTTCCCATCGGGCAGCCAAGCAACAGTCATTGACTGGAGCTGAGCTAGGACTTGAGAGGGCTCCCGCACTGTCATTACTGTTGCTGTTCTGATTAGGGACAGGGTTACTAAGATAGTGTGGTTTTCCTTTTTCCTTCTTAAATGTCACAGGGTTTTTAGCAATATTTAGCAATATTTTCCTCCTGTATTTTCCTCCCCATTGTGCAATGTGCTCCCCACTGGAGCAGGCTACCAGGCGTTATCACAGACTGCAGGCTGCACATCCCAGCTCACAGTTATGGCAAGAATAACGTTCCCAGTGCTTCTCATTGGTACTCCTGAACAGCCAGGCTGGGTCTGCTTAGTGTCTCCCAGCCAGCTGCGGAGGAGCAGGTGACAGAGAGAGGCAACCCAGTTCCTGTGCTGGGTGTGAACAAACAACCATGCACTGGGGATGGGTGGAGCAGAGCCAGGCCAGCAGCAATGGGGCCAATGAGACACATTTCCACTCTGCTTTGGTCCCAGAGGGCTCTGCTGCCCTTCACCCCCTGCCTGCCTGCGCTCAGGGTCTCTGGAGGGACAAGAAGGTTGGCTTCTGCCTGCTGCTCCTGACTGCTTCTGCTGTGCTTGCGGCATGGCCACCTGACCTGCCCAGCTCCCGCTGGCACCTCTCCAGCCACAGGGCTCGGGGTCTGCTCTGGTGCCAGACAGCCCTGCTTTTGGGGGAAGAAAACAGGATGCAAGCTAATGCAGAACAGCCTCAGTGATAAGAACCTGTGAAAGGAGGGAGGCGATGCGAGTACAATCTGGCACGTACAAATAAGGGGACCAGTCCTGTTCTTTAGAGCCTCTTCTGCTTGCGGACAGGCTGGCGTGGCAGATACTACTCAGGGAATGCTGCAGGAAGCTGGGATGTGAGGGTCTGGCCCAGCGGTGCAGGTGGCCACAAGGTTTCCCACAGCCAGTTCCTCCCTTTGGAGTCTCCCACAAGCTGGTGGGCTTGTGTGGCAGGCAGGACCTCTCCCCTCCAGGTAACAATTAACAGGAAAGATCTTCAAGTGATTAAAAACTTTAAACAGATTAATTATTTCCAAAAAGAGAAAAAGAAGAATTAAAATGGCTTCTGTGGGTACATTTAAAATACAATCAATAATTTACCAGACAATTTTCATTCAACAATGAGGAATTAGGAGGCTTGAAACCCTCCAAAATTTTATCTGCAAGGGAAAATGTTTAAATTATTTATTATCCTTCCTGTGGCTCGTGCTGGGGGAGCAGCCCCACCAGCCAGCCCTGGACGCCTGTGCATGTTTCCCAGCGGCTCTAGGAGCAGGGCTGGGGGGCTGGCCAAGGCGTGGGTGCTGCTGCAGGTGTGGGTGCAGGGCACAGAGTGTGCTGCTGGGCAGGGTTCACCTGGGAATTGGCTCGCCGGCCCCAACACATCCTGCAAGAGCTCCAGAGATGGGTGGCCTCGACCCATCCATGTACCACTGGGGACCTCCTGGCCCAGGAAGGGTTCTGTCCCTCCACCCACACCTCGGCATGGGTTTGGGTTTGCGGTGGTGGCTCAGACCAGGGCTCTTGGGGGAGGACTTTGTGCCGTTCCCAGGGCACCAAGTGGCTTTGGGCAGGCTGGATGCCAACGGCAGTGAAGTGGCAGGAGCCGAGCCCTGGGATGGAAATAACCCTTAGGGAATATGGCAAAGTTGGATATGAAAGAGAAGCCAGCTGGAGTTCATTGTCCACCCCATGGAAAAATCTGTGTACCATAAATAACGAAAGGGGCATATGAGCTGCTGTGAAAATCCTTCATCATCTGTGAAAATATGCTTGGTTTTAGAGAAAAAACAAATATAATGAATTGAAAATAAATGGCATTATTAGCAGAAAGGGAGTCCCTAATTAACCAGATATAGTCCATTACTGTAGCCTTCAATTCATTAAATTGCATAATTACATAAAAACACTGTTGATGTACTATTCAGTATATCTGGTATTGTCTTCCTAATAATTAGCTCTATAATTGTCATTTTGACAGGGTAATTAAAAATGTTTAAAGATGTTGTGTCAGCCTTTTCTCCTTTGCTGAGCTCAGTTAGATGTCTCTGGAAGATGATTTTCTACCTGACTCGACCATGATTTTGTTTTGATTTATACCCATGTGTTACAGGAATGACCAGACTCATGGATTACTTTGATGTTCCTGCTAGGCTGATTTTTAAAAGTAGGAGAAAAATAACTCCTGATGTCATTTTCATTTACTTTTAAGAAATCTGTAGTCCCATCCCCCGGTTCATGCTATTGATGACGTGACTCTTCCGAGCAGGTTTATGGATGGAGCGTTGTGAAATCTGACATTTGTAACCCTAAATCTCGGTTCAGTTTGCTGTGTAAAACCTTTCATCCCACATGCATTTTTTATGAATGGATTGAAAAACGCAAGAAATAAAGCCTGTAGCTCCAAGTCATGTGGCTGTGTGCAGAGCAGGGCAGCTCAGCCAGCAAGGACAGCCCCGGGGAGCAGGGCAGTGCCCCTGCACACAAGGGTGCTCCGGTTTGTGAGGGGCACACATGCAGAGCTGCTTCCAGCTGTGCTGGGCTCAGGCACAGGCATGACGGTGGTAAAATGCTGCAGAGAAGTGCAAGACCGGTGAGTCTGCATGCCACTGGAGCGATGCAGGTGGCACGATGCCCTGGGCATGGTGGTGGGGAGCAGGACAGGAGCCCAGATGTGCTGGGGAGCCCGGGATTGATCAGCTAACAGCTGGAGACAGCCTGGGAACGGTCCATCCGAGCCCTGTGTTGGGAATGTGCTGTAAAGGAGGCAGTTTCTGGAGCCCTTCATGGCAATCACTCTCGGTTCTGTTCTTTCAGGGCAGCAATTGCCACTTTGGATGGTCAAAACCCTGACTTATTTCCCTTTTTAACAAAATAAACCCAAATATTCACTGCTGAGAAGTGATAAATAAATCTGTCCTCGCACCCAGGAGCTTTGCCAGCTGGATTCTGGCTGGATGGGAGTCTGTTTGTGAAAGCTTTCAAGGATTTTTGAAAATAATCTGTTTTGAATCATTAAACGAATGCAGTGATCTGGTCTTCTGGAATAAACAGTAATCATGTGGAAGTGAAGTCTGAACTTCTTTCTTGGCAAAACAATTGCCAACACTTCTGTCTCATTCTTATTTTTACATTCGTATTTGTATTTATGTTTATTTTTGGTCTTGGACACTGTTTCTTACACCACATCTTTTCTGCTACAGTAGCTCCATGAAGATCGCACACTTATCCAAGTACTTACGGCATTCAGCTGAAGGAGTCCCCTCCCCGCACCCCTTCCCCTCATAGCCAGAAGTGTGTCTCCAAGTCCAGATGGCCCCGTTCCACCACTCTCTAGCCATTAGTTTGTATTCAGTATTCATAATTGCTTTGCTAACTGAGAAACTTTACAATCTGTTGCAGGCCATTATATGCAAAACCATGCCCAAATAATTGATCCCCTGCCATCCAAATTGCAGAAGTGCTCGAGCGTTTTGTAATCTTACAGAAAAGGTTTGTATTCTGAGTATTTCAAACGTATATTAAAATAAAATTGACAATGAGATAACAAGGCATAATTTTACAGCGGCTCTGTCATTAAGCGATCACGCACCCATACCTGTGCACTGAGGCGGTGTCCTGCTGGGAGTGTTATCTCTCTAATGCGATGTCTGAAGCTGAACCGATGCAATTTACTCCTCTGATGTTCCACATTTGCCAGCCCCGTCTCGCCACCGCCATGGCACACTCACCTGTTTGCCGCGAAGCCGGCAGAATATCTAATGATCGGGTGGGAGAAGGGGGCCCGCAGCCCCCCCACGGGGCAGCTCCCCGGAGGAGGCACACGAACTGTGCAGCCCCAGCGCTGAGGGTTTCAGCCCGCTCTCTTGACCCCGGGTGGGAAGCCAGCTCTGTCGTACCCTGCAACGCTGCGGCCGCCGACTTTGGGAGGGAGAGGAGGCTGTGGCACTACCGAGGGCTGGTGCTGGAGTGGGGGCGAAGCTTTGTTATCACGTGCCGTGACTGCCCAACGCCTGCCCTGGCTGGGGTGTGGGGCCAGTGCCAGTAGCTTCAGTCCGCGCTTGGGAGGTGAGCCATGTGTCCCCAGAAAGCGAGTGATTTCCCAGAAGGGCAAAACAACGTGGTCTCTGTCCGCAGTCCCGTCTTTCAGGGATGGTGATGCCTCAGTGGGCGCAGGGAGGCAGCCTGAGCCTGGTCCCAGCTGCACGGCCCAGTCCTGAGGGGCTGCAAGGACCCAGCTGTGCAGTGCGGCACCGGCAACTCCACACCCCTCCGGCTGGGCAGAGGCAGCCCCTGCTGCGGGCAGGGTGCCTTGCAGCACACGGGCGTCCGGTTCTGGGATCTGGCATCTGGGTTGTACTTCTCTGGCCAGAGGTCTCTGCCCAGCGGGTCTGGACAGCCCATACTGTCGTGCAATGCTGGCAGAGCTGAGGGCATCCAGCTTTCCTCCGGCGAGTGGGTCTGGGAGGCGGCGTGCAGCGGTGGAGGAGGGCACGGGGAGAGGCAGGGTGCAGGCCTGGGAGGTTTTAGGAGAAGGGGGCAGAGATGATGCTATTTGCATTTTTCCAGGGGCTTCCTCCCAGGAGCTGATCAGGCCCTGAAGAATGGCTGCAGCTGCAGCTGAGCTCCTCTCCTCAGGCTACTTGAGGGTGGAGGATGGTGAGGCCTGGCAGGCCTACCTGTCCTCAGGTCGCAGTGCGACAAGACAGGGGTTGTGTGACCCCTTCCCATGGCCACCACCACCGCCAAAGATTCCTTGCAGCAAGAAGTGAGATTTTCTCTGCTTTTGGGCTTTGTCCTAAGCGAGTCTCTGGGAGCACGAGTCCCATGTGGCAGGGCCTGGACACACAGGGCGGTGTGTACCTGGGAAATCTGCTCTGTGCTGTCCGGATCGCTCCCTCTGGAGTGGAGGGACTGCGCAGGCTCTGCCCTGCTGAGGGCTCTTGCCACCTCTCAGCCATTCCAAGTGCAGTGGTTGGGAGTGCTGGGGGAAGAGCGTTGGTGGACAACTGAGTCACCCACGATGGCCATGGCAGGCGGTCTGTGCAGGAGCGCTGTTGGCACAGCTGGCCCCAGCAGTGCTGATGCCTGGTTTCAGAATGTGTTGTTTATAATGAGTGATTCATGTGGAATGAATCCTTAGGACATGAAGGCAGGAAATGCGACATAAAGCCTTATAAAGGTTTCCAAACAGAGAACCAGCAAGGACTCCTGTAGGATGATAGATCTCTCCTTAAGTCATAGGAGGAAAGGCTCCTACAAGGAGTAATAAATTCATAAATTCCTCTAGTCACCAGGGTTATTTCCCACAAAAGAATTTATTGCATGGCATACATTTCTCTGCTCACAATAATGAGATCTGGGCTCCAACACGTGACATTTATGACTGGCATTATTAAAAAAAAAAAAAGAAAAGACATACAGTCTTTGAGGAAAATATGTGGGACAAAGCTCCAGTTCACATATACAGTATATTCACACTCCAGAACAGGGCAGGCTGGGCTGGGTTTCAACGAGGGAACCAGAAATATTTTTGTGAATGCTTTCCTGGGGAAATGAGCTGCAGTGGGAGCACTCATCCTGGGTGCTTTCCAGTCTGCTGCAATCCCTGCCACCACCCAAGGTTTTGGAGGTTTCCTGGGCTCAGCCACGCCACCAGCCAACATCCAGGTTATATGTGTAGTTGCTCAGTCTCCTGTGCTGTACCCGTCTCCTGGGCCACTCTCAGACATAGGGCTGGCATCCTTCCTTCAGAGCAATGCAGATGCCACTGAGCTCTGTTTGGGACCAGAGGCAGAGGTGGCAGTTGCCTCCTTGCTCCAGCAGTCCCGTCTTGATCCCTGCAGGCTAGCACTCCCCTGAGGCACTGACTCTTAGAGTGCCTGCAGAAGGACAGGGCAGGCTGGCAGCTCAGTGCAGGAAGGTAGGGGGCATCCCTGGCTTCTTCCAGGCCAGCAGAATGGGTGATCTGGTATAAGGAGGACTTTAAATCTCCGATGTGCTGAGACCGTGGCCCAGCATACCCCTGGTGCTGCAGGAGAAGGCCCTTGTGCTCTGCACTCCAGAGCTCCCCATGCATCTCCCTGACATCACACAGAAGGACACTTTGAGCTGCTCTTTGCCTAATGGGGTAGTTTGGATGTTACAGCCTAAAATTAAAGAGCTCATTAATTACTAAGCTGAAAGCCAGGCTCTCTTTAAGCCTGTTCTTTATCATGATTAATGAGCCAGCACCATCTTCTTCCCCCTTTATGCAATCTTCTGTCCTGCCAGAGCGGGATCCACAGTCCTACCTCCCACTGCTCCTCTCCTCCCTGCTTGGCAGTAATGGCACAAGCAGAGTTCAGGGCTGAGCGTTGCCCCAAACTCCACAATGCTCACACTTCCAGAGCTGGAGTTGCTTCTTGCTCGTGCCAGTGCCCTTTGATCCTCCCACTTGGCATTTGCTTCCTGCTGGAAAATACCCCTGCTGTCTGCCCTGGCCCGGGCACAGGGACAGGCACCCACTCTGCAGTGCTGATGGGGCTACCAGAGAACACTCAGGTGCATGCCGGCTCCCATGCCAGGCTGGGCTGGAGCAGATCTCAGCCTGCTGGTGCTAACATATTTTCTTGGCTCCATCTCATCTGGGACTCACGTGCAGCTCATTTCCCCGTGGGAACTGGTGCTTGCCCCTAGGGCACGTGTATCCAGTCGCCAGTGTGGGAGAGTTGTACCCGCCTCACTTCTCCTGGTGACTCTCCTGTGCTCAGCAAACACAGTGCTGGCATGGCTTGGGAGCACGGGGTATGACTGCAGTCTGCCATGGAGCTGGAATCCCCCTCCTGCCATCATGTTGCCGTTTCTGAGGTTTCCCAGTTTTGCAGAAAAGGCGGTGGCAGAAGATGGGCATCCCTGTCTGCAGGATGGTCACTTACTACCTGGGAGTTTCCAGTTAGATTCGTCTGCAGAAAGAAAGCAAAGATATTACTGCGCAGCAGGGCTTGTTATGCAGCTTAAACCTTAGATAGTGTTTTTTTAATAAAATAGATGAAAACAATAGCGATGGTAGCAGCATGCATAGCACAGTGCAGCTGCAGGAGCCCAGGCTGGATTATGCAGATGTGTCTGCTGGAGAAAGAAACCAGCCTACCTTTGTGTCTTGTAATAAAACTTTACGCTTGCTCAGTGCATTTTAATTAACTCTCTCTGCCCCGCCTGCCTGTGGGAGGCATCCAAACCCTCTGCATGGTGCTGGCAGGCTACTGGCTTTTCACAGCCTGCAGCAGCTGCATCAAATGCTTTCAGAACTGCGAGTGAAAAACATCTGCCTTAGCCCCTCTCTGCCATGCACCCTGCGCCGGGGAAGGTGCCTACCCCGCTGCAGGGCTGCCGCCGCAGCAAACCGTCCCCACAGAAGCAGAGGGCCAGCAGAGCATCCCCACCTGGCGAAACAGCTGCTTACAAATTGCCCTTTGTGAGCATGATGCCCAGCAGTGTGTGGGAAAGGTCATGCTGGAAGAACCAGGTTTATGGAGAAGATTAAAATTTGACTCCTGCTCTGCTCAGATGGAATATGCAACTGTCCATTTTTGGGCTGGGGGAAGGGAAACAAGAGGCTGGCGGAGCACATGGTTACCCTAACGTGTCATACGGGCTGCCCCATCTCAAATTCCACTGTGTGCAAAAGATGTGACCCTTCTTGATATGGTGTGTGTATGTAGAGAGGCTAAGCCCATGGGTCACTCCAGAAATGTCTGCATACGTAATTGTCAAATGTGCTCTCTGTGTTAATCTCTTAAATTCATGTACCTTTGTTATATGGACCTTGTTAATGTCAGGAAAAACCCCTAGGAATTATACTGCAAAGTTGTTTGCAGGATAAATGCATCTAGTAGTACAGGATTTATAAAATGCAGTGATGGAATTTGGTGTGATGAAGCCTCTCCAAGAGCACTTTGACTAGTAGAGGTAATACCTCCCAGGGGAGCACTGCATGTTCCACTCGCGTTCAGAAGGGATATGTTCTTGGGTGTTAATCCACTGATGGTAAGGCTGTCAATAATTGATACTTCATGTATAGCTTTTATTCAGAGCTGGAGGTCTTCTGGAAGCCTTGAGATTAGCAGAATGATTGAATAATTGATATTACATTATTTATATGATTTTGAAAAATTCACAGTGTATGTTGTCTGGGGAGGAGTCCAATTAAGGTTGCAATTCAGCCAACCCACCTTCCTCCTTGTTCTCCACCTCCTAAATCTGGGAGGCAGGCAGGTACAGAGGGAACACACACATCATTTGCATTGCAGAAAGAATGAATTTAATGACAACACTTCATTTGCATTTTTACTGAGCAGAATAGAGGTAGGGAGAGAAACAAGGTAAGCATCCCCTCAGAAGCCTAAAGACATCTTCTGTACTTTCACATGTGTGCCAGGTAACCCAGACCATAGCGGGACGTGCTTTCCTACACCAGGGTGGGGGGGGTCCTGGAGCAGACCCCCTCACACACTGCCAGGGAGATGCAATCCTGCTGTGCAGATGGTGCGAGGCTGTGCCCTGGACCAGGCTGTGTGCAAGCAGCGCTTTGAGGATGGGATCACCATTCGAACTGGCTTTTATATGGACAGGAGTGCACCCTGAGAACTGTGTCTCTGCACCCACTCTGGAAAGAGGTCTGCTGCACCAGCACCAGGCGTTCAGCACTGTGCATGCCAGAGGTCAGCTGGCAGCAACCGGAGTGTCCAATACTGGCAATGCACATCACTGTTCTTTCTTTTTGTGCTTCTGATCCTGGTTATCAATTGCTTGATCCTTTCATTCAGCTCAGAAAACAAGATAAGTGTGGTTTACTCTTCACTCTTACCTTGTGACGTGCACGGTCTCTCTGCGAGCACCCGTGCCGGAGGTGGTACTGCTCAGGATGGATGGGGCACTTGCACATCACCCACCTGCCAGCACTCCTCCGGGGCTCAGGGATTGACATACACAGGCTCTGCCAAGGTGCCAGGGCTGTTCGAGTTCTTGCCAAAAGCCACGTGTGCCGGAGGAAATCTGCTTTGCAGGACTATGCCGGATCCCCTTGTTCGGGGTACGGCCCTGTGAAAGCCCCAATGGGTGGGCAGTATGGCCCCTCCCGGGGGATTCCCTATTCCCAAGGTGCTGGGGCGGACTGCCGGCACTGTGGGAACACTTCCGCTGGAGTCAGAAAGGTGTTTGCAGAGTCCCCGTGCCAGGGCCTGGAGGTGGTAGCCGGCAGCCCAGGATGGTGCAGCAGGGGCAGGGAAGGTGGGGTGGCTCCGAGGTGACCCGCAGTGCATCCCAGGGCAGAGCCCAGGAGCCATCAGCCCCCTGAGCCCCCCCAGCCCCAGGCGCAGCTGCATTGGCTTTGAAGAGGGGGAGCCCAGAACACTGTTACTATAGTTACTGCAGGGCTGAGGGTAACAGGCAGAGAGATATTTAAAAATTGATTGTTCTAGCAACAGCTCATCCGTGTTTGGCAACATCAGGCACATGATGTCAGCTTGCTGAGCCGGGGTCCCGCAGCCTCTGAGAAGCCCTTGTCCAAGAAGCACCGGTGTACAGGGGGTGTACAGGGAGTGCCTGGCTCCTTAGGGATGTGCATAAGAGCTGTGAGCTGTCGTAAGCAGGGGGTTGCTGGAAGGTGCTGTTGAGGCTGCGCTGGTGGGAGTGCTGTGCTGCAGCTCTGAGCCCACTGCAGAGATGGTAACTGCTGCCAGCTGGTGCATAAGGAAAGGGCTTTTATGATCTTCTCTTAACGGGTCACCAGCACTGACTCTGAACGGATACTCCAGCTGCTCTCATGGCTTTGCAAGGCAGCTGCCTCCTGCAGATGTGGCCTCATGCTCTCCTCAGACCCTGCGGGGCCCTGGCTAGAAGAGGAGAGCAGGGGCCAGAGAGCCAGGCTGGGGCAGGGAGGCTGGAGCTCTCTGGAGCTGCCTCCCCAGTCGGGACCCATCCTGTGAGACCCCGACTAGGAGGAATGTGCAGCTGGCAGGAGAGTCTGGCCGGCTTCTCCCCTGGTGGGCAGGTGACGTGCTGCCTTGCTGCACCCCGTGGAGCCAGCAGCACCCCGTGTCTGCCTGGTTACAGCAGCTCTGCCCAGGATGCTGAAGCGGCGTCTCAGGGGTCTGCTGGCTGGGGCTTGCAGTCACCAGGAGTGGCTGTTGAGGCTCAGGAGGAAAATGGGTGCTGCATGGTGCCATGAGGATGGCACCTCATGTGTGTCCTGGCCAGCCCCCTGCCCGCCTGGTCAGGGAGCACCACTTAAATGTCCCTGTGGAGGGGACGCTTCAGCAGCCACAAGTAATTTAGCAGCACAGGGGATGCTTAAGAGCACTTCAGAACTGTTTCTAGGGCAGGAAAAGCCTGGTTGAAAGAACAACAAATATTGGATTTGTTTTGTGTAGAGAAAATGGCTGCCACGGTGTCAGGACATTGTGTAGAAAGTGTTTTCATTCCTTGTAAATTAGCCCAAGGGCTTGTCCTCCTCCTGTACTTCCTGCAGAGCTCCGGGCTGGTTTTATTCACAGCACCGAGCGCTGTTGCTAGGTACCAGAGAAAAGCATGAGTATTTTGTGTGTTTTCTTCTCCAGACACCAAAACTGAAACCTGACCATGTAGGCTGACCTCTAGGTAGGTGTCACCTGGAAACAAATAGCTTTCACTAGGCAGATTCAGAGTTAATTTTCTCCACATCATGTGGCAGTGTTGGTGCCTTGGTCTGGGACGAAAAAAAGAAATTGTGTTTCTGTCTCTCTTCCTTGGTGGTTCTCTCTGGGGCTATCCACCATCCCACACTAAGGACAGTGTTCCCAGAGGAAAGCAAAGCAGCATCAGCCAGGAAAAATCTTTGGGATATCTGGATAAGCATGGCTCAGAGTAACCTCAGGAGGTATCATGCCAAAGGGGAGCTTTATCAAAAGCACAGAGGTAAAAAGGGGAGATGTGCTTTGCCTCCCTGGTAAACCCTGCCCACAGCAAGGTGTGGGTAGCACCCATCGGCAGGGTGCACAGCTGTGCCTTTGCACTTGGGTCTGCCCCAGAGCAGCTCTTGGGCTTCACCTGGCTTGTGCCCATTCTGCAGGCTTCACTGGGGACAGGTGATGCTGCTGTTGTCCTCATCATTGGCCTCACCAGTGTGCTCTCCCCACCTTAAGACCAGAGGCCAATTGTTTGTGAGGGGTTGTGGGTTAGGTTGTTTTTTTTTTTTTGGGGGGGGGGGGGGGTGTTGGTTTTTTTCCTTTTCCTTTCTTCCATAGGAAGAGATAAAAGGCAGGGCAGGAGATATCAGGCTTAGGTAGTACTGGTGATGAGCTGGTGCACATGGAGAAGAGGTGAATGCAAGAAGACTCTCCTGCTAGAGCCAGGAGAAGATACAGAAAAATCCAGCAGCAGGGATGGACCAGCCACCGCTTCTTTCAGATGCGTGAGTCACAAAGAGCCCTGGAGAAGAGAAACATTTTGATCATTTGCATTTTATGTGTGAGGAGGTTAATTACAATGATGGTAAAGACAGTCATTGGCATGACAATTTGATTAGAGGGGAACTTTGGTTCTCAAAGAGATCTAGCTAGGGGCAACGTCTCTCTCTCAAGCGGTGTTTTTTTGTCCCCAAGGCTGCAGTAGCCTGTTGTGGGGGGACTGGAGAGAGCTTTGGTATGATTTCATGCACCAGTTGGAATATCTTTATCTGACTTACTGCCTGTGCTTATAAATCCCTGACTGTGAGCAGGGGTGATAAGATCTCAAGGCGTTCCTGTCTGTGCAGTAAAGAATTAGGAAAGATACATTAACAAAGTTCTTTAATTGCTATGCATCAGTGCCAGGAGCTTGGGTAATAAACAAGAAGATTCAGAATTGCTCATTTATGAGAGCCTATTTGAACTATTTGTTGTTGCTGAGACCTGTTGGGAAAGATAACTGGAAAGTTAACATTGGAAAACCCATAACCAGAAAATTGTTGGGCTATACCTCTCTGGGAGACATCGGAGGGCAAAGGTGGTAGAATGTCAGTCTCCGTCATAAGTGGCACTTCTGCTGCTGACAGCTCAGCAGCAAGTGATCTCAAATATGCAGCGATGGATGTCCTGGTATGTAGAGCATGAGGAGGGATGGTAGTGGTCGTCTGCTGTGAAAAATGGAACATGTGATAGAGCAGGAGGATCAGCTCCATGCAAATCTACAGAAATAGGCAGAAAAGACCAGGTTTGCATGGGATATCTTGCTTGGAGTGATGTGTGCTGGGGGTTCTGTGCTACCAGAACTAAAATTGCCTTCACATTTCCAAAAACCATACATGATTGTTCCCTGACTCAGGAATTGCATCCAAGAGTTCTGCATTAGCCCTTCTTTGGACAGAAGGGACTGATCACTGAATGAAACCTTTGAGGTAGCTTTGATGCAGCGCGCTGTGACTCAACTATGTTTCTTATGTATGAACGCAATTAAGTCCAAATCCATATATGGATGTACACTTAGTGTTTTAAAAGGGCTAATTTTGCGAAGTTGAAAATAATAATGAAGCATATCATTTGGGAGCAAGGATTTTAGGAGAAAGATGTAAACAAGTGAAAGAAAATGTAAAGAGAATGTAAATGAGAAGCCAAGTCTTACAGAATGTTGATAAAGGGAGGAGAAAGCTTTGCTGGGAACTGGTGACTCTGTGAGGGAGGAAGGGGTGCTTCTAGCTGTTCTGGAAGGGCTAACTGCTTTCATGGATGCAGTAGAGAATAGGTAGAAGTCAGAGGCTATCTCCTACTGGTGTGGCTGGAGCAATGTGCCTGGTTCTGCTAGCTATGCTAAGGTGGAAGCTGAGATCTAAGAGAAGAGTTAGGAAGAGCTGTGGGATGATTACAAACAGTGAAATCATGCTGTAAGGTGAGAGCCTGCAGGAGAGAGATCTCTTATTTTCTATCAGAGGCAGGCTGCGGAAGCAACTTCTGCCCAAAAGTACTTATGTAGGGAATGGAGCTCTGATAGCAGACAGCTCTGTTGTCTGGCAGACAAAGGTCTGTCTAACTAGATGCAGCTGAAGACAGACAAGTTCAGATTAGAAGCTACACAATGGAAGCTATGAGTGTAATTAAGCACTGGAGCAATGCACCTAGGATCTCTTCCTCACTAGAAACGCTGCCGTGAAGATCAAATGTTTTCTTTCTAAAAAGACTTCTGGTTGTTCAAACTGGAATTAATCCAGGGCAGTGTGATGGCCTGTGCTTGGCACAAGGTCAGGCTGGGTGATCATCATGTCCGTCCTGGCCTTATTACCCACAAATGTATATGCAGATAGGATACAGATGGTTCTCTAAAAAATCAGCTTGGCTAGCCTGAGCACAGGGGAAGCTTCAGACAGGCAGCTGGAGTAGGGCTGTGTCAGAATGAAATGGCACAGGGACACAGCAGAGAGCTTCTCCAGTCCTGGTCGTGTGCTTAGCAGGGATGGAGGGGTCTCTGGGGAAGCAGGGAGGGCAGAGGACAGCGCAAGGTCAAGGCCAGGTGTGAGGGTCTTTAAGCAATGCAGAGAGGGGGAAAGCAGCAGGCTCTGCCCATGCAGCATGTCTGGGGTGGTGCAGAGTGCGTGCTCTTGGGGCGATGCGTGGGGGCAGCTTGTCTGGCTGCAGGGTGCCTGCTGGGAAGGCAGCTCTGCCTTGGGAAAAATGTGCACTTAAAGAGCTCCTCTCTGAGAAGACTCTAACTTTGCTTCAGGTGGCATCCCTTGTTGACTTTATTTTTCCTCTGGCAACCCCTTTTTAAGGGGAGAAGCTAAAGTGCCAACACTCTGACCTGTTCACTGAGTCCTAGACCTGTGCAGGTGAGTCACCTTTTCATTTACCTTTGCGTGCCCAGGAGGCCTTTCCCCATCTGTTTTCAGGGCTGACTATTGGTGCATTTCACTTTGCATTTAAGTATTGTTATCTGTGTTCGTCATGCCCATGGCAGACTCCCCCAGTTTTTAGTAGCTGTCAGTTTAAGTTATGGCTGCCTAGAATGGATTATATAGAGTCATATTTGCATGGAAGAAATATTTGAATACATCACCATGCCTTGAATGCTTAAGATTTAAACCATGTGAGTATGCAGGTTCAATGTATGGGAATAAGGAGGAATGAAAGCAGTGTTATTGCCACGCAGCTCTTTCAGTCATGTTCAGCAGAGTCGAGCCTCAGGGACTGCTGAACGGAAGGTTCCCATGTGTGCTCTCAGTGCCTCTTGCCTGCTCCCTGGGACCACTGAAGCTCTGGGCATCCTGTTGGCTGCGCTTACCTTGGCAGGTCCCAGAAGTGGAAACGCAGCGGTTTAATGCAGTAGGAAACAGAGGCCAGGTTTGCAAAGCGGGGATGCTGGAGCAGGGGCTCTCCTGCCCTCAGCTGTGCTTCTTTGGTGGCTTGTCACTGTCCTGTGTTGTGCCTTGCTCCCTGAAAGGCCCTGCAGGCTCTCGCTCTCTCTGTCCTGGCAGTCCCTTCATGCATCAGAAAGACCACGAAGGACAATTGTTTCAGCGTTGGTCTTAACCTTTGCGAAGCAGTACTTTCCTGCTCCTGTGACCTTTCTGCTTGCTGTGATCATATGTACTAAATAAATGGCACCCTGGCCTTGTCCTCTGGGTCAGGACATGTCTTGACCCAGGATTCCCCTTGTCCCAGCACTATGAAGCTGAGCTCTCTAGAGCAGCCTGTGGGGAGCTGGGTTTGGCACTTGGGTGTCTGCATAGCTAGTGCTTCCCAGGGAGTGGTCCAGCACCTTCCCCTTGTCTTCGTCAGTGCCAGGTGCTGACAGTCTCTTTTGATATTTCTCTTGTACATCTTTGTCAGTATTTGCACATTCTGCCATTTCACTCACCTTGGACTATACTCACCTTGGTTTGTAAAAATCTTTCAGACAGAGGCTCAGTACCAGCCTATGGCACTGTCCTCTGAACCTGCGCACCCTGTGCATACTTCTCCTCTTGTTTTGGCAGGAGCAGAGACAATGGGGCTTATAGGGCCATTAAACAAATTTGCCATTAGTCTAGAGCCCTGTTTAGTTCTTTGTGCATTTTCCTTCCCTGTACATAAATGCACAGACATCTGGGTCAGTCAGTGCCATCCTTCTGTTCCAGCTACTGCACAGCATCTGCTTTCTTTCTTACCACTTAATAAAAACTTCCTCTCCTTTTGTCTCCTACATGCAGCTCTTCATCCAGAAGCAGCTCGTGGACTTGTTAGTTCTGGAAATGCTTGGCACCTGCTCCATGCACTTGTCCCTGCCCAGGTTTCCGGCTGGTTACACCTATGATATTGCTAAACTTTTGAACTCTAAAAGTACAGTTGCTCTAAAAGTACAGTCTAGCAATGCCAAGGGACAGAGAGTGGTTCTTTTCTGAATACTTCTCTTGCTGTAATATAGCAGTTAATTTTGTTGACCTGCAGCACTGTTGTCTGAAAAGTGGATTCGTTACCTGGTGTGCAATGAGACAATAATCACACACTCGGGAGAGGCATTATTTATTTCATGTTTGCGCAAAGATGGGTGCTAGGTGGTAATTCCACAAAGCTAGCACACACTGCAGTTAAACAAACAAGCAATTTATACAGGTTTCGATTCACCCATTTAGTTTCTAAAGTCCTTCCCCAAAATTGTTATTGGTAGTTGCTTATCAGTCACCATTTCTATTGGGCTAAGGTTTTCTCTGCTTCACATTAAAGGTACAGTGTTCTTCTGTTCTACAGTGCATGCTCCATTAGTAAGGGTCTTTGCCTGGGCTGGGGTCTCCTGCTCAGTGGGTGTGATTTTTTTAGTATTCTAATGAGTGTGGTTTGCTTAAAGACGCAGTTTAGCTAACTATCCAAAGTCAAGTATAAACATGATAATTAGAATATGTATAGTAGACATATTTCCCAGCATGTTTCTCCTTCAAGGATAGCCAACTCTTGATTAGGAGTTCTCTAACTCATCACTTCCTAGACATTGTGTACAGATTTGGCTTTCTTAGTATGTGGAACATCTAAGTTCACTAAATTCTTCATAAATTTTTAACCTTCTACTTGCCTGGATAACAGCACCATCATGCCTGGATGCTGTGGTTGCAGCCTCGTTGCACAGGGTAGGACAGGAGCACCGAGCGCAAGCACAGCCTTACACCCTGGAGAGCTGATGGGGCACATTCCTCCTTCACTTGAGCTGCTGACCTTTAGCATAGGCCTGTCTAGAGACATCCAATAGATCAGCAAGGATCGCTTTACACTGACAAACACAAAATATGGTACCTTGTGTAAATGGCTTTTCTCCAGATTAAATAACTCCTTTTGTCACATTTTCCTGCTCTATAATCCCTTGCCCCTCCCATTCTCTTTTTGTTTGACCTATATTATTCAAGATCTAATTCAATTCTACCGTTGTGCAAATCGGGTGACCAGATACTCTACTCTGCTGATTCATAGCTGGCACCACAACACACTCTGACATATGTAAAATGCTCCTCTTTGTATGAGCCAGCATCTTGCTAACCTTCTAAGCAGTGCTTGAGATCAGAATACAAACAGAGGTGCCAAGTCTGACACATGCAGCTATTCCTTCTACACTGTGCTAGCTTCTGCAGTGGCATTTAAGCTGTTCTTAGTATAAATATTATTTGTACCCACATGTACAACTTCTTATTGCTGATAAATTGCAATGCATTCACAGCTCTTTGCCTTTTTCTGGAGCTATTAAGGCTGGAGAAGTGGATCCAGACAGCAAAGGTTTCATCCAGAAAGCCTGCTAGTATGGGGGTTGGAGCAAGCACACAGCTATCAGACTCCTATGACAGTGCCTCCTCTTAGGCTGTTGGGCTGCCTTGCAGAGGTCTCTCCTGGTCTGGTGAGGCTGGTCCCCCTCCTGCCTCCCTGGAGAGGAGCTGTTGCTGCCTGCACTGAGCAGGACCACCCCCCTTCCCCAATGCTAAAGATGCTCTAAACATGAATAAGCTCTGGGAAAACTTTGTGTGGGGGCTTTGGGTGCTATAAACTGAGGAGCTGTATGGACACCTGAGACACGGAGGGTGCTGCACGTTATCGGAGCACCTGGTGGTGCCGGGACCTTGGTGCGTTCAGAGACAGCCAGACGGTGCAGCTAGTCAGTAACTTCTGCCATGCACTGAGCAAAGACACTTGGAGCCAAGTCCCCCAGCCTGGTGGGAGAAGGACCCTTCAGACAAGGGAAGTGGTGGTGAGGAGCCCTCTCTGCTGGGTGAGGGGCTGGCTGCCAAGTACATGGAGCTTTGTCTCGTTGTGGGTAGGTGGCCATCAGAGAGGTGTGGCCTGGCAGATTGGAGAAAAAAGGGTGTCCCAGCTGCTGTGGGGAAGGCTGCATTTTCCCCACCCACAGAGAGTTCTGCCTGTTGCGGGACCCCCTGGTAGGGGACTGGGCAGAGCCCAGGCTTTGTGGGAAGGAGACACCCCAGGAGTGACTGGGAGAGCAGGCAGCAGCAATCAGCTGCGTCGCCAGCCGGGATGGTGCGCAGGGACTTCTGCTCACAGGCTCCTAGCCAGGGCTTGGGTCTGATCCCTCAGAAAGGTTTCTCTTCCTCAAGGGCTGGTCTTGCACATCACCCTGCTGCTCAGCTGGGAGCTGAGGAGAGTCACTTGTGGAGCGCTGGGTTTCTTCTGCAGTCTATATGAAGTAATGTCTGAAGGGTTTTCAGTTTGTGTTGTCATTAGGACTTACAGGAAAAAAACTTGTGCCTGTAACTGGGAGGTGAAAGCTAACAGCTTGTCTCAGCTATTATTATACATGCCAGAAGCAGTAATGATTAAAGGGACTGCACTGTAAGGTAGAGAGATGCCATCCTGGAACCAGATGACTGGGTGATACAATTAAGATAAAGAAATCACATATTGTTGGCAATAGGGAAGCAGAAGTGATGAAATGTGTGATTGGGAAGTGCGGGAACAAGATGAAATTAAAGAAAAATCACAATAAGGAGCAGAAAATGAGCAGGACTTGGAACAAGAGATGCAGTTGTTGAGAAGATAAGAAGAGCAGAAATAAATTGAGAGCAAACATCCTTGGAGTAGAAGTGAAGACATACAAAAACATCTTTCCAAACTCTATTAAAAATAAGTTGCTGTGCTAAAATGAGAGCATTACAATCGAAAAGAAATGACAATATTAAACCATTGGCCTCTACAGTCAGTGCTCAGGGAAGGAGAGGGTAAAAACCCTCACAGGTTGAGCTATGCTAGTGTGAGACTTTCTGCAGAGACCCAAACCTGTGTAATTATTGCACCTTTCAGGAACAGAGCACTTGGGATTTGTAAACAGGGGTATTGTAGTGGCTTACCCTCCAATAAGGGCTCAGTGACCACAAATAAACCAGAGCCAAAAGCATTCTGTGGAAATGAGTGAGGAGCTGCTGGTGAGGTGACCAGGACCAAGAGCACAGGGTGGCACTTGGTCGGTGCAGCGTGTCCATGTGTAGATACACGCTGCTGGCAGTGTACAGGCTCGCACAAGGATGGGGCCACCAGAGGTTTGAGGAGGAGCCTCAGGTGAGGTGGGATGGGGCACTCCTGAGCCGTACTGGAGAGGCTGATGCCTGCTGATGGAGCAATGCCCAGTGCGTGCACCTGTGAGTGTGTGCTGTGTAATAGCCCTGCAAAAGCAGGGGAAGGCCTGACCAGTCTCAGGAGACAAACGTGCCATCAGAGTTCCTGCTTTTGACTAAAACAGGCAATGGCGAGTGGTGTAGCTACCTAGTATGTGCTGCCAGGAAAGGACTGAACAGTGCCACGGAGTGTCCAAGAGCAGACTGAAAACCTCAAGGGTGTGATGGCACCTGGGGCGGCAGGTGGGCAGGAGTGAAGTGCCCATCCTCTGGTAGGACTGCTCATCTGCGTAGCTCCTCCTCCGGGGCTCCCTTCTGGTGCTCCCAGACAGCAGTGGCAGGGGCCCCAGCTTGCTGACAGCTCACCAGCTACATCTTCCCAGGAACAGCAGCACTAATGCAGCTGGTGGGACTCTGCCACATGCAGGGGTCAGAGCTGTCACTGGACTGGAGTCAGGGCTGTCCTCAGAAGCAGATGTAAAACATCCTCAGCACAATTTCCCCCCAGCAAGATATTCATGTATATGTGTATTGGTTTTGTTTGGCAAGGTTTTGGTAGCGGGGGGGGGTTACAGGGGTGGCTTCTGTAAGAAACTGCTGGAAGCTTCCCCTGTGTTCAAGAGAGAGCGAGCCCATATTAGCCGGCTCTGAGACGGACCCGCCGCCGGCCAAGGCCGAGCCAATCAGTGATAGTGGTAACGCCTCTGTGATAACATTTTTAAGAAGGAAAAAGTTGGGACGGAGAGAAACTGCCGCCGGAGTGAGGAGTGAGAACATGTAAGAGAAACAAGCCTGCGGACACCAAGGTCAGTGAAGAAGGAGGGGGAGGAGATGCTCCAGGCGCCGGAGCGAAGATTCCCCTGCAGCCCGTGGTGAAGACCCTGGTGAGGCAGGCTGTCCCCCTGCAGTCCAGGGAGGTCCACGGTGGAGCAGATCTCCACCTGTAGCCCGTGGAGGACCCCACGCCGGAGCAGGTGGGTTCCCGAAGGAGGCTGTGACCCCGTGGGAACCCCGCGCTGGAGCAGGTTCCTGGCAGGACCTGCGGATCTGTGGAGAGAGGAGCCCACGGAGCAGGCTTTCTGGCAGGACTTGTGACCCCGTGGGGGACCCGCGCTGGAGCAGTGTGCTCCTGAAGGACTGCACACCGTGGAATGGACCCATGCTGGAGCAGTTCGTGAAGAACTGCAGCCCGTGGGAATGGCCCACGTTGGAGGAGTTCGTGGAGGACTGTCTCCCGTGGGTGGGACCCCACGCTGGAGCAGGGGAAGAGTGTGATCAGCCCTCGTCCTGAGGAGGTGAAGCGGCAGAAAATAACGTGTGATGACCATAAACCCCATCCCTGTCCCCCTGTGCCGCTGGGGGGGCTTGGTGGTGAAATCCGGGAGGGTAGTTGTGCCCGGGAAGAACGGAGGGGTGGTGGGAAGGTGTTCTGAGATTTCGTTTTACTTCTCATTACCTTGCTCTGGTTGATTTGTAATAAATTGAGTATGTTTTGCAAATTGAGTCTGTTTTGCCCGTGACGGTAATAGTGAATGATCTCTCCTGTCCTTATCTCGACCCGCGAGCCTTTTGTTATATTTTCTCTCCCCTGTCCAGCTAAGGATGGGGGAGTGATAGAATGGCTTTGGTGGGCACCTGGTGTTCAGCCAGGGTCAACCCATCACAATATGTGTGCACAGTCTCAGGAAGCTCTGTACAAGAGGAAGAAAAAGTACAAGGCCTTGTGATTGCTATTTCTAAATCCTGGGGAGGCTCTAGGACATGCTGGTGACAGGGCTGCATAAGCAGGCCGGTAGCACTGAAATGTGTGAAAGGAATTCTGTCCTTGTGCCGAGTACGAGATGTCTGTGCTGAGCTGCAGCTCTGAAACCTGTCACAGCCGATGGGAAAATTGGCTGTCTCCAGAAGGCAGGAGGGAGCTGCCGCTGGTAACAGCTTCCAGCGGGCGACTGAGCACAGAAACACATTTGCTTTCCAAGAGTCCACGTGGCCCCGAGCCACACCAGTGCAGGGCAGGATGGGGCCAGCGGGCACTCGTGGCCATGAGGAGCCCAGGACCTCTCCAGGGATGCAGCACCTGATGCATGCAAGCACCATTAGCATGGTCCTCCCCAGCATCTCTCCTTTGGACAACCCCAATGGTGGCATCACTCTTCTCGGGGTCAGGGTGCCTCTGTTTAGGCTTCAGGACATGCTAATCCTATGGCCTCAGTGACATGCTCCCTCCTTGTATTTGTCAAGGGGTGTATCTACCTGTTCAGCAGGTACGTGACACAGTGGCTTGAGAGCCTCCTGCTCTTTCTGCCACAGGAAAGGGTCTGGGGCATTTCCAGATGAAAAGAGATAGTGTATCAGCTCCAGGGTGCTGGGGCAGACCTGGGGGCCATGCAGACCTGGGTGGTCTGCAGGCCTGGCAAGCCAGGTCCTATAATGTATCTTTGCTGTATGGGAGGAGTCCGCCCTGTGCTGTCTGGCTTTTGTGAGGCACAGGTCCCTCAGGATTCCCACCTGCGGATCTGCATGGGAGGTCAGCAAGCCATGTCCTCCTTGAAATTATCAAAGGGCTGGCAGTCTGCCCCTGAGATGGCAGTGGGGGCTGGCTCCCTGCACTTCCTCCCCTTATAAATTGCTGATTTACAGATGGTGATTACAGAGCAACAACAATACGTTTGCATAGGTAAATCCTAAATCTTGTTCATGTGGGGGAATGATTGGTTGCTGCTGTCCTCCTTTCATGATGCTTTCAGTGACATCTCATTTGTTTTTAGGAAATTCTATTAATATACACAGCCCACAGTCCTGTGCAGGGAGAAAGTTTTATCTAATTACTGAAATTAAAACTTTTGAGCTTGGTAATTCTCTGAGATGGATGACAAGTGAATTCAAGTTTATTTACAGTTCCCGGAAACCTGAACTGCAAAATACTGCTCTGTTCACCCAGAAAATGAATGTTACCTGGGTGCCAGGCTGCACAGGGACTGCTCCAGGAGCAGCCCTGCGGCACAGCTCAGCTGCCCGGGCACCTCTGCCTGGACATCCTCCAGCCCGGGTACTCCAGAGCAGAGAGCAGGTCCCAGTGTGGCCCTGGACAGACCATCTGTAGGGACAGTGGGTGAGCCCTGGGCTGCTACAGGGCTGGGTTTTGCCTTGGACACTGCTCCCTGGGATGGTCTGTTTGGACAATGAAATGGAACTTTCTCCATAATGTTAAAAAGCAGGTTTAAAACGGTATTTTCAGCCTGGAAGTAGGAGTGCTGTGCCACCCGCTCCCATCCTGGCAGGCTGTGCTTGCAGTTCGTATCCTGTGCTATCGATCCAGACGGTAAGCCCTGCTCTTCTCCTCTCCTCTCACTGTCTGCAGTAACGCGCTTTGGAAATGAATCTTCTTAAACCTCCAGTTGGTGATTCCAAGATACATTTTTCCACCTGTCATTTTCTCCTTGACCTCTGCAAAGAGTTATGGGATAGAAGTGAAATTCAAATCAGGCAACTGCTTTATCTGCTCACCCTGCATTTTCTTCCTCTCCAAACTAAAAATGAGTAAGTACTATGACACCTGCACAGATGGATTGAGTCAGGGTGAAGATTTTAAACTTTATTGAATAAAGTGTTGGAGCTAACCAGGAAAATATTATTTTATCTCTTTAACACATGTTCTCTGAGCTGCTCAGGGCCTCCAAGTGATAGATCTTCCTCGAAACTTGCAGGCATTTGCCATTACACCTCGCGGAAGTAGCAGTGCTAACATCTCCTCTGTGGTGGTTGGAGCTGTGCAGGCATAGTGATGCTGTTAGCGCTGGGTGCTGGATGTGTGGACCAGCTTGGCTCCATGGCCTTTTGCTTCTGAACCTTTTGCTTCTAATCAGCAGAAATGTGTAAGGATGGAAGTGTCCCAGGTAGGATGGATGCAATCTTTCTCTCTTTTAATGATCTCTGGCAGTTCTTCCCAGTGAGTGATGTTTTGTGTGGTGCACAGAATAGCCTCTTGCATATTAGGATCTAAACCTAAAGCTTGGCTGTGGTCAAGAAACCATTTCTTTTCTGTGATGGGCCAAGGGTGAGGACAGGACCGTCCCTGTGCATTCTAGGAATCCTGTGCCATTATCCTGTGCATTTTGCCCCCACAAAAACTCACAGGCAGATGACTGCACTGTTAATAGCACAATTGCAAACACACAGGGCTTGTCTAATTCTCCTTTTTTTCTTAGTTGTGGATTACTACAGTTTCTGGCACTGATTTTTGGGAATCCCCCTTGTCTCCTAGGTGACCACATATAGTTAGTAATCATTATCTGGCACTTTAAAGCTGTTTTTAAGGACAACAATAAAGTCTGTCAAGCAGTGGGGACTGGAAATGCAATGACCCTCATTCAAGGATGATGTGTTTAAATTGGGAAATTCATAGCAATGATGAATGAGAAAATGTAAACACCAGAGCAAGGACTTCCACTTCTTTGGGGTTTTTGCTGAGGGAGGAAGTCAGGAGTATAGCATGAGTCCAACAAGTCAAGTGTGCCCAAAAATGCGTGGCTGAGCCTTCTTCTTATGGCTTTGTCCTGCCAGTGCCTCGGGTTCAAATCATTACCATTAGTGAGCTGCTGCAAAGTGCCAGAGTGCAATTTTATTTTTTTGGTAGTGTCTGAATTACTAAGCAAACTTCTGTGGACCACAAGGCTGCAGTATTGACCCAGACTGAGGTCAGCCTGGGAAAGGATGGCTTTTGTCAGGGTCCCCGAGCTGTTGGCTCATGCAGGTGGCTCCAGAGCCCTGCAGGAGCTGCAGCCCTTTGAAAAGCTGAGTAAGAGGCACCTTTCCTCCCTGTGTGGTTCTGCATGCAGATGGTCTCAGATCTGCACATATCAGTACCTTAGTCTCACTGCTGATGATACAGGGGCATACTGGCACAGGGGAGCTACCACCACTTCTCAGTGTGCAGCACAATGACTATGGGGGTGAAGGTGCAGATCCCCATGTCCTCCCACCTCCAGAGGTTCAGGGTATGGCAGCGTTACCCAAGCCCAGTGCTGTCCACATCCTTCTGTGCGGGTTGAGAACCTGTTGCCCCTCTGCCCTGCATGCTGCTCTGCTTGTGGGAGAGATGAGGCAAGAAGTGCTCCTGGGCGCCTGCTCCTCCGTGGCACTGGAGCTGCCTGCCCTCCTTGGTCTACATCCAACACACTGCTGCTGGTGCCTAGGGAGGGGATGCAGTCAGGTGCCATGAGAAGACTTGTGTCCAAGGTGTTGTGGGTTTTGGTGGTTGGGGTCTGTGCAGGAGGGACAGGGAATGGGCTGTCCCTAGCCAAATAGCTGCTGGAGGGACTTGGGGCACCCTGGGCGCTGGTGCTGCGCCCTGGGCTGCCAGCTCTTGCAGGCGCTGGACTCTCTGACGCTGTTACAGATCCATTAATGTTGGCAGCTCAGACCCACAGATCGTCTCCAAATCATTTGGAGATCGGCAGAGCGGGTCAAGTGTCATGTGAGGCCCTGGTACGTGGGAACGATGCAGCCCCTACAAGGAGCTTCTTTCCCAGGCAGAGGTGTCGGGGTGGCTGGGGGCAACTTGCCTGCAGGTGCCTGGCATCCTCCAAACCCTCCCCAGCAGCTGTTTCCTTTTCTGTCCTTTCTGAGCCTTTCTGCAGGTTTTGTGGCTGCTGTTCTCTGAAGTCAGCACTGAGTTTCCCTTCTCAGAATAATGGAATTTAATGGAATTGAATTCCTGCTGGGCTAATTTCTGTGCAGTAAAAATAGCTGCAGTGGTGATGCATGTAATGTACGTCCACTTCCACCTTCGCAAGGGGAAATACGACTTAGTGATGGGAGAAACTAGGGACATGGTGACAATTTTTGGCTCATCTTGGTCCTTCAGCTCCGCAGAAGTGCTCAGGAGTCTGATTCCTGCTGGGGCAAAAGCCCTGGTGTGACTGCTCAGGGTGTGGAGCATCCCCAGGGCTGTGCAGGCTGGAGTGTGCCCTGCCCCTGCCTCATTGCCTGGGCAGGGCAGGGCCCTTCCCAGGGTTGTTTGGTCCAGCCACAGCTGAGGAGCATCACTGTGGCGGCGTTTCAGAGAGGTGCTAAACCACAGCAGTATATGGGTGGGAGTTGCAGTGAGGAAGCCGATGGATGCTGTTATCGGAGTGTTGCTGCATGGAGCAGTCCTTCACATCTCCCTCCAGCCATGGAGTTTCCCACAGCACTTGGCCACATGGCAGTGAAATAAAGCTGCACTCCACAAAGATAATGCTACTTCTGCCCTGCTCAGTGGACTACTTTACACAAGTGGAGATGAGACAAAGATAGGAAAAGCACATTACTGGAAGATTGGTTTGTTTAATACAGGAAATTGGGGGGTCTACCAAACACTGATGTGGATGAGGGCAGAGCTGATATGCTTATAAATCATATAACTCTGGCCCATGTCATGTAGGTGAGAGTCTAAGCAGTCCCCAGGGCACAATTAGAATTGGAAAGGGGGCCTACACCAGCAGAAAGTCAATACAGAAAAGTCCACATTCTGCTCAAGAAGGAGAAATCAAAAGCAGAAATACATACATATATATATATTAAAAAAATAGAAGTATTTGTGCTTTTGATATATGAAATACCTGGCAAGACAACATTTTTGCAGAAAAGGATGTGCATGTGATAATGCCCTGCTGTTGCCAAAAGCAAAGCATTATCATTTTAGGATGCCGTAACATGAGTGTTGCCTGTACGGGCCTGGGTATTAATTGTTCCCCCTGCATGCGATGTCAGGGAGTAAAAATATTTTTAAAAATAATGAAATATATATTTCTTTGAAGAAAAATATAGAGAAATTGGTGAAGCATTGGAGAATTTCAAGAGAGATGCTGAGAGATCCAAAAAACAAAGAAAGGCTGAAAGAATTGGATCTCGTCAGTCTGAAATGGAACAACCAGAGCGGGGCATGTGACAGTCTTCAAACACAGGAAAGGTTATTACACAAAGGATAACACTCAGTTGTCTTCTGTCCTTTACGGTCTTAAATTTCTATGATTTTGAGAAACTAGGCTACTGCTTTCTTGCTAATGAGGTTATAGATGAGGACAAACAATAATCAATTTTTCTGCAAGTCTGCTGTGAGAAAAACCTGTTCGTTCTGAAGGCATTTGTTACAACATAGGAAACAAGAAGAAAAAAAGCCTAAAGATCTGCAGATGATGTCAGCAGACCAAAGCCAGACATGGTTGTACAGCACTGAGACACACACTGCAGGGCTAAGGGCAAGATGAAATTATAACTGGATTTGGAGGGGACTAAGATGACTACCAGCAGATTGCTTATTTGAAGTGTCTGGGGATGCCAGCTGTATGGGTAGGTTTGGCATTAGCGTGTTTGGGATCTGTCTATGCTAGCAAGCAATAGTGCATGTCAGGAGTGGGTCAGTAGGTTGCAGCAGTTGTTGCTGAGGCCCCTACACCTCCTGTGTGTGCAGGCTGGAGGTTTTACTTGGGACTAGGCTTAGCCTTGCCTCCTCTCCCTAATATGCCTTGGCCAGGTGTGTGTTTTGAAGCTGACTAGTGATTTGTTTGGTCCATTGTGCCCTGGTTATGGGTTGGAAATACCTGATGTGCACCTGAAACAGAGCTCCTGGTTTGGTTTTCTCTGAAAGAAACCTTTTCTCTTGTACTAAAGCTGCTCTGAATAAAGCCAATGCATTGGATTGGGGAACTTGCTTCAAAACTGTTCTGCTGCTCTCTGCCAAAATGCTGAAGACAACTGCTGGCAGAGGGAGCTCTGCTTGGCCCAAGGGCAGCAGACCCAGCAGCTACAGTGAAAATGTATGAGGCTTATGGATGAGCAAAGGCATGTAAAGAAATCCACAGACAGAGGGCTCTGCACCGAAGGGGGAACTTCTTGTGTCCTAGTCCTTGTACATAACATGTCCAGGGATCACAGACATAGGACAGCTCAATGCTTTGACTGTGAATGCTTGAATGGAGCTGCAAAGTTTGAGGCTACAGATCTATGCCCCAAGCAAATCTCACAAGAGCAGCCGTGTATACAAGCAAGTAGGCTTGTATTTTGGAAACGGGCATCTAACGGTATGGCAGCTTTGGCCCTGATTTGTCTGGGAATAGTTCTGTTCCTCTGCCCTGCTCTCTGTCACTGTTAAGGGGCTGCATCATTTGTGTGGGCTTCTTTTTTCTTTGTTAACCAGGACAGGTTGGTTTGACACAAGTTTTTCACTGTGTCTATGACCATAGCCATGAGCCTCAACAACCTCCCTCTCTAACAGCCTGTGGGGGAGAGAGAAATTCCTCATTATTTCAAGATTCTGTCCAGCCTGTGAATCAAGGGAGGGAGAGGTGCAGGAAGATGCTCGGTGGGAGTTAAGAGTTACCCAGAGAGTTGTTAGCTGGAGCTGTGCTTCCCCTGGCCTCCCAACTCCTGTTGGGTGAGTGGGTGTCTGTTTCCCCTTCTCCTGCCCCGGCATGGATCCCAGGGTGGCTGTGGTGCTGGTGAAGCTGGCAGCTGGTTGCTGCCCACCACCCTGAGGAGCAGGCATCGCTGTCCTTGCAGTGACAAGGTGCGTGTCTCGCAGGATGTCATGCTCCTCAGTCCCTTGTAGCTCTGACGTCAGCTAGTGGACCTCCTCCAGCTCTGTTCGTTGTTGCCAGGAAGGACCTCAGCAGTTTATAATCAACGCAGGCACCTTCTTTACCCACCTAGCTAAAGCCTGTTGTATTGTTGGCTGTTCTCCCATCCTGAGGAAGGAGGAGCTGCTTTGATAATGAATTATGCTTGCTCGTTAGCTGCCAAGTTATTTTCACTATTCTCCAGAGCTCCTGAGTGGTGCTACCTGCTCCTGAGAGCCTCGTGCAATTGCAGTTTGCAATTTGCTCAGTCACCTCATGCTGTTATTGTTACCTCTGTGTCCTGGAAAACAGGGACCATGTGTTCGTTCCAGGAGAAGCCTTAGTGATGTGTGGTGAACAGGGAAATATTTAATTGCACGTGCATGTTCAGAGGTATGACTTGGTTTCCCTGCTTTGAGTGTTGTTCCTAGGGGAAGGCACAGGTTAAAGCTGGGCCTCGGAGTGAAAGACAGAGGTTTGGGAATTGGTACTTGTGCCTGGTTGCCTTGCCTCGCATTGCATAGGTGTCATTCATTAAGACAATGTGTCTTTAGCCCCTTCATGGGACACGAAGACAAATTCCTTTCCTCCAGTCATGTGTTTGGGGTTTCAGATAGACAGACTCCTATCTTTGTGATCCGCTCACTGACTAAGGTTTTGCTATATGCATCCTCCCTGAGGTACTTTGCTTCTGGGCCCTAGTTTTCTTGGAAATGTTACTTTTCCTGTCTATAGCCACTACAGGTTGCAGGGCTGTCCTTCATTTCAGGGCAGATTTGAACTTTCTCCACAGTGGCTGGGGAGCATGGTCTGTGCTTTGCAGGCCAGGTTTTTTTTGCTGGAGGAAACACTGACTCTTGCCGCATGGCTCAGGGCTTGCCCTAAGGTAGGAGAAGTGGGAAGTGTGGCAGAGGAGATCAGAAAGGTGCTACTATCAACAAGCTCCAAAATGTGACCAGGGAGATGACAGGAGGCAGAGGTGTGTGGGCATCTCGTAGCCTCAGAGCAGAGGGTGCAGCCAGGAGCGACGAGCCTCCAACCCCCCATCCGCCGGTCCACAGTGCCCTGCTCTGGGGCCACAGCCCAGGAGAGCCCTCAATGCATCATCTCCAGAGATGTGGAAGCAGTTCCACCACTGCAGAGCCACAACCACGTGTCAGATAAGACAAGCCTATCTCAGAGCAAGGACCCACAGCGGCTGCTATAAAGGACTGTCCACCGCGGAGGGATGCAGCACACCTCTGCTGAGGGCCAGCGGGGAGGAACGGAGATGTCCTGTGGCCGGTGGGAGGTTTCTGCTGGCAAAGCCGTTGGCTGAGCCAGCAGTGGCTGCTGCGGTGCCGATGTCCAGAAGCAGACACTGAGCAGGGGGTGGCAGACACCTGCATGGTAGCCTCACTAGCCAAAGCTAGAATGAAGGTCTGCTGGAGAAGTTTTTGCTTTAGATGACTTTAAAGCTCTTTATGCAATATCCTCATGCTTTTTGTAGGTGCAGATATAATTATTTCATTATGCTTTCCTGTGAAGTGTGAAAACTATCTTTACCAATCCTCTTAAATTAAATATAATATTCAGTCAGACAGGAGATAGAGAAATGTTAATTGAAACTGGAGAGGTGTTTATAGGGTGATACAGTGTGGCCAACTGTGACTAAAATTAATGTTCAGGGTCCTTGATAGTGATTCATATTCCAGAGTTTATTAAATATTTTCAACAGCAGCCAAAGCCACATGGAGTAGTCCACTACATTTGTGAAAATCATCTGTGCAGATATATGGCACTCACTAGGAGCAGGCCAGCCAAACTCGGTTTTAATTGGATCAGGTTCTCCCTGGGCTGCTGTGAGGATGCTTTCGAGCGGTTTCTGTATTAGTGGGCTCACAGGCCTGTCACATCCCATATGCCTTGTGGGGCCAGATCAAGTCCTTCACAAACCATCCGCTCCATGGGTGGGGTTTTCATGGGCTCTTTACATACAAACGGCGGCTGACCTATTCCCCAGAAAAATTAACCCCATTTTGATTCTGCAGTGCAGCGAGGACCTGGTTCCCCCTTGGCCCTGCTGCAAGGGCTTAGCTGCCGTGCCCTCAGCAGAAACCTCATTTATACTGTGCCATGGGGCAGATCCTCATCTTGGAGAGCCCCCCCTCCCTCTGCGACTTGCCCTCCTCTGGGGGGAGGACCTGGGGACAGGCCAGCATCCCCCCCCCCCCCCCCCAACACCTTGGCCTCTGGCATCTGGGGACACTGCACTAGATGGAAGAGTGCGTCCCCTGGACAGAAGATGCTTCCCAGCCCGGTGCCCCTGATGTGCCTGAAGTTCCTCTGAGGCATGACTGCACTGCTCAAGGGGCTGCTGAGCTGAGCTTGTCAAGTAGAGTCATAGAAATGCAATCTGTGACTCATTAGCAGCTGCTCATTAGTAATGAAGACCTGAGCCTTCACCTCTGCTTTCCCATGCAGCCACAGAGTAAGGGGGTTCTGGACATGGCTGCAGGGCACGTCATTGCTTGGGGACATGAGTCTTCAAGTGGAGCAGGGACTCTTTTGTCCCCTGGCAGGTTGGGGAGGTCTACGTGTGGGCTGGCAGATCGCCTCATCTGTAAAGATGTCTGATTCTTTTAGGGTAATTAGTGATTCTTTAATCCAAGTATGTCCCTTTCTTTGCACCCAGGTCTTTGTTGCTTTCACCCATCTGTCTCTGAACAGCAGAAATGAGACTGTCCTCCCAACACTTAGTCACCAGGCAGCCCGTGCTAGCCTAGAGATATCATCTCTCTAATTCACTGCTGTGGCTGTTCAGAGTTACACATGCTGCATGGAAAGGAAGACGAAATGCAACTTAGCAGCTGATGAGTGACAATGATACATCACAGGCGACGGCTCAGCATTTCTGCAAATCTTCTACTTGCCTAAGGCACCAGAAAACATTTTAAACTATTGAATACTGCAGCCAATAAGGGGCTGCAGTAATTTATTGATGTTCCCAGCTTGCCTTATTCCTTTCATCTATCTTTATGCCTGCCCTGGAAGGCTGAAATAACTAATGTTGCTATTTTTTTAATGAAGTTAGGTGAGCTGTTCACCTTTCACTGGGAGGGCCTGAGCTCTTTTTTTTAGGGTCCTGACAGTAGTGAAGGTCAAGAAGCGACCTTCCTTTGCTTTTTCTTGGTGTGTGGTGTGGTGCAGACACACGTCTTTGCAGGAGGGAGCACGTTGTTTGATGCAGGTGGGCTGACCAGCCTGCCAGAGCTGCTGCTACAGCAGTTAGTTGCTCATGGGTGTGTTGCTGTTAGTTTCTGTTACGCATGCTGCTAAAAATCCCTCCCTGTCCTAGAAAGCTGAGCTGCTCCAGGGATGCCCACCTTCTGCAGAAGCTAGACTTTCCCACTCTGAAATATTGAAGATGTTCAGGCTTTGTGCGTCTTTTCCTCTTTAGCATAAGGCCTTGGGGCTCAGATCTCATTGGCTTTTCAGTTAGGTCCATGCAGACTTGTGTTTCCAGCAAATGCCATTTCACACAGCTACTGAAAACTGGTGAAATGATTCTGCATAATCCCATCGGCAGCTTGTTAAACTGATCAGCACATCCCATCACCATGGAGAGAGCCAGCTTCCATTGGAGGAGAATGTACTAAAGAAGAAATCAATTTCCCGTATAGCACCATCACAGCTGACACTGAACAAACTCATGTTAGATCGATGCCCTTCTATGAACTTGTAACTGGCGGGAGCTGCCAGGGCATGAAAACTCATTGCTATTTGTGCTGTTTTTCCATCTTTGCAATGGAATGCCGTTGTGCCACTTGCACTGCTCAAACCGTCTGGTCTTCGTTATTGTTCTGGTGTTAGCTTCTCTGATTTTGGACTGTCCTGTTTGTGCGAGGCTAGTTAATTTGCTTAAAAACAATGGAATTAATTATCCTTGTTGTCACTCCAGTAAATCAGGAGATCCACAGTGGAAAGAGGTAGCATAAGCTTGGTGTGCCAGGGATTCCTGTCCTTCCAAATTCACAGGCACATATTAAGTGTCTGCCTCCCTGGAGAATGTCAGTACCCCAGACCTTTGACAGTAGAGATGCAATGGGATTTTTTCTTTCACGAGGCATTTAAATTATCTGAATTTGAATTATTTTGCTACTAATATTATGACAGCAAGCACTGACAAAAGGAACCATCAGCAATCCTTAAATTCCAAAGCACTTGTCACTGACTAGAATATTTGCAAATTAGCTAATGATAGTCCTCAGAAATCAGTAATTATTTTCAGTATTTCTTTTTAACTTGCAAATACTAATGTAAGTTGTTGCCTGGTCCTAAGAGTGTCAGGAAGCACAGAAATGTCTCCACTGCTGTCTTACAGAGCGAATAGGGAGTCTCCCCCAAGTTTATTGTAAAGACAACTGTCTGCAAGAAGCCTTAAGGCATTAAATGCTGTGACATATGGTTTTTGCCCATCATACTGTCTTCTGAGTTCTTTGCATTAATGCACTGGTGGTAGAGGAGAAGAATCCCTTTGTTACAGTGCAATGTTCTGGCACATGAAACATGCTTGCACCTCTCCTGTTTTTGCTGGTGAAGATCATAGCCTTGACACAAAAGGAGGAAGGCATGACTTTTTCTAGGCTATAAGAGGTTAAAAAAAAAAAAAAATCAAGTCCTTCAGCACACAGACAAAATTCTCACCAGATAAATTAATTTTCAAGCTTTCATGGCAGAACAAACAGCAACTTTGGATTTTCAACCTTGCTGCTTTTCTCTTAGAAAAACCTTGTCATTCAATAGGTTGAGAGTTGGATGAATCTGTTTTGTCTGGAAAAATGTTTCAGTGCAGGAATGAAATGCCATTTCCCCACTGGAACATAAATCAGTAGAGCAGATGGGTTGTTACTTTGACCATTGTGTTACTGCCCTAAAATTTCTTGACATGTGCCTCTTCCTGAAGATATGAAGGGAAGCGCTTATTCCTCTCCAGTCCCACAGCCCATCCTGTGGCATGCAAGTGTTCAATGACTGGTGTGATCTCCACTGGCAGCTCTGCCGAGCTTCTGCCTTTGCTAGGACCTTCCCTGGGCATCTGTAGGACGGAGGCTGGAGAGCCAGGCCATAGGTCTGTATGCAAGCAGGAGGAAGAATGGCTGGAACTGAGGCCAAGAAAGGGGACCCTCCCAGTCCTTGGATCTGGGTGTTCCAGCCAGGTATTGCATTGAAGATGCAGGGCGACAAGCATGTTCGGGTCACTTATAGCTGTCCAGTTAGCCTGTATACAACAGAAAGTCCCATAGATCATTACAATTCTTAACTCTTGCTGCATATTGTGGTGCTCAGTGTTTTATATACATACAATTGTACAGATAAAGTGTCAAGGGTTTGCTTTTGCTACAAGACAGACTTCTGAAAACGTAACTTTGCAAATTTGTGCAAATTAGGTCTACTAATTATTTCATGGCAGAGAATGGGAGACATTTAAACTACTTTCAGGAAAAGTCTTAGTCGGAATCTGAGTGCTGCCTTATGAATCAAGGTCAGCTGGCGTAAGCCGTGCAAATGTTCCAAGCCTCTGGAGCTTAGGAAGGAATTTAGGAGGCTTTGAAGTGCTCTTGATCTTCAGAAGGACATCTGCAGCTAATGGTCTGTACTAGCACGCCAAGAGCTGTAAGGTTACATTGCTACTGTCTTGAGCCTTCTCAGTCCCAATAGGTTTCCAGGGCCCTTTAATGCAAGTTCAGAGAAAAGCAAGTTGTAAAAAATGCACTCTTGGGCCAACAACTGATAATCTAGTGCTGGTTAAGTCAGGTGTAAAATGTCATACTGGGGTTTTAACTATGGTGTTTAAACGCCTGATAAAGTATGGCACACAGTATTATAAGGATTTCAATGAAAAGTTAAGTAAGCAGAGACTCCAGAATCTCTGCTATAAGACTAAAGGTTCATTTTGTAATTATATCTGAACAGACAAATATCTGTTTATAAGATACACAAAGCAGCACAGTAGTTGGCTAGATTGTTCTAGTTCCCACCCTAATAAGCAGGAAAAAAACTTTGCTGTGAATTCAGGATAGATCCAGGTTTTCAGGAATAGGTTTTTCATCTGGCTCCCTTCTCTCATTAGCTGATGGTGTCAGGAAGTTCTTTGCTAATGAATGGCTGCAAAGCTCTGTGAGGCCTTCAGATGAAAACACCCTCAGAAGCACAGCACAGGGTATAGTCATGTCTCAAAGCATGCTGCATGATATGAGCCAAGAGGTAAAGGTTTTGCTCTGTTGGATTCAGCTCAGATCTGGAGCTGTGATCACCTCCTGGGGGTGGGGGAAGGTTTTGCCTTCCAGTCCTAGAAGTTACAAGTCTAGCACCTGATGAAGCTAACCGAGGTCCTGGACATGGTTTCTGGGGCACAGATGCATCTATGCAACACACATGCCACCTTCATGCTCCATCACAGCATCGGGACAGGAGGAGAAGCCTCTGATCAGACATAATGCACCCTCCAAGTCCCCGTTTGCAATATGCCTCTTCTCCTGCTGGAGCTGTCATTGGAGCTGGTCCATGTCCCCATTGCCTCCCTCCATCCATGCAGCTGGCAGTGCTTGGCTGCATTTGTGTTTCTCAGGCAGGACTTACCTGCAACCCCCCTCTCTTTGCAGCTCAGAAGTGAAGCAAAAGGTATGAAAACTAAGCTGGGGTCTGTCTAGCTCCAGACCTTCTGCTCTGCCCTTGATGTGGTGGAGACCATGCCCAGCTCTGGCCGAGGCAGAGGAGGTGCCTTTGTGTCTGGCCTCAGCAGGTCTCTTGAGCAGGCTGGAAGATGGGTTTTTGCATGGCAGCCCCATCAAGGCTGTGGCTGCTGTGTTCCTGTCCCATGGGGTAGCTCCAGTGAGGTGCCACAGCATGGTGGGACATTCTGGGTGCTGAGAAGGGAGATGTGCTGTGACAGAGATGACTTCTCAACCCCTAAATTCCAAAGTGGTGCTTTATTAACTAACAAGAGCATTAAAAATGCACAGAGTCACTGGGTTGAGCATCAAGGTCTATGACAGAAAGACAAATTGGACAACTAATAGGTTATGTGAGTGGCAAGTTTTGGTGACAAGCTGACAGCGTGACACAGCAGAGTTGGAGCAAACAGATTACTCAGTGGTTCCTGAAAGGTCATATTGTCAATGTCTCTGTCAGCGGGAGAGCGGCTGTTCATCGCTGCCAAACGGGAAATGACAAGGGGCTTCGCTGCCTCAGATGTTAATGATGGGCTCCCTTACATGCTCCAAGCACTCATGTGAATTACAAAGTTTCTTGGTGACATTTCCAAATGGCTGCTCCTGGGTCAGAGCTGCAGCAAGTGCCCCACTGCTGGTGTGAGGAGGGGGCTTCTGCCAGGTCCCAGGCACATGCTCACCACCTGCATGAGACAGGCAAGCCCAGCTGGCTCTTTGGGAATGGAGGGAGGGTTCATGCAAGCAGTGATGCGTGCCATATACTTGCACCTGCTCTTCAGCTGCCACTTTTTTCCTGATGTGCCAGCAAGCTGATACTTTTTACTAGTGGTGCAGCATTGGCCACGAGCAGCTGGGCAGGAGCTGGAGTGCCTGGCTGGCTGCAGGGAGGAGAGGGACAGCAGGTCTCTGTATATGGGCTGCCTCATCTGCCAGGACTGCACCACAAGAGGCACTGAGCAGAGCACGCAGAGCCTTGCCTCTGCCCCAGAGAGCTCACATGTACCATTCACCCCAAATCCTAACTTGTGAGGTTGTGTCTGGCTGTCACTCACCACGTCCAGGCAGCTGGTTTTTGGCTGTGACCCTGCATCGTTGAGGGAACAGATGATGGACAGGGGAGCAGGAGGCAGAGAGGGTTTTGTGCTGGTGTTGGCAGAGCAGAGGGAACAAGGGGAGGCTGGTTGGTTGGAAACAAGAACAGTTTGTGAAGAATAAGGTGCTGGAGGCCAGGATTTGGAGCGTGGCCAAAATCCTGCAGAGACAGATGCAATGCCTTGGTTATCTGGCACTTCATGGCTGGTTTTCACTGGGAATTGTAAGCGAGGACAGCAACAATCTAGCCACCCTTCAGAAACAGTGCAACGAGGGAATGGAATAATTTCCTGTAGGCAAAAAGCAGTTACAAAAATAGTGGCTTTCTGAGATGCCACTTGGGAGCCTCCCCAGCATCCCTGGACTGTGCTTGGGTCTCTATGGGACATGGAGCATCTGGGGGAAGCCTGGCTCCATGTCTCTTCACTGCAGAGCCAGCAAGACCCATAATTAGACCGTGTTTGTTTTGAGTCATCAAGATTTAAAAATGGTTGTCTTGTATCTCTTGGTAAATGCTCATTTTCCATCCCATCTGGCCTGTTCATCTCACTGGCAAACTGATTTTCTCTTGGGAGGTACCAGTGCCATGCTAGCACAGGGTGATCACCAGGTGTGACTCCAGTCAGCGCTGTTCGCCCTGGAACCTTGGGGAACCACCAGCTTTGTCACAGTTCCCTGGGTCCGGGGGAGGAGAAGTCAGCTCAGTGGCCTAACAGCAGAGATCTATCTGCAGTGCCATGCCCGTGGCAATGGCAGAGCCACCCCTTGGCCGATGGGCTGTATCCTGCTTGTCACTGCTCCAGTGCCATGGGAATACTTGTGCAGGACAGTCACCAAGGCTCAGAGAGCCAGGTCCTCTTAGTGCCAGAAGAACGAACCTTCAAGCCCCCTTTGTTTTCCCAGACAGAGCAGGGACCTGACTTTCTTGGTATTTGAATGTTATGAATGAGGACATTCTTCAAGCCACCATCCAAATGAAAGTGGGGTGTGCAGGCGTATGCGAAAGCTAAATTGAGCACACCAAGAATAATCTGGCTGGGCATGAGAGCTCAGAGAACTCTCTAGACTCTTAATTTTTTGTCAAATGGTCACTGGAGGGTTAATGTAATTTTGGTTTTAATTACATTGCTGGAGGGCACACTTACCCAAGGGAAAAGACATAATTACCAAGACATTTTATTAAGATATTATTTAATTTTATTGATGTGTCATAAGCAAAGGCACAGGAATGTTCAAATCAATATATACTTACATCAATGTTTAATCTACTTTCAGCATTTTTGCCTGTTCTATTTATGCAGTTACTAGTTGATAAATTAACTTCCTGGGAATATGTGGAAAATTAATGAATTTCCAGCAAAATCACGCCCTGTGTATGTGTTTCAACAGGAAACCAGAATATGAACAGGCTTTCGTCATCTTTCAACAGAATTTTTTGACCCCTCTTCCTTGCAGTTCACCAGTACTAGGTCATGTGTGTTCCATTTTTTTTCTTCATCATCTTTTTCAGAGCAGGTTTTTAGACCTTGCAGGTCAGGACCCCCTGTGTGGAGGGCAGATTAGAGCTAGGCAGCGTGTCATCCTGGTCCAGTCCACCAGCGAGACCCCTGCCCTGAAGGCCACCCGCAGAGGGTTTATCCTCTGATCATGCAGGTGGAAGCACCGAGCACCTCTGCTCTGCTGGGTGGGAAGCTCGCTCAGGCTGGGCTGCCTGGCTGGTGGCCCTCTCCCAGCAGTATGGTACAATAAACACAGTTCTGGATATTTTGTGGAGCGCCTGGGACTGCACTTTGCTAGTAGCAGAGAGGCATTTATGGGATGTGAGTATACAACTCCATTTGTCACTCATTCCAGGAGGCAAAATCTGCTTAGATCTTACAGAAAAAACCAACCAGTCTAGGGGTGTTGCACAGGACCTGGGCCCTGAGCATCCCATGATGTTAACTCTGTAGCGAGAGTGACAGGAACACGAAGCCATGCAACCTGGCAGTGACAGAGGAGGAAAATGGAGCTCCTGGACAGCTTACGGTCCAGGGTCTGATACTGAATCCTGTTTGCTGTGCTCTTGATGGTGAGGCTGATGCAGCACAAGGTTACTTTCAGATACAGACAAATTCAAGTTCATGATGGATTACAAAGCAGTGAAATAAGAGCTTATTTTCACGCCATGTTTGCAGCTGGGAGAAGAGTAAAAATAACCTGAGTGGTAGAGATACATAGTCAGAAAGAAATGGATGTCTTCATCCCCATGTGGTTTCTGATCTCTTTCTCCACCTTTTTTTTTTTTTTTTTTTTTTTTTTTTTTCCCCCCTCCCCCCCCTGCTTGGGAAGTCTGTCTTGCTTTCTCCGGCCCTAAGGTACGGGTTAAGGACAGCCAGCCCGAAGAAGGGACTCACTGTGTGGTGGGTCTGTCTGCCTTTCCTCTCCTTGCAAAGGCAATTGCCTTTCCATCTCTCCAGTCTTCTGGGTCCTCACTTGTGGTTTTCCTGGGGCTGCGCTGCTCCTGTGCATGGTACTTTTCACTCTTGTACCCTTCGGCAGGTCTCCACTCACTGCCATTTGCATCCAATTGCCTTGTGGGTGAGAAATCTCTGATGTAATCTCTGATCCAGCCAGCTGCTGAATTACCCTGACTGCAAATGATTTTTCACCAGTAGAAGGATTGATGTTGGGAAGCGCTTTTTGAGATGCCTTTTATCTTCCCACATGCACGGTGCTGCAGCACAATTCCTCCGTTGTCTTCATCTATCAGCTACCCCAAGTATATATATTATCTACTGGTTCAGCTGCTCCTGCTCCCTGCATGAGAGTCTCTTGCTCCCTTCTGCTCTCAGAGACACGCAAATGACACTTGCAGTGACAGACTCGGTTCAGCTTCCCCATGCATAGTTGGGCGGGCACTAGTGGGGCTGATTTTCATTAGTGCTTCCCAGATGCTGCCTCATATGGTCAATTTTGCAGGAATCCTGGCCATGGCCCTTCCCTTGCTTCCCCGCTGAATTGAGCCATCTTTTTTCCCAGGCAGTAGCTGCCATCTGCACCAGAAGGTTAATTTGTTCCTCTTCCCTGTAAGTGCATTTATCACATGGAAGTGGCTGTTGTGGAAAATATTGATCAAACACCGGCTGTTCCCTGGCTGGACTGAAACTGAGTGTTAAAGTTACTCAATTGCTTGGCATTTTGCTTTGTGTGGTGCAGACAGCTATGAAGACTGTGCCTGTGTGTGCATGTGTGTACACATGAGCGTTTATGTGTATGGCATGTGGGGGGCGAGCAAGCAGTGGCTGCTGCAGTCTCTGTTTCACCCTCCAGCATTCCCAGCAGCAATTTTTCTGGAGCTGGATGTATGGCTGATCCCTTTGTGTGGAGCAGGTTTTCTCCTGCATCCAGCCCAAGATGCTGGGCCGGTGGCAGCTGTGCCTGCAGAGCCCCTGAGCATGGCCAGGAGCTGGGAGGGAAGCACATGTGTGTTTAGAAGAAACTCTGTCTGGAGTTTGGGAGCAGAGGGCTGGGGTATCTGTAACTCAGCAGTGCACCTTGCCACATTCGGAGCCGTGCATTTCCAAAGCCATTTGGACCTCTGACTTGGCCAGCAGGAATGCTCTGGCTTACTCTGCTTTGGACCTGAAACTCTGCCCTTTGTTTCTGTCTAGTGCCTGTGGCAACCCTGGGCCATCATTCTCTCCAAGCTCACTCTCGCTTCCCAGCACCGCCACAGACGATTGCTACCAGTCTGTGCACCGGAGCCCACTTGTCTCTCTATTAAAGAAAAATACAATAATAACAACTCCTTGTGGCAGCTGCACAAATATATGCTGTTTTGACAGCACCTTATTTCAGCACACTGCTCTGGAAAGCTTGTGTGAACATTTCTTGCAGGCAGCTTCACGGTGGGAGAGCTCTGGCACAATGAAAACATATGAGTCACCCGTTTAAAAATCATAGCGTTTTTAGCACCAGGACTTGTCTCTGGTCCTGGCCATCTGTCAGTGACTACTCTCACCAGGGTGCTTTTCAGGCATTTATCTACCAAGGAAATAATGGTTGGGGACCCCAGCCCTTTGGCACCCACAGCAGTGTGCAAGCGGTCCCAGCCACTGGCTTGCCATAGGATATCTGTGCTGTGGGCTGCATCCAGGCTGGGATGGCACGGGGCTTCTGGTCCCCATCATGTCACAAGGAGTTGAGGGCATTCAGACAAGGGCTGAGGTCATGGCAGAAATTACAAGGGGCATCCAGGAGCAGTGAGTTTGTCCGCTGGGCTCCCAGTTTGTGTCATGGTGTATGAAGCAGCAGAGCAGACACTGGGAGAGGTAGGAACAAGTTTTCTTAGGAAGGCTCATCCTAGTGCAGAGCTCTGGTCTGGCAAAGCAGGGACAGGCAAGGGACTGCCCCAGCTCTGTGGGTCACGGGTGGAGGGAGGGCACATGCTGCACAGCAGATGCTGCTGGGGCCAAAATGGGAGCATGAAGAGAGCAACTTCCTAGCATGTGCCTGGGACACTGCAAGCTGGTGCAAGGTGTTAACCTCCCCCTGGAGCAGGGTCAGCCCTTTTGACAGCCATCTGCCCGTTAAAACCAAGCAGAGAAGCTCACAGAGGAGACCTCAGTTAGCAAGCAAAAAAGAGCAGCACTACTAGCAAGAGACAGCCACTTGGCTTCAGATGTAGCCTATTAGCAAGCAATGGAGAATAAATAACAAACTCAAGTGCAAACCTACTGCATGTGTGTCCACGTGGTAGACCAGTGCACTGCTAAACATCAACCAGGTCGCTGGCTCCATTCCCTCTGTCCTTCAGATCTGCTCAGGAAAGCATCGTCCCTCTACTGTGCTGCCATGCTGCTAGGGTCACAGTCTTCTCCTCCAGCATCACAGTGCTTGTGTCTTTTTTCCTGATTTTACTTTTGCAGTGGAGAGATTCAAACTCCTTGTGTGGTGCATCTATGCGTGGAAGCAAATGGCAGCTCTGGGGATCTGACACCGTGACCGCTGCGCTCCCTGCGATGCTGTGCTATAGGACCCTGCCACACCAGCCAGGAGCAGGCACTGGTGGCCGCAGGCAGCTCGAGCATGCTTTTTTGCTGCACAATCTGGCATACTGTCCAATACAGATTCACAAGAGCTGTACTCTGCCAGTATATTAAAATTTAATTAGGCAGTAAATGCTTCATGCTTCCAAGCCCTGAGGCTGAAGAAAGCCAGAATGTCTTTTGGTTTCTTAATGGGACAACTGTCCCCTCCAATAGGCTGTAAATGGTTTTAGTGACATTGGGCAAAAGCCTGCCTTCTGTTTTACAATTGTGTAATTGCTGACACGCCCAGTTCATCTCTGCATTGCCTCTTAATGCACCAGGGTGTGCTGGGAGGGACTGGCTGGGTGGAGGAAAGGCTGCCAAGCCTAATGCTTCTCCAGCCGCTGGAAGACACTGGGGCTGCTGTGTGTGATGAGGAGGAGCTCACACCAGTACCAGCTCCAGGGGCTTTTAGCCCAGCTTCTCTTTCTGAGGGTCCGTGAAGGAGACATGAAGGCTCAGAGCCAGGATGAGGGCAGCAAACCCCTTTTCTCCACTGTGGCACCCCTTCTTGCTAGCACAATGCCACCCTCGCTGTAGCTCTCGCTGCGAGAACCCTGCATGTTAATATATGCCATTACTCTAATAATTATTTCTTCACTATTTCTTCACTCAGCACCATGGCAGGAGCTCATGGCTTCAGCAGGCACAGATTTTCTATCCTGGGTGCTGTATACTCTACCCACGCTAAATTAGATACAGTCCCTTCCTCAGAAAACTGGAAGTCTAAAATAAATTATAATGCAAAATAACAGACTCCTGTGATACGGAGAGCACGGGTCTGCCAGAGTCACAGCTGAAACTGCCCAGTGCTGCGGGTTGGGTGGAAAGCTTCTACTCCCAGCTCTCCTTGAGAGAGCTAAGCTCTGCTATTGAGTCTCCTTACCTGGAGAGCTGTTTGTAAATTCCAAGTATTGATTTTGAAAAATGCAGTTCCTTCTTGTAATTTAAAGAAATGAAGAGATTCTTAAGCACTGAGAAAGCTCCCAGTTATTTAAAACCCTTTCAGCTTAAAGTATTAAAAAAGGAAGCATTTTTTACACATCTTGGTGTCCCTTTGGGTGAGGACAAGGGAGGATTGTGCAAGGCCTTTCCATGGGAACCCAAGGGATATATATATGTATTGCGGGAAATTCATTAAAACGCATTTCCAGTATCAAAGGGCTGCTCTTAATCACTCTGTGGCAAACTGCTGCTTCAAACAGCGTTTCCAGCCTCCCAGCCTGCGTGTTCACTTCTGGGACAGCTTCTGCCCGGTTCAGTACTTGTTCTCCTCCCTCTTTCTGGGGCAACACGTCATTTACATCTTGATCTGAAGTGCAGGAAAAAACTTCAGAAAGAGACCTTGAGCAAAAGGCTAATTGCGAGCAGCAGGGGAGCTGCTGCTGTGGGCTGCACGAGTGCAGCAGCACTTCTGTGCGGGGACGCGCCGGCTGCTGCTGCGGGCTGTCTGGCTGCTGCAGGCTGGCTGTTTCTGCAGGCTGGCTGCTGCAGGCTGTCTGTCTGTGTACTGCAGGCTGTCTGGTTGTCTGATGCAGGCTGTCTGTCTGCTGTGGGCTGTTTCTGCAGGCTGGCTGGCTGCTGCTGTGGGCTGGCTGGCTGTTGCTGGCCGCACTGCCAGGCCACCTAGCATGAGCAGCCAGCGGCCCCATGCTTGGCTGGGCTGGGTGGAGGGTTTTCTCCTCTCCCTGGTGGGAGGCTTGGCCTCCTCCAGCACAGGCTGATGCCTCAGGGCCCTGCTTACCCTTGGGGTAACTGATCTGGCCCAAACTGTGCCGCTTGGCTCTCGTGCAGCTGCCTGTCCTCTGCCAGCAGCCCGGAAGGGAGAGCAGCATCAGGTGCTGTGCGGGTTCCTTCCCTCCAACTGGGATGAGGTTACAGCAGCGTTCTCACAAGCTTTAGGAGACTGAGAGGAAGAAGCAGAGCCACCCTGAGCCCAGCCTTGAGTCCTGCGCCTAGATGACGAATAAAAATTCCTGTTTCCTTCCAACTTCATCCTATCTGAGATGAAAGGAAACGATCCAGAGCTGTTCGGTGCAGCCAGCAGCAGCCACCGGTACCTTTCCTTCACCATGTGTTATCTACCACCTGGCAACCGTCTCGCCAGCCACCCTGGAGGGTGAAGTGCTCTGGGCTTGGAGATGATCACTGAAATCCTACTGGTGTTGGTGGGACTGTGTGGGTATTGCACCCTCACAGACTGGCCTGGGTAGGGAATCAGAGTAAGAGATGGGAGATGACACATGCCAGATTGACAGCTAGAAAATTGGCACAATTTTTTTCTTTCATTGTAATGCAGAAAATATTTTGACCTTGGGGTAGCTGGCGTGCGCGGGGAGGTCTACCAGTGAGCGGATGTTGGAGGCAAGCACTGCTCTTCATTCTGAGCACAGGCAGGACCGGTTCCAAGTGGCCGTGCTCCCTGGACAGTGGCATCTGCTCATGAACCTTCATTCATCTTTGAATCTGGGGCCCGTGAGGAGCATCTGGAAAAGCCTGTGATCACTCTGCTTGGCTCTGACTAATCCTGGGCTCCTGAGGCTGTGCAGGTTGCTGCTGAGATCTCACTACTCGCATCTGTTCCCGAGACTTCAAAAAGAGCCTCCCCCAGCTTTTACTATCAACATTTGAGACACTTGCCACCTTACGAAATGTCTTCATTATTTTAAAATGAGGTTTTTGAGAGAAGCTGTTGTTATTTATAGATTTCTATCTGCTGTCAAAGCACTTATCACTGTCATATCCCAGAGCCTCCTAGCAAATGCCACGCTGATGTCCACTTTGGAGATGCAGCTAGACGGGGAGGGTAATCGCTCTGTGCCCCCCACTGCTGGGCTGCAGGTCCTGCCGTGGCGGGTTAGTAACTCCCTGGGCTTTGGAGCTGCTTGCTGGGAGACAGGGATGCAGCCGGCGGTGCTTCAGTCAGGGTGAGTTCCCTGAGAGGCATCATTGCCACATCACCAGTGCTTATGTTTGGGACAGCTGCTGTGATGCAGCCCAGGACACCCATGCAGCACAGTGCGGTGCGGCACGCAGTGCAGATGCTGCTCTGGCACCCTGGCATGCTGCAGGGTGGGTGCCTGTGGGCACGGAGCCTGCAGTGCCGGTAATGCTGCTGGGGACCCGTATGCCTGTGTCCATGCCTTTGTCCATGCCTGGTGCCCTGAGCTGGGTCCAGCTGCTGGCAGGACACCGGGGGGCACCTTGGGTGTAGCCTGGGACTGAGCTGGAGCCTGCGAGGGTGCAGGGTGCTGTGCTGGAGCAGCTGTTTTTCATCCAGGGACAATCAATTCTCCTCATGAAACAGCCTGTTAGTCACTCACGGCTCTGACTGGCACTCTGAAATTAACTGCCGTGAGAACAACTTGGAGGGGTTTTGCTGCTGCGGTGCCTCTTTAGAGCGGGAGCCTTTGCCCACATCTCATGGCCAAGTCTCCCCAGGGAATCCTTGCCTGACCATGTCAGCCCTATGCAAAGTGTTAACATATAATAAGGAGCAATAGGCATCCACTGGCTATTATTTTCCATTTGCATGGTCAGCTGGAACAGACAGCAGCTTGGAGTAGGGTTTGATATGCCTATATTGATTTTCTTTATAGATTAGAGTGATTCAAGCAGTTATAAGGTTAATTTCAGATGATTAACTTCACCATATTGTAATATTTGATTTAGATTGGCTTTCAAACACTTTCCACTTATTGATTTTCAATATCGTACTTTTAGCACTGCAGCCAAATGTCATTTAAATAAAAGGTTGACAGAGTAGAAAATATTCACAGCAGACCGGAAAATTCCACTACATGCCAGTCTGGACCTGCTCCGACACATCCAGGGAGAGGAGCAAAGTGTAGAGCAGCACACTCGTGTCCAAACCTGGCCTTTGTTTAATTCACGCTGGGCTGATGCAGCCCCTGGGGTGAGGGTGACTCTGGTCCTGCAGGGTCCCCTCCAGACGGATGGGTCCCTCCGCTGCATTGTTGCAGCGCTGGTCCTCAGCAGCACCAGGATTAGCCATCGCTTCCCAGCACAGTCGCTGCCTGCATACCCTGTCACACGAGCTGTGGGGACCGTAGCGTCACTGTTATTGGCAGGGTTGTTGCTGTTTTGTTTGTGACATTAAAACTCCTTCTTGATAAAAATCAAATCATGAAGTTGTTGGATATGAGGAGAAGTTTGACCTGCGAATTTCTCCTCCTGGCTTCAGATAATCTTTCTGTCCTGGGGGGGGAGGTGCCAGAGTCTTCTGGTGTAAGCTGAATAACAAGATTTTATTTGCATCAGCTGGAAGCGGCTGGGGATTTGGAGACTGTAGGAAAATTACATTTATGTGATTTCATAGGGAGCTTCCTCCTAAAATATGCAAATGAGGCATTAACATCTTTTCTTGTCAAGGGACCCTCACTTCCTCACAAACCTCCCAGCCCAAGAGGAGTTCACAGAGTTAATGTTTCTGATAAAGGCGCCAGAGATGTGAAATATGAACGAGTAGGACCCTGTTTGGTAGATATTTCTGCTGGTTTTACAGGCTGCAGAGCTGCTGTGGGGCCGGTCCCTTCTCCCTGCAGAGAGCAGGTGCCAGCTGTCCCCCGGTGGGACTGTGCTTTGCCTGGGGGCAGCAGCGTCTGGAAAATGTTCATTTTTTTTGTGATAGTCTCATGATCTAATGATCCTGCAGTTTTACAGTGGTGGTGTCCACCTTACCCGCCAATGTCACATGGATCTGGGGTCCTACCAGGCAGCGATCTCACCACTGAGATCTAACACTCTCACAACAGGTTGCCCCGTTTGCCATGGCTACATTCCTCATCCTTGGCATTTACAAGTCTTCCAGCCACTCTGGTTAAACAAAGAGGCTTTTTGATGGGAAATGTCATCCTTGTGTCTTGGAGGATCTTCATCATCCCATCCGTACTAACTCGAGTTCTTGCTCCAACCTGCGGTCATGGGGAAAGGGTGGGAAAGGCGTTACTTCCAGCTGTCGTGGATGATGCTTCTCATTCTGTCATCATGTAAAGGAAAAGCTCTGTGATTCTTCACTGTTGGTGCAATGTGCCCTTTATATCCCTTGAGACCAGACCATAAAAATAATAGAAAACTGACATTTAAGCTACTGGAGGCAAGCGTTGGGGTTTTTTTTATATTAGATTGTTTTGAGCTAAAATGCACAAAGGAAAAAAAATCACCAAAAATATGCTGCTTCTTGCTTATTTCGCATGTCAGTATGGACAATATGTGCACATCTCAGACCAGATTATATTAATGTTTCTGAACACTGATGAGTCCAAAGCCACTAAGAGCTGTGCACAGCAGCTCAGAGGGTGTGGGAGTGACAGAGGCGCTGGGAAGCCAGAATACAGGCAGAGAGCTGTTTGCTTTTTTCATGGCTCGTGTCTCCTCCTATCTCTCACTTTTATTTTCAGGGGCTATTTTCTTCTTCACATTTTGGTGATGTGCTGAATACAGATGAGACACAATGTACACAGAACTATTAGACTGACACACACTCATTTTGTGTTTTTGGAGAAAAAATAAACCCCTGCTCAGGTTAGCCTGGCATAGTCTGAAAATGATGTGAGACACCTAGCTGGCAATAGTCCCTTAAGTGGCTGAAATCCCAGGTCTGCTGGCAAGTGCCCTGTGCAGGGAAATGCCAGTGCAGGGATAGGGCATACCTGTTGGGTCCACGGGTGCTGCAGGATGGAGCTGTGCCCGCGCACCTTTGGCCGCTCTTGCTTCTGCCCCTGGGGCTGGGGCTGCCTTTGCTCCAGCAGCCTTCTGGAATCTGTCTGGTCTGAAGTGCAAGAGTCTGACAATTTATGATCTGGCCACTTCTCTCTATGCCTGCGTGTCCTGAGGTGAAGTGATATTTCTTTCCATAAATTTCAGGGATTCTTTACAGAGTGCCTTGTTGGCCACTGTGGTTCAGGCAGAGCTGATCAAATACTTATTTGTCAGATGAATTGTCTGATTAAGTTTGTCATTTCAAATGATTTATTTATAAGTCATCTGCAATAACAAATATTTATATTGCCTCCTGACCAGCAATTATTTGTCCTTCCTGATTATAAACTACTATACACCTGCGGCAGCTGATGCCTGTGGTCTAAACTTTGGAACAATAATCCAAGAACGTGAAGAAGCACTCTGTAATTCCCTCAGCAGCTTGCAGAACATTTGTATTATCTTCAACTCTTTTCCAGAATTCTTCCCCATACACTTTTTGACAAAAGGAGACTGCACAGATCCGACGAAGGTCAAAGCTATTAAAAATCTTTTCAGTGAACAGCACTGCAGATCTCCAAACACTTGCAGCTCTCCAGGGAAAGTCTGAACTTGCATTTTTCTCCTCTAGTTGTTCCATCCGGCACCCACCAAACGAAGCCGGTGTGGAAACTAACTTTCTGAAGCACCTGGGTCTGTCAGAGCAGGCTTGATGAAATAGCCGTTGTATTCTACCTGTAGAACCTGGAGAGATAAACACAGCTATTCAAGTAATTCATGTGACTGGAAAAATATAGGGCATGCTAGATGCAAGACATTTTAAAATACAAAGGAACATTTGTTCAATATTTTTTCAGGTATCTGTTGAATCTGTATTAATAAAGAAAATCATGTGGCTTAAATAGACCTTGCAGTGGCTGCTCTTAAGACTGCGTGTATGTGGCAAGATTTTGTTGCTCACTATCTTTACCTGCTTTCACCTCACTTTGTAAGATGCCTCAGAAGCTCCCTTCAGGCACTTCTGGATTTGAATGATGTAAATAGTGGTGTCATCTGTGTGCTGTGCTGAATTCTCATTCTACCTGCTGTCTCACTTGTTGGCATGTATGTTAAATGAAAGCAGTTCCCATACAAGCCAGGATGGCACCCTGCTAATAGCCTTTGTCCTGCAAACATCTATGATTTATACCTGCTCTCTGTTCCTGCCTCAGTCCCAGCTGGGGGTGGATCTGTAGGGATGCTGCAGAACTTCGCTGCATATGACCAATAATGTCACCCTCATGCCTGCGACGTTTCTGAGAGATGATGTGAGAATGACATTGCCTGCAGCCTCTCTGTCTGAGCCAATTAAACAGAGAAATTAAACAATGTCTGAGTCAATTAAAAAGAAAAATTAAACAATGTGACAAACAGGAGACAATGGAGACAAAGCTCACTGCTGAAGTACATCTAAGGAAGGACACCAAGTACGTGTACAGCAGCCAGTGTCAGGCCACAGTGCTGCGGTGCCTTCCCCGGTCTTTGCGATTGTCTCACCAGAGAGTGGGAATCATCTCATGGTGGGGCTGGCAGCTGTAACTGCTCTGAACCTATTTCTCAGGAGACATTGCCTCCTTGGTCTGGCCTTTCTTCCTGGCGCCTTCTCTCTTGTGCTGGCAGTGGAGTCCAGCAAAGCCCCTTCCTTCTGGGGCACTTGAGCAGATGTTTTCTGGCCTCACAGGCTGGGAGCTTGGTGAGGAGTGCAGGGACTGCGAGGGACTCCGTCTCCCGCAAGGCCATCATCCCTCAGACTTGCAGCAGTGCACAGTCTCAGTCTGGAGCTCAGTGATGATACAGACCAGCTCTGCAATCCGGAGACACTGTTTATGGTCACAAACATGGCGTCCAGCTTAATGTATGCCAGGAACCAATTAGTAATTCCTCCAGTGACCCCATATGTTTGGTTAAGCTACAGCATTTCTCTCTGAAAGATAATAATCCAAGACCAAAAACTTAAAAAAATCCACAGTGTTCCTCACTGCTCCCCTCACACTGCTAGTGGAAGGGAGAGGCTGTCTACAGAGCAGGACAAGCCCCTTCTGGAGGCTTCCAAGGTACAGCTGGAATGTATTTTCCTAATAAGTTTAGGGAAAATTATAAATCAGCACCATAAATTTAGCTGTGCTTGGCTAAGTCAGCACAGAGCAGTTAGTACAGGTACTTGGTAGTGCATTAGCAGGAGGGAAAGCTACTGTATTTCTAAAACCCTGACACTTTCTCCACCTTGGGAAACGGTTACTGGAGTGTCAAGAGCTCAGGCACTGTCACCAGCACCAGCGTCACTTACACATTCGCTCACGTGCTGGGTGCGGGGTGGACGTGAGCCCTGGGAAATCTCTCTGTCCGTTGGTGCAGCCGGTGGCACTCTGCCTCTGCATGCAGGAGCACGGCTCAGCAACACGCACCGCTGCTGCAGCTCCTGGTGGGCAGACGATGGGCAGGGGGCATCCACCTCCCGTCCCCCCATCAGGGGCTGCACCGTCTGCTGGACTGGGCAGCTGGGCTCCTGCTCTAGGCTCTCCTGGGGCTCTCGGGACCTGCTTGAGGGGGCCTTTGGGTCTGCAAAAGCACACAAGCAGAAGGGACTTAGCCGGCTCATTTCAGTACAGCCCAATGTGTGAATAGTGTCAAGAGTGTAATAGGCACAGAAGGTGTTTAGCACCCTTGGAAAGGAAGTCAGTGGACAGACCGTCGCGACTTCTCTCTCTGTCCACGCTGTAAGCAGTGAGGCTTGCCTGATTTTTTTTCTGCAGTCTGAGTGACTTTTCTCTTTCAGAGCTGTTAATAGAAGCAACTAAGCCAGACTACGTCTTTGCTGTATCTAATTGGCACTTTCAACTGTAAGTAAAGTGATCTACTAATCATTTTGATCTCTGCTCAGGTCTTTGATCTAGCTGTTGTTCTCAGGTGCATATAGTGACAGCACAATTAATTAATTGCAAGTTTATAACTGTGCAGCTGCAGCATGCTCTAGTTCACGCTTGGAGTTTTACTAGTTGAGTTGCCAGGGTTTGTCATTAATTCTGGCAAACAACAGTGATGCAAAATACCATTCCTTGACCTTTTAAATTTCCCTGAGTCCACAAGCAGAGAGTACGCACCAGGGATGAGCTCCAGCTTCCTGCAAGGGCTCCCTGTGGCAGCGGTGCTGCCACACTTGGCACCTCCACCTGGCTGGGGAGCAAGGAGCCCAGCTGCCGATCAGCATTTCCTAGAGCTGTTTGATTATTTATTGGTAAGTGCTGTGTGAAGCACACAATGTAGCTTACAGAAAAAGAGGAGAGAGCAGCAGAGCACTTAGGGGAATAACCCAAAGACCTTTGCTAGCATTAACTATTCTGTATCCTTCAGTTGGAAAGGGAATTAATTAAACCTCCTGCTGCAGGGTTTTGATCAGTCCCTGCTACAGGACAAGATGAGACCTAGAAGAGGAGCAGAATATCCTCCATTGAATACTCTCCTCTGAAACGGCTGGCAGGAAAGTAAAGCAGAGGCATCACAAATGTGATTTGTTTGTGCTGCTCCTTTTGTTCATGTTTTCCACACCAAAGAGGTGACGTTGCTTTTCTAACTCAGCACCAGACTGGTTGACGTGACCTTGCATTGTGGGCAGAAATCTACACCGTACATGTGGATGAGGTAGGTCGTGTTGTGAGAAAGAGAGAACCCGTTTGCTAACACTGGTGGCTGAGGGACCTGCGAGGAGCAAGCTGCAGCCCTTTGGGGTTGGGCACGCTCCTGTCAGAGCCAGTTCTGCCACTGTTTCGTTCTCTGACAGGGCTTGTTCAGCTTCGATAGGCTCGTGCTCCGTGAGCTGTCAAATCTCTTTGCCAGGAGAGCCAGTGGACAAAAGGGCCTCATCTATATATTTTGCCTCCCTTAGAACAAGGCAAATATTTCAGTATCTGTTGAAGAGTATTTGCATTTTTATGGATAAATTCAAGAAAAAAGGCACCACGCAATCCCAATTTGCATCCCTTATTTCCATAGAAACTACAGGAGCCTTGATTGCTTTCATGTGCTTTTGATGAAAATTGAGTGGGGTATCTTTATCCTGCCATAAGGTGGGAAGAAAAATTGGCATTCACAGTAATATCTAATGGTTCAAAGGATACTTTTGCAAAACAACTTGCTGTGATTTATTAAATAACTTGGTGTTTTTCAAATAATTGGAAAAAAACTTTCTAGAAAACTTGTTGCAAGCCTTTGCTAAACCGCCATAGATTAACATCTGCTTGTGTGGAACGAGGATTGTTTACTGGTACATGACTGCCGCTTGTGAAATTGAGGTCATTCGGCTCCTAATCAAAGTTCAGGCACTAGCAGGGAGCAATAAAGAGTTTAGATACGGTAATCTATACAAGTGCTTTTAAACTGTAGGGTGGGGCGGGGAAAGAGGCAGTAAATGCCGTACCGGTGCAAGCAGGCACCTTTGCTGTAGGAGCGGAGGTAATCGGAGAATTGGGGCCGGCAGGGCCGGGCGCTGGCTCCTGGTGCGGCGCGGAGGGGCGTGGGCGCTGCCCCGGGGGGGGGGGGGGGGGGGCGTGGGTGTGCGTGTCCGTGTCCGCCCCGGGGCGGGTCGTGCGTGTCCGTGTCCGTCCCGGGGGGGGGCCGTGCGTGTGTCCCCGTCCCGGGGCGGGCGGGAGCCGTTCCAGCCGCGGCGGGGGCGGCAGCGCCGGCAGTCGCTGAGCCGCCCCCCCCCCCTCCCACTTCGCCCGCGGCTCGTAAGTACCGGTGGGGCTTTAGACGGAACTGTTTTCCTCTTCTTTTTTCCCCTCTCTCCCTCGAGACGACAGAGCCGGGCCGACAGCTCTCCGCCTTCGGCCGGTCGCCGGCACCGGCGGGGGGGCTGGGGGCTGCTCAGCGGGTCGCGCCGGGGCCGGCCCGGGGGGTCGCGGGGAGCGGGGGCTGCTCGCACGCGGCTCGATCCGACGGTCGCGTCCCGGTTCGGAGCCCCTGGAGGCACTGGGGTGCCCGGTCTCATTAATGCGGGGAGAGGCTGCTTTGCGGCTTCCGTCTCCTGGAGCAGGTGGGGTTTGCCGCGCCCGTACTGCTCATCCTGACACAAGGCCATTTATATTTGATGGTGTTTGGATGAATTATGCACATAGCCACTAAGAGAAATTTAATGATGGGTTTCGTCGTCTTTTTTATAGATTTCAGCCTTTGAATTAAGCACCAGTTCACTGTCGGTGCTACGGGGGATAAAGGGAATATTCCAGTCCCTGCATCCATCACAGCTGCTCTGCCAGGCAAAGTTAACAAGTAAACAGTAATCGCCCACAATTATTGCCCATTACGTGCTCTCTTCACCTGAGATCACACAACAAAGTGTGAGTGTAGAGTCACAGGAGGAGCTGGGTGGCAAGGAGCTGTCAAGATGAAATAACAGCAAAAAGACCTGTCAAACGCTGGCTCTGTGAAAGACCTAAATCCTCTCCTGATGGCCCCTCGGTGCAATGTACAAGAGCTACTTCTGTGTAATTATAAATTGTCTGCAGGGCTTATCTGAGAGGTTCAGAGTTGACATTACAATAATAGGGTGGGTGAGCTTTATTTAAGGGATAATGCTCCTGGCAGTGGTGTATACATGGCAATAAATGAGCGTGGCGGGTGATTAACACCAGCATGGAGCCGACGTGGTCCCTGCTGCGTGGCCAGAGGAGAAGGAGCCCAGCAGGTCCCTGCGCAGCAGGGAGGTCCCACGGGTCTGACGGGGCTCCACGGCTGACGGCCTGAGGGTTCCACGGAGCTCTGTGTATGGCCTTGGGGCTCGCCTGTGACTGTGGGGCTGCCTGTACAGCCATGGGGCTCCACATCCAGCGTGGGACTCTGCGCTGGGAGGGCTGAGGTGGAGGCACGTGGGGTGGACAGGGTCCCATTGAGAGAGGTGAGAGGGAGGATTCATGTTGCCTAACTCTGGACATGTACCGGTGCCACGTCTCTGTGAAAGCTGTCTGCCTGGACTCTCTTTACAGCAGAGAGGGAAGGGCAATTTTTTTGGTGTGGTTTACCTGACCTACTTTAGGTGGTTGCTTTAGGATGAGCCGAATTATTCTCAGAATTGCCTTTTCTCTCCATTTGCTATAAAAAAAGCAGAAGGTGATGAGTTCAAATGTGGCCCTGCAAGTCAGGAGGAACTGACCCTGTTGGAAATGCCTTACTCGCTTTGCCCAACATTTTCTCAGTGTGCTTCTCTGGTGGTACTTTATTTTAAGGATGCATTTTCTAAGGATGAATTTTCTGCAGTGTTTCCATAGAAGTCTAAGTTAGAAAGGGAAGGTGCAAGAGAACAAGCTTTGCACCTGTGCATTCAAGGTAATTTTTTGTTTTCTTGAGCCAGATTTGCCCTGAAGGTAGATAGACCCGAGAAATATTTGATCCCCTGCCAGCCTTGGGCAAGGCACTTTCTCCTGCCTCTCTGCTCCCACCCTGCAGAAAAGGCACAGTACCACTGAGGATGGAGGGGCTGCTGTGAATCCAGTTGCTTGGAGGGAGGATCTGTGCAGTGGCTCAGCTGTCTGCAAGCATGACAGCAGTGAGATGGGGCTGCCTGCCAGCCCTTCGTTAGGGACAGCTTCACAGTGTGCATGCAGAACGTTTTGGCTTTGGAGTCAATACCTGAATCTGGCACTTCGTACTGGGGCAAAAAGAAAAAAAAAAATAATTTGTGGATCCACAGTCTCTGGCTCAAATACATCCAAAGCCTCCACAGGCGCTCGGTGCCGGGAGGCAGCTGTGATGTTACTCCAGCTGAACGTCAGGGGAGGGCAGCTCGTCACTGGAGCTCTGTTTAGGGTAGCAGCCCCCATAGTCTTCATGTGAACTGTTGGGTTGCAGTAAGTTACAGGGATCCGTTACTGTTTTAAGGGGAAAGGACATTTCCCTGCTCTTGAATGCACCAGCTGTGAGGGGGCAGGCAGATACCTGCAGGCTGAGTTCCCTACAGAGGAGGCAGGCTTCCCAACTGCCCCAGGAACTGGGAAGCAGTAAAAAGGCAATGTGCCTGTTCGGTGAGTTCTGATCCCATCACCAGTCAAAGAGACTGATTTAGATCGGTGGAGCTGCCAGGCTCGTCCCACTCGGGAGAGTTAGTAGTGATATTAACTGGAGGAAATTCTACAGAGTAAGTATTAGCCTTGTATTATGTAGAAGTTTTAAGTGCTTCATTAATTTACAATTCCAGTTTTTATTAAATTAATTTGCATTTTAATGGAAAAAAATAAGTGGATCCAGCTCTCTTCTTGGAGTAGCAGTAACACGCAGCGTGTATGTGAATAAGTGTGCCTGAGCAGAGGGCAAGGCTACTCTGTATTCCCAGGTCCCAGGAGCTTCCACCCCTGCAAGAGGGTTACGGTGCTCTCTCCCAGCGAGAGGCATCCCCTCCCCTCTCTGCATCCTTGAGGAAGCCTCTGTGGTTGGTCTGGCTCCTTGTGCAGGGGCATGTGCGGGGGACTGTAACGCAGATCAGGGCCTCCACCAAAGCATGGGGTAAAAGGCTCTAGGAAAATGCAGGAGCAGGATGCAATGATCCTGGCTCACCATGGAAAATGCTTCTTGCTGTGGCCAACGTGCAGTCTTGCCCTCCTTGACAGAGCCAACAGAGCCATCGTGCATCTCTATTGTCAAGGCTCTTTTCTTCTCCTTCTCCAGGAAATAAGGTCTGTGACAGTAAAGTGCATCAGGACTGAAGAGCCTCTGCACCCTCTCCTCTGGGCATGCTGGACAAATTGAAGAGTTTAGCTGAAGGTAAAAAAAGAAAAAAAGAAAAAAAAAAATCTCATTGACAGGCACCCTTGGAAATGTGCAGCCAGTGCTCCCCTCTGACACGTGTCAGCCAACAGCCCTGACAAATGTCCTCAAAACTCGGCACCGTTCCTAGTTGGGGATCATTGCTCTTCAGGGAGACCAACGTCATGACACCCGTTGACTGGCAGGTATCAGTTCTGGAGGGAGGCAGAGCTAATTCTGAAATCACTGATGTTGAGCAGCTTGGCTAGTATTTACAGTGGGACAAAGGTGATGTTTTTCTTTGCAAGTTTTTGTTTTGGTTTGGTTTTTCTTTCTAGAGAGAATTTCAGAGATGGTGACAGCCAGGCAAAGTAAAAAAAAAAAAAAAAAAAAAAAAAAAATCCACCAGCCTCTTTGCCTCTGGCCCTCAGATCAATAGGTAACATCTCTGGTGCCTCCACAGACTCCTAAACCCTTTACTGTCATACAAGCATTTCCTTCAACGTCCTTCTGCACTGCTTCAGAGAGTAATAATTCAATGATTCTATTCTTCAGGGCTTTACTAATATAAGTTGACTGAAAATGAGATGCTCTCCACCAAACAGTCTTTACTTCCAATCTCTTTTATCATCAGATTTGCTGTTAATGTCACAGGCAGCAAACCCACACATTCCTTTTCCTTTTTAGACAGGTTAATTTAATAAGCCTTTTAATTTCTTTTTTTTTTTTTTTTTTTTTTTTTTTTTTTCCCAATAGCATCCACATGTCTGCTAAGAGAACTTTGACTCTGTTACCTCACGGCTGATGTGCTGCAATGACTTCAGTAACTGTAAGCCACAAATATGGATCTTCTTCTGACCTATGCAGCTGGTAGGTGGCAGGAGCTTCTGGACTCCAGGAGCACACAAACTGTAGTTCCTTGCAACTTAGCAGAAGAACACCAGGGGCATTGTGTGTGTATAGGGGTTTTTTTAGAAAGGAAAATTGAGCAATAAACATCCAGAGAAATGAGACATTTAAACATTCAAAGTAATTGATACCAGGAAAAAAATATGATAGGATGAAATCTATTCCTGCAATAAACTGTCCATTAGTTGGGCCATCAGCATAACCCTAATCTAAAGTTACGAGGATCCATTACAGATATAATCAAATACAATTTTCTATATTCCATGAATCAAAAGCACCATATGTATTAAGAGCCTAGTTTGTCTTTTTGTTCCTGCCTTCTCCTGGAACAGTATATATCTGATTTCTTGTGTTATATTGCTCTGATGTCTGCTAAGGGCACCATGCCCTAGAAATTCACATTAAATAACTGAGAGCGAGCACTAGAAATGAAAAAAGTGAAATACTATCTAGACAGCTGGAAGTAAAAATATGAAAAGTGTTGCACTTACAGAAGGAAAAAAAGCCTATTTTTATGAGTTGAATAGACAGTTTGGTATAAAGAGAAATTCCTCACCCAAGATCAGACATACAGCTGAGCTGCAGCAGGCAGCCTGAAATGTTGTAATATGCCAAGGTGCAGTACAGATACTGGCTTCAAAGAGTGGGCTATGATGTGGATACGGATGTAGAGCATGCAAAAGCACAGAGGTTCCCAAACTTGCTGGGCTAATGATCACTGCCATCCCAGGACAAGCTTTGGCTTCATAAGCATGTGTGCATTGGGCTTTTAATGGAGACACTGCAGGCAGGGGATGAGTCTGCAGCCAGATGTGGTCTGCAGGCTGCAGATGTGTACTCTCTGACACCGAAGGATGCTCCTTTCATTCTCAGGGGCCTGACTTCTAGCTTGTCCTTTCTTTCCCTTTGTTTTGTAATTTTTTCCATTTCTCGCAATCAACCAGATTGCCCTTCTGCAGCAGCCCGCTCCCAGGTCTCTGCCTTACTGTCCTAGCCTCTACTCAGTGAGGGATGTGTGTGTTTGGGCACGTGACGGATCCCATCCCGTCCAGCTCACGGACATGTCCTAGGTCTGACTGAAGTCTCTGGCTCTCAGTACCCACATCACACCAGCTGTCATCTTTGAAACACAGAGAAATCCATAGCTGGGGTGGCTTCTCCAGGTTTCAGGAAGACCTGCACTGTCCATGGCTTTAGCACTGCCCTTGGCCCTGGACCTCTTTCCTTCAGCTCTGCATGCAACAAGGCGACCCACTGGACAAACCATGCACCCTGCATTTTTTGTTTCCAGGCTATTATCAGGGGCTTTGCTTTGACATGAAATGCCTTTGCTGATGACAGAGAAACCAGTGGCCAGGGAACACTATCAGAAGACCCTAGAGGGAACTGTCTTGGTTTGTAAAGGCTCACACTTCCCATCGCAAGTTCCCCACATCTTTGAACGCAATTTTCCAGAAAGGTGTGTGTGACCTGCATGTGGGCCCCAACGCAGGGGTTTCAGGGTGGGTAGCAGCATCAGCAGGAGCCTGCCGTCTGGAGCGGTCTCCTGTCCTTGCCACCTCATCAATTCTCCAGCTGGTCTCTAATCCCATCTGGAAAAAAAAATAAATCTCTTCTGTCTCCCTAGCCTATCCCATTGATTTATCTGTCTCGGTTCTTCTCCGTAGGTGCTTGTCCATAAGAAGGGATGCTTTAATTTATTCATCACACAGGACTTTTATGCCATTTCCTCCAGTATTGTGTACATACTTCCACTGCTGACCTGCATTATTTGGCTCTACAGAACCTTTTGGGCAATACTCAGCAGGGAAGACACCCTCTAGAAGAGTGCTCTGACACTGTGGTATTGCTGGTGCTCTGAATTTGCTGTGTTCCTTGGCTCCATCAGCCTGACAGACTCCGGTCAGTGTCCTTGCTCCTGGGAGCCGTCACGCACCTTGGCTCTTGGTTCTTGCCTTCTGCGATGTTTCACCTTGCAACACACCGCAGGCGGCTGCGGGCTGCCTGAGGGCAAGCTCCCCCTGCATGGGCTGACCCTGCTCAGAGAAAGAGGGTGAGACCCGGGAGAGGTTTTCCTGACTGAAACAGGAGTAGCTGTGGGTCTTTCATGCCAGCACGGGGGTCAGCTTTCAGGGCATGTTGCAGGCTTGCTGCTAAATTCTAGGGTGAGGAGCAAAAGGTTATAAAAGGGTAATATTCTGTTGGTAATTAGGACACAAGTTAGCGGCCCCGTAATCAGCCCAAGTCAATTAATGGATGTGAGATGCTGAGAGAGTCCCATTGCAGGGGATGGGAAGTGAAAGCCCTCTGAGGGCATGGAGTGGGAGAGGGATCGCATCCGTTGGCCGAGTGGGATGCTGCCAGCAGCTGAGATGAGAGACGGACAGGCAAGAAGGAATGAAACCTGGTTTTGGATTTCTTTGCCTGAGAGCTGGAGATCAGCCAGATAATGAGGCAGTAAGTTCTGAGGGCAAGGGAAGAGCTCGGGACATGGTTAGCTGCTCATTAGCAGCCAGAGATGTATGAGCTCTCAGCACAGTTGCTAGCTCTTTGCTCTGGCCAAGCCTTTGAATGTCCCTGGAAGGAGGGCTTGCACGTTGCTCCCAGCAGCAGTGGCTCCCAGCAGCCGCCGACCGCTCCTGAGCAGCAGAACAGCAGCTCTGAAGCTGCTGTGCTAAAGGCTTGAGAAATTAATTTTGCCTGTCAGAGATTCAAATGTAAGTGTGTGAACTGAGGTTCAGCAAGGTAAGCTAACCCACCTGGCTGCACTCCAGCTCTGGGAATGCTGCTCACCACAGGGAAGGGAAGGCCAACAAGTACCTGCCTGTGTAAGCTGGTATTGTCTTCCACATAAAACATGCCCTTAATTAATAGCTAGCATGAACCTAAGCCACTATCTCTGTTATCAATTTGTGGATGTGGTTGGATTGTCTGTCTCCCAGGACAGTAATATCCCTTCATCTTATTGCAAATTGCTCGCAGCATCCTGCTATTACACAGGCTTAATGCTTGAAAAATAGAGATTTAATACTCCACGATATCAGACTAAGTGAGGTCAAAGCAATTCATATTCACGATCCCACAAAGCTCCTTGATAGCCTTTCCTGTGAGAAATGCGGATGTGGAGGTAGCAAACGGGGGAGGTCTCGCCCCTGGTCCCAGCTGTGCCGCACCAACTGGGACCACAACAGCCACCCACTGTGGAGTTGGGTCTGTTGGGTCCGTTCCCTGGGAGGAGAGTGGATGCGCCGGGTGCATGGCCACGGCAGACGGGGCGGCTGGTGGAGCCCCACTGCCAGGCTGTGCCAGCCCCCCCGCATTGCACCCTCGCCCGTCCCCACGCTGCTGCAGCCCCTTCCTGTGTTCTGCTGGTTTGCCGTGTTTTTCTAGACCAGAACGGCAGCAGCACGTGTATTTTCTGTGTGTGATACGATCAGAGCATGCTGTGTGTGTTTCCAGGGTGCTGACTATTCCCCAGGTGTTGGATGGTTGATGTGCTTTTAATAAGCTCTTTGTAACTAAGTTGCACGCAAGTTTCCTACGAATTGCCAGTTGTCACCTTGCCTCCTGAACAGAAAGCCTGGGAGTAAGGCATCCTGTATTTACATGTTTATTTTTGTCCTGAAATGTATATATTTTGAGACAAATTAATAGCTGGTGTGTGTGAGCCTTGAGAGTTTCCTCCCCAGAAAAGATTTATCTCCAGGGATGATGCATATATTGCCAGAACACATTCCTTCTGCATTTGCTTTTATGTGTGTGCCAGGACATGGATTTCACCTGCAACTCATGAGGAAATATCTAAGCACGTAAAATAAATGGGAGGTTTAGGTTCAGAGGGATTTATGTGCAGAAATTAAACACGGGTTAGGAGAAATATCCTTTTGCCTTGCACAAAACCCATGTAACAGACATAATTCTCCTGGTGTGAGCTGAATAGACCTGGAGCTACCTCCTTCCCCAAACTGCAAGACAATCCTAGGCTGATAAACAGCCTTGCTGGTTGTACCGCACAGTTAGGAGGATCTTGCCTGGAGACTTGGGTACAGGAAACAGCCTTTAAAGGCACAAACCAGGGTGGTCTCTGAAATGTGTGAAGGCTGTCTGTGACCATTCAGGGGATCTGAGTGCAGGGGTTGCTCCCTGGTTTTTGGGCCAAGGTAGCCAGCCAGGATATAAAACATCAGCCCCCTGAGAGGGGACTAGAGGCAAAGCCCAGAGGTACCCAGAAGCAGGTGCAGCAGAGGAGGTGAAGGACTGTCCTGGCAGACAGGAGGATTTTGTTTGCCTTTCTCCATTGCTGTGTGTAAGGACTGTTGCAGTCAGGAGCTTCTGATGACTGGACCCATCCCAAGGCTGTGACTGTCTACGGATCCCTGTGTGCTCTGCCGAAGGGTCGTTTGCACAGGTCCTGGGAGCTGCCACTGGCTACACTGTGGCTCATCCCCATCCACTGCCTTCAGCGCTGTTGCACGATGCTAGAGGTGGTACGGCAATAGTTCTGTGCATCTTTCCTGGCCTTAAGAAGCTCCTTCTAAGGGAATTTGCCTCAGACTTTGGGAAAGGGGACCTCTGATGTCTATCTCTTTGTTAGTGGGCAACAGGGGAAAGGTTTATATCCCTGTCTTCAAGACCCTCAGGATTTCCAGAAGTCCTTTAAGAGAAAGAGACTAAAGATGATCTGTATGATAGACTGTATTTTGCTTGGACAAAAACTATAGGCTGCGTAGAAAGACTCTATTTTGCTTCAACACTGAAAATGTAAGATTTTGGAATCTCGGAGATAATGAGACTGTGTTTAGGGCTGCACTGGAGGACTGTCACAAGAAGAGGAAACCTGAATGTTTGTCAGCAAGATGCCATATGGGGAGCATGGCTATCTCCACTCCAGCCTCAGAGGAACATGTCCCACTGGGAAGCATCAGTGCTGCCATGCCAGACCAGACTGCCTTTCTGCTGGCTTCTGCACAGACAGTGCTCAGCAGCAGCACTGTCACTTAAAACACTACTGGTCACAAAAAAGGGTTGTTTCCAAGTTTGAGGAATTCTTAGAATGAAAGTGCTGCACTAAAATTAACTGGCTCAGCTCATGGTGACGCCTACAAAAATACCTTGATTACAGAAGGAGAGGTGGCTGCAGAGAGCCACCGAGGTTTTCCCTGCTGGGACCAATCTACTGGTGACCATGGCTTACACCGACACGATGGTGAATGGCACCTCTGCAGCAAACGTTTCCAGTAAGGGAGCTAGCTGTCAGGAGTGTGTGGTGTCTTCTGTGGCACTGTGACATGCTGATGAGCTTTGACGGATGGCTAATTGCTCACGGTAGTCTGACATAATGGAGCAGTTCTGAGAGCACCTCAGCTGCGGAGGTCAGCAGTGATGCAGAAGGCATAATTTTTCATAGTGTGCTCCTTGTATCCTACAACTCCTTCTGTAATGGACTAGCAAATTACCACACTATTTAAAAGGTAGCAATTTATAACATTTTGATAACTGCATGCTCCTGAGGCTGTATCATCTGTGCCTGCAGAGAGAATGAATGAGAACACTCCCTTCCCTACAACATGGGCATGGCCATGTGGAAACACAAACGTACGTGTGCCTCTGCCATCCCACCACCTTCCTCTCAGTGCAGATCAGAGGTTCATCTGGCAGGATCCTGGAAAAGACCTCTCCCTCTCAGGCATAAGCTGTCTCCCATTCCTGCTCATTTCAATGCGTTTATGGTCTGGGGACCCTGGTGAGGTTCCAGTGCTCACCCAGTCTTACCATTTCCTAACTCAGCTCCTTGGTGTCCCTGTGGGCATTGCTACTCTGGGTGCACTTGGCAGTTCTGTATGCACTGTCTCCTGTCACAAGGGAATTACTTTAATCCCCAAGAGGTGTCCAGGTGGTTGCTCCTACAGAGGAAGTGCAATCGTGATGAAGTGGCAGGGCTCATTGAACCAGAATGACCCTATTTACAAAGCCCCAGGGTTAGCAGGCAACTGTTTTTAAGATGTCTCCTTACTTCTTGTTGGGAATGCACCTTAGGGCTCCATCCTATGTGCAGCTGCCATTGTGTCTGTGCGCTGTTTGCAAACACACTCTGACCACCATGCACACATCTAGATGTCCCATTCACTGTATTTTAAATACATGCTGCCTCTCTGCTTCTGCTGTTCTGCACTGATGTCTCCTTTGCTGCATGGGAGAAATCTCCCTTCGTTTCTTGCCAAGAGAAATCTGAAGAATTGAATGCCTGAGAATTTGCATGGGAACATTCATGCCTCTCAAGTAAATAAAATCTCACCCCCAGGTCATGGCAGCAGGTCATCTCTTCCCGCACAAATTGGGTCCTGTGCAATTTCCTTCACTGAAGCCCTTGCCTTCAGCAGAACTGCCCGGCACTGTGTCCTAGGAGGAAGGGAGCAGCAGAATTAGAGCACACTGGTGTGGAGTCTGGCCAACTGGCGAGTGTCCCCATCACACAGCAGTGATAAGCAGAGCAGAGGGAAAGTGCACATCCAGCTGCACAAGGCTGCTGCAGTGCTCGGGATGGATGGAGGGATGTCGGTTCACTGGCTCCAGCCCGAGCAATGGGAATTGTTATCCCCCACTGAGCAGGCTGGGAGCTAAGGGGGGTGGGAGTGGAGTCCCAGGAAGCCAGGAAAAATCGATGATAGTACTGGACTTGGAGGACACGTCTTCTGGAGATGTTGATGCTGTAAAATGTGGAAGCCTGCAGCAATTAATTCTTTCCAAGCGCAGATGCGTGTTTGCCTGCAAAGTATGCTTGACTGCATGTGTGCAGGTAAAGCCATGCACCTGTGTTTGAGTAGACAAGTTGCAGCAAGTGTGCATGTGAGTGTATGTGTTTGATGGCAAAGTGTTCCTGCATTAGTACCACAGCAACATTTTTTATTAACTGTCTGCTTTCCCTGTGGAGTGATGTAACTCTGCTCCATGCAGCAGAGATGGGTCCAATTAATCGGATGGATAAAAGTGGTTAATGCACCTTGGAGAAGCGTAATTTAATTGGAAATGATTATTATGTGCCGCTCCTATGTAAAGAGTGTGAGAATCAGCACTAATGACTGTTATGAACATGACTTTTAATTGCTATATGGTTCTGCGATTTGAGTCTTTTTCTGGGTATGCTTTTGTTTCCCAGAGATTTCAGGTGGGATGCTGATTGCAATGACACACTGGGGACGAACAAGGCACATGCCAGTGAGTTGGGGCTGTCAGTCTTGTTTGTGCTGATTCGTGGGTGGAACTAGAATCTATGATTTGCCTTTGAAATCTGCAGAGATCGGCTCTGTTTGTAGTGTGCCAAGGACTCCTAGGCAGCAGCATTCCTGGCTGGTGGCATCAGCCCACACCCTGCCTCCTTGCTTACTGCTGATTCCCCATTTGCCTGAAGTTTCCTTTCAGCAGTTATGCCCACTGAGGCAAAAGCTGTTCTCTGCTGCATTGTTTGCCTTGCAGCTTGGCATTGCCTTTCTCACCACGTCTCTGCCGATTCAAATGTAATCTGTAGGACATTGCTCCTTCCCTTGCTGTGTGCAAACCGCGTTAGAGGCAGCACACGCAGGTAGGTTGTGCTGAATGGCATGTGCACTGCAGGCAGCTCTTTGTTGCTCCCACGTAGGCCGTGGATGCTGCGGGATTAAAGCTGGTGACGTTGGTAGTAGTAACTAAGCCCCTGTACATCCCCCTGCCATAGTACGGGTTGTGTACAGGGTTGTTCGCCCATGGAGCTAATGAGCAACAACGGGATGAGAAATGGAAAATTAAGCCTGTATAATGTGCAAAGAAGACAGCAAACTAAGGAGGGGAAACTTTCTCCCCCACAGAGCTGTGAAATGCTCCCAGTTCACAGGCCACTTGTGGCATCTTTTACAGCCCCTTGGGTTTTGCTGCAACACAGGAATGGTGCTTACACAGATGGCGAAGATATGTTTTTGTAAAGGCATGGAAAATATCTGTGGGTAGACAAGATATCAGGCTGTCATCGGCACAAATGTATCTGTGCATTGTTTTCCAGGCTCCTGGACAAGTGCCACTACAACCAACAATTTTCCTGTCCTTTTTTCCTTGGCTTTTACAAGCATCTTAAACCAAACCCCTCCTTCCCAGCAGGAACAGAATTCACTGCTGGGTGTAGAATAAAAAAAATCAGGATTTTGAATCCATCAAGGAGAAACAGAGGAAAAAATTTTCTGTTGGGTGTAAACCCAACCAGTGCCCACTCAGCTCCCTGCGTCCCCCTGACCAGCTCCTGCCCGTGCCGGGGAGCCAGGGCTGGCCGTTCCCCCTTCCCATGGAGAAGGAGCTCAGCAGCGCCCTGGACCTACAGTGCTGTGCCCCCCAGCTGGTGCCAGCTCCACTGTGCCAAGCTCTGGGCAAAAGTGAAGGGGGGAAAGCAAGGTGTGATACGACCCTCACTGCCCTTTCTCTCTTGAGTGGCTTGGAGTCCCGTGCAGGGATTCAGTTAGCCCTGACTGCTGCAGGCTGAGCATGGGTCGTGGCTGGAGCACACAGCCAGTGCTGGGAACTGTCCAATGACTTTGTCCTTTCCCTCTTTATGCCTCCTCCCCCCACATGGAGCAGAAAAGAGGTACATCTATTTGCTGGAGCCAGAGGAGTGAGACTGGATTGCCTGTCCCCGGGGTAAGCATGCAGGGTGGACTTGTCTGGCAGTGACAGCAGGGTGATAGGTTTTACCTGGTTGTCTGCTTGGCCCATTTATTTGGAACAAAACACATTCAGAAATGTGTCTGTGTCAGCAGCACTGCAACAAACAAATATCCCTGAGCAAGGAAGGACTCGGGGACATTTTCGTATGGGTCAGATGTTTATCAAAGAGCAATAGAAAACATAGAAAAGTTAGCTGGTCAGTGAGTGGGCTCTTTGGACCCCGGGAGAATGGGGCTGAGCCATGCCAGCAGCAGGTCTCCTCTCCTTGCCCTGGCAGCAAGGGTTTTCCCAGCTTTTTCATGCCTGCCTGCCTTCGGGAGCTGCCGTCAGCAGCTGGTGTCCCCATCCCCTGCCAGGAGCGCCTGTGACAACAACATCCCAGACAGCTCCTGCACATCACCCCAGCTGTGCCACCGTGGCCAAAACCATCCCTCCTCCTTGGGCAGAGGGAGCTGCCCTGTGTCCCTCTCCCACGGGTGGTGAAGGCGGCACCAGAGAGGCAGCAGTTTTCCTTGTTGTGCTGCGTGTCAGGGGCTCCGAAAGGAGGGTAAGAGCATGCCAGTGCTCTTGCAGGTTTTCCCTGTAGGAAAGCTATAGTATTTCCCTGGAATAAAACACGCATTTTAGAGAGAGAAGAGAAATTCAATTTTTAAGTAGTTTTACAGGGAAAGGAGGAGGAAACAGAAGAATGTGGTTTTATTTCACAGTCTTACGGTCGCCATGCTCACTGGTAGTACAGCGAGTGAGGTCGAGCCAGTGCTGGCTGGGCACCAGGCACAGCTGGGGAGTGACCCTTTGTACCTGCCCAGGGAGAATGGTGCAAGTGCTGAGACATCCCAGCATGGCGCCGGGATACCCCATCCCCAGGTGATCTGTACCCCTCCTGTGGGGTTAGCCTGGTGCTGCAGAGCCCGTGGATCCTGTGCTCCGACAATGCTTGTATGATGTTACTCAGTAGCCAAAGTGTGCACACAGCAACCCAGCTGGCAGCTTTCTGCAGCCCAGCCACCGGGCCACCCTGGTCTCACTTTTTACTTCCAGAGCTGATGGAGCATGAGGGACTGCACCCACCGGGGCTGGGTATTGTTCCCCTGGCAGGGAGCAGGGCAGGCAGAGAGAAGAGTTTGAAGGGGGCTTTAAACTAAAGTTGCTGGAGGAGGGGAACCTCAATCCATCCCGCGCCTACCAGTTTGATGCCAGTGCCAGCAATAGATGCCCAGAGCCTGGACAGGGATCACAGGTCAGCAGGAGAGCACCTGAAGAGCAGCACGAAGGAATCCCAGCCAGTAAGTTAGCTTCATCAGGGCCCAACTTAAATGCCAACTCACGTAGTATGGGGAATAAACAAGAGGAGTTAGAGATGTGCACACGCCTGCAGGGCTCTGATCTTATTGGCGTCACAGAGATGTGGTGGGATGGCTCCTGTGACTGGAGTGCTGGAATGGAAGGGTACAGGCTCTTTAGGAAGGACAGGCAGGGGAGATGAGGAGGGGATGTTGCCTTCTACATCAGTGACCAGCTGGGGTGCATGAAGTTCCACCTGGGGATGGATGAGGAGCTGACGGAGACCCTGTCGGCCAGGATTAAAGGGAGGGCAGGGACAGGTGACATTATAGTGGGGGTCTGCTACAGGCCACCTGACCAGGAAGACCAAGCGGATGAGGCCTCTATAGACAGATAGGAGCAGCCTCATGTTCACAAGCCCTGGTCCTCATGGAGGACTTCAACTGCCCTGGTACCTGTTGGAGGGACAACATGGCAGGGCATAAGCAATCCAGGAGGTTCCTGGAATGCATTGATGACAATGTCCTTCTCGAAGTGATAGAGGAGCCAACGAGGAGAGGTGCTATGCTGGACCTTCTTCTCACCAACAAGGAGGAGCTGGTGGGGAACGTGAAGCTCAAGAGCAGCCGTGGCTGCAGTGACCATGAAATGGTGGAGTTCAAGATCCTTAGGGCAGCGAGGAGGGTGCACAGCAAGCTCACTACCCTGGACTTCAGGAGAGCAGACTTTGGCCTCTTCAGGGATCTGCTTGGTTGAGTACCATGGGATACAGCCCTGGAGGGAAGAGGGGCCCGGGTTAATATTCAAGGATCACCTCCTCCAAGCTCAGGAGTGATGCATCCCAACAAAGAGGAAGTCAGACAAAAACACCAGGAGGCCTGCGTGGATGAACAAGGAGCTCCTGGACAAACTCAAACACAAAAAGGAAGCCTATAGAGGGTGGAAGCAAGGACAAATAGCCTGGGAGGAATACAGAGAAATTGTCTGAGCAGCCAGAGATCAGGTTAGGAAAGCCAAAGCCCTCATAGAATTAAATCTGGCCAGGGACGTCAAGGGCAACAAGAAAAGCTTCTATAGGTATGTCGGTGATACAAGGAAGACTAGGGAAAATGTGTGCCCTTTCTGGAAGGAAACAGGAGACCTGGTTACCCAGGACATGAAGAAGGCTGAGGTACTCAATGACTTTTTTACCTCAGTCTTCACTGACGAGTGCTCCAGCCACACCGCCCAAGTCACAGAAGGCAAAGGCAGGGACTGGGAGAATGAAGAACCACCCGCAGTAGGAGAAGATCAGGTCTGAGACCATCTAAGGAACCTGAAGGTGCAAAAGTCCATGGGACCTGATGAGATGCATCCGCGGCTCCTGAAGAAACTGGTAGATTAAGTAGCTAAGCCACTATCCATCATATTTGAGAAGTCATGGCAGTCTGGGGAAGTTCCCACTGACTGGAAAAGGGGAAACTTAACCCCCATTTTTAAAAAGTGAAAAAAGGAAGACCTGGGGAACTATAGGCCAGTCAGTCTCACCTCTGTGCCCGGCAAGATCATGGAGTGGATCCTCCTGGAAACTATGCCAGGGCACATGAAAAATAAGTAGGTGATTGGTGACAGCTGACATGGCTTCACTAAGGGCAAATAGTGCCTGACAAATTTTGTGGCCTTCTACGACAGGGTTACAGCATTGGTAGATAAGGGAAGAGCAACTGACATCATCTACCTGGACTTCTGCAAAGCGTTTGACACTGTCCCACGCTACATCCTTGTCTCTAAATTGGAGAGACATGGATTTGATGGATGGACCACTCGGTGGATAAGGAATTGGCTAGATGATCACACTCAAAGAATTGCGGTCAATGGCTCGATGTCTGAGCAGAGATCAGTGACGAGCAGTGTTCCTCAGGGGTCAGTATTGGGAGCGGTGCTGTTTAACATCTTTGTTGGCAACATGGACCGCAGGGTTGAGTGCACCCTCAGCAGGTTTGCCAGTTGCACCAAACTGTGTGGTGAGGTCAACACACCGGAGGGAAGGGATGCCATCTGGAGGGACCTTGACAAGCTTCAGTTCAACAAGGGCAAGTGCAAGGTCCTGCACATGGGTCAGGGCAATCCCAAACACAAATACAGGCTGGGCATTGAGTGGATTGGGAGCAGCCCTGCAGAGAAGGACTTGGGGGTATTAGTTGATGAAAAACCCAATATGAGCTGGCAATGTGTGCTCAAAGCCCAGAAAGCCAACCATATCCTGGGCTGCATCAAAAGAAGTGTGGCCAGCAGGTTGAGGGAGGGGATTCTCCCCTTCTACTCCGCTCCTGTGAGACCCCACCTGGAGTACTGTGTTCAGCTCTGGGGCCCACAACATAAGAAATACAGGGACCTGTTGGAGTGAGTCCAGAGGAGGGCCACAAAGATGATCAGGGGGCTGGAGCATCTCCCCTCTGAGGAAAGGCTGAGAGAGTTGGGGTTGTTTAGCCTGGAGAAGAGAAGGTTCTGGGAGACCTTATGATGGCCTTCCAGTACCGAAAGGGGGCCTACAGGAAAGGTGGGGAGGGACTCTTTAACAGGGAGTGTACTGATAGATGGAGGGGTAATGGTTTTAAACTGAAAGAGGTCAGATTTAGGTTAGGTATTAGGAAGAAATTCTTCACTATGAGGGTGGTGTGACACTGGAACAGGTTGCCCAGAGAAGTTGTATCTGCCCCATCCCTGGCAGTGTTCAAGGCCAGGTTGGATGGGGCTTTGAGCAACCTGGTCTGGTGGAAGGTGTCCCTGCCCATGGCAGGGTGGTTGGAACTAGATGATCTTTAAGGTCCCTTCCAACCCAAACAATTGTATGATTCTAAGAAGCGGCAGGAGAGAACATGGTGACCAGGCTGATGGCTGCCTGTTGGGATGCAGGTGCATCAGCAGAGCTGCTGGGAGCCTTGCGTGTTCCCTGGCTGCACTGCAGATGCTTAAGTCTAGTGCTATTATGCCCCTGTTTAGGAGTGCTAAATTTGTTCACAAATCTGAAATGAAACAAAAGGTGCTCTTTTAAAGTAAAAATGCCACTCACAAGTTTTATAATACGTATTCTATTTGAACTTACTTTAAAAAGTGACCTTTAAGCATTTAGTTCACTCACTTTGATGTTAGATACAATTTTCTCCAATAAATCTCATTTTAACTGTTGCTTTAAATTAAGTAAATTCTCCACCTGCAGGGCTGGTAACCAGCGGTCACATCTTCCAGAGATTTTCTAGTTGTTCAGTAGAACTGTGGTGTGCAGATCTGTGAATCTCATTTGCCAGCTCTGAGCTTAGCTATGCCATGAACCCCAACGTCCTGCTGTGTTTGCTGTGTTTTTTCAACTCGGAGCCATCTTCCCAGGGAAGGTGGTTTGCTCCAGCTGTGTGGGAAGTGTTTAGCATTATATCCTAACTATGTGCAAATGTTCCTCTGTAACTGATTTTAAATTGTTAAAAAATCATAATCAATAGTGGAGCTGTGGTCCTTATAAACATGATCTCAGCAAGCAGGCAGTGCCTTTGCTACTGAGTCCAGAAACATTGAGGCTTTGCGAGAAGTGTTTACTGCCTTGTTTCTTAAAGGTAGAGTTGTGTATTGCTGAAAAGACACAGAACACAGCTCATCTGTTCCCTGTACCTAAAAGTGAGAAACACAGAGTATGGAGCATCAGTGCTGCCTAAGTGCTATGAGACTTGGCCAGAGGCACTAAACTTGGAAAGGTGCTCAAGGGAGGATCCTGCCGCAGCCGAAATCGGATCAGAGACACGGGGTTTGTGTAAGCAGAAACTGGAGAGGCTGAGGCTGAAGAGCGTGCAGACCACAGGCCAGGGCGTCTCAGATTCCTGCTGCAGGATGCTCAGCCCGTGAGCTTGCTGGGTTCCTCCTGGATCTCCAGATCATTATCCCAAAGGCTTGTTTCTAGTCCTTTGGCAACACTGTAGACAGCTGAAGTTCATGTATCGGCTCTGACTCAGGGGTCTTTTCTGACTCTAAGGTGCTTGGGGCAGCTCCCCCCTTGGCCAGACTCCTTGCGGTGACGTTGCCCTCTTCGCCCACATCTGTTGGTGACAGCACACAGATGATCAGTGAAGAAAGAGCTGGACATTAAGTGGAGCTGAGATGCGTGAATGCCTGTTATCACCCTGCCCTGAGTGGCAGGACGGGGGAAAGGGAGGAGGAGGCTCCTGTTCTGGGAAAGGGCTCTCCTCCTCCACCGGCACAGTGGCACCATGCCGTGGGCACTCCTGCTGCCACCTGCAAGCAGCCTCTGACCCTCTGAGGCAGGAAAGTAGCATCTTCTCTGTTTCCTAGGTAGCTCAGGACGCACAGAGGAGCTGGGTGGCCCGTCAGGCCATGCTGAAATGATGTGAGCCGGCACAGCAGCATGCAGGGCACAGCCAGGTGCTGGAGTGACCGAGGAGGAGACACTGACAATGACAAAGGCAGAAACCCAACAGGTAACAGCCTGAGGAGGGGACCGGCACCAGTGTAGTAGTTCTGCTTTTACGTTTCAAATGTGTGCATTGCAGATGATTCAGTGTAGAGGGGAGAGGGAGGGACAGAGGGGGCAGTGGATCTGAAAACAGTCTGTGGCTTTGTGTTTGTGCCACCTCTTGGGCCATTCCCAGGCTGGCATGTCCCTGCCACTGCTCAAGGACCCGTCAAAGGAATTAGGAAAGACACTGTAAATAATGAAGCCCAAGACACCCTACATAAATTTAAGCACAAAAGGAAAAAGCCCATGGGGGCTCACCATTTTCCTTGACAGTCTCCACTTTGCACCTTGAATTTCATAAGCCATTATTTTCCTCTCTAGTAGTGATGTACAACAAAGGCAGAGCGAGCAGGCTCCGAGGGATCACAGGCAGCCCTCAAAGCAGCATCTTTGCTGTGCAGAATCAAAACCCAGCTCTTGTTATTTATTCACCGCAGAGAAAAAGGAACTCCTGAACCACTGTGAGGAGGAAGAAAGGGGGGGGAGGTGTGTGTGGGGGGGTGTGCGCACGCGTACACGCGTGTGTGTGCGCAAAAGGTGGGAGGCACCCCACAGCTGTGCTCCCCACGCTGCTGAGCAGGACCCTTGTGTGTCAGTCCAAGAGCGTGCTGAGCCCACCAGCCCAACGGGGAGCCCAGGCAGCCCTCGGAGCTCTGCCTTTCTCTCTGTGCAGCCTGTGCTCCAGCCCACGGAGCTGATTTTTTATTTAAGTGCATTTGAAATGCATACAGAAGATTCCCCCAGACCTGAGGCATCTTGGCAGGCTGGTGCCTGGGGGAGTCCAGGCGAGGACGGCGGGGGGGGTCTGCCCCCCAGCCAGGACACGCTGAGGCCGAGGCTGTGGGTCAGCTCACCTGGGGCCGGTGAGGGTGTGTGGGGTGGTTGTGCCTCTGGGCAGGGCACTGCCCTTGCCCATGCCCGCTGCCCCCGGTGGGGCACGGGTGATGCTGTGACGGGCATGTCCTCCCTCCGGGCAGCAGCCCTCCCTTCCAGCGTGCTCCATAGAGCTCCGGGCTGGGCCAGGTTGTGGTGCTGCCGACACATCCTCTGCTGCGTACTTCCATATTTTAGCTTTTGGCTTAGGCTGAAGCTGGGGATTGATGATGCACGTGAAAACCAAAGGAGCCGGCCCGCAAAGGCACTGCAGCCCCTGCTGGAGCTTTCACCTGAGTGCAGCAGATCCCATCTTTCAGGCACGCCTTTTAATTGTGCTCTCCACCTGCCGTGCGAGAACTGAGCAGCTTCTGGAGCCACCCTCGGTGCGAGGGAGAGCTTCGGGCTCCTTCGTCGTGCTCGTGGCAGGAGACTCGGGTGCTGCTGGTCTCTGGCTGTGGTCAGCAGGCTGAGCCTTGCAGATGCCTGCTTTCCTTGCGCCTCTGACGATGGAAGGCTGGCGGAGAGGGCCCTGGTCTGTGTGGTTCGATTTGTTTCCCGTGGCAGGTCAAAGCAAGTGTTAGTCTCCCGGCTGCAGGCGCATCGATCCGCCTCCCTCAGGACCATGTGCAAATACAGACGGGAGGGAAGGAGGCGGCTGCAGAGCATGTTTTAATTCTGTCCTCGTGGCCGCTGTGGGAGAAAGGCAGGCAGGCTAGATAGGCACAGCGGTGTGGAGTTTGCCGAGGGACACGGCTAATTGTGTCTTCAGGTCTGCCTCTTCCCCAGGCAGGTGCCCAGAGCTTTCCAACCATAGTCTGTTAGCAGAGATTCTTTTTAAAACCTATGCCAGGAGCCCACACAGGGAATCTGTAACCCTGGGCTCTGCAAGCCCAAGGGAGCAAGAAAAGTCTGTCCTGCAGCCGGGGAGACTTGGACCCGAGGCGGGATGGGGGTGGCAGTGGTCCGCAGGAGTCCCACCCCCACCCTGCCAGCAAACAGGGCAGGGCACTTGAGGTGCTGCTCCTCTGAGCGCACTTACAAACTGAGCTGATTTAATAAACAACAGGAGTGTTTTCCCAGGCCACATGCTGAGCTGTATTCAAAATACATTTGTACGAACATCAATTTTTAATGCAATTTATGCCAAATGTTGTTGCAAAAAGCAGCCGTTAACATGACATTAATTCAATCACTGGAAATACAGTACGTGCTGCTAAATGAAAACATGTTATTAGTCAATTAGATTAACTGGATGTAACTCTTCCAAACACAATGTATTATGGTTTCTACATGGTTAATTACGTTGTACAAATTACATGGCAATAAGGCTTAGCACTGGACACACACATACCATTAATACATAAGCAGAAAAAACAGCTTGCAATTCACAGTTGAACCCTGTAAAAATTATTTGAAATATAAATATCTTGCAAGCTCGAAATAAAGAGACAGAATTATGCTGGTATTATAATGGGAACAGGGCAATTTCTAAAAGAGCCAGGAAAGCCTTTGCTGTGAGATCACAGATGTTCATGGTTGCTTTCATAACAAGTTTTAATCTGCTTTAAAAAGACCATTTTAATTTTAAACAGAAATACTCCTGGCCCTGGTGAAGTCCCTCCCTGTGCAGGAATCTCTCAGCGCCCACGCCAGCGACGACTTTGCTGCCTCCTCCTTTGTTTGTGTTTTAGGATGAATTTGTGCCCACTTGTAGGGAATCGTGCCAGACTTTGGCACCAGCAGCGGGCATTGTGCCTGACAGCCATGCGACATGCCGCAGGCACCACAAACCCTCTGCACAGCATATGTGCCACCGCAAACACCGCCGGGGGTGGCAGCAGGCGGGCCGGCACCGGCTTCAGCACCCTGCTTGGGTAGGGAGCCCCGCAGCTCCGCCGCCTCTGGGATCCCCAGTGAGGGGTGTCCCCAAGTGCCCAAGCCAAGAGGCCCCTGGAAAGAGGAGGCTGCTGTTCCTGGGAAGGACTCGGTTCCCTGTGGCCGGGAGGGCAGCTGCAGCCCAGCAAGCTGGACGTCCCAGGAGGCAGCCCCCTGCTGTCCCCCATCTGCGGGGAGGGGGCTGCACCACCCAGCCAGAGCTGCCTGGGGACCCCCTGGGCAGCCCGGGCAGCGGCTCTGCACCACTCAGGTCCCAGCACATAGTGGCTGGCATCCTTGGAAGAGCAGAGTGCCTTCAGCCCCCCAGATTCACCAGGGTCAGCCTTGAACCCTGGAGAAACCCCAGTTGAAGAGGAGAGCTGGTTCTGGCAGAGCAGCGTGTGAAGCAGAGACACAGGTAACCCGGAGCACTGCAAACCGAGCAGAATGCCATTGCAGCTCACGTGCGGGAACAAGTGGTGTCCGTACCTGCTTGGTACCTCCGCTGGGTGGGGAGTGAGCCCTTGACTTCCCAGCCGGGGCTGGAGCGTGCCTCTCCTCCAGTTCCATCCCAGATGCTCTCCTGCGTTTCTCTTGCTGCTCCCCAGCGCTGCCCCTCTCCTCCCTCTTACCCAGCGAGACGGTAGCTTAACTCAGAATGTGCTCTTTGCCAAAGCCGTCTGCGGTGGCCCAGTCACCCCTCGCCTGTTGTCACGAGGGAGGTGCCCCCATCTGCCACATTGCCGGCCCTTTCCACCTCTCGGGGGGGCTCCTTTGCACTTGCAGGGGGCTGGTAGACCTGCCCCAGGCCCTTGTCCTGTGGGGATCTGGGACGTGGGCTTGTGGCTCCCCCTCCCCTGGGACCCTGTGCTACAGAAACACCCAACTGCAAATCATCCTGCAAACAGGGCATAAACAAGCTGGTGGTGGAGCTCTGGAAATACGTTTTTGTTGCTATTGTTGCAATAATTATCACAGTCCATGGAAATGTGGCTCTCAGATATTCAATTGGTAATCTAAACAGCACCCCAGCAGTGCTGTGAGGCTCAGAAGGGCGGGCGAGCAAGGGTGAGGTGAGCTACACCAGGAGCATGCTCTGCCCGGCGCTTGTCCCTCTGAGTCCCTGAAACAACTCCAGCGCCGCAGGGCTGAGGAGGGTGCGACCAGGAGTGTAAGTAAGGAGAAAAAGGAACAGCAGAGTGATGGATAATGTCCTGGTGAGCAGCTGTGTGGTGCTTAGTTGCTGGTTGGGGTTAAACCATGACAATAAGTAAAACACAAGGTGCAACGCAGGCAGCTATGCTCGTAGGCTGCTAGAGGTGTGTAGTGCTAGCTGGGGAGGATGGGCCAGCCCTCGCTTACAGGTCGCGGTACTAGTGCAGAGATGAGGCGCTTGGGCAAAGCCAAGGAGGAGCTGTGCAGAGTGCAGTGCAGGGGGAGATGGTGGGATGCTATCAGACGTGACAGGGACAGCCTTCCAGCAGTGCCTGCGCAGACAGGCCCATGCCAAGAGCGGTTTTTGTGTTGTGGTGCGTGGCCAGGTGGCACAGAGCCGTGCGGTCACCGGGAGGTGAGCAGAGAAACTGCTTCACCTTCACAAGAGCTAGTCCATGCCCGTGCAGGCAGCTCCTCGGGTGACAGCACCTGCACTTCTCAGATCCCTGCACCGGCGCTGGTGGAGGTGGCTGGGTTGGGAGGCGAGACGTGCCAGCGGTCGGCACCCTGCTGACCTGTGGCTCCCTGCGGCCCCCGGCCCCGCTGGTGCAGAGGTGGGTGCTGCACCAGCAGCTGCAGCCCCAGCTCCCGGGATGCCCACCCTCACATACTCCCGCCCTGGGGGGTGCCCAGGGATGTGCGCTGATATTGGCAATCTGTCGGTGATGGACTGAGATTTAATTTGACATAACCAGGGGGCACGGTTCAGGAACCTAGTCGATGCAGTGGAGTATAGCTTATTGGTTTCACCGGGAGCAGAGAACGATTTGAGCAACCTCTGTACCGCTGGTCCAGACACACACCACCGCACTGTTGACTTAGCAGCTGCTGCTGTCAGAGAGAAGTGATAAAGCTCTTGGAGATATTCCTGTCTCATCTGTCTCAGGTAAATCAGAGGAAGGCTGGAAACATCAGAGGAGGCAAAATGCAAAAGCAATAAAAAACTCCTGACTCTCATTGAAGACAGAAGCTGGTCCGACATGACCACTGGCAACAGAAAGATTTCACGTCATCAGGGCGTTGCTTACTTGAGGAATTGTTGATTATTTAGTGGCTGCTTAAGGGGCTGGGGGAAAAAGAAATCAAAGCTCCTGCTGTTTGCAGGTTGATGAAAGGACTACATGCTGCCCCTCTGCAGCCCTTGTTTACCACCAGCCTTACCTGCTCGGAGTAGTTGGAGAGATTTCTGACTGCTTGCTCAGAAATAAAAGGAGCCTGAGAATCAATCATTTGTTTACATTGTATAACTTGTTGAAAATCAATTGGCTCCACATGTTGCAGATCTGATTGCATTTTGTTAGCGGTCACAGGGAATGGTTTTCCCTTGACATGCCTGTGTTCGTGGTTTCTCCAATGCATCAATTGTACCAAGCTTTTAGGGTAATTGAGACTGAGCAACAATCCCCTTTATAAATATTAACTCTGATATGCTTGGGAAACTCTGCCTCTCTTGGATGAATTTTTAACTAGCTTTTTAATCTATCGCTTCTTGTTAGAACAGCAGGAGCGTTTCTTGGTGCCTGTTTCTGTCTCCCCGGCTCCAAGAGAGCAGCGTCCCTGCTGACCCCCACACCCGGGGCAGGGAGCCCACTCCTGCCCTGCCTGGCTGGGACGACCCCCCCGGAGCCGGCAGCTGCTGCCGCGGGCAGGGGAGGGCTCTGCCGGCCCCGGTGGGCCACGGGGATGGGAGAAGCTCCAGCTCAGCGGGGCTCCTCGGGGACCCGCTGCCCGCTTGTCTGGCGGCCATCCTCCGCACGCGGCACCGCGGAGCCTCCCACCGAGGTTCGCCCGGGGAGCATCCGTGCGCCGGGCCAGCCGCGGGGTTGGCGGAGACAGGGTGAGGAGAGGAGGCCCCAGGCCAGCAGGGAGCAGGCGCCATGCCACTGGCCTCTGGCAGGGCGCGGGCGACGGTGGGACGTGGCAGGGGCAGCCCGTGCCGGCTTCGGCCGACGGATTGGCTCCAGCTGCGGTTCCCCGGCAGCGCTGCGGAGCAGAGACACAGGCCCAGCCCTCGCCTCAGCAGTCATCCGTCCCCTGCCAACGTGTCCTGGGGAGGCATACCCCAGCCTGCAATGTGACTGGCTCCCAGTGCCTGTCTGTTATGCTATTTTTTCTGTTAGTAATTCACTGGTGAGAAACTGGCGTGTTTGAAGACTGCCAGGACCAGTGGAGACCGAAACAAGGAACATGTCTTCCAAAAGAGGAGAAGGGCTTTGTTACAGGGAACTCCAGCCAGATGCTTAGAGATCCCCTTCCCTTCCCTTCCCTTCCCTTCCCTTCCCTTCCCTTCCCTTCCCTTCCCTTCCCTTCCCTTCCCTTCCCTTCCCTTCGGCTGGTCTGATTGTGCCATTGCTGCATATTTTCTGTACTCTTGAATCTGCTGTTCAAGTTCCCCTGTGGGGAACTGAAGGTTTAGGAGCAAAGAGTGCTCTGGTTACTGCCCATATCGGCAGCACAGCTGTGCCCAGGTCTGGATGCGGCAACAGGCAATTTCCAAGAGTGGCACACGCAGGACTGGCTGGCAAGTCCCTTCCCTCTGCTCGCTGTGCCCTCGCTCCCCTCGCACACATTGTCTGCAGAGCAGTGCGGCCCTTGTGCAACCTCGCGTGTTTGTGTTCCCTATCTAGCACTAGCAGACAGTGGCACTGTGCTGCAAAGGGGTTGGCAGTCATCCTGAATGCTGAACTTCAGCTCAGGCCTGGGAGAAGTGCTGCTGGGCCCCGCTACCCTGTCTGAGCCCTCCTGTGGGATGTGTTCCCCGCCCCCCCCCCCCATCTCGGTTCAGGGCTCCCGCAGAGCAGTGACCACAGAGGGGACAAGGGTTTGTCTGGCTGCAGACTTCGGGGGGGAACTACAAGCAACCCCTTTCCTTAGAAAAAGTGGGGAGACAGTGCTGTCTCAGCCATGGGACACTGTAGAGGTGGGGGAACCCCCAGTCAGACCTGGCCACCCCACACCTGTGGGGCCCAGGACACGCTGATGGAGGGGTGTCCACTGGCAGGGAAGGGAAGGGTGATGCGGAGGGGAAAGGGCTGATGCTCACAGCTCTCGCCGACTCCCTGTCCTACACCCAGGGCCAGGGGTCCCCCAGAGGGGAAGCATTTCCTCTGGCATGGGCACATGCCTGTGCCCGTGCTGTGCCTGTTGTCATCCCTCTGTGTGGCTCTCTCCTTTCCCATTCCTCCCCATCTCCCGCATGGCAAGCCAGGATGCCTTTGTGCAGACCTGCCGTGCTGCAGGCAAAGGGCAAGTAGCAAGAAGCATCTCCTGGCCAGCGCTGACCCAATTGCTGGGGCTGGGGAAGGCTGCGTGTGTGTGATGGGCTCTCTCTCTGGCAGAGGTTGCAGCTGCAGCACGGTACCAGGACCCTCTTAGTCTTTCCTTTCCATCGGCATGTGTCTGGCTGGTTCTGCAAAGCAGCAGGTCAGAGCCCATTTCAGTTAAACTGTTTCTTTCCCCCCCAATCAGATGTTGCCTTCTTTAATATCATCTGAAAGTCTGTCAAACTGTGTACATTCTTGTGAAACCTCTATACAGAAAGAGACAAAAGGAATCAGGGATGCTGTTAAAATGAAAGCCCTACTTTACATTTCAAATACGTTAACAGATTTTTCTCTTCTTTTTTTTCTTGGATCTTTAATAAAAGCTTTTAAAATACTTTTTTTGTTAATGGTGATTGCTTGCCAAGGGACGTGTCTATGAGGATATGAGAAAGATATTGCAGTCAGAGGTTGCCCCAAACTAGGCTCGACTTTCTGGGCTGGTGCTCGCCTGTTCCAGCTGAGTGGCTGCCTGCGTTGCTGTGGGGGAGGCAGGATGGATTGCCTGGAGAACCCAGGCATCGCGGCTGTGAGCATTTGCCTAATAGGCGCCTGGGAAATGCATCCTGGGAGCCATGCCTCTTCTCTGAGCAGCAGCTGTTTCTCTCCAGTAAGTATGTAAATCCCAGCACATTCCCAAGTGCAGGAGGTTTCTGTCAGGCTCCAGAGGCTGCACACTGGCACGGAGGCTGGGAGACCCCAGGGTAAACTCCAGTGCATCACAATATGATCAGCATCGGGTGAAAGAACTATTCTTGGGCACTTGCTTGTGTTACAGGGTAATACTTTTTTTTTCAACAGTTTGTACCATGCCAATATTATTAAAATGTTCTACAAGTTCAGAAAAAGTGCAGCTTACTCTGAACAGTATGCAGAAATTTAAGTACAAGAAATACATTTAATGATCTTGTAGACCAGGCTGGGGAGAGTGGCATTTATTCCATGCAGAGAGACAGACCCTGGCACAGCTTTGCCCCAGTCTGTGCTGTCTGCCACTGCCCTGGGGACACAAGCGGTGGGTGGGAGCGGGCAGGTGCCGTGTGAGGGGCACTCACGCCGTGTCCCACTGCATTTGCTTGACTCCCAGCGTGGTGGTAACTCGCTGCTGCGTGTCTGCCCCATAGCTGTCCCCTGCACGCTGTGGGCTGGAAACCGCGCCTGCTGCCTTGGGGATGCTCCCAGCCCCTCCGCCCATTACCCTGGCTGGCAGGAAGTGGGGGGCACCTCCTTCGCAAGGAGGAAAATTAAATTCCTGATGAAACAGTGACTGCAGAGCTGTCTGCGAGCCCTTCCTCGGCTCAACGATGGCCAGGCAAGCCGGGGGAGCTGCTCGCTGGCTGTCAGGCTGGCCAGCCTTAGCCATATTTCAGCACTTGGGGAGGGCAGGTTATTTCCCAGCTACTTGGCATGGTTGCAAAATTTAGTGGAAAAGCTAAAACAAACAGACTGTGGAGTGTCACATTTTGTTAGTGCTATGCAGAGAAGGGTTGTCAAACCCGCAAACAAGACACAGGAGAAGTCTGGAATCGACACAAACACTGATGTCTGTCTCTACTGAAAGTGCTCTGCTGCGAGCGGACATCGAAGCAGGGGCTGGGACACCTTCGCATGCTGCCAAACTTAGTGTTAAAATCTGCAGCACTAACCAAGGCTGATGGAAGTGTATTTATTTAAATTGCCAGGATAAATTAACTTTTAAAGCCACAGCGAAAAAGTCTTAAAGTCTGTGCCGCGAATCAGGGGCATGAATATTCAGGCACATGCACTCATTGAATTAGTTTGTTGCAAACATATTTGGAGGCAGCTGTTCATTTAATAATCAGGGATAATCACAGAAATAGACGACCGGTTACTCCATCTAAATTGCATGGTTAAAATTATAATTTTATAACTCTATCTCAGCAATTAGATTTAATAGCTATGAAAATCCAGCAAAACCCAGTTGAGGGAAAGCTGTTATTCTTTTAATGCAGAAAAGCCAAGGTCAGATTTGGGCTGCCCCTACACGTAACCAGCAGTGTCTCCAGTGTCTGCATTGTTTCTGACACCCCCCGAAGTGCAGGTGCGAGACTTCTGGGCCAAACAGTCCGATGCTAAAATCAGCCCAGGCAGGGGTTAATTTTCTTGGCATTTCTTGTCTTCATTACAATATTTGTCCCAAGAACAGATTAATTCCTCTCATTCTTTCTGCTTTCCAGCCTTTTGTCACGGGAATGCATTTCACAGGACTGTAATGTTTGATACTTGCTCTGAGTTATAGCTGTGCCGTACGCTGTAAAAGTTTGACTCTCTCAGTATTGTACATTTTGATTCTACCCCTGCAGGCTATAAACAACCCAAATTACCTCTTTCTTTAGCTTCCAAGAGGACTAATCCCCTGTCTAGTGCTTTATCAGTCAGTTGAGAAAGAGTGAGACCAACCTGCCAATCCAAACAGAATATATTGAAAAAATCATATTACCACAATGCAGAACCTTGCCGTAATTCACCGAACAGCTCAGCCGGTAAAAGCCTGACGCCGTGGCCGCCTCCGTTACTGTAATGAGACCAGCAGCAGATGCACCATCCATCCACCCATCCATCCTTCATGCCCCATCAGCCTCTTCTAAGGCACTGCACGGAACAGGGAGGGGCGGTGGATGGCAGGGGCGGTGGCAGACTGATGGCTAGGACCCTTTTTAACATAATAAACCCCATTTCGATGATGGACGCTGTGCTGCTGGTGGGCTCTTGTGGTCCCTCTGCCTCTGGGCGGCCAGGGTTGAGCCCGCTGTGCACGGCAGGAGCGTGGGCTGGAGCGGGCGGTGGGTCCGTGCTGAGGAGGCACCATCCGCGGGGTGGGGAGCTCCCTGAGCCGCTTCCCGCTTGTCATTCCATCCTGGTCAGGTCTCGCTGGGTGGATCTGGGGGCTTCTCCTGTATTTCATCCCCCTCCTCCAGCTTGCAGGTGGCCTGTTTCTGAACAGCATCATGCGATGTCTCCTGCTGGGCGGCAGCATCCTCAATTTTACTCGGGCTGCTTTTACGGTCCCTGCCCCGATGAGCTGATCACCCCCAGCCCCTCGGTGAGCAGGGGAGGTTGACTAGAACAGCATTGCGGGGCCTGGGCTGCATTTCCCTAAATCGCCACCCCAGCATCCCTGACAGCCCAGCTGGGGTGCAGTGCTGCTGGGGATAGGCAGGACGTGGCCTCTGCCTGGGGAGCGGCAGGGGGTGCCTCCGCCTGGGGAGGGGGCTCTCCTTGGAAAAGGAAGCCAGTATTCATCAGAGCTGCTGCAGGAAGAGCCGCACTGGCCGGTAATAGTGCCCTCCAGCCCGCGGCAAGTGGCTCATCGGTTCAGCTGAAACTCCTCTCCTCTCAAGCACCGAGGCCAGTGCGGGTTGCTTCAAGGTTTAACGCTTTATTAGAAAATGAGAGGTTAGAGCATGTTCCAGAGGAGAAGGAAATTTATTGTTGCCCTGGCCCTGCAGCAAAGCAAAACTCAAATAACCCAGATGCAGGGAGGACTATAAATCCCCCACTGGCAATCACACTGCTAAAAGGATGGTGACAGCCACAGCAAAGTTTGGCCAGTTAATATTTCTCATATCTGAGAGAGAAAAATAGCAATATTTAAAATGATATCTCTGCCGAATTATGCAAGGAAAAAAAAAAGAAAGCTGTAAGCCCTTCTCGACACTCGGCCACAGGAGGTGCAGGTTTGCAGAGGGCTCCCCGGGAGCGGTGGAGAGTCCCGGGGGTCTCCTCCCCATTGCCCTCCTCTGCTGAGGGACCCCTTTTCTGCCTCCAGGCAATCCTGGGCAGGTGACAGCTTTCTGCCCAGCCAACCCTGCTGTGATTTCCTACCTTGTGCTGGGTGAAGCTGACTCAGCCTGGGCTGATCATTTAGTGAAAGGGAGAGCAAGATGGGGACAGAGAAATTGGGAAGGAACAAGTGCTCCAGCAGACACCAGACAGGTGGTTAAAGCACTTGAGGGCTGCGGGAAGGTGGTGTCACACCGGCGTGTGTCCAGATCGCTGTCCAGGTGAGGCTGCACCACCGCAGCCAGCTCACCGCGGGGACAGGTATGAAGAGAGGTACATTTCTTTCCAGCTCTGGCTGGTACCTCTGCAGTGGGATGGAGAGGGTTATCATCATCCTAAGAGCTCCAAGTCTTTTTTCCATTTAAAAATGTAATTATGAGAAACTTTTACTTTCTAATTTTTATTTTTAGGCTGTTGTTGTTTTGAAGTCATACTTGTCCACAGATTAAAGGTCCTTGGCTGATGGTCCTGGGAACAGCAGGGAACAGGTAGCAAAGGAACCATTTCAGCTTGATAGACCCTATAAATTTCCAGTGTATGTTTTTGTTTTATGCTCCAGGTGAAGGGAGCAGAAGTCATCAATCCTCCCTCCTGGCTGACCCTGAACTGCTCACGCACAGGCAGGCCAGGCAGCATCTGTCTGGGACATCCCTGATGGGGATGAAGGTCGGTGAAGATCCTGGGCTGTTCTAGTCTAGCAGGTTTGCCTTTAAAAACCGATTTTCCATGGGCAGAAAATGCAAGCTGCTGAGGGCATGCCAGGAGGGGATATTTGGATCTTTCTGGTCTGACATCTGAAATAACTCACCATTAGCCTTAGCAACGTGCCGGTGTTGGCGTGGGCTCCCCCCAGCACAGCCACCCGCTCTCCCCGCAGATGCGCAATTCGTGAGCTTTCACATCTCTGTCATTAGCCCGTTAATCCAACACCTTGCTCCAGCCTCGCACCACGGTGAGGATTTATGGTTCTTACAGACCAATTTCATTATCCCGGGGGGAAAATCAGCATCTTGTTATGGATAAAATGACAATAAATGAAACGGCCATTAATTTACGATCTTGCCACACAGTGGCACTCAAACAGATTCCCATTAATGGCTTGTTATTATCACCTCCCATACAGGGCTAATAACAGTTCATGGGAAAAACCGCACCTGAGCCCAGGGAAGGCGCTGGCTGCTGGGTGTGCGGGACCCCCGGCCCTGTCCCGCAGCAGCAGGGCCACCCCAGCCCTGCTCTGGGGCTGGTGGGAGCTGGGGAGAGGTCGGACACCCATCACGCTGGCCCCAGTGGGAAAGCAGCAGCCAGGCCCTGCTTTGGGGCCTTGGGACCCGCTGGCTTTCTGGAGGAAGAGGTGTCTCAGCAACAGATGCTGACGCTGTGCCTCCGTGGGATTTTTAATTCAGAGCCTTCTTTTGCAATGGCAAAGTGAAAAGCGAGGCTGGGCCGGCTATGTCCTCCTAGGAACAAAGGGACCAGGGGCACATTCACAGAGGGATGTGCTGGGCGGCGGGGAGCCTCGTCCCGCTTTCTGCTCCTTCCCTTTGCACTGTGGACAGTCCCAGGGGGTTATTGCTTGCTAACGAGCAGCTCCGTTAGGCAGCAATTTGATTTTCGATGCATGTTAATCCCACCCATGGCAAATGAATTTGCGGACTGAGGCAGGCAGGATCCCTGCCCGGCTGCAGGATGCGGCAGCGGGATCCCCACGGTCCCCTGAGAGCCCAGCCCTGCCCGTTGGCATCAGGCAGCAGGAGAGGAGACGGAGCCATGCCACAGCAGGCGCAGTGCTGGGGAGCTGCACTAGCAGAGATCGATCGGCCGGGGATGGAAGTTGCCATACAGAAAGGGGAGGAAAAGCTGCCAGCTGGGAGATCGTCCAGGGAGTGGTGTAAAAAGCTGATTTTTCTGTTTGCTTGCAGCTCAAAAAGCCTGGAAACATTGGCTTGACATTAAACAACTTTTCAAAAACTTCAGCAAAGCAAAAAGCACTGTAAAACATGAAACAAAGGCTAACCTTTCTATGTGGTCGAAGTACTTAATTTGTTCCAGAATGAAGAACCTAATTTCCTTACTGAATTTGTACTTTTTAAGAACATGAAGTGGTGTCAGATGGAAAAGCTTCAAAACTTCTTCTTAAAATACTCTCCTTTTTAAAGCCAAATAAACTGGCAAAACCCAACTTAATCTGCAAGAAGTTCAGTGATCACATTTGCTTCTTTGCCACAAAATGGTTCATTTGAAGAACTTCTGGCTGCTTTCTCATGCCTGTGTGGATCCACGTACTCAGAGCTCGCTGGGGACTGCACCATCCCAAGCCTGGACGCGATGCTGCAAGAGCTGCACACCTCCCACCAGGCAATGTGAGCATCTCCTCGTGCACTGCCCGCGCACCTTCCAAACTCTGCTGCAACTCCCACTCCTGCTGCCAAGAGAGGGAGAGTGGAGGGTGCATTGCCAGGGACAGGAGAGCCCTGCGCCTGGGCAGAGTGCTGTGCCCGGGGCTGAGGGCAGCCGGCACCAGGGCTCCGTACCGCCACGCTCTGAACAGCCGAATCCACTGCTTCTGCTCTAGGTAAATTATGTTTAATGTGCATTTTGCTAAACACATTTTTTGCTTGATGAGCGAACATGCCAGGAAGTGGCCTTCATAAACACTTTTTTACAGTAATATAACAGTATAAATAAATGCTCCGGCATATCTCCCAGTGTCACCTTTATTTACATTTTAAGTGACCTGTTATTATTGACCCCTCTGCCTTAAATGCCTAATTGAGAGGAGGCCACTGAGCAAGCAGAGCCAATGTGAAAGTGCATTATGCTAAATAATTCATAACGAGCACTGTGGTTGTTGCAGTGATATATGTAAATAGGGGATCCTTATTTTTTAACTTACAGTCTGTGTTGGTTTATGAATTTTAAAAGGAGAAAGTCTTCATTCTCTAGTACAGAACTGAAGAGTTTCTTTTTCCCTGAAGTCCCGTCCCCAGTAGTCAGCTTCACAGGACTGACTGTGAGACTGGAAAAAATGTGCTCATGGACCTCTTTCTGCGTTAGCACATTTTATGTCTATTTATTCCTATGTTTTACCTGTGGCTTGGTGACAGTCTTTGTGGGTGCCACCTTCAGATCCAGAGGGTGGAAACAGGCACCCGGGGGTGGGGGTGCAGCATCTGCATGTTGGGGCATCAGCAGAGCATCCTTCCCTGATGTCCGGCTGCAGAGACCTCAGCCCTAAAAACCCAAGTCCGAGAGTCTCTCCAGCTCAGTGAAGACACCATGCAAGGTTCCCAGGCTCTTCCTCTGCAGCCCTGGGATTGAAGCACTTTGCACTTGTCAGGCAGAGCAGAGCATCCTGGTCCCTGAGGAGCACACCTGGGCTTGTGTGGCGCTGAGATTCACCCACTTGTTACAGCTCGCATGAGAAAAGTACTTCCCCTTTATTCCACCTTTTAATTCAATATCATGTTTTCTCTTCCTTTGTTATGAGAGTGGGATGAGAGGAGCTCCCAGACTGTCTCTTCAAGACAATTTATTATTTATTCATTCTGTTTCTACCTTGTTTTTCTGTCTCTCCTTATTTGAGAATTTTTCCAGTCCTTGATATTATTCTTGTCCTTCTCTAGTTTTCATCTATTCCTACAATACCCTCTAGAGATAGGGTAATCACACCAAGAAAATTGACTTACTTTCAATGGCAAAAAAGCTTCATTAAAACCCAGTTAAGGTTCCCAAAGGTACCTTCTGTTCCTCAGAAATATTCAGCAAAACTCATACTACTTCCAACAACACAAACTGAGGAGTTTTGGTACTGCCCAGGCAAGGCTGCAATAGCGAGTGAGCTCCTCTGCCCTCTTGCACTGGCGTGCAGGTGAAGGCAGGCTCTGCAGTCAAGCGCTACTCGGGGAATCACCCTCCATAACGCACATGGGCAGTGATTTTACTTCCCCAGAGTTTAGGGTGCTGCCAACTAGCCTGGCAACTTCACTCTGGGGCTGGGAGCTCTCAGGACCACCCCCCTGACTTGCAGGCCATCTGGAGGGGCTTTTAGCAATCCTGCCTTCTGACCAGAAGGGCTTTGCAGACTCGGGTACAGTGCCTCTGGGGTGCACCTTGCTGTCCTCCGCGTGGGGCTCACCCTGCCCATGCTCGTGTCGTGGTGGGGCGCAGAGGTCCCCACGGGGCCCGCTGCCCTGAACCCCGACCCACCTGCAGGAGCCAGGGCAGTTTCTTCAGAGCTTTGCAGGGTGTGAGTGGTGGTCAGGCCTCCCTGCCCTGTTCGTGGCTTTGCATTTGCAGTGCCCATGTGCACCCCGTCCCTGTGGCCAGCGCGGTTGCCCCTGAGGTGCTGCTCTGCTCGTGCTCGCCTAAATTGGTGTCATATTGGCACATTTTGTAAATCACTGCTCACCTTCCCTGCCCTTTCCAGTTCATTAACATGTTTGTTAACAAGCAGGACCGACTGCAGAGGCTTTACACCACTGCTGCTAACACGTAGTGACACAGAAACGGATGCTGCCTTCTGCCACAGCAGAAGCCTTAGGGTGGGCAGGGCATGACTGCCTTCTGGTTGCCTCACCAGCACCAGTTAACCAGGCTGGTGGCATTAGTGGGGTAAGCATTGCCCGTGCATTCCGCATGGGGAAGCAGTGGTGTGGAGCAACTTGTCCACAGCAGTGCAAGACAAGTCAGTGGTCCTGGGGGCACAGAGAGCACATCTCTGGTGCTTGGCTTTGTGCTTGAACCGTTCAGGCCTGCCTTTTGTCCAGCAAAATCCCTCTGCGCTTGCAGGGCAGCTGAAGGAGGGGAGCCGTGCGGCCCCCGTGCTGTGCGAGGCTGGTGGGACGGGAGCCGGGGCAGCTCCGGGCTGGGGTCAAGGAGCTCCCGGGTGCCCGCACATCCCCCCTCTGTCTCAGCCTGGGGCAATACGGAGCTGCTGCGTGGGGGGAAAGTAAGGGGGAACTGGGAATTTCCCCTCTGCCGTAGCTGTTCTTAATGGAGCCTGAAAGTTTTCCTCGGGTTCAAGTGACACCAGACCAGGTGTCTGTGCAGTGCTCCCCGCAAGCACGGCAAAGAAGCTGTGATGATGGTCAGGGCGCACGTCGTTTGGATACAGCAAAAGCCTTAAAAGCGTCGTCAACAGCGTGGCGCAAGCCTCCAGCCTGGCCTCTCCTGGTTCTGCTCGGCTTTCTGAGGGCAGGGGAGGACGCGGCGGCCGGAGCGGAGGGGGCAGCGCGGCAGCAGCCGGGGGCTGCCCCGCCGCGGGGGCGGCAGCTGCTGGAACGGGGCAGGGAGCCCGGCCCGGCTGCTGGGCTGCTCCCGGCTCGCCCCGGTGGCCAGAGGTGCTGGGGACCCGCTCGCCAGGTAGGGTGGTGTCATGCGAGGGCTACCGCCGGGCTGTTCGTGGGTGGGGTGAAGGGGTCCCGCTCGCTGGGGGAGCTCAGCAGGCAGGAGCAGTGTCCTGCAAGGGCCCCTGGCTGCTCCTGGCATCACAAAACAGAGCTAAAGCTGATGGCGCCTTGAATGGTGCCGGCTCTGCAAGCGACGCTTCCCAAACCCCGACCGGAGGGATGCTTCAGGAAGAATAACTTATGCTTGTGTAGTATTGCCCAAGAAGGGCGAGGCTGGAAAACTTGCCTTAAAATAACTTAGAAAGTCGGTCTCTTTCCTCCTGCAGCAGAGGAGTAATTACCACTTTGTAAAGCTTTTAATTTTTTTAACATTGCATATAAATACTGCTGCTCAAGAGTTCAGAGGCAGGGATTTTAAATCTAATCCACATTTAACAAGGCTATTAAAGAAAATGTTTAAGCTGCCAGAATTTAACTGATTACAATATTTAATAAATCTTACCCGAAAAAAGATGTCTTTAAAAAAAGGAAAAAAGGAGCCAAGATCACATGGCTTTTATGTATGCACTACTGAGAATGCTTTAATGGGAAATGGAAACCCAAAAGATGCCATAATCCTGCCAAAAAGGCCCAAATGTATTATAAAAATGTTTAAAGCTCCATTTGAGTTTTTCTAATTAACTTGATAATGACACCAGCATCCTCTCTCTATCAGTCTCCTGGAAGATCAGATGCTTCTCGATTGTTAGAGCAATCTTAACAGTGGCAGGAAAAGCAAGGGGTTTTTTCCCTTCCCCAGGAGGCCACGGCGTTGCTTTTGAAGCTATCCTGTGGCTCTGGGGCTGTGCGTGGCTGTAGCATGCTTGGATCAGGGGGGAAATGTGCACTCCAGCGAGGAGCTGGGCACTGACGTCCGCAAGCCCCCTCTGTGCAGGATGTGCCCTGCCTGCCCCGTGCCCACCCACAGCCGGGAGCACTGCAGGCAGCGGGGCCTTTCTGCTGGCAGTCAGATAAAGGCAGCGGGCAAAAGCTGCTTCTTCCCAGAAGCTCTGGGCAGGGGCCAGCAGTGCTCAGTGCTGTTTCCCATGTCCCTGAGAAGCTACTGTGTGCCAAGAGCTCTGCTGATGCGAGTGTGCGACCACCCTCCCCTCATGCATAGAAGTGCCCGTGGACACCTGCAGCCAAGGCACTGCGCTTGCTCCGCCTGGGCAGGGGCAGCTGGGGGGCTCTTTCTTGGCTATTCTCTCTCCCCCTGGCTGGTGAGAGGGGCATCAGGTTGCTGGTACAGAGGTGCCAGCGGAGAGCATACTGGTGTGAAGTGGCGCATTGCCCAGCCAAACATGCCCTTGGAGCTTTCTGACAGCCCTCTGAAGCCCGGTCCCTGGGTGCAGGCCTGCAGCTCCTCACCTCCCCTTGCTCTGCAACACACTCAGAGATTTTTGTTAGTTTTAAGACATGAGTCTCTTAAATCCTCTGGAAGAAGGCAAATGAGGGCAGCTGCTTGGGCTCCTGGCAGATGCTCAGCCTGTGTTTGGATGGGTGTCTGCAGCACCTGTTTCTGCAGGCACAACAGGAGGAAGAGCCATGTATGGAGCCAGAGGGATGCTGGTGTGACCTGGGAGTGAGGGCAGCTGAGCTTTGGGTTCAGCCTTTACTGGAGCAATCTGGGACTGAGTGCATAGCGAGTGCAATGTCTGCAACATCACCTGTGGCTTGTGGTACAAGTTCCAGGGGTTCTCTAAAAGGGACAGGACTCCACCAGGCAGCCCTATGTCAGCTGGACCTTCTTGTCCTTTTTCTGCAGGTCCTGTCCTGTTCTCACAGACAGTGCAGCGTTCCTCCAGGGCAGGCATAGACTCTGACAGAGCATCAGTGCCTGGATGGGCTGGTGGGGACAAGCCCAGCAGGCAAATGGGGGCAAGGGGAACCGGGTGTCTGCAGGGAGGTGTCAGTCCGTTATGCTCTTCAAACACAAAGGCATGCAAACAGGCCCTGGTGTTAGGTGCAGGAGAGGACCCTTGTTGGAGCCCTCGCTGTAGCAAGCAAGCTTATGGTCTTGGTGCTGAGGCTGCTCCGAAAAGGGGGAAAGGCATCCCAGTGAATTAGCAGAGATCCACATTTTGAGGCTGCATTTCTTGTTGGCTGAGTCAGAGAAAGGCCCCTGAGCTGCAGTGTATATCCCATAGGAGATATTAACTAGAAAATGTGAGGTCAAGGTAGAGTCATATAATTTCATGGTTGAAGTTTCTGGGCTGCAGCAGACACCTTACTTATAAGGTGCTCGGTATTGTAGCAGAAATGCCACCGAAGGAGTGCTGAATGCATTTGGGGCAGAGGCTCAGCCCCAAACACCTGGGTGTGTGTCCTGAGCTCTGGGAGCGGCAGGATCCCGTCTGGAGCTCCAAGGATCCCGTCTGGAGAAATGCTTAGGGGGGCTCACAGCTCTCTGCGTCCTGCAGGCCCATGTAGGGTGCCTGCCTCTCCTGACACCAGCACCTGGGGACTTCTGCTCTTGCTCCCAGCCTGGGCAGAAAAGGATGGTGCTGAAGCAGTACTGAACCTCCAGATGTCCACCAGAATGGACCTGAGATCATGAGTTGATTTCCAGGGCAGCTGCTGCCATTCACTTCCCTTTGCTAATCTGGTCCAGGCTTTGCTGTTCAATAGCAGGCATCTTCTTGAGCCTTTCAACTGTGTTTTGTGGCTCTTGTTCCCTCCCTACAACTTTCACACCTCGTTGTAGCATGGGAGGGGAAGAGTTGTGATATTCCTGCTGTGTCTCCCCAAAGCTGCATGAAGAAGTCCTCCTCCGTGCTCCTAACTGCCGCCTCTGCACATCAGCCTGTTTGGCCACCACCTCACGCTGGGACCTTATGCTGTGTTGCTTGTCAGTGCACCTCGGCTGCTTCGCAAGGTCAGTGCTGTAGAGAAGGCAGCTCCTCCTGCAGGAGCTGTCTCCGTGCCCAGCTCCCGGTGCCCAGGTCCTGTGTGGCAGGGCTGCCTGGTGTGCCCATGTTGGTGACAAGGCTGAGCAGCGTCCAACCCCTGCTTGTCCTCAAGAGGCAACTCCTTGATGGGGATTCCTCATTCACAGATGCTTCAGCTGCTGCTTAATCCATTTAGCACGGGCTCTGGTGTGGAGTGCGATATTTCACTCAGGATGGCATGTGATGCAGTGCCAAACACCTCACAGAAGCCTGTTACATCAGTGTAATTGCCTTAATCAGCCCAACTTGTAATCTCATCGAAGGAGGAGGTGTGGATTGTTTGACAAGGCCAATTTTCCATTGCTCCATGCCAGCTGGACTTATCCCTGCTTGTTAAATCTTCATGGGTCCCCCAGTGAGCTGTCCTGTTGTTTTCCCTTGAGGCTGCAGTCACTCCCCAGAGGAGTCTTTAACTTCCCTGTGGGTAGCTCTTCTCTTCAGCCTTTTTAAATATCAAGCTCCTCATTTGTCCCCTTATAGTTTTCCAGAGCACTGCAATTCCCCCCCAAGCCTGAATAGAAATGAGCAATGGGCTGGACACTTTTTCCTTCTGCCTGTTCTCAGGTTTCATGGACATGAATTTTTCAGGCATGGGACACTGTGAGAATTGTTATAGTCACTGTCATTGTGACATCCTCAGCTAGTCACTGATTGAGAGCACTTACCCATGTGTGACAAACGGCCACAATGGTTCTGAGTGCAGAACAAACGTACCTGCTGAATATATGTGGAAGAGGTACATACAAATTGGCATCTTTGCTATCCCCCTAGAAATAGAATCTGCCACTGTTGAAATTTGTCACCAAAAATCTATCTCCTTTTTCTTACCCCTGTCAGAGTATGCTCTGCTGTCCTGTAACTTTTGTCTGCTCTCGAGAGCTCCTGACTTTGCCTAGTCAGCTATTGCCTTCCTCCCATCTGTGTGGGCACCTGTATTTCCAGTTGCTTCCTCTGCTTCCCCAGGAGACAGTAGAAGCCCTTTAACCAAAGTTGTGGTTTTCTGCCTCTCCAGTCACCTGCGAGGTGCTCAAGCACAGCCAGACAGAGGGATGCGTGTGGGGCATTGGGACCAGACATCCTCACTGCGCTGGCTGCAGTGGCAGCAGCGCATGGCTTGCATACTTCATAACATGCCTGCAGAACGTGATGGATGTGCCTGTAATAGATGTGGGGCATGCCTGGTGCGTGGTCACAGCACTCCTTTACAAGTCTTTAGTGACAAGTGTTCAGACACATTCTTGTACTGTACAAATTGTCTAACACTTGAAGCTGTCAGACACAAATTCATTAGCCAGGTATATTTTGAAGATATAATCTCCAGGACCCAGCAGTGCTGCCTGCAGTCGCTCTGACAGCAGTGACACCGGCTCCTTGGGACTCTGCTGGCCATCGTGCCGTTGCCCCGTACCCTGCTCGCCCACCTCGGGGCTCCTGTGTGGCAGCTGCCCCCCCCAGCCTGGTGCTGTTGTCCCATGATAGGGTTTCATTTCTCTAGTTTCTCCTCTGGCTCAGTGAAATTTGATTTGCTGTGCCACATCTCTCAGCAGTGTTAATCTGCATTATTAGAACTGAGATTTAGTAGTGCTTAAAGTTCTAATTCTGAAGCTTTTTCTAGGGCTATAGATCTGTTTCCTTGCCGTGGTTCAGCACTTCAAACCTGCAGCACAGCGTGCCTGTCTTAGGGCTGTTGTGGGAAGACTTTACAGTGCCATGCACCCCTGCCCAGAACAGGTTTGGTCCTAATCAGGCTCTCCTTGCTCGGCATTTTGTTCCTCAAAGGCCAGCTTTGTGTGCGATGTGCAGGCTGTCTTGACTCCGTGTCAGGAAGGGTCTGCTGGCCAGGCAGCGTCCAGGCGCTGGGTGTTTCTAACGTGGCTTGGGAGGCATCTCTGCAGCATCTCTGCAGCCATTTGACAAGTGCCCCCGAAGAGAGCCCAGGGAAATGGATCTGGGTCTGCAGCATGTGTTGCTATAGGCTTTGGGTGAGATACAAAGGCAGTGCAGGGTTAGTGCTGAAAGCAGTGGAGAAAATGACTGCTATTTATGAGCATCTGCTGTCTCTGGTCTGGGCAATGTAAAGCAGTTCTGACAGCACGTGGCTGACTTGACAACCGTTGAGGTATTCGCCTAATGCAGCAATTCCACAGCTTCAGTGGAATTCATAAAATGTGCCTTGACAGATTCCCTGAATCATCGCAGCAGGATGCCTAACCCCTGCGGAGACTGGGAGCGGAGCGTTCCCCTTACAATAATAATTGTATTTCTGAAGCGTGTCTCTCCTGCCACGCTGCACGGGGCCCAGCGGAGATGGTTTCGAAACCAAAATCTGTCGAGGAGCGTGCTGCACCCACCATGCTCAGTGCATGTGCCCAGCACCCGCTAAGCCCCAGGGTAGCGCGGCACGGGGGCGCGCGGCACGGGGGCACCCGACTGCAGCAGGAGCTGCTGGAGGACGGCTCGTCCCACGGCAGCCGCCCCTGTTCCCTGAGCAGGACCGTGCGTGGTGGCCGGGTGGCAAGTGATGGGAGGGCGGCGGGAGCCGACGGGAGAACAGCTCCTGTGTGCAGGGGTGTCCCTGCCTGGCACCCCCTCCCCGACTGCCTGCCAGAGCTGAAGGGGTCATTGCCCCCAGGGAGCAAAGCAGGCCCGTGGTGGCAGGGGTGAGGACAACACTTCTGCAACAGGCTCTCCTGTGTTGGCTGCTGCAGCCCATCAAGTAGGAAAAAGCTCTGTTAACTGTTCCTCCTGGAGGAGAAATAAGCCTTTTTAGAGATCTATAAAACGCTGTCATTTTGTAAAGAGTGGATGGTGAAGCTCCTGTGTACTGTCTCTCCCTACACTGGTACTGATGCCCTGGAAGCAGCAAGTCATGGCATGAGAGGGCTTCTTTTTGCTGGGGGTCAGCATGTGAGTTGGGAAATGAATGGGCAGTGTTCCTTTCCTGGGGATACGTGAGATCCGCTGCTGATGACTCTCCTGTTACTGCTGTGGGTTAATCATTCAGCAGCAACATCTTGCCACTCTGAGACAAAGATTTCACTTGTGCTGAAAAACAATAAAAGACCAACGGAGGAGAGCATCTTTGAGAACAGTAGGCAAAGAAAAATGCTAGCAATTTTGCATTTAAAAAAACCCAAACAGATTTTAACTGAGTTCTGATACCTCTCTGTGGAAAATGGTTGTGGGAACTGTGTTTCCTTGTTCTGAATTTTGCCTTGAATAAAATAAGACAAATATTACAGGAAGTTTAAAAACAAACAACCTTTTCTAAAAGCAGAGTTTTTTAAACCGCAACATCCCCTCCAGTGCTGCTGGCTGCGCAGGGGTGGCCGGGACCCGTGGCTGGCAGGAGCTGTGCTCCCAGTGCAGGGAACCAGTGGCTGGATGCGGGTCCTGCTCCCTCTGCTACTGCACATCCGCACCCGGGGGAACGGCTGTGCCTCCAGCTCCCTGTCCAGATGAGCTCTGCGGGGCCAGCTTCTCTGCTGGGCTGAGCACCCCCAGGGGTTTCCCTGGGCCCTGTGGCTGTGGGGGAAGCAGGGTGCTCCCCTTGCTGTGGCATGGTCTGCAGGCTCTCCAGCCCCCCTGGACCTGGCGGTGAACCGTAGCCTCCTAGACCTCATCCGTGGCATTCCCTGCCTCAGCATTACATCCGGGGGGGGGGGGGGGGGGTTCAAACTGCATTTGCATGCATTAAAGAGGCTTCACGTATCGTACAGGGATAGATATTTTGAAAAACAAGATAGCGATGCAAGTGTTGAGCCACTTTATTGGCTCATTCACGTATTAGTGGACGTGGCTCCCGTCCTGCTGTTTGTGCTCAGAATGGATTTTTATTGCTTAATTCCCTGTAAGTGAAGTGGTAGCAAATTGTAAAATCCTATTGCTTAACATGTAGCATTAAGTATTGAACTTGCAAAAGAATCAATTACAGGTTTGGTCACTGATTAGCTTGACTTTTTATGGAATTTAATGCCAAGTCTCATTATAATTCTGCTCTTTAATTCAGGAAATAAAGCACGTGTGAGTGGGATAATGGCTGTGAGTGGCTCTGTTCCAGCTTTCCCGCTGGTGGGATGCTCAATAGTATGCTGCTGGGAGAACCTGCAGAGCCAGTGGTGGGGAGGTGACATCCAAGCCGTGCTGCCTCTGGAGCCTGCTCCCCATCTCCCCATCAGGACAGGGCCAGCCCTGGGGCTCTTTCGGGGTCCCCCAGTCCTGCAGAAGACATGCCTGAGAGTCTGGCTCTTTGTTTCTCTGCCCTGCTTTTCTTGCCTGTGAAGGGACCAGGGGCTGGCTGCATGGTTCAGGACAGGGGCTGCTTCGTGAGCCTGATGCATCTTTACGCATGTCCTTCCCATTTGTCTTGCAATTCCCTGCAGGCTGGTGAGAGGCAGAGCTGCTGAGCTAGCACCTTCCTTGGTGGGAGGCCTTGTAACCTGCTCCCCAAGTACGGGGCAGCATTCCACCTTGCAACCCAGGGAACGGCCCGCAGCGTGGGCATTGCAATCAGACTTTGGTTATTTCATTACTACCAAAGCCTGGGTGCAAAGTAACTTACATTTGGCATCTGAAATACTGATAGGCCCTCAAAGCCTCCTTCCTTGGGGGAAATGGGGTAGGAAATGGCTCCAAGTAGTTTGCAGGAGCCTTTCAGCAAAGGGCTGAGCCAGAGCTGTGCAGCAGAAGACTTGAGCCTTCGTTGGATCACTGGAGTCCATCAAGGACCTTGAAAAGCTCTGTCTGGCTTCTGGTAAAATATCAATGTAATGACTGAGGGCAAGTGAAATATGAGGAGGTATCTGAGCCCAAGTTAAAAATCCTAGCAGAAACATTTAAATCAAACCTTCAAGGAAGGTGGTGCAGAGAGAGCTATGCTTTTCTCTTGGGGATGGGGTATCAGTGCAGCACCCCAGCAGACCCAACAGGGATGGGCCGTGCTGGGGGCAGCCTGCATTTCCCTCCTGGCATCTCTCAGTGCTGCCAGCGAAGGTGGGGAGGGCTTCTGCCAAGCTGCTTTCCCCCTCTTGCTTCTCTCTGACTTGCAGCAGCACTTGTCCTGCACGTGGCTGCTGTTGTCAGTGCCAGCCTCTGTAAAACCCCTCTGGGAAAAGGGCTGTGGACTGTAGCAGGGCAAAGAGGCTTTGCAGCATCTTGGGCCTCCTAATTCCCTGTGTGGGCTGGGGTCCCATGGGGCTGAGCCCCCCACCTCCCCTGCCCTGCTGCTGTGGGCTCGAATCGCCTGCAGCCTCCTGGCTCCCCTTGCCAGTTGCTGCCTTTGCTGATGGACAAGTGCAATTGGATTTCCAAATTACACCAGCCCGGATTAGATTCAATATCCCTTTTCTCTAGCCAGACAACCCTTTAATTCCTTTTCTTTCGATTGCATGGGGACCCTTCCGTGCATTTCAGACCCTTCGGCGGGAAATCTTTGCTGCACGGAGGCTGCCATGTGCTGCCACTGCAATAAACCGGAGACATGGAGCTCCAGCACAAATAGCGGGAGACCAGCAACTTTTCCCTTCCAGCACTGAGATTTCTGGAGACTCCTTCTTGTCTGGCTGAGCTTATGCCCCTTCCAGGAGAAGCTCTGCTAGCATACTAATTTATAGCGTACTTTAGCAGTCCCCCTACATCCTGAGTGAGGATGGTTTGGGAAATTAAAGTTTGTAGGAAATACATCAAAATTCTGATGTCCTCAAGCAAGACATCTGTTTTTCCAGCCACCAAAAGGGAGGCTGTAACTAACTGCAGCGACTTGGGGGTCAGCAGAGAGAGGAGGGGGGGACAAGCATGCTGCCTGGGCTGGGCTGGGGGGCGATGCAGTGCTTGCATCTCAGCGAGGGGGAGGTTTGGTCAGTGCCTGTGGTCTCTTGGCACTGGGAGCATGGTGCGTGCCTGGGAGTCACGTTACACTGTGCCTGCGCTGTGCTGGGCACGTTCCTGGTGCTGGCAAATAATAAATAACGATAATGATTATGAAAGCACTGTGCATGTGCCCCTAGGGCTCTGCAAAAAAACTTTTACATCAAAATCCAACCGGAACATTTTCCCCCTTGTCTAATTCACAAAATATGCCCATAAAACCACTAATTTATCTGTACAAGGGTAATTCCCTAGGTATTTAAACAAAGATTGATAGCTGCTGACTGTATCCCGTCCTAGCAGAGAGTGAGACCCAGTGGAATTCCTGGGACTTTGTGCAAATGCAGAAGCATTTTGGTTTTGCATATTAAAAAATTATTACATGACATGATAGTTACTAGTTGGGATTAAACTCTGTGGTAGGTCTGGTCCTACCCCTAGCTGCGTCTCTGAACTTGCTCATGACATCCCTAGGCTCTGGGCCTGGCTCAGCTCCCGATTTTCAGGAAGGGAGCTGAGAGCAAGCGCTTCTCCCTGTCTCCAGGTTTGACTTTCATATCATGGCTTTTCAATGTACTTAAATCTGCGTGGTGTTTAAAATTCAGCTATGTTTGTTGGAATTCAATTACCCCTGAAGATTACACAAAGATTATCAAAGTTGTAAACAGCAGAATATGCTCAGAGATCAATGAAGCGCAACAAAGACCATATTTAACAGGAGAAATAAAAGTAAGAGCATGCTGGCAAACTCTGACAGTGGAGCGTAATGTCGCATCATCACACTGAAGGTTGGAAAGTAATTGAAATCTATGTTATAGCACAATATATCCCTGCACAGATTTGCAGTCATGGAACACAATTTCAGCTCTAATATCCGAGCAATTCATTTGGTTTAAGCAGACCCAGGCTCTGAGGTGTTCTTATTAAGCATCGGTGCCGAGCACCTGCACAGGTTGCACAGTGGCTGCAGAGCTGCTGCCCATGCATATCCCGGCTTCCCCCCCGCCGCCTTACACCCTCCGCTGGCAGCCTGCCAGCAGCAGAAATGCTTCACTGGAGGAAATTCAGGATTTGGGGCAACAGTATGATTATCCTTAATACAAACGAAGCATCTTGCCATTTTTGTGTGGGTTTTTTTTTTGGTAGGAAGGTATTTTCAGCTCTGCAGCCATGCCCACAGCATCGCTGTGTAAGGCGCTGGGGTCAGAGGTGTGCCAGCTGCCTCCACAGCCGCAGTGTGCGGGCACAGCTGATCCCTGTGCCGGCAGAGCTGCCCTGCTCTGGGGCAGTGCCCTGTCCCGGGGGCAATCCCCTGCCCTGGCAGAGGAGCTGCTGCCTGAAGAGCTTGAGGTGTCTGAGGAGCAGCAGGAGGGACTGAGGGTGCGGGGTCCCAGCTGCCAGCCCTGTTCAGGAGCACGGCTGTCCCCTCTGCCCAGAAGGTGTCTGTTTGCCACGGGGCAGTGGGCCACGGCCCGTGGGACGCCGTGCTCTGTGGGACTCCTTCCCCATGAGCACCCTTCCTTGCAGCACCCCGGCAGAGATCTCCTGCAGCCAGCCGCACCTCCATCATGTTTTGTGGCTTTCCATTGTCATTCTGGAGGCAACGCAGCCAGCTGATTTTTCTTCTCTGTAATATATTGCCACTATAATACCAAGTCTAGCAGAACAATGAACTCTGGAGGATGGAGATACCTTCCTCCTGTTTTGCAAACTAAACATAATTTTTATTTGTGCTCAGATTTGTGGCTGCTGCAGGGGGGAGCGTGGGGCAGGGAGGAGGGATGGCACGGGCCAGGGGCCGGTGCTCCATCCCTGGGTCCTGCCCCACAGACCAAGTGCTCCTGCTCTGTGTGTCCCCAGCAGCATTGAGATTCAGAGGAGGATGCCTCCTTTTGTCAAACACCGCGGGGTTTCAGAAGAAACCCTTCAACCCAGATTAATTACTGTTATCTGTACCCACTGGGGCCGGGTCCACCTGCCTGTCTGCTGCAGCCAGAATGTGCTGAAATTCTCATTCCCTTTTTCCCTTTCTTTCTCTCTCTCTTTTTTTCTTTTCCTATTTACTTCTGCTTTAATCTGCATATTATCATCAGTGCAAAGACCTCTGAAATAACATCTGACAAATGATGCCTATTAAAAAAAAACTCTGCACTGTCCTCTTTCACCGCCTTCCAATTTGGACTAGCACTATAACTATGCATCAATAGACAAGCAATATTATGTTAAGAACATGATAAAATACCAGCAGCTTCATAATGGCAGCAGCCAAATGGTAATTTCTGCTTCAGAAATTGGTCATTTATTTTGCTGGTCTGTTCTTACGTTCAAATTAGATGAAGTTTAATATACTGTAAAATTGAATGTATTCTATCCTTTTCAACAAATATGGCATGTATGAAATGATTTATGGGTCTTACAAACCTTAAAATGTTAAATAATCTCCTTTTTCCTGTGCCTTAAGTCAGTGATGCCAAATAGTTTAAGTACAGAGAAGCAAAACTTTATTAGCTCCCATCCTGATCATCACTTTATTTTGCTGCATTTACAGAGGCAGGAACAGTATTTAACATATTAGACTGAGTTTTAGAAGCAGCCATATTAATTGGTACATTAATTTTACCCTATTAACTGTAATTGGTAGGAAAGCGATTCTTCCCCGGTGAATGTTGTAATTTGTGTTTTAAATTTTTAATAAAGTCATGATGGCACTGCAGATGCCTAAATGAGGGTGCTCTTCTCAGCTCGAACCTCCGGCCACCACTGGGCTCCCCCTGGCCAGTGATCACGGGGCTGCCCCATGGCATCCAGGAGCACCAGCCTGCGGCTTTGTCTCTGCCCAGCATCCTCCCTGGCCTCTGGCTCTGTCCCCCTGCCCATGGTTCCCCTCGGCGTGCCCCTCGTGGGGATCTCAGGTCAGTCTTGTCTGAATCCGTGCCTCCTTCTATGCTTCCCCTACAAGGGGGTCACAGCGTCGAGTGCGATGGGCTGGGTGGGCGTGAAGATACTGCAGGTCTGTGTCCCTCGACCCGCTGCTCGCGAGTCTTTCCGAGGTGTGCACCAGTGGGACAGTGAGGGTGCTAAGGCTTTGGTAACCTCCAGCCCTGACCAAAGGCAGGCGTGCCAGCTGCTCCTTGCACATACAAGCCTTTTCTCTGGCCCCTGCTGTCACCCTTGTGCAGGATCTGTCCCAGCATCGTAACTGTGCACGCTCTGGGTTGCTCCAAGGGCTGACAGAGCTTCTTGCAACACCTTCCAGCTTTGCACACACGAGCGTGCCACATGGCAGAGAGGGCAATGAGATACTCCTGTAGTGATTTGGATGCAGCAGCCTTAGAGAAATCCCTGCTTTCCCTTGAGGTGAGAAGCTTGTCTGAATTTGAGCTGAATCTGATCTACAAGTTGCTTCCCGTGCAGACAAGGATATCAGCTCCTTAATGGCATAAGGAGAAGGGAGACAACCTCACCCCGGCTGACATTGCCCTTCACAAGTGCTGTCCCTGGGCTTCCTGCCAGCCCACGGGCAAAGCTGGCTTGCATGGTCCGGTGTCTCTGATGCATCTTGGAGCATGAGGTCCCTCTGTCTCCGTGGAGCCGAAACAAGCAGGGCTCTGACCCTCCCAGCTGGTGAGCGAGCTGCTCTGCTTGGGAGATGCAAAGCAAGGATTAGCATTCTAGATGGGTTCACTGAAAATTACTAACAATGTGCAAATCCCACCTTGATTTGAAAATAGGCATTTATACCTGTTAAATTCAAAGTTTTCGAGTGTCTTGTGGCATCCGAAGCTTGCAGCAGTAGCTTATGTATATTCAGCTTCCTACAAGGCTGGTGACAGCAGCTTCTCCAAAGCATGGGGAGGTTGTTTTGATGGAGGCTGCCCTCCCCTGCAGGGTATCTGCTTGGCTACGGGTCAGAAAACAATTCCCCTTCCCCAGCCTGACAGCACATTAAACCCTCTCCTAAGGTCTGGCCCCACATCCCAGGGAAATCACTGGGGCGACTGCCCTGGCTGTGGGGTAGGGTGATGGATGATGCAGAATCAGCCAAGGAGCAGAATGAGAGTGACTCCCTCCTGGCTTGTAGTTATTTAAAAACAACTTGTCTCCTTGCCCTTAGCCCTTTCTCTGTTTCCTGATCAGCAGCTTGTCCCTGAGGATAAGCCTCAGAGCAGCACAATCTCCTGCAGTCCTCTGGAGCTGCAGCCCTGTGCACCAGGATAATAGAGAAGCCTTTTATTCTGTTTATTTGCTCTATATAATTTTTCCTGCTCTTGCTGACCCTTCTGGGAAGCGTTCCACCCTTCAGTCTCTCTGCTGGGTGCCAGAATTGTTGAGCTTAGGCTATATTTGCATTTCATATCCTAGTTAAACCAACATCATGAAGGTCAGAACACACTGTTGAATTGGAATAGGCTACAAGACAGCATCCCCCTTCATGGCACAGGGGCAGCGCAGAAACCAGGCCTCCACTCCTGGGGACCACCCGTCGTTGCCCCAGCCCGCTCCCAGAAAAGAGGAAGGGGGCTTCTGCCCCAGGTACTGCCCACCCGAGCCCTGCGGCTAGAGGTGGCTGGGCAGGGGCTGCTCCACTTTGCATCCTCAGGGTCTGCTCGCAGGCAGGCGCTTGCAGAGGCAGGGGCTCAGCTCTGGGGTTTGCAGCCCTGGCTCACAGGTCTAAGGGCAGAGCCCTTCGGTCAGCCCCTGCTCTGGACAATGTGCAGGGGGAACGTGGGGGTTTTTAAGGAAGCGCTGAAGGACAGACTGCCTCGCTCTCCCCTGGGCAAGACTGGCTGCTCCGCCAATGTTCCCGCGCTCTGGGGGCCTCCAGGGCTCTAGGGGCATGGTCGGATGCCTGCTCCCAGCCAGCTCCGAGCTCTGCTCAAGGCAGCATGTGTGCCTCGCACCCTCCTCTCTGCCCCGCTGCTGTGCCATCCCTGATCCCCTTACCGTCAGCCAGGGAGGTTTCTCCGCTTGGGCTGCCCTCGCTCGGACCAACCCATCCTGCAAGCCCTCAGCACGGTGCAGCCATGGCCGTGGACGACAGTCCCCACTGAAGAGGCATGGAGCCCACTTCTGTAAAAGCATATGAGGAGAAATAGGCAGAATGAGACAGAAAATTCAAGAAACATAAGAAGTAACCCTCCTGCTCCCTAAAGGTAGCTGGAATTTATGCCCCATTTCAGAGCATAACCTCAAGGCAGAGATGCTACTGTGCATCTCCACATGTGCACGTGTGTTCATACAAACAGGCTTTAAAAGACAGCAGCTGTACAGAAAACAGAGCTACACTATAATGATTTTTACATCTGTGCACACAGTCTATCTTTCCTTTCATTAAGAAACATTTCTTACGGAAAAGTAGCTGGATTTCTGATGTGAAAAAACAATTCTGCTCAAGACTGAGAGCTGTTTAGAATAAGCGCCAGACACTGTGTGATGGAGACATTGCATGGAGACTTAATGCTGGTCACATCTCTCTTCTCTGCCAGTAAGTCAAGGATGTGTCTTTGCTATTGTATTTGGTGACTCATCTTTCAAATAATCATCTCTGGAAGAATTTCATGCCAAGATGAAAAAATGCCCGGATCCCAGAGGTGCGTGTGTGTGTCCTTCTGTGAGCACAGCCTAGGAGGGAGCTGTGGGGCAGCTCCTCTCGTTCTCCCACACAGGGGGCTGGGGTGGTGGGGGCACGGGCTGGCACGGACCGCTTGCTGGGACAGCACCTGCTTTGGGCACAGGGTGGGGATGGAACGAACACAAATTCTGGCAGGAGGTAGTGCTGCCTTGTTCAGGTCCCACTGGCCGCTATTTGGCTGGAGAACAGGGTCAGGCAGGCACCCCCAGGCCACCAGCAAGCCCACGGCATGGGGCAGCCAGCGGCACTCTGCCACGTCTGCCCATGCCCACCTGCCTCGGGGCTGGAGCCATGACCACATGAGCATCCTTCCAGCACCTGGAGGTTTCCCTCACCCTCGGAGCAAAATATGCAGATTAGCAGAATAAGTGAAGTGCTCTATGCTAATTAATTCAACAGACTCACTGTTCCATAACATCAAACCTACACGAGGAGGATGTGCTGGAATTAGCTTCCCCTGGAAAACACTTCCTCACTGCTTAACAAAAAGTTGCACAAACTTTTAAACACTTAACAAGAAGGTGAATACCAGAGAAGCTGTAGGTGCTGTGTGGGCTAAATCCAAGCATCTGTGCCTACAGAGAGAGCAGGATTCCTCAGTGGCAAGGTAGGGCTCCAGCAGCAGATGCGTGCCTGGTGATGCTGAAATGTGCCAACAGCTTTTTATTTGTAACCCATAAGAAACCTGTAGTGTAAGTGGCCCAGAAACCAGCATAGCCAGGCACCACGGGCTGCGAGTACCACCTCCATCTGCTCCATATCTCATCGGGGCAGCAGCCATATGCATGGTACCGGCAGCACTCTCACAGGGGTGGCAGAGTTGTCCTGCTCCAGGAAGCTTTAAAAGCAAGTCCACAACCTGAAATGAAATTCAGTCCTGAAACATGTCTGTCTGGGCTGCTCTGTGATTTAGCAGGGATAAAACAGCCCTTAATGTGAGAGAGAATATAACATTGTGTGTCTTCATAAATAGTGGGAGCACACTCAAATGCAGAAGTGTGCAAGAACCATCCTGGGACACTGCTTCTCTCTGCTGCCTTCCAGCTGTGTGGCTCCTTCATCTTCTCCTTCTCCTGTTCCTTCTGTGCTGGGATACAGGCAAACACCTCCAGTGCACTTGGGTCTGTCTGGACCTAGACTGTCCAGTGCTTGCCAAGGGAATCCGAAGGGAACTGCAAATACCACCTGAGAGCCCTACCAGAATGACTAATGGGGCTGTGGGTGCTCTCCAGAACACAAAAGAGTAAAGCCCCGCAGCAGGAGCATTTGCTATCACCTGGGCACAGCTGGGAAGAGTGGATGGAAAAGACTGCTTCAAAAGCACGGAGAAAAAGGCTTTAGCAGAAACGATTTGACAGTTGCAATCAGGCCAAGAACTGAAGGAACTAAGGAAAGAAAGATGCAGTTGTGCAGAGGAGGAAAGGTAGCAGGCACTACACAGCTCCTAAGATATCCTCTGTATGAGCACACACATTTATATCTCCAGAAGTCCTACATTCCTGCAGAGATCACTAGGCCAGCATGAGCACAGGGCTGTGAGTCTGTTATTTGGCCTGGCTCTTTGATTATATATTCAAAATGCAGAAAACCTTTCCCACCTGAAAAATGGGAATGCCACCTGACTGAGGCCAATGGTGCAACACTACACAGAGGGGCGATAGAAAGCTGCAGTTCCCAAACTGGCTGTGTGGCACACGAGGTGCATGGGCACACAAGAAAATCCTAAAAATGCCCGTGCTCTTGCAAGGCATGGGCTTTAATGGGAAGGCTGCATCTCTATCTATAATGTCCTCCAAGGAGGTGCAGTTCAGCTTGTTCACAGCACAGGAGGAAGAGTCTCCTCTGCTGCAGGGTTTGAGTCAACACTGAGTCTGTCTCTTCTTCTCCAGCACTGTGTGCTCGTTTCTACCTAGCACCCTCATGAATGCCTGACCTGTGCGTGTTACAGTCATGACTCCAGCTCATATTGCTGTGTAGCTCTTGTTTTCTGTGTTTACAATAATAAAGTGGATGCTGCAATTTTTGACAGGACCTATGGCTGCCTTTCTGGTTTGAGAGCTCTGCTGCTGCAAACAGAGCAAGACAGATGGACAAGCCAGTGGCATATGCCATTCCCTCTCTGAGTTGCATGAAAAGACATTTTCCCTAATAGAATGGGGATAAAACTCAGAGTTCTCAGGGCATTAGAGTATATCTAATGTATGTCTCTGGGAACACGGGCTTGGTTTTTTTTTTTCCTTTTTGAGAGTAATGCTCATATTGTAAATCTAACAAATCTACTTTGCCACATAAGTTGTCATACCTGGAAGGAAAACACTAGACTTACAATTTTATTATTAAATCTTGCTAGAAGAAAATGTTAGTTAAACTGTTTTTCTATCGTCTTACACTGTAGAGCTGGCCCCTGACCAAATGGATGAGCTGAGTATTTGCTGCTGTGTATGCACTCCAGCTTAGGAGCTGTAGCTCTCCAGAAACTGCAAAGTCCCTCTCAGCAGGACCTCCTCTTCTGTGAACTCTGACAGATTGTGTGAACTGGAAAGCGGCCAAATTGCAGCCCAGATAAAGAGAGCCTTTTTGCATAGTCACTAATGAACTGTCTTTGCAGACTGGTATCACGCTGGGCGGAGGCTGTTGTGCCAGTGTTTAGGATTAAGAAATTGCCACAGCTGGCTCAGGAGATGCAGTGGGCTTTCAAGACAAAGCAAACTTCTAAACAGTAAACCTTTGCTAGATAGTAAACCTTTGCTAGACAAACAGGTCAGCCCACAAAGGGCAGCCAAAATCGTTGGTGCTTGGGCAAAACAACGTAAATTGCTCAACCTCCTTCAAGGAGATCATCTGCTGAGAGTGGCTCATCTTCATCTGCCAGGCCTTGTAGTCACAGTACTCCAGCGGCACCCATTGCCCACAAGGGGTTTCGAAGCCATGGGGCAGCGTGGAGCAGACAGTCATAGTGTTGAGAAATCAAATTAAATTAGCAGGAATTAACTGTGATGAGACACTTCTTTCCAGGGAGACTGGGAACACTGAGGAAATGGAGCACTTCTCCACCCTCCACTGCGGCGCTTGACCAGGGGAGAGATTTCTGAGGCAGGCACATCATCCAGCCCTCCAGTGTGGAGCCAGCTGAAGTCCAACCCCTTCCTGGGTTTTACCCCCGGCTCCTGGCCTGCTCAGCAGGGACAAGCTTGGAGGCAGCGCAGCCTCTGGTGCTTTCTCAGCTTCTGCAGCTGGCCTCCCTCAGGGCCTGTCCATGCAGGTCCTGTCCAGGCAGGGCTTGTCCGTGCAGGGCTTGTCCATGCAGGGTCTGTCCCTGCAGGGCTTGTCCGTGCGGGGTCTGTCCGTGCAGGTCCTGTCCATGCAAAGTCTGTCCGTGCAGGGTCTGTCCCTGCAGGGTCTGTCCGTGCAGGGCTTGTCCGTGCAGGGTCTGTCCATGCAGGTCCTGTCCGTGCAGGGTCTGTCCGTGCGGGGTCTGTCTGTGCAGGGTCTGTCTGTGCAGGGTCTGCCTGTGCAGGTGCTGTCCATGCAGGGTCTGTCTGTGCGGGTCCTGTCCGTGCAGGTGCTGTCCATGCAGGGTCTGTCTGTGCGGGTCCTGTCCGTGCGGGGTCTGTCCGTGCAGGATCTGTCCATGCAGGTCCTGTCCGTGCAGGATTGGTCCATGCAGGATCTGTCCATGCAGGTCCTCTCTGTGCAGGGTCTGTCCGTGCAGGATCTGTCCATGCAGGGTCTGCCTGTGCAGGTGCTGTCCGTGCAGGGTCTGTCCGTGCGGGGTCTGTCCCTGCAGGGTCTGTCCCTGCTGGTCCTGTCCATGCGGGGTCTGTCTGTGCAGGGTCTATCTGTGCAGGGTCTGTCCGTGCAGGGTCTGTCTTTGCGGGGTCTGCCTGTGTAGGTGATGTCCATGCAGGGTCTGTCTGTGCGGGTCCTGTCTGTGCAGGGTCTGTCTGTGCAGGGTCTGCCTGTGCAGGTGCTGTCCATGCAGGGTCTGTCCGTGCAGGGCTTGTCCATGCAGGGTCTGTCTGTGCGGGTCCTGTCCGTGCGGGGTCTGTCCATGCAGGATCTGTCCATGCAGGGTCTGCCTGTGCAGGTGCTGTCCGTGCGGGGTCTGTCCGTGCAGGGTCTGTCTGTGCGGGTCCTGTCCATGCGGGGTCTGTCCGTGCGGGGTCTGTCCGTGCCGGGTCTGTCTGTGCGGGTCCTGTCCGTGCGGGGTCTGTCCGTGCGGGGTCTGTCTGTGCGGGTCCTGTCCGTGCGGGTCCTGTCCGTGCGGGGTCTGTCCGTGCAGGGTCTGTCTGTGCGGGTCCTGTCCGTGCGGGGTCCGGCTGCCAAGGTCTCTGCAGCAGCCGCGCTCGGCCGCTGTGGCAGGGCACAGCCCGGGCTGGCCGGAGCAGAGCCCCTTTGGCCGGCGGGCGGGGTGGGCTGCCCGGGGCTGGGCCGTGCTCCGGGTCAGCCCTGGGGCTGGGGTCGAGCACAGGGAAGATGCTGACCCCCTCCTTCCCTCCCTGCTCTGCGCTGGAGGCTGCGTGCCCTGCTCCTCTCAGGGAAGGCCGTACCGGGGTGCCATCTAGTGCCAGACCTGCCCGGCCGTGCGGGACGCTGGGGGGACACGGGTGCTGCTGCCCCGGGACGTGGCGAGAGCAGAGCACCCACCTCTGTGGGACACAGGAGCCCTGCAGCTGCAGTAGCGAGCTCTCGCGGAGGAGGTGGGAATCCTTTCGCTACCTCCCATAGCATGGCCGGGATGCGCTGCATGGTCATGGACCGCGCTCCCTTGCCTCCCTCAGCAAGGATAGAAATGATGGCAGTGCGTCCTGGGTGCAGAAGGCAATGGCTGCTTTGTCTCATGGTCATACACAGGCTCTCCCCGCCGTGCGGGATCTCTGCCCGGGGGTTATCCATGGCCCGTGTGCCTGGCCCTGCCGAGGGCCCCAGACCCCCCCGCTCTCAGACCCCCTTTCTGCTGCAGACAGAGGGGGCTGAGCATGGCCTGCTCCTGGCAGACCGAGGTGCTGCCGGGAGCCCGGGGTGACTGTGCCCCTGGTGTCCCCAACACACACTGGGGTTGGGGCACAACAGAAGCGGGGTGGGTGAGAGTGCCCGTGCACGGCAGAGCCCCTGGTTGTTGGGTCTGCACACGCTAGGTATGGCTCCTGCTGTGAGCAGCCTGTCTCTGCCAGAGCCAAGGCCACAAGCATCATTTCCACAAGCAGGAGATTCTGGTAAGAGAGGAAACAGCTGGGCTCTGGCCAGTGAAACTAAAAGCCACAGGTCACAGACACAGTGAAAAACCTTAAAAATATTACTCAGAGGCACCAGTGTCTAGGGAATTGTCATGTGAATGGAAAGATTCCCTGAAAAAAACTGGATTTGTTAGAGGACTAGCTGTCGGCTGGTTATTCGGCTCAGATGGAATCCTTCAAGAGGGGAGTGTGGTCACCCTCAGTGACCTGTGTATTCCTCACTCGTTTCATTAACTGCAACTTATTCTGCAGGTAGTTTTCTAAGATAAGGGCAAAAATCATCCATTAGCTTTCCCTCATTAAACTAGGGCTGGACCCCAGCTGAGTCCAGCTGCTTGGCAAGGCTGAGTGCTGTGCAGGGTCCCTGCGGAAAGGATGACAGTTCCCAGGGAGGGACACCAGAGCACCAGCCGACCTGCCAGGAGCTGGGCTGGTGGTGACTGTGGCAGCCCGGGGGGAGCACGGCTGGGCCGGCACCTGACAGGGCAACGCAAGCTGCCCTGGCAGTACTGCCTGGTGCGCTTACAGCTTCATAACCCCTTGTCTCCTTCTGGGAAGTGTCTCCCTCTGCCACTGCCATGCTTCGGTTTGCCTCTGCTAACAAGGGGCTGCAAGCCTGGCAGCTCTGTTGTAGCTGCCGCTCAGGTGCCCAGCCAAAGCACCAGCCCCCGCTTGCTGCACGCTGGCCCCACAGACTCTCAAGACAAGCTTTGAAGGATGCTTACACTATTAATGGGGTGTATTTATAACTGTTTATCTCTGTCACTTGGGTGGAAAATTGCCAGATGTGTCGTTTGCCTTCATTACACAGACATCTCTCGTGTTATCTGGATCAGTGCTTTTAAGCGGTATGTCACTGCCAGGGAAAAGCTCATTTCTTCTGCGTCGTGTTGATGTTTGTGGGATCTGCCTTAGAGAGTATGGAGAGCAACATCCTCGAGGCAAGTCTCCGTACAGGACAGATCTCTGTCCTCCGCTGCTCTGGATATTGGTCTTGTGGAAGGAAAAGGGAGCTGAAAGCCTCCTAACTGGAGCTCTAGAGCAGCCAAGGCTGCCTGGGTTGGGCACTGCAGCCTCGGAAAGCAGTACCCTACCCCTTGGGCCGGCTTGCCGGGGCCAGCTACAGGCTGGCTCCATGCTGCAGGGCCCGGCTGGCTCTGGGCAAATGCAGCCAGGCACAGGGAGGATGGGTGGAGTGGCTGGCACAAAGCAGGGCTGTTGCAGCCGGGGTCGGCTGGCAGGAGAGCAGCTGCCCTTTCCCAGGGCCACGATGTGCTCAGCTGCCACGGTGCCAACACCTCTGGGGCAGGGACCACCCTGGGGCTGCGTCCTGTGCTCCAAGACAGATTATAGTGCTTGCCGCTACTTAAGGTTGCAGCATTAATTGCCCTTCTTGACAGATGTAAAGTCCAAACGGGTGCACTATCTCAACACAGAAACTTCTGTAACGATTTCCTGGAATTAATACCATGTGCCACCTACCGCTGCTTTGGAGGCATCAGGAAAGCCACCTGACAGGGCTGTTCACCAGCTGTGAGAAGTGGTCAGGAGCAGCATGGGGATTCCAGCTGGGCACGGGGTCCTGGAGAGCACAGACACCCCATGTGCAGGAGAGGCAACTCAGAGTCATGCAGATACCCGTTCCAACACAGAACAAGGGAGAAAGATAAGAATGGCTTAAACAGAAAGAAATTGCCTCCAAATAAAATGTTTTTCCTCGTTTCCCATGATACAGTGAAATTTCTTCACGGCCAGATAGTCAGAGTAGAGTCCATTACACTCCACGCTTTTTGCCTTGAAACATAAATAGCTGCATATCATAGAAGTGTTTGTTATGAGGAAATGTGTATGCTAGAAAAAGTTAGACATTAAATCATTATTTCATGCAGAAAGATATTGCTAAAGGGAGAGGATTACTTACTATATTAATTCTGTCCTTCAGCTACCCGTACATCTCTCTGCACATAATGACTTTAGTCACAAAATGTATTGTTGAAAAAATCCCGGTTCTTCTCAATTCCGATTTCCTCGGAGACTGTGCACACAGTGAGCCCTCCCTCCCAGCCCCGTGCCCAGGCACAGCACTGGGCGCAGCGGGGCAGCCCACCTCCCGGGCAGCCCACCCTGGGGCAAAGCGCAGGAGAGGGCTGCAGAAGGGCCCTCAGTCCTGCCTCTGAGGACAGGGAGAGGGGAGGGGATCCAGTGGCTGCGGACCTTTTCCTTCCCTGCACAGCTGCTGGGGGACAGGGGATGCCTACCTCCATCCGAGGGGCTCCTCGGCTGCGCTGAGGCGATGCCTACCCTAACCGTGAGCCAACAAACCAGCCTTTGCCTGCCAACACAGGAGCTGAGCACAGGCTGCACAGCCTGTCCTGCAGCTGGTGAGTTAGCAGCAAATAAATGTCGTCTTCCCAGTGGCTGAGGTCTCTTAGCTGTCCGCAGCCCCCGCTGTTGAGGCTCCCAGCCTGGCACAAGGCAAAGCCTTGGCCACTGTCCTCTGAGGGTGCCACATCCCACAGAGCTCCTTTGCTGGGGTGTCTGGCGGATCGTCTCTGACATGGGTGAGACATCCCCTACCCCACCCAGAGCAGCCATGGGGCTGGGTGCTGGTGGCACAGGGAGCTCTCTGCATTATTCTGCAAACCCTCAACATCTTTCTTCTCTGCCATCTTAGACCATCACTAGGTTAGAGCAGAAATTCCTGTTAAGCTGTAGGTAAATCCTTCCTTTCTGAGCTGGCAGCCTCTACCCTTGCATGGAGTGCATATGGACAAGTGCTCATATCTATTGGGCTATTAGACCTTGTGTTACACCTAAAAATTTCCAAAATACCTCTGTTGGTGGTATAAAGTAATAGTGAAGTGACCCTCAAATTATTTCTTCTGATTTCAAGTCTTTTATCTGAAGTTGGAAGAGCTTCTTAACAGGCATCAAGAATCTTCTAATCAGATTTTTTTTTTTCCAGCAAATGACTCATGGAGGGATAGTTTCTGAGGTCAGCAAAACCAAAAAAAACTGAGCAAAAGGCACCACAAAGCCTGGGGAGGCAAGAGTATTGGTTTGTTTTGATGCTTCTGCCTGGAACCACTGGCACATCACAGCCTGTTGGCACAGGGTGCAAAAGCCTCCTCACCGCACCGTGCAGGGGTCACAGGCACCCGGCACTGTGCCAAGAAGGCAGCGGCAGAGAGCCGGGGGCTGGAAAAAGGAGTTTATTCATGCTGACAAAGCTATAACAGGTCATTGTGGGTTTGCAACCTGGCCAGCTAAATAATCCCCATGTTGCTCTCCTCCCAGGCTCGGGTGTCAGAGAAAAACTCTTTGTTCCAGTATGTGAAAGCTGATGGCTGGAGCTCTTGCCTGATGTTCCGGTTTCCCGTATTTGCTGATGTAGATGCAGAAAGCTCAGTGCTGCACACCGGATAGGGAAAAGCAGTAAGCAACAGGGTCTTATATCACCATCTAGTATGTCATCCTTATTCAAAGGGCTCTGTTTGAAATCTGGCATTGGCATATACAGAACATGTTGCATCTTTGCTGGTACCTCTTCAATCTGGTTTGCAAGACATCCTGGAGGATGTGACCTTGGAAGGCAGGCAGAATATCGAACCTGCATAATAAGAGCATCTCTGCATCGGTGGCAGCCTGTTGGGTACAGGGCAGTTAATAAATAATGAGGATGTCAAAGATAACAGCAGGAAAGTGGGAGCGGGTAACAGCTTTGCAGCCAGCTTTCTGACAGCCGCCTGGCAATGTCCAATTAAGAGGCGTGCACTGCCGCTCAGCCCAGTGCGGAGCGTGTCCGGCGCCGGCACGAGGGGTGTCGTGATGCCGGCACCAGCGCAGCCTGCAGCACTGCGTTTGCAGCATGCGCTCCCAAAGGTGGAGGGAGCAGGCAAGCGCTTTGCAGAGCTGCGCCGGTCTTCTGGGGAGCAAATCCATGGAGGTAGCAAAAGGTGCCCGGCTACGGTGGTGGAGAGACAAAACAGCAGCGGATTGCCAGGAGGAGTGATGCTCGCTGGCCCAACATGAAGGGGTGTGCAAAGGGTGGCGGAGCCCTGCACGGAGCAGGGGAAGGAGACATTGCAAGAGACAGGTGGATCTGTCTCTTCCAATGTGGGACTCGCTTTCTCAGGGCTAGCAAGAGAGGAACACATTGGCCCTGGCCCGGTGCAGGCACTGCTGGGGCAGCTCCTCGGGGTTACGGTCCCTGCTCACACAGGTGTTTTTTTCAAGGGCTCAATTATATCATGCCACAATTCAAATATTAGGAATCTGACTACATTTGAGGTGTAATTGATCTTGTGATGACTTTTTAAACATCTGGTAAGAGGGGACTGCTTTCCAAACAGCAAAATCTACACCAAAATGATCTTGATTTGAATAATAAGTATTCCATCCTTGTTTGGTAAATATACCCAGTGTTAATGGTGCTTAATGGTGCCTGTAATTGGTGTCTAAAGTTATTTAAAAGTAAATTTACTAGAAAATAATTAGCAATTTTATAGTTCACTACTTCCTAATTTTGTTGATAAAAGTTTTTCAGTGGTTTTTATCAGATGACACAATAGGGCCGTGCTGTGAAATAGGTTTTTTCAAACTAGCAGGAAATTATGCACACAAAATAAGATAAAAAAATTTTCCCCCTAATTTCTTTGCCTGGCAGCCAGCCCTCTCTCTCCTTTTATTACCCACTGATTTATCCTTAATCAGCAGGAAGTGAAACTTCCCAGGCATTGCTCAGGGATTTGTTCTTTGTGACCTTGGGAGGTGCACCCTGAGCTGTGAGGCCAACGAGGAAATCTGCCCCCCACGTCAGGGACAATCCTGCTGTGCCCCACCGGAGGGGCACATCATGCTGCCCCCCCACCGCAGGAACAAACCTGCTGTCCCCAGCTGAGGCAGTCCTGGGTCTGGGGGCCAGTGGCTGGTCCCTGCCAGCAGAGGAAAGCGGGGATTGTGCTCTCCATGGGTCCCTGACCTGATGTCATGCAGGACATCTCTGGGGATGCTGCCCAACGGGTTGGAAACTCCCCCATGCCTGCGACCCTGCAGGCTGGGTGCTGGCCCAGGCAGTCCTGGTCCTGGTCCTGGTCCCGGTCCCGGCTGTGGCATGCGCCTTCCCCTGGCCCTTTTGGCACCCGTGGGGCCGCATCCTGCGGAGCAGGTCAGAGCAGCTGCTCAGGGCTGGGCTGGCTGGTGGCAGGCCATGGCCAGTGGCCATGGGTCTGCCACTTGCTGGGTGTTGGTGCTGCTGGCGGGGCTGGGAGAAATGGAGCAGAGAAATGCAGCTGCTACAATGTTTTATTGTTAGTGCTGTGGGTTCAAGTGTTCAGTTCAGGATTTTCATACTGTTCAGGTACAGAGTGACACCGACAGACAGAGACGCGTTTGGGAGGAGGCGACAGCACAGCAGTTTGGTTTCAGAAAAGATTAACTCTCCATTTCCAGTCTCTGAACCATAAAGTACCAGCTTTTCCAGAACAATGAATCACCCAGTCTGTGTATAAAATTAAATATAATTTATGCTTTGTTAATTGAAATCAAATACAAAATTCAATTTCCTGTGTATTCTAATGCTGACATTTGAATAGTTTAAAAAAAAAGTGTTATTAACCTGACTCACTCTCATTTGGCAGGCCACTCTCCGGCCAGATAGAAAATAATTCCCCTGTCAAGCCCCTGCATTAGCATGGCAGACACGGGGTGCATTTCAGAAAAACAGAAAAGAGAATAAATGACCCCAGAGGCCCCCCCTGTGCCACCCGTGCCCCCCACCCGCCCCCCAGGGTGGGTGGCTGGCACGCTCCGCTCCCTTCCAGCGCTGCGAAGGGGCTGGTAGTGCCGCGGTGGCCCCTGGGGAGGGGAGTGGGTCCCGTCCCATCGTGCTGGGGCGGTCGGTGTCCGTGGGGCAGCCGCTCAGAGGCGGAAGAGTGGGGCCTCCTCTGCCACCAGGCGCTTGGTGGCTCCTCCCAAGCTGGAGATTGCAGCCAATATAAAAAATAAACCTCTGAATATATGGCAGAACGAACGGGAGCGAGAGTCCGGGGCAGGCGCAGCACCTCCCACCACCCGCCCCGCTTCTGTAAACCATCGGGTGGCCCCTCCTGGGGGGCCCGGGGGCCAGGGCCGGCTGTGTCCTGCTCTGGAGCCCTACGCTGGGAGCCCTCCTGCAGGACCCTCCTCTGCATCCCTGCTCCAGGGCCTTGTTCCAGCTCCAGGACTGAGCCCCAGGCGCAACTGTGCTTCATCCCACCGCAGGACGGACGCTCCGGCCCGGCCCCGCCGCACGCCATGACCTCCCTAAGGGGGTGCTTCATTGGGTCGTAATTCTCAGACAAACATGCGTTTTCACACCTCCTGTCCCTCCAGTGAGGGGCACGATGAGAAGAGTGACGGTGGCTTGATGGCAGTCGGGGACCAGAGGCTCTTCCAGGGAGAAGCCAGCCCGAGCACCCAGGGAGACAGACACAGGGCAGTGCTCGGGCCGGACCAGACCAGACCAAGGCTGGGGTGGGCAGGGAGACCGGCTGGCTGGGGACAGGGGTTCTCAGGGGCTCTTTCAAGCTCAAGGAGACCTTGCTTAGTGAAGACCTGCTCCTGGTTAAGCCGTGGATGGGGGCTGAGAGAGTCCAAGCTTTCGCCACAAAGGCAATGCACAGTGCCACGCTGATGGCCCTAACAGCTGGGGTTGCGTGCAGCTGCCAACCTGCCAGGTCCCAACCAAGCCGTGACCTGGGATGGTGTCCTGCCGGAGCCAAGCCCCTCCGGCAGGCAGCCAGGGCCGCCGGTCCCGCCGTCTCCATTGGCAGGCTCTGCTCAGCACCGTCAGGGCCAGCCCGCTGCAGCGTCGGGGCTGCAGCATGCTGGGAACAGGCAAACATTTCTGGATATCCCTCTGGTGAGGAGCCTGGACACTGGGCCTCAATAAGCCCCTCAACCTCCAACTGAATCCAACGAGCTTGCACCAAATTGTGTAACAACAGTTTTCACTTAGGATCTGATCTGACATTTTAATAATGTGTGAAACACTGTAAAATTATTCCTATTACATACTTCCAATTTTCATGTAATAATTTCAGGATTTGTGGGACTGTGAAAAGCTATGTTATGTCAGGAGCTGTTTTTAAATCTAATCAGGCTAATAGGAACTGACGTGACGTTAGCAGGGACCTTGCGGTGCCCCTCCAGCATGGCCCATGGTGTAAATTTTCCAAATGGCTTCAGCTCTTTTTCATCCACTCCAAGGCACCAGCACCACTTCATGGCATAATGAACCACACAACAGGCCATGAAACTCAAAGCAGGTTCAGCTTGTTACACAACGTAACAGTGATTTCATTTGGTTAGCTGAATCAGCAGGGATTTCTTGCCACCTTAATCAAAACTGAGTCTTGGTCCTCCCACAGCGATCTCATGCTGCATCTCTCCTGCTTTCCAACAGCCAGGGACCCACCTGAAAGGGGACAGGGGACTCACACACAGCTATGCTCCACCAGGGAGGCATTCTTACCACTCGTTAAAACAAAGAAAGCGGCCAGCAATATTTGAGTGCCCTTAGAAATCACCCATGTGAAGGGAACATTTCAGCAACAGGAGATCTGCATTCTTCCTTTTGTTCCCTCTCTTTCTGTTTTTCTCTCAGTAATGGAGATGGAAACAGCGCAGCTGTGTCAAAGTGCTGCTGGCCTGCTCTCCACTGGTTCCAGCATGCAGCTCTCATCACGTTGCTGGAGGATCCAGTTGGGATATGGGTTTATTCTACAGTTTCTACCAGGATTTGCAAATTTGGTTGACGTGGTCATTTCCACTAGAAAGCACACATTTTTTGCGCAGAGCAGTACTCACCCTGGGAATTAATTGCTCTTTTGTAATTCTGAAGTAAAGATGAAGGCTGCTTCTCCATTTTGCAAACCTGGCTGTCAACAGCAAGCAGCAGAGCTCTCGTTTTCAAGGTGCAAATGAAGGGCAGTGCCAGACGCTCCGACAGTCAGCCCTGCCCAAACCCTACGCTGGGGCTGTCCCCCATACCTCTGCCCTACAGTCAGCCCCTCGGTTCCCACCAGGAACGCCTGGCTCCAAACCACGGAGCAGGGCACAGCATGGCCTTGCTGGGGGGTGCTGCATGGGCGCACGTGGCTCCACAACGCACCTCAGCAGCCTGGCTGGGCGGTGAGACCCCTGCTCACTCCAAGCGGATGCCTGGGAATGGCCTTCGGTACGGCTTCCCGGAGGAGCGGGGGAGTCCAAGGGAGGCCCCGGTTCTGATCTCACTGAGCAGCCCAGCAAAGCAGGAACGACTCTCTTCCAACAGTGGCGATACACCCATCAGTCAGAGGAGAATTGGGCCCAGGTGTTTTGTGGCACTTGGTAAATACTAGTTTTAGTGCAACAAGTAATTGAAATGTCTGGTGCAAATGAAGTTTCTGTACATAGTTCCTTTGCAGCATAACTGGCTTTATTCCTTCCACACACAAATGCCAGTGTGCATGTGAATGCACGTGTCCTGAATTTACCAGATCTGATGCTGCTGTCTGGGCAAAACTAACAGCCAGGGCAGGAGAAATCAAATCTATGGGTTTTTCCCGGTGTTGCGGGGTTTTGTGAGCCACCCTCCCGCTCAGCTAGCCATGGCAGGTGGTGCTGGTCCTGCCTGCCTGGCTGCAAGGGGGACATCAGCAGTGAAATGTCAACACGAAGCATCCCATCACCCTGAGGAACCCTGCTCCCTCTGCCTCCTCCTCCTCCCACCCACCCCCTGATCCCCCTCAGCATCACAGGGGGGAGAGCCCAAATGCAACCCCAGGTGATGTGCCACTAAGGTTCCAGAGCTGGAAACGCGGGGCAGCTTTGGCTGCAACCCTAACAGCGCAAGAGTCTTGTGCTCACAAGGCTGAGCCTCTAGCCCCGAGTGACTTTTGGGTCTCTAATGATGATTTGCATCTCAAAAGAAAATAACCTTTTTCCTGATTTCATGGTTCTACTTATCACTTTCTTCCTGCTCCCACTGGAAATCTTGGCCTGTCATTTGGTAAAACATGACATTGAAGGGTTTGTAAAACTTCCGCAGTCTGTGTATGACGTCTGGGTCTATTTTGGGGTGAGTTCGACCCTTGGACTTGCCCAAGCACCGGGGAGCACTGCTGTCCTCTGGCTTCTTTAGACAGGGGAACCCCTTGGTTTTATTAAAATAAAAATGTTTCTCTGTCACAATCCTCTTGAGGCCTAAGAAGTCCTGGACCTTAGCCATTTCCCCAGCTGGGTCAGTGATGAGCCTCTCGCCACTGACAAAAAGGATTTGGGAGAGGGGGAAGTACTGGAGCCAGTTCTCCAAGTGCAGGGCATAGATCCCGATGCGGATTGCGCTCCAGGAGGCATCGATCAGCCCCAGGGTCCGGTTCTTGAAGGCCAGCACCTCAAAGGTGGGGATCTCTGGCTTCTTGGAGAGCGTCTGCGTGTAGTCCGAGATGGCCCGTGTGACTGGGTTTCTCACCACCACGATCAGCTTCGTGTCCTTGGCCATGGAGTGAATGCGCCTGGGGGCCTCGTTGGTCACGAAGTAGCTGGGGGTCTTCTCCATGGTGATCTGGCCGTCCAGCGTCTTGGGCATCACGTTCCTGCACAGAAGCAGAGGACGGGTGGTTAGCAAGGTGCCAGGCATGGCCAGACACCTCAGTGTCCCTCCTGCCCCATGCAGGTGTTGTCGGGATGTTCAGAAGGAGGGATGCTGCCACACCTGTGGGACCCAGGGACCAAAGCACTTCTGGCTTTGTTTCTTCTCGGACCCTGGACATGGTGGGCACCTGAAGTGTTAAATCAGCCTTGGTAACACATTATACAGTCAATTCGCCATAGGCATATGTAGACAAAAGTTAATTGACAATAAACCTGTACAATACCTGTCTGTTCAGCAAGCCATCTGCTTCCATTTGCTCAATTAAGCCTATTCACTTCAGAGCCTTGTACCAGAGTGGTGCAGTTAGGATTACACAAGACCTTTTTGTTATGATGACATGCTTTTAAATGTCTCAGCTAATAAAACTTAATACAGAATAAGATCCCTTGCTTCTAGTACAATAATTAAATTTATTTACTATCTTGTGTGTGAGAAAGAATGACTTTTCTTTTATCTCTAATTCACATGCTCTGTCAATAATTAATTGCTGCTGGGTTTTGAGCTTCCTGTGCAAGCACTTTTATTAGCCAAAAGGAATTTGCCTACTGGATAAATTAGCATGTAGCAAGACTTTCCTGGATAGCATATTACCATATTGTAAAATGAAACTGCAGCAAGATAGCATTTATATCTAAGAAAATGAAGAGGTAAATGCTTGTCCCAGCTGCCCCCAGTTAAAGATTATCATAGCAAGCCGGAAGGTATTAAATGATGTCCCTGCAAGAGCATTACAGCCTCTTTCACACCTCCTCGGCTGCCGAGTGCTGGAGAGGCTGGAGGGCAGTGCCACGAACCAGGCAGCTACCCCCCTCCTGCTCCTGCACACACCGTGGCCGTGGCCGTGGCCAGCCCTAGCCCTGCCGCCGTGCCCCCTGCCCCCAGGGCTCCACTCTGGCATCTGCTATGTCACCTGCAATAGAGATGCCCGAGTGGGAAACGGGCTGGATCCCAAAAGCTGCGGAACACCCGCCTCGCCGGCCAGCAGTGACCCCGTGCAGGCGCTGACCCGTGCAGCGTGGGAGACGCGCTGCCAACCCTCCCCCCCGCCCTTTCCCAGCACCAGGTGAGGTGAGACAACGCAGGAGGCCACGGAGCTGCGGCAGCTGCGTGCACAGCCGCGTCTGCCGGAGCGCGCCCATCCAAGGCTTTCTGTACCCACAGTGTACCTGTTCAAAGGTTTTACAGGCACAGTATTGGCTGCTTCTTAAGTGTGTTTTAACAATATTTTTATCTTAAGCTTCTCCAACACTTGTACCTAGGCACACCCACACGAAGCAGTTTAACCTGTTGTTGACTAATGTGAAGATGGGGTCCCTGATGGTCCTGCTGCCTGGGAGGAATGAGGAGGAGCGGTGTCACTAATCGCGGGAAGCACTTGCGGCAGTGGCCAGGTCTTCTGCAGCAGACACGGAGGATGGCGATGCTCGGGGTCTTACAGGATTATCCCTTCATATTGCAACTATTTTTAGTACCAACATATGGTGAGAAAACAATGTGAATAGGCTGGAAATGGTTCTGTAAGAGCACCTTGGGCACTGTCGACCGCAGCGATGCTGACGTCAAACCGCCGAGCCGCGGGAAACAGCCATTTCAGGAATTACGCAGCTGAAGTCTGCAAGCAGAAGTGGCTGTCAGGCAAGGCCCAGCTAGATTTGCCTGTCAGTGTTGCCTCGTCTTTGTGACTGCTAAATGCATCAGCTTGCTTTAAACCTCTCCGTAATTTGTGTATTTACTGCTGGTGTAATCCATCCAGCTGGGCTTGTTTTGCCAAGATGCTGCTGGAGGAGGTGCTGGGTCTCCTGTCAAGGCAAGAGCAAAGGCGGGTTTGGTGCTGCCACAGGGCTGCTTGCGCCTTCAGCATTTTTGGGTGAAGAGGCCAGCAGGTCCCATGGCTCCCCCTCTCCTGCAGCCAGCATCTTTCCTGTTGAAAAATCTCTAGCTGAGTCCTGGCAATGGGGGTTTGCGGGGAGCCGGGCTGCAGGACTCCAGCTCACCAGTTTCAGGGCCAGCATGCCGGTGGCCAGGCCCTGCCAGGGAGCTCGTCCCTCCAGCGTCGTGCCCTGCCAGAGCTGCCTTCCCAACATGGTGGGGTGTCTGCAGTCCTGCCTTCTGCCCGGAGCACTTTGGTGCTTTGTCCTTGCCTTGCATCAGCCATTTGAGTAGCAGTGATACACAAGGAGCATGGATCAGGTGCAATGATGCATGCTGAGGTATTTTTCCTTTAAGAAAAGCCTGAACAAATTAAGAGGCATGCAAGCACTTGCGGACTGCAGATGCTGCAGAATTACAGACTGGCTTTCCTGGGGGGGATCCAGCACCCGGCTTTAACAGCCCTGTGGGAAGGAAGCATCTTTTATGGCTATCCACATCACAGCAAGGCCACAGCGTGATCAGGGATTGAGATCTCAGGTGCCCACTGCCCTTCGGCTGAGCCCTTCGGTTGTGTAAGGGAGTGGTGCAAGGGACGTGCACAGAAAATGAGACCGGGAGGTTGAGCACGTGGGCAGGCAGCGCTTGCCCCAAGGAGGGCTGGAGCAGAAGTGCTCCCTGCTGCTCTCCACAAGTGTCTGACAGACAGGAGAGCATCACTGATGGCCAGGCCAGGGTTTCCCCTCCCCAGCACCACGCAGTACCCGCGCTCCAGCTTGCCGCAATGGCCGGGGGCAGCAGCCAGCTGGGCACTGGCACCACTGGCCGCAGGGAGCAGTGGCTGGGGACCGACCCTGCAAGGGCATCCTGTCAAGCTCCCAGGGCTGCACCGGGGCTGACCTGACTGCTCAGTCTCTGCATGATTCCGACTGGTGTTTGTATTCCCATGGAAATTGCATTCACTCAGCAGCATGTCTTGAGAGCAGCCGGCCAAAGATAACCCTCAATTTCAGGATATGACCCACTGCAGAAATCTCCCCGCTGCAGCGTCCCACTCACTGGCCTTGGCAGGCACTGCCTTCACATGCACAGCAAGCTTGCAGTGAACCAGTCCTTTCTGCATTGCCCACAAAATCCAAGCGTGGCTGTGTAAAATTTCCTGTTTGATTTTTTATTTTTTAAATATTGCTTAACAAACTTGGAGCCAAAAGGCTAAAATTTCTGCATGGAAACTAGGTCTCGGTCTTGATATGACAGAGTGGTGAAAGGAAGGAGGAGAGCTGGGGTCTGAACAGGAGGAGGGCTGGGGGCTGCTGGGGGCAGCTCCAGGCAGCACTGCTCTGTGTGACTGCTCTTGCAGCCCAGGTGCTAATTGCTGGCCGTGGAGGAGGGGGGAGCAACCCACCTCCAGCAAGGATGAGGGCCACGATCACAGGGCATCCGTTCCCCACAGCAGCACCAGACACCCTGGGCCCAGCATCGCCAGGTGCGGCTCAGTGTTGGGACCCAGCCCCCTGAGCCCGTGCCAGGAGCCAACGCAGCAAGCTAAACTATCTTGTAAAAGCTGTTTAGAGAAACGACACTGAAGAGCAGGCCAGCAAGGACCTCTGAACAATGACTCCATTTCCCTGCTACCAGGCTCTCTGTTTGGATCAGGCGTTTTGCTCCGAACACGCTCAGCTGCAGGGGCTCAATCACTCCCTCTGTCACCACCCTCTGCTGTACTCACTCGCTTGCCTGGAGAGGCACGAGCAGCACAGTGATATTGCTGGCTGCGGTTCTCCCCCCACATCTGATCTAGCCCTAACCTGGCAGAGTTCTCGCAGCGCTGCCGCCTCCCTCCTGCTGCTGCACCATCCATCATCCACCCAGATGCCAGGAGGCAATGCCACTCCTGGCTGTGCTGTCTGAGGTTTAGCCATTGCAGTCCTCTGCATGTTGCAACCTGCTCCTGACTCAGGTATGGTGCTACATTGATCTCACCAGGGTCCACGCTCCAGCGCTTAGGGCAGCATCTGGTGCTGGAAACCACTTTAGCAGTGGCTGGAGGCGTTTCCAGCCCTGTTGGGATGAGCACTGCACACAGGCTGAGCCAAAATCTCTGCCCCAAAGACCTTCCAGAGAAAGAGTAGGAGCCTGCGAGGAGGAGCGGCAGCTGAGCTGCAGGAGCCAGCGCCTGTGGCTGTCCTCGGGGCTGTGCAATCAGCCTCGGAGAACACGTGGAGGAGTGAAGCAAAGAACAGACCAGGGAATAAAGAAGCTTCCAATCCAGTGACTTTGCCCAGGGCGTTCCTAGAACAGGTTTCTATTGAACCATTAATTACCAAAATCAATGTGTTACTCTTCTGTTCCTTGCTCCACAAAATAGTTATTTTATCATCAGTTATAGCTAGTAATTTGTATGCATTTCCTTTTTAACAGATTCTATCACAACCTAGCTGCAGACCACATTTTACCCTGCTGCTTGCTGTCCTGTGCTAACACCCAGAGCACCTCCAGAGTACCTGAGCTGCCAGCCCCCAGGGACAGAGGTACCACAGCCTGGGTGGTGACTGGGAATTTTCCTGCCAGGTCGCCTGTCTTTGACACCAGGCAGTAAATGGGAGCCCCAAGGAAGGACGGAGAATCTCTCAACCAGCTATGGGATTACTCTGCCCATGCTCCTTTCCTCCTGATTGCTATCAATCACTGAAGATTTATTGAAGTCCTGAAGCAGAAAGTTTTAGTATCGCTTTCCAATCTCTGTAGTTAGTGGCAACTCTAGATAAGGTTAACATGCACAGAGGGGTCCAGTCCCTCCTGTGTCTTGCTAAGTTCGCTGCTGAATGACATCAAGCAGCAACAGGGTCCATAGACTTGTTCCTCAGTGCTTGGCCAGTGTTAATCTTTCGTGCCGGCCCTATATTCACTGCTGTCCTGCTCTGCAAGGGTGCGAGTACGGAGCTCTCCACCCCCTCCCTTTATCCCAACCTGCATTTTACACCATGGTAAAGCTTGAAGGGGCTGGACCAGCTCTGATGCTCCCTTTGCCAGCTCTCCACAGGAATACCTAAGGTCTCCATTCCCTGCAGGTTCTCCCAAAGCATCCCTTCCAGGCCAGGGGCATGTTTGAACCTGAGCTGATAACAGGGGTGAAGCTCTGGGGAAGGCCGACCTGGGGCTCTCATTACTGCTCCTGCGGCTGCTGCTGGGAGCTTGGATCAGTGCTTTGAGACAAGAGCATCAAACCAGACCAACAGGATTGCAGTGAACCTGTGGCATGTGGCACTACGGGAAACGGGAAGAGGCAGCTCTGATATTTGAGTGAAGAGAGCATCAGTTGAGACAGCAGTGGACTGGGTAACAGGAGAAGGAGCAGCATGTAGAAGTCCTTCTACCTTGCAAATGGTGTTGGACTGTCAGGCAAGCACCAAACACCATTACCCCATGGTGTTCAATTACCCCGACACTGCGTATCAGCACCGCACGCTTGTTTGTGCTGTCTCAGACAGGATAAGCTGGGTTTCCTATGCAATTGTCTGAGCAGGAGGGACCAGCAAAGGCAGAATTAGCTGGTGTATGCTCCTGTCCTGGTTTTGGCTGGGATAGAGTTCATTTTCTTTATAGTAGCTGGTACAGCGTTGTGTTTTGGACACAATATGAGAAGAACGTTGGTAACACACTGATGTTTTCAGTTGTTGCTAAATAGTGTTTATACTAAGTCAAAGATTTTTCAGCTTCTCACACCCAGCCAGCAAGAAGGCTGGAGGGGCACAAGAAGTTGGGAGGGGACACCGCCAGGGCAGCTGGCCCAAACTGGCCAAAGGGGTATTCCATACCATGTGACATCACGCCCAGTATATAAACTGGGGGGAGTTGGAGGGGGGGGGGGGGGGGGGAGGGCAGATTGCTGCTCAGGAACTAACTCGGCAAGTGGTAAGCAATTGCATTGTGCATCACTTGTTTTGTATATTCCAATTCTTTTAGTAGTAGTAGTAGTAGTAGTAGTAGTATTGTAATTTTATTATTATCATTATTTTCTTCCTTTCTGTCCTATTAAACTCTCTTTATCTCAACCCACGAGTTTTACTTTCTTTTCCAATTCTCTCCCCCATCCCACTTGGAGGGGGAAGTGAGTGAGCGGCTGCGTGGTGCTTAGTTGCTGGCTGGGGTTAATCCACGACATCTCCTCAGAGTCAGACACCCTGGCAGCATGCAACAGGCTGTCAAATGTCAAAATGTGGCGACTATGAGATGCTAAAAGCTCTGCTAGACTTCAAGCAATGGACTCTCAGGCAATAGGGCTCCAGGGGACCATTGCTGTTGTCTGCTCTGACCCTCTGCATCGCAGAGGCAGACCTGCCCCAGCCCACCCGGAGCACTGCCTCCACCAGCACATCTGCTCTGCAGCAAGGAGCTTGGGGAGCAGACGGGCTGGGGGGGAGCTCCCGGGCTTAAGTTATCACCACTCGCTGCTACTTAGCACCTCGGCTGCAGTGTGAATTGGTCTAGCCACAGCCACTAGCTTATTGGTTTTTTGTAATACATCTTTGTATCTGGTCTCTCTCCTAGCTGACAAGATGCTGTTCTGCAAATAAGTGCCTGTGCAGTCTCAAACTAAAAGCTCAGAGCAAATGGGGGCTGGCTGGGCCCTTGCCCCTTGTGCCAATGCTCTGGCTGTGTAATGAGACCGGAGGGTGTTACTGATGGTATTTGTAGTGCATTTGATCCAGCTCCCCCCGACCAGCATCTCCCTGGCACTGCGAGCTGTCTGCAGCCCCTGGGACATTTGGGCAGGTACCCAGGGACCTGGTGCTTGTACAAGCCTTCCTTTGCTCTGTATTATAGATTGTGGCTGTGATTTGTGAGTTTTTAGATGACAATGCTTTAAAAGAGATAAAAATTAATCAGAATTCAGAGAAAATACTGCTGCTCTCCTTCATCCATGCTGCCGTGCCTGCCCATCTTGCCGCTTGCAGGGGCTGGGAGACAGCCAGGAGCGGGGCTCCCTCTCCTTCCAGGCACTGCCATGCCAGGGCAATAGCTCCTTCATGGAGAGTTTTGTAAACAAGGATTTTGGTCCCCTCTGTCTTGCCTTTAATATTATACTTACTTAGTCTTTACTTTAAATTATGGTTTCAATAAGCTGTTGCAAAACCCCCCCAAACCTCTAAGCCTTTTCTCTGTGGTAGGGACACTTCAGACAATACAGTGGAAGTAAGTGTTAGTGGCTGATGTTCAAGTATAAAACAAACACACCAGGGGTTTATAAAAGAAGCACGAACAAACTATTAATTACAACAGCCCCTTCAGATGATGTTATCACAATAAACAGGAGCCAAGAAATTGCAGAGCTAATAATCTGAAAGTGTTGCCACATTTAAGGACTGTGTTTAATTCCATGCACAATAAAGACAAATGGATAGATAGGTTGACACTGAGAAGAGACAGCAGGGAAGTAGCGATCAAGGAAAAGAGGAGGAAAAGCAGATTCAGCTTTTGCTGTACGGTTTTAAGGATAACATTGGGATCTGCAGTGTGTCCTCGAGGCACCCCGGCCCTGCAGAGCACCAGAACTACTGCAGCTCTGGGATGCACGCACAGAAATGCTTTTTCCCAAATTCTGCCTTGTTTCAGAGTTACCTTCTGAGTGCTGCCTCTCCTAGGCAGGCATACGGACTGCCTTGCTGAGCTCCCACTGTGCAAAGGCAGCTGTGAAGGAGTCTTGAGCCTGTCAGCCCCAAGAACCAGCGCGTCCTGCACACGTCCTGCTGCACACAATGGCTGTTGCCAAGCACGCAGCAGAGAACAATACACGGCACCACCGGCTCCTGTTGTCGAGAATAACTAGGGTGTTAAACCTGGAGCAGCCGAGTCTCTGGCACTGCACGAGTACTCCTCAGAGCAGTTAACCTTCACAGAGCTGCTGCCATGTGCTCTGGCCCTAATTGCACGCGTGCTGACAGAATGCTAACCAGCTCCGCATGCTTGGGCAGGATGCGACGCTCCGGATCGCTCTCCTCCGGTGGCTGCTGCAGAGCAATTTGCAGTGCTGCGCCAGGGCTCTGCTCCTGGAGAAGACTGCACAGCCTCTTGGACACACTTTGGCTTTTCTCGCAGCGTTCCTTCCCCTTTCGATGCCAGGCTGGTTGATAAAGAGGCACTGCCATGCTGCTGACCACGCCTGATGCACCTCTGCAGAGCAGCCCTGGAGATAAAGCGTTGGAATGGGACATGGCTACTCATGGCCCTGCCACTGGTCTCTACTCACCTCCCGCCCCTCCTCTGTCTCCATCGCTACCCATCTGAAAAAGGGGGGCAATGACAACAAGCCACTGGAAGGAGTTCCACCGCCATCCTCCGTTAATGACTCTTTTGCTCGGTTACAGGGATGGGCGTCATTTTTCATGCTTGTTGGTAGCAGCATCTCTGTGCTGTGCAACGTCAAAATGAAACTTTTATTGCCATTCCTGGGCTTGGATCCAGGAATTACCTGGTCCTCCAAGCAGATGATCAAATATGTATTATTGGGTGCTTGCTTGGGCTTTTGATATTTCTCTCCTTTCCTGTTCATTCCCCAGTGCTGTGGCCTGGCGGCTAAGGAGGGCCACGCTGCTCTGCATGCTCCCCAGCACCCCCACCGCTCCTGCAGCTCCCCAGTTGGACAGGGGACTTGCTGCGTCACTTCTTCAAGTTTTTTTCTCTGTGCATAAAACTGGCACCCAGCGGCTGTGCGGCGATGGGCAGGACATCTGGCTCCCACTCTCCTCTGGTTTGTGGCAAAGGCGAGCTCTAAGCCCTCATTGGGAAAATGTGCTGTAGTAATTGTTCTTAACTGCTGGCTTCAGACAAGCTCTTTATTTTCAAAGGATACATTTTATAAATTTGTGAATTTGCATGTTGCCAAAATCCCCTTGTGGTTTATTTAAATCCAGATTATCTTGTTTATTCCTTCAGTCACAGCTGTCATTTATCTCTGTGTAGGCAGCTTGTTCACGATGTTGCAGGTTTCCTGCAATCCCACTCAAAAGGAGTCTTTGTTAACTGTATTTTCATGTTCTCCACAAGAGAAAAAAGTTCACAGCAACTCCCAGGGCTTGGAGAACCACAGAGAAGGACACGGATTTGCACGATTGCTATCCAAAAGAGGCAACGGCCAGGTGCTGCAACAGCGTCACCTGCCCATGGAGCTCATCTCTGCTGCTCCTCAGGGTAGAGCAAACATCTGCTTTTGTCTTCTGAAAAGACAAACATGAAGTCATTTTCCTTTTTATTATTAACACATTCTGGTATAATCGCTTGAGCTGTCAACTGTGACCTACCAGTAATTCAGCAGGCGTGGGACTTTCAAGGGGAGAATGGCATTGCAACTGAAGACTGCAATACGCATTAAAAGCAGAACCTATTTGCTGTAAGCCCCCAAGTCAAATCTCTCGTTGAATTTGTTCAAACATAAATTTACAGCTGAATTTACATAGGTTTAATGTTTTATAATCTTTTTGGTCTGTGAATCTATATTCAAGACTGAGTGCATTAGCTTAGAAATATTGTGCTTAACGCTGAAAATAATTTTAATCTCTCCAAAGTCCAATCCTTTGCACATCACTAAACCTCAGAATCCAATCCCTTCTAATAAGAGACACAAAACCTGCATCTGTCGCTGCCTAATAGATTCATACTGCTCTAATTCAAATGGCTTGCACATGTCTGTTAAAAAACATTAAACGCAAATTGTAAAGCACTTTCAGAAAAGTGGGTGCCAGTTCAGACTGGGGCTAAAGCAAAACAAATCTCCCCCAGGAGGTTCACTGAAAGAGTTTAATGGTTTGGAGGTGGTGGCTGTGGGAGAAGGGGGTGAACCACCCTTCTCTGTGACTTGAGCTCTGCTCTTGCAGGACTTAATACCCCAAATTAAGGGCTGCCTGGGGACCACTGGTTTCCCTCTCCAAGACGAGCAGCTTTCCCTTGTCCCAAAGTTTGCAAAGCCATTTGGTGTCCACGCAAAACACTCATGAGGGGCGGTCTGAGACTGCAAGGATGCTTCCTTGCTCCATGCCAGCCACGTCCCCGCTGAGCATCTCCCCAGCGTCTCCCAGGCCGTTGCAGGACTCGGGAGCCCAGGACACTATGGCCAGAGCAGGGGGCAGCCCCGGGTCCCGCTGCAGCCAGGGGAATAAGGAGCAGCCCAGGCTTGGGAGCATCTCACCGCCCCGCAGCAGGGCCAACTGTGCCCCCAGTGCTGCCGCTGCCCTCGGGGGCCGCCTGGAGCCATCCCTCCCGCAGCAGCTCAGCCAGGATGGAGAATGGTCCTGCGTTGCCATACCAACGCAGGTGCTAACGTGGTGTTGACTGACGGCGAGCTGATCTGATCAGAGAATGGCAGCATCGAGTTGCTACGGTAACCAAAATGCCAAATTGGAAATTGTGTCAATAGCAAAGTTATCCAAGAGGAGGCAAGCGTGCCTAGTGGGGCACAGCTCAGGACACCGCAAAGGCTTGGCTGCATCCCAGGTCCAGCCTCGGGACTTCCATTTCATGGGACACGGCTCCCCAGCTCTCTCCTTCCCTCTCTTGCTCCTCCACCTCTGCTTTCCTCGCAGGCATGGCCAGAGGGGTCTGTGCCTCTCATTGCAACAAATCGCAAAGGACAGGGCTCCCCTCCAGCGACGGTGCAGGCAGCCCAGGCTCGCAGGGCACCGCTGGCAGTGGCTGGGCATACGCCTGGAGGAAGGATGCCGCACCATTCGAGCCACCCTCCCAGACGCTGAGGAAAATGCCTTTGGAGTACAGTCTATTTCTAATGTGATTTTTCATTGTCTCGCCCAGTCTGGAGTCCAACAATCGCAAAGAAAGGGATTCTGTGTCTCCACAAAATGCAAAATCTTTAACGACTCATTGGCATGTGCTTAAGTTGGCCTGGATAAGAAGTTACTCCTGAGAGCCTGCTATTGATTCTGTCAGGGATTCAGAGATTTTATAGGCATTGCTCAGGATCTCTTTAGTACTTGTACCTTCTTAATGGCTCTCATTGCCAATAGAACTGAAAACATCCCCGTGTGCACTGGGAAGCAGATGAATCCATGCCAGGAGACAGTGCTGCACTGCTGCCGTGGGAGCATAGCTGCCCTCCACGGCCAGCCAGGCAAGCCTCCCAGGCAGTCCTGGGGAGAGAACCCTTCCGTGGTTCCTTCAATGCATTTTAGGAGGTGAGGGAGATACCGGGGCTAGGGAAAGAAGTGGGTGAACTTCACCCAGGAAGGCTCCTCTCCTCCTACCACTATGCAACAAAATCAGTGGGCAGCTGGCTGAGTAGCAGACAAAAATATAAATATGCTCCAATTTCACTGGGACCATCTGGCTCATGCATGATAGGCGGGTAAGAATGCTATAATCATGGAGCAGAGAACTAAGCTGATCCATTAAAGTCTTTTAGCAGAAGCAACTATGGAACCTGTATTAATCCAGCAATGCTTTGTGAACAGACATCACAAGGTTAGATCCATTCAGTTGCAATTAAAAATAACCCTCGCTGTTCAGGCTGGCTTGGATAGCTATTACAGCATTGTGTTCCCCAAAGACTCTCATGTATATAGATTGTTGATGCTCGCACAATGCAATCTGAAATTATGATCTTAATGCTAAATCTTGCTTTCTTCTGTTCTTTACTCAAGTGGATCTCCTCTGGGATATGGCTGTTGCCTTGTGCCGAAATCCCTTGCCCATCTGACTGCACAGCTCACACACAAATTGGACAGCCTCAGATTAGATAGTGCTGCTATGATTTTACTGCTTTCCTAATGGGGGGTGCCCTTAACCACCACCTTTCTCACCAGCAGCCACGGCGAATGCATAGGGGTGTGCTGACCCCTGAGCTGCCTGGCCTGGTCCAGCAGCCTGCCTAGAAAGAGCCACCAGAGCTCTGCAAGCTCCTGGCACGGCTGGAAGTGCTCGGCACATCTGTGCCGGCACACACCATCTCAGGTGGCTCACAAGCACGGCCCTTGGCACCACTTGGCTTTGACTGTGCAAAGCAATCTCAGCCCTGTGGCTGGAGATGCATGTTCGGTGTGACATTGGTTTTACCAGGCATAAATTTGGCCGAATCTCTCCAATTTTAGTGTAAGATTTATTGTTGGTCAGTGCTCAGCCATGAAACAAGTTGTGAAAAAGGCTGGAAACGACCACTGCAGTCAAAACTGTTTTGACGAAGCCTCACTACCATTCTCTCCAGAAGTGCTGTGATCCTATTCACCGGGAATATCTCAGTGTCATCTACCAGATTTAATTACTGTATTAACCACAGTTATAGCAAAGCAGCAGTAGTCCGAGTACCCTGCCTCTCACACACGTGCTGGAACTGGGGCTCGCTGACAGAGGCAGAGGCGAGTCCTGCCTCCTTTCACCGAGGATGTTCACGTCAAGGTAGGCTGTTCCGAGTCCAGGTTTCCCTTCAATGTATGGGTACATGTCCCTTGAGTGGTAGCTCATTCATTTTCCACTGTCATAGGAGGAAGGGAAAAGACCTGGACATCCATGACTTGGTATAAATCCTAGGGCTAAGAAGAAAGCAAGCAGCCATCCCAAAAAGAAGCATGCCCACCCTCAGGACTGTGTGTAACCATGGCGAGCTCCACACTCAAGGGAGGCTTGGTCTTGCAGAAGGAGTTCAGATAGTTTGGGGAGCAAACAGCAGCTCTTTAATGAGCAAATAAATACAAACTAGCTCTGAAAAACCTGGGGTGTCCCAATACCATGTCTCAGTCACAGGCAGCTTGCTCTGCAAAGTGGGTCCTCCAAAGCACAGCGGTGCTCCTCTTTCTCCCCACTCCTGTTCCCCTGCCTGCTCAGAAGATGTGGCCAAGCCGAGGGTGTCACCTGCACCTCCAGGCTCTGGGAACGCACGGGCTAACGCTCAGTACGGGGCTGAGTGAGGACAGCAGCAGAGCAGAAGGGAGCAGGGTGGAGCGCCTTCCCTACACCTGCTTGGAAAGTACCAATACAGCTGGAGTGGGATGAAAAACTCCCGGGGGGGGGGGGGGGGGAAATCCCTGACACAAGCGAGCTAACCCCACTGCCCGCCTCTGAGATCAGCCGAACCTACTGTGTGCTGCAGAGCTGTCACCGCCTGGATTGGCCTGGAAAGCCGTTTGCAGCCCCCGCTCCCCCAGCTCGGGCAGGAGCAGCCCCTGCCAGGGGTCGGTACCCGGGGCTTGGCAGGGGCACCGGGCTCCCTCCACCTTCCCCTTGCACGCTGGTGCCCAAGCAGCGCCGAGAGGCCAGCTAAGCTGAAGCACGTACAAGCATGCACGTGCTCCCCTGGCTGTCCCAGTCTACTCCGCAACCTCGGGAAAGCCGCGGGATTGCAGCCGTGCCTGCCCACGTGCCCGTCCCCAGCACGCCCACAGATAAAAGGGGCGTGAACTACGTGAAATGCCGATAAACGCGTTGGCCTATGCCTGCAGGACAGAAATCCTCTCCGAAACACTAGATCCAGTGCACGTTGTTGGCAGCAGGCCATCGCAGACCTTCCCTTCCCACGTTGTTGGCAGCAGGCCATCGCAGACCTTCCCTTCCCACTTGCTTGGGAAGACCCATTCCCAAGGTGGGAACTCACCTCAGACACGCAGCAGGAGGAGCCCCAGTGCAGCCGGCCACGTCCTCCTGTCCCGAACACGGCTGGTGGGCATCTGTGCGGAACTGCGCAGGCACCCACACAGAAGCATCTCTATCCAGCTTTGCCTTGCTGATTGCCAAGTAATATCTGTGGAAGTTTCAAGACTGTTGATAATGCATGCTATTGTTATTGCTGGCTGCGGTTCCTGGAAAAGCCAGTTTGATATGGAAAAGATACAGCTGAGGAAGAGAGTGCTATACACACAGTCCAGTTCACTTTAAATACTGATTTGACTCAACTGGGCAGATCAAACCATTCCTGTTTCCCAAAGATCGGCCCCTCCTGAGAAGGAAGGCCATGAAAATAGAATATTAAAATGTAGTAGTATGGAGCTATACATTGCGAGGAGTCCTTTTTTCATCTTCTGGAAAATTTACTTCTACCAAGGAAAAAACCCTGACAATAACAGCTGCCTAAGTGAAAGTACTGCTGCTGTATCATGCTAAAAGCTTTTCAGGGAAAAACAGTAAATAAATTCCACACTTCAGATGTATCTGGATGTTATCCTAACACAGTACCAGAGTAATAGGCGAGCCATCAACAGCTAAAAGGCTGGGAATTGTTACGGAGGGACAACAGAGGAAAGATATCTGCAGAACAGGTTGAATAACAAAAGTAATTGTACACATCCCACTGCTGAGCTCCTGCACCGCTGGCAGCCAGGGGAAGGAGAAGGACCCTCAGCCCACCAGCACAGAAAGGTCTGACACAAAAACACCAGTAAAGGTGGCCACAGGAGCTCCTGGCTGGTCAGAGGCAGGCGGCCAGGAGCACAGCCCCCCAGTCTTCAAACTTGTGCAACCACTTGCCTTATTTCTAGTTGTAGACAAGACGGGTCCATGCAGGCCCACTGGTGCCACAGGCAGAGCGACCGAATGCAGGGGCAGGAGGGGAGGAGCAGAGGGCTGAGGAGGACAGGCTCTGGCAGGGAGGCAACAGCAGATGCTGGAGGTAGCAAAGCCAGTCCCAAACCCCTCCACATAGACACTGGGGGCCAGGTCTTCCCGACTGCATTAACCTCCCAGCTGTCCAAAACACAGTATCCCACTTTTTAATCTACAGTGGGGCAGTGTTCGCATCCAGCCCCAGGCGCCCAGCACATGCCCTGGGCAGAGCCCCGCTGCCCTCCCTCGCCATTACCAGGCAGCAGCGAACACCACCGCCCTGGCCCCCTTTACTGCCTCTTCCCTGCAGCCCCTGATCTCTCCTGCTCAGCACCCCGGGCAAGCTGGCTGTGTCAGTTCTGAGTCCCCACAGCACCCTGGAGGCATGAGAGGTGACGCTGCACCATCTTGGTCCCAGCATCAGACAAGCCCCACGGTGGCCAAGGCATCCCCCAAAGTAACCACCAAGGACTGCACAGATCTGAGACTCCTCCGTTCCCATCCAGGAGCTGCTCTTCTGCCCCAGGAAGGAGCAATGCCAGCCAGGCTGTTGCCGAGGGCACAGCTATTTATTATTTGCTTCTGTCGATTATTTTGGGGTTTAAGTTCATTTATTATGTATGCAAAAATGGTAATACACTGGCATATGAATGTCTTTTAGGCATACAATATCCTTATTATTCAAAATGTTTTTTTCCCTCCATAATTGAACGGTTTACCTTATTATTACTTTATGTTAATGACCCAGCATTTCCATTTTTCTATAGGATGCTTAATTGTAAGCAAAGTGCAATCAGAATCAGAGATGCCAGCTGTAATTGACAGCATCATAATAACAGCCAGCATCGCAGGAACAAAGTACTAAAATAAATGGCAGTGGGGAGAAAGCCGCCTCTGAAAATACCCAGGAAGCTGTTCTGGGCTGGGACAGAGCCCCATCCACGCAGGATCCTCTCCCCAAGCAGTGACAGTTTGGGCATTAACACAGATAGAGTGCTATTTATATCAGTTTGTACATTTAATCAGTTTTTTGCAGTTTTCAGCGAGATGTGAACTATATCCCTGTCCAAGGCATTTGGTTCAAATCAGCTGAGACAGAGAATAATCAAGATTTATGATTCTCATTCTGACTCGGATCACACAGTCAGTGCAATCGGTACAGCAGAGCTTCCTCTCTGAGCCCGAGTGACATCCCTTCACTCTCCCTCGCAGAAGTGATTTAACGTCCATCTCGGGAACTGTCAAAACGCTGCTGCAGCTCCAGATAACAGCGACTCTGGGCTTTCCCCCCTGTTCCCCCGCTGCACGTGGCCACACACTCCCCTCCCGGGCAGCAGCACTGGAGGGGCACCGTGACCGAATTAGGGGTTGTTTGTCAGAAATCAATAAAATAGCACTTTGCAAAATAAAAGGGATTTCATCTTGTTCTACCTCTCAGTACAGCTCAAGAGCAGCCAGGAGAAGGAATAGTCTGTGGCGCATGTGACCTTCCTTATACAGAGCATCCTTGCTGCAGGAACAACATCGCAGGCTCTGCACAAGCCACCAGTGTCTGTAAGTCATACCTGCCCCGCTGCAAGGGGAAGGGGTTTGGTAACAGAGCGAGCGCTGGGTCTGCAGCAGGGAAGGTCCCTGGGAATGGCTCAGGAGGCAGCTTCCAGCAACCCAGAAAGGGCTGTCAGCGCTTCCAGCAGACAGCTCTATTTCCAGGGGCTCAGAGCTGTGCTCTCCAAAACCTCAGCTGGGAAGCAAATGTTTAGATAAAAATTAAAAGATCCAAAAGCAACTCTATTAAAAAAGAGCCAGGTGATGGGAACAGAGCAGTGGCAAGGCTGTTTCCAAACCATTTTGAAGGCAGCCATACTATGCTGCCACTGGCATCGGCTCTCAGGATGCTCCAGTGGGCTCTTCCCCAGACATCTGCTCCCGTCAGCGCTAGACGGACACGAGCCTGGGCCAGGCAGCTCAGCAACAACTGCGGAGGAGGATCCTGGCACATCATATGCTTTCGCGCCTGGGAGAGACCCCGCAGGCTACGTCCGCACCACCTGGCAGACCTGGGCAGGAACCCTCCTTGGGCAGCACAGCCTGAGCATCTCATCTGATAAACCTCATCTCCCATGTCTGGTTCATGAAAACAGAGCACTGTGACCCTGGTAATGAGGGCTTGGCAGGGTTGGTGGATTCATCCAATAAACGGGGTGACGGGAGCTCTGTCTTGATTGTAGCAGGCAGTGAGCTGGGAAGGGGAACACAGGCTCATCTTCCCTTATGCACACCCTCAAAATGAAGGTAGAGAAATATGCCGGCCACAAAGGGAAAATAAATGCATTTACTTGCAATGCTGAAATCTCCATGTAGTGACTTCATCCATATAGGTGCCTGTTAATGTTTTTTCTTCTTTAGGGTTTGTTTAGCCATCTTTTCCCCATACACACTATGCGCAGCATAGCTTAGGCTTAGCCAGGACTCTCTGTTAAATTCACACATGCAGTGTAACATTCAAGTAAGTGAAAAAACAGACTGATGCCACTCCAGTCAATAGAGTAAACAATTCATGGTTTGGATAAACAGAATTACTAGTGCTGAAGAGCCCTGGGCAGCACTGCACACTCTGATTAGTGTAAATGCTAAACACAAACCAATTAACACTCTCTAAGTCTGCTTATCTCATGTCACTTAGTGCTAAAATAAAGCCCAACACTAAATACACATATTGATTTAGCCATTAAATCTAGCATCACTCAAAATAGCTCATTATATTACTGAGAAACAAATAAAGTCACCTTAATTTTCAGAAGCTACTGTATTATGAACAATGACTTAATTGCTCCATCCAGCATCAAGGAGTTACTACTGGTACTGAGAACAGACTGAGACTACTTAGCCTAAAAATTAAACCTAGTAGGACCACAGGCAGAGGTGGCAAGAGGGCATCCCTGTGTCACCTCAGGTAGCTTCACTGTGGAAGCATGTGGCATGCTGGCCTGATACTGTGCCATCAGCTTATAGAACCAGGATATAAACATCCCCATTGCTAAGGATACTATTGCTCCACTGGCACCAGACACAAGTCAAGGGCACCAATTAGCTCCTCTAAGGAAGAGGACAAGACTTACCACACAGTCCTGGCAAACACTACCAACCGCTACTGCCCTTTCCTAGAGTGCAATCAGCACTGACAAAACACCAATCTCAACCCTTGAAGAACTAAAGCTACTTTTGACTTGATTTGGGGTTTATATGCCTGTTAATTTAGAAACTACTGGAAGGTGGTGTGTGGGAAGTTGATAACGGGAAGAGCCCGGCTGGAGGTATCGTGCCCTAACGAGCACCAGGAGAAGGCAGGGATGGGACACCGGGATGTTAGCAGGCAGTGTGTGATGTTTACATTCCTAATTACAAGAGCTAATTCTTCAGTTTGGCCAGGTGTCCCTTCTGCAGACAAGGTTAATGGGATGTGAGAGGCCACAGCTGCCACAGCACCAAGTGAGGAGGACAGGCAAGGGACAGCAGTATTAATCAGCCAGGAGCAATGCAAAAATGGTTATCTCAAGCTGTTTGGAGGCACGGATTAAAAATAAATCTCCATGAGTTTAATATTCTGCCAGTCAGCTCCTTTTTGTAGGTGGAATCTATTAAAAAATTATCTTTCTGCTAAAATGCTAAAGTATTTCTGACATTTAACAGCTTGCTTCAAGCAAAAAAGTGCAATAAATACATGGGAGAGCTAATTGGCTCCAGTACACCCGACATCCAGTCCGTCATGAAGAAGCAATGCAGTGCCAGCTTTCTGATGGCTCCAGCAGACCCTGAACACCTCCTCCTGTGCAATGGCACATCTGCTCCAGTCTCCCCTGTTCACCCAGCGTAACTGGGAAGTTCCCACCATGATCCAGCAGCAGAACAAAACCAGCCACAAACTGAACTTTTAGACCCGAGGCTACCGGGGTGGTGGTGGGGGCACATGCTTTAATTTGGTCTTACCGAAGTCTAGGCTTTACGGTACTTAGTTTGCTGCAAGATGCAGAAGGAGCTGCTTGGCAATGTAGTCTTCTCAATAAAAATTAATGCTTTAACAAGAAGCCAAATAGCTACAGCTAATGTACTTCTGAATGAGATCTAAATTTTATTCATAAGCATCAGTGTCAGGACTAAAATAACAGTTTTATGGACACTATGAGCATAAACAGCTCCGCTGATTCAAAAACAGAAACTGCACTTCTGAATGAATCAACTCATTCATTTGGAACAAAAGCATCATTTTAAATGCATGCCTCGAATAAAAGAGAAAGCCAGAGACAATATTCTTCTTGTGAGCCTGCTTCCAAGAGATGCACTGCAGAGGAAAAGGGAGACTAGCTCCTGGCAAGGGAATGGTGACTGGGAATGTGCTGGGGAAAAGGAGCAGAGATCACTCAGAAGCTGCCTGGGACATGGCTGGAGGTAGGGTGGAATGGCAGTCCCACCTCCTGAATCATCTACCTGTGGAAAAGAATCACAGATGGGAAAGAAGAGTTTTATGGTGCTGCGAAAATCCCCACTGAGCTCCAGCATTCAGGATGTGCTGGCTCTGGTGCCTGTTGAAATGGCCTTCATTTATTTGGGATGGATTGCACCATGGTTAGATATTTTTCTGGACTCCTGAGTACCAGATATTGGGAAATCAGAAGAAATTTAAAGGAAAGAAAAATCTCAGGGCTGCGGATATCACTCACTGATATGTGAGAGGATGCACAGAGCCTTTGAATGTCCTTCCACATGGATTTGCATGGATGCAAAAGCATCTGCATGGATGGCTGTATCCACGCTGCCATCATATGGGATGCTACAGCAGCAACTATGCTAAATTTATGTTGCTGGAGAAAAATAATACAAAGGAGATGACCCTGTTTCCTGCCGATGTTTCCAACAGTTACCAGTCCCTGGTCTTCATGCTCCACCTCTGCCTGTGCTGTTTTCCTTGCCCTCTCCCAGTGTAACACGTTGTGGTGGTTCCCAGGAGCTGCCAGTCATGGTGCCAGGAGCTGCTGGCCGTAGCACATGCTGGAGGCAGGGCAGCTTGGGCACATTCCTCAGTTTGGGACCCTTAGTGCTGCCTTACCTGTCATTTCCAGACATCCTTTAAGTGGTGGTGGCCTGGGAAGGGTCCCATGGTACACTGCACGAAGGAGTCTCCAGAAGCTTAGTCTGGATCTTGATGTGAATAATGATAACACACAGATATCTGTTGCTAGCCCAAAAAAGCAGTTACAAATGCAAGTTAAAAACAGTGATAAAATTGGAAAATGTGGAGAGCTGTATAGCTAGCAGCTAACTGGTAAAAGATTTTTAGGCAAATACATCTTGGAGAGTGCACTCATTACAGACAGAAAAGTCAGATGTCAGGAAACCCTCCGACATAAAGAAAACTTTATAGGCATGCATGACAGGACGAGAAAATGACAGTCATCTGGACTGGTGGCAATTCTTGTGCCTCAAGGCCTGAAACGAGGAGCTGCGCAACACCGCCGTTCTGCTGAGTGAGGGCAAGAGTTCCCGCAGGGGACGGCGAAGCCCAGGGCAGCAGAGGAGCCGCGCCTTGGAGATGGTCACTGGGGCGGTTGGGCTGGGCAAGGGACACCGAAGAGGGACAGTGACACAGGGGATGGGGCTCACCGGGACAAAAGCCAAAGCCCTGAATCCGCACTGCCTCGTCCCCGTGCGGTGCCTCCAATGGGCGTCTTTGTGGAGACAGGGTTCCTCCCGGCCACCTTCGCCAACCCCACCAGAGACGCCGACAGGCGTCAGGTCACATCTCCTGATGGTGCCTTTGCAGAGGATGCTGAGGGCACCTGCCCTCCCCTGGCACACGACATGGCCTGCGTGCCCGGGCCGTGGCGTGACCGTGCCAGCCAGAAAGACTCCAGAGCACAGCCGAAACTGGGTTGAGAAACACATTGGGTATTCAGTGACGAGTCTGTTAAGTTGTCCGGCTCCTAATGAAACCGTAACAGCTCTGGACAGTTTGTTTATTTTACATGGCCAATTACGGGCTGTGCAAGAGGAAAACTGCCAGCTCCCAGCACCCCCCCTGCTCTCACACGCTTTCTGCAAGTGCAAACAGGACCACGCAATTACAGTCGATACTGAAACACCCCCGGCAAAGCGATCCTCATCCAGCCCTGAGCACCCAGAGCTCCCGGCTGGGAGGAGGCTGAGCCGAACCCTCCTGCACCGGGCAGCCCCTGGTTCCTTGATGGAGCCCATCAGCTCGAGGCACTGCAGGGCAGCTCGCCCCATGCCGGGGCTGGGAGCGCAGGCAGCCCGGCTCTTGCCACTGCCGTGTTTCCCGTAACTGGGGTAATATATCTGTGGCCACAAATGAAAGATCAATATTTATTTAACACACACACTACCCTTTAGAGGCCCTTAATTGTAAATTAATCATCATTAACTGACAGTAATTGAACATGCTGAAAGCTCCGATCACGGCTTTCCCCCGCAGCGGGAGCCCCTGGCAGCGGAGGGGAGCGGGATGGAGGTGGAGGCAGGAGAGGGATGCGGCAGGAGGCACTGCCAGCCCCACGCACCCACCCTGCCCAGGCAGCAGAGATGCTCGGGGGACCGCTGCTGCTCAGGCAGCCGAAGCTTTGCTCAGCTCGTAGCAATCCTGCGCCAGAGGGACAGAGTTCTAGGCTGGGCTGGGGGACCCTCAGCAGACCGTGACAAAATGTGGGGGTGCCCCCAGGAGCAGGCAGGCACCCCTCACCCTGCTGCAGCCCCAGAGCCCCTGGCAGGACACACTTGCGCTTTAGCCCCAGTCTCACCTCCCACGGGGAAAGGTAGTGGCCTCCAGACTGGACAAACCCCCACGGCCCGTGTGTCCAGCATGGGGGTCTGCGAAGACAAATGTGAGGAGTGAAGGGACCATCACAGGAGAACAAGTGCACTGGCTGCGCAATGCCTGCTGCCCTGGGGCGGCAGATGGTCCCAGGACAGGGAAGCACCGTTACGTTAGGTAGCTCACCGGCTCACCGCGTGCTGTCCTGTCCGCCAGAGGCACAGCTAGTGACAGGCTCTAAGCCCAGGGGTGATATCTTTCCCTTGGGAGGGAGAAGCCGTGGTTCGTTTCTTTCCGGAGTTTACAGAAATACAGACAAGAAGTGCAAGTGGCAGCTCTTCCTCCCTTGGCTCCTGGGTAAATCAGGTGCGAGCCTGCCCACAGGGTACTGTGGGAGAGCAGCCGGAGGGAGGCTGCGGGACATGCGCGGTCACCAGCAGAAGTGTTTTGGAGAGTGCTGCTTTTTAGACAAACTTGCACATTCGAGGACTTTTGAGATATTGGTGCACGCTCTCATCTGGGGGGTTAGAGCAGCTCCACCCTCCATTTCTGGTGTTACAGTGATTAAGCAACAAAACATAACTTAGTCCTTGGTGGGGAGTGCAGGAGAGTGTGGCTGATCTCCAGTGCCAGCAGGCTGTGCAGAATGAGCTGGCAGAAAGAAATGCAAATTCCCTTTCTGTAAGGACGACAGTGGCACGAACACTGACTTTATTAAAATGCAGAATTATTTCAGGGCCCTTTGTTTAGCTCAGAGCCTGGAGGTAATTTATGCGCAAGGATGGAGCAGTGAGGGCTGTGCTCAGCTGCCTGGTGCTGCCAGCATTTCTTGGCTCATGCTCCTGGTGTGAAGGCTTTCCAGCTCTGGAAGGAAGGTCTGGGAAGCCCACAGTCTCCCTGCTTGTTCTTGTTGAAGAAGTTTTCCTGTCCCCACAGCTCCTATGTACAGCTCCTGGGGACTGGGCCTTTAACATAGAGGCTAATTAAGTGCTCACTTATCAAGTAGGCTGGTCTGCTGCTCCTCCATGCCTGAGCCTTTCCCCCTCAGCCTGCCCTTCTCCTGCTGCCCAGAGAACAGCAGCCTGACTGCACTCACGGCCTGGAGGCTGCTGCACGGGAGACGCTATCCCTGGGTGCCGGTGCATGGCATCCCCATGTGCCTTCCTACAGCTCCCCTGGGACAGAGACGAGCGCATCGCCCCACCGCAGCCTGGCAAAAGAGTTGTTTGAGTTGTGGGCAGCGAGGAGACCCGCTCCCTGCCCCGCTGCTGGCTGAGGCTCTGCCACGCCACGGGGTGCGAGCTGCATCTCTCACGTGGGAAGTGCAGAAGCGTTGACCCTTGCAGCCACCAGACTCGGCGTCACTGCTGGATCTGCCCCAAGTGCCCTCAGCTGGGCAGTTCATGGACTTTGCAGCCCATGAATTCTGTTTGGACCTGGGGACTCGTAGCTGGCAATATGAGCCACTGCAAGCTCTGATCAAAATTTTGGGCTTGGTCGGCTCTTCCGCAGCTTTGGCCTCTATAGTGAAGGGAAATGGGCGGGATTTGGCAGAAGAAATCCCAGAACCTGGCACAGAGATGACAATTAGTTTCTTATGATGAAACACTAAAACTCAAGAGGGATGCAGTTCATTCGCCCAAGACAGGACTCCAGCACAGCTCAGAGTAAATGTCCCGGACCGCAGCAGCAGACAGCTGGGTGGGTTCCTGGGAAGGGACCTGGAGGTTTCCCACGAGCCATATGAGGTGGACAGAAGAGAGAGGAAGATGCTGCCCAAGGTCTCTGAAAGGCAGCAGCAAGCACGCTTGCCCATGAGCACAGTGCTGGGAGAGGGTCCAGCCAAGTCACCGATGGCCTGGGGGAGCTGGCAGAAGGCTCAGGCCGGTGCGTTTCAGAGGAGCAAGTTCAGCTGGGGGTGCTGGGGGGGGGCAGAAGCACAGCCCGGGAGCACAGAGGGATGCCGGGGCAGAGGCAGGGGCTGGGTGCTGCTGAGGCAGCAGAGTCGAGATGCTCTTGGGCATGGGGACCGATGCCAAGCACTTCACCTCTGCCTGAACATCATTGCTAAGGCAAACAAAGGCTCCTGGAGCTTGTTGACAGGGAGGTTTATTGAGATGAAATCTTCGCATCAGGTTGTGTGTTCTTGTTTTGAGGAGCTTAAACCATGTCCAGGATCAGGCTAGATTAAATCCTTGACTTCCACTGCCGTCCAGGAAGTCTCATCTAGGCTGATTTGCATTTTCATCTGCATACTAATGCTGGACTTATAATCAGCAAGAAAACCTTCCCAGCTCCTTGCTCCAAAGGTAAATGTCTACAATGGAGAGTAAACAGGGAGGAAGGCTCCTGCCGCTGTGCTGCTCAAACAGAAGCTCCCCCCCGTGCCGCACGTACAGGATTTGCCGTATCCTGACTGACAGGACATCGGGGGCTCTGCCGCCTAATCCTGAGAGCTGCATGTCTGGCATTAGGATGCGCACTGCCGGGCTGTGTTTCGAGAATATTACAGTGTGTTTGACACAAAGTCTGGCTTCACTGAGCCAGGTTTATCACCTGATAAAAGCTGCTACACCCAGACATTACAGGCAGAGCAGAGGACCTGCTATTAACAGGGGAAGGAGCTGGTGAATAAATCCAGGACTTCTGCTTTCATGCAGGTGGGGTGCAGATTTAGGTTGAAGAAGAACCGTGCTCTCTGTGTGATTCCCAAATTACACCAACCGCACACATTGATCACCAGCAGCTGGTAACAAGCTGCGGGTTTGCCGGCACCAGGAGAGGAATGGGGGTGCTGCGAGCGCGCAGAGCCGAGAGGCTGGAACCAGCCGCCCTTCTGGGGGGAGAGACTATTCTTAGGTGGGTATTTGGATGCAGTTCACTTGTCACACTTGAATTCCTGTCTCCACGGTGGCACGGTGACAGAAGCCTTCCCGTATGGCGCCGTGGGAGGGAAAGCTTCCGCCCGCCATTGTCTGCGGCGGATACCAAACGGCGCACTGGGCGCCTGCCATCGGCAGCGGGCTGGCGGCCGCCCGGGTCGGTACCCCTGAACAGCGCTGGCTGCTCAGCAGTCAGCGAGAAGCCCCGTCCCTGCCTCGTCCCCAGCCAGGAGAGCACAGGGGGCACGGGCCACACATGTCGCAGGGACCCTGGCTGCAGACCACCATTTCAAGGCATTTGAACACACCATTTAACTTCCCCAAACACTTCACTCCATTAAACCTCTTCGCTTCTAGTTTCTCTGCATTTTGATCTCCTCACCACACATCCTGCCAATTGCTATGCAAAATAATCATGTTAATTTCCAACTCCGTTAGCAAACAGCCAATAAAATCTCTGGTGCTTGCCAAGACTGGGGGCCCCGGTGCTGGGAGCGCGAGCGCGGTGCTGCCTGCAGACAGGCTGGGCCAGCGGTGCCAGGGGAACACCACCAGGAAGGAGCTGGAGAAGCCCCGAGTTGCATGGAAGGAAAATGGCCACAGCCTCGGCAGCAGGTGGGTTCTGTACCGTGAGCAGCTTCATTCCAACCGGCAGTGCCACCGCATGCTGCCGGAGTGCCTACTTGTGCCCTGTCCTGCCCAAGGCAGCCGTCCCGGCACACCGAATGCCACTGCAGCTCTTGCGCTGCCATCGCAGGGCACCGCGGAGTCAGCCCTGCCCCGACCTAAGCTCGTGCTTGCCCTGATTCCCAGCTGACAGGGACAACGTGAACAGGTCTGGTTCCAAAACTGGGCACTGCATTCCCACAAACTTCCCTAGAGTACTTCTGTACTTGAAAGTTTCCAGCAAATTGGGGTTACAGTAGAGTTGGGGTCGGCCTGTCCTGCACCACAGGCAGATGTGCAGCCTCGCCACAGCGCACAGTGGTATGAAGAAATTAATCACCATGGCTCATCTCCTCTCCTGCCACTGTGTCACAGCCGCGCCACCCTAATTGTGCTTGTTAAGTGGAGTGTCTTCCTTGCGCTTGGCTGGGGCTGCGGCCATTTCAGGTAAGACAGAGCCTGGATCAATGCTGTTTGACGGGTGATGCACCCCCAGCCAGCCTGTTCATGGGGCCTCGGGGTGTCACCGGGCATTTGCAGTGCCCCGACCCCTGAGCAGGGAACACGGCACACCGTGTGCCCCAGACAGTGCTCCTGCCCAGCAAGGAGGGAGTCTTCCCGGAGCTGAATGACCCAAATGTCCCTGGTGGGCTGCAGGGAAGGACATCTCCAGCATGGCTCTGCGCTGCCCTGCCGACACCACTTATCTGCACCGCTCTCCCCACGCAGCTTCTGCTGGGAAGGCACCAGCCTTCCGGGGAGACTTGTTGCCAGAAATGATAAACCCCGACACTGTCCCAGCCCTTCTGGAAAGGCCGTTACTTCTCTTTGACTCCCTGCTGTCCGAGGGGCTTCGCCACAGAGGACTCTCGGCGGCTCTGCCCTTTCGTTGCTGCACTTAGCACGGGACAAAGCCGGCTGCACATTTAACACTTAGGGCATCGCAGGTAATCCCAGCAGATGTTTCTGTGTTATCTGACTGGTCACAAATATCTCGCTCTAAGGAAGAGCCGGCTCTGCTGGCTGCACCTAGCAATGCTCTGTTTGAATCTGGTCACTGCTGCCTGCGGGCAGGCACTCACACTGCATCCCAGCCGGCGGTGGGCTCGGGAGCAGGGAGAGGGCTGGGGAGCCGTGACCAGTCTGAGCACACGTGCTGGTCAGTGGGGCCACCAGAGACCCAGCAGGGCAGGGACACCCTTCCCAAAAGCCACCATAGCCCCAGGCACTAATGGTGACCCTGCTGCTGACTGGCTGCCGAGCCGCCTGGTCCCAGCAGCAGCCCTGGTATCCAGCAAAGGGCAGCCCTGCCAGACCCCGGCTCTCTGCCGCCTGCCCCATGCACACCCTGCACCCCTGGGAAATGGCAGCCTGTGGGGCTGGGGCCGAGCAGCTCTTCTTGCTGTCACCTGGGGCTTTTCCAGACTCCAGGTATTTGCTGCGCCTCCTGCAGCTCGCAGGGACGGGCAGTGCTTGCTGGAGGCAATAGGACAACTTCCCTGCCTGAGATGGAGCTCTGGGGCAAAGCAGTTTCCATCAGCTCCGACCTGCTTGGCTGCCAGGCACCGTGGGGATGCTCGGCAGACTCACCCCATGTGGATGCATTTCAGACCAAATGCATCTCCAGTTTGGGAGTGCTTGGGGACCAGCAGTGATGGATGGTGGTGGTGGCTGCCCTGGGCAACCTCAGGCTCATATGGAGAGATGTCTCCTTCCTGTCAGAGAAGAAAAAAGCCATAATCCGCCCTAACTGCTGCTGTGACTTTCTTATCCATCACAGTGGCAGCTTATTTCTACCTGCCCGGGACTCGTTACTGCTCCAGCAGCAGAGGAGAAGAAGTGGGGCAGCTGGCAGGAAAGCAGTGGGAGCACCTGATGGGCATCCCCTGCTCCCCGTCACTGCAGCCGGACCAGCAGGACCAGCAGGATGAGTCCTGCTGACCAAAGCCAGAGGCAGGTGCCCACAGCTGAGGTCCCAGCTACCCTGCGGAGGGAGTGCAGCGCTGGCCCCATGCACCCCCAGGGCAGTGGGAGGCCCAGGTGGGTTCCAAAAGTGGGAGAGCAGATTTGGGGAGTTGTCACAGCAACAGCATCACTGACTGTCACGTTCCACATCCTGGAAGGGTATGCCAGGGCAGGGTGGGGGCTGCTTGCTCTCTGTGTTTGCTAGGAGTGGTGCAGGATGCAGGCAGCTATCAGCACAGGGGGGCAGGGGAGGCCAAAGCAGGCAAGAGGGGGTCTGCACCACCTTGCGGCCCCACTGTGCCCCAAGGCACGTGAACAAAACTTCACCGCGATTCTTCCCTTCTTTGGTAACCAAACCTGGGGCAACACATCTCTGAATTCAATGCCTTCCTCTGGATTAGCTCCAGAGTGTACCGTACCGCCTTTGGGAACGTGCAGCGTTTTCCTGTAAATCTACAAATTCTTGTTTGTTAGCTGGTGGTGTGACCAGAAATGCCATGCTCAGTGTGCTCATCCGCTGACAGTGTCTCTGCTTGCTATCTCCATCTCATCTCCTGAGGGGTTAAACTAATCTTGAGGCTGGGAAATGGTGCATGCTAGGCGAGATCTGAGGAGCTGAGCCTGGATCTTGGGATGGCTGTGGGACCTGGGGGTGCCAAACAGACTGTCAGACTCCAAAAGATACGCATGGGGAGACATGTCACCACAAAGGAGCAGTAAACGGTTTCAATATCGGGCTGAAGTTTTAGAATCCTCATTTTACAGTGGGGGAAAGTGTTCCTGTGTGTGTTTGCATATGTCTGCATGTCTGTGTCTCTGATGACAGAGCTAACAGCCCAGCAGCAGCAGTTGCTAGAAGATGCACAAAGTGAGAGCGTCCCCGAAGGAGTGTATCCAGCTGCGGGAAGGGCCTCTCCCTGCGCGTCCCTTCCCTCCCTCGCTGCTGGCCTGGCAGCTGCGGAGCCGCAGCCTCCCTCAGCTTTCCCCACTGGCAGTACGAGGGGTGGCCCTGCAGACCCCAGGCAGCAGGACCTCTTGTGCACCAGGATGCTTTTGAGCACCCAATTAATCCAGCTGTCTCTGATGGTTTTCTGGAGAGCGGCTGACCTGCTGGCCAGGGCTGGTGCTGGAGATGGGTGTCCCAGGGCTCTGCTGCTCCCAGCCCCAGCGGGGCTGAGGGGCGACCGGCAGCTGGTGGCTCTTCCCTGCCTCGACACTGTCCATCAGCGCAGCCCCCCCTGGGAAGCTCCACAGCCTCAGCTCCATGCAGTGGTCCTCAGCTGGGCAGCAACAACCTGTGGCGGACGCGCAGCCCCTGCGAGGAGCAAACCTTCAGCTGCGAAGCACCCGCCCTTCGCAGCCCAGTTACCAGTTACGCCTCCTACACATCTTCTCTCTATTTACAGACATAAATCCTCGGCATATCACAAGAAAAGGTTCAGCTTTGCCAGCCAGACTTGTAAACTGCTTTACAGTAGCCCACGACTCTGACATAGACAATTTAATGTGGCACAACTGTGCGCTGAAGCTACGCTGGAGTTCGCAATTGCCACGCGAATGCCCTGTTTCAGGGCTTGTGGCACAGCCAGGAGCCCTTCACAGCGGGTGTAGCTCCCTGGCTCCTCACTCCCACTGCAAGACCCCGATGCAGCTGGGGGGTTGCAGCTGTCCAGGCTCGGGACTCCCAGCCAAGCCTCAGGTCTGCCCTGTGGTCCGGGGGGGGCTCAGCCGCATCAGCAGGAGCAGCTGAGCGAAGCCCCAGGGGCTTTCACCCTGCCCTGGGAAGCAAAATAGCAACTTTTAAAAAGTCAATTAGCTCTCTGTCAATTAGCCTACGCTGAAGAAGGTAATTACCTTATCACTTCCAGTACTCCCATACTCCTGGAGAAGGCAAACATTCCTCCTCCCTGCCTGGCGCAAAGGATCCCCGCACTTAACCGCCAGCCTCACCTCCCCGCTGCCTGCAAGGCGACGGCCAGCGCTGCCCATTTCGGCGCCCCCAGCCCCAACCCGCGCTGTTCCCCGGCAGATCAGGCTTTCAGCACTTGCAACAACCAGGAGAAGAGTGAAAACCAGAACTGCAGCAGGACCCCCCGCTCTGCTCTGTGGCAGCAGGACGAACCCCACCAGCTGCTGGCAACGGGGGGCTCACGGTGGGTCTGGGCCGGGCCTGGACGCATGCTGTCCTGAGTCTCTTGCTCCAGCACCTGGTTCTGCTCTGTGCCCGTCCTTGTTTCTCTCCTGCTTTTCTACAGATGCTTCTCCACGCCCTCCCCAGGGCTGCTGTCCCACAGCCTGCAGCTTAATGGGCTCTGGGTGAGGAAAGGGAGGGATATGCTGGGTGCTCCCAGGTCCCAGCAGGATGCAGCGCCTTATCCTGGTCGGCAGTCCCTGGTGAGCTCTTCTTTGGTGTTTGGCAAACGCGGCTGTTCCCTGCAGCGATGGCTTGGCAGACTCACCACAGAGACAGTGCCAAGTTCATGAGCTCCATCTCCTGAGGAAGACGTTCTCCTCACAGTGCCTCGCCTTGCAACATCTGCGGCCGAGCAGCATATCGCAGGCATGTCAGGATAGGAAATCTCCATAAAAAATGTCCACAAACAATAAAGCAAAATAAAAAGGTTCCATTGTAATCCTATTAATGTATCTCCACACAGGTTGGTATCTCCTGAAGAACACTTCCCATTAAAGAAATCAATTTAGCATTCAGCTTTCTTCCTGTGGTGCATATTGAAGTGGGATTTGACAATGATGGAAAACAGATTTGTGTTAAATACTGCCAATAATGTCTCATAGCTCAAGGTTACAGCTTCTCATGAGCGACAGACGCTCGTAATCCAAAGCGTTGAAAATACTGCACTCCACTATCAATTATCTGGAGTTATTAGGTTTTAAAATAAACTGCACATCCGGACTTCAGGCCACACGTTTATTTTACATTTTCCTTGCAGTTGCTTCACCCTGTTCTGGGCTTTCTGAGGCTGTCTGCCGCCAGCCCTTGCAAAGTGCAGGGCTGCTCTGCAGCACAGCTGGGCCCGGCTCCAGCTGCAGACCCATCCCAGCCCGTGGCCTGGAAAACCCGGTGGGTGCAGAGTCTGCATCCTTGGTGCCCCCAGATTTCAGACCCAGATGAAGCTCCAGACTTCAGAGAGACTTAGAACAAAGAGGTAATTTCCTGAGCCTCTTCTATTCAGCTAAACACAAACTGCGGATTTCAGATTCACCAGTTTAGTTGGGAATTTCAAACAACTCGTTTTCTTCCTCAGGTTTCTCAGAAGCCCCCAGCAAAGCAGTTTGCTTTGTGTCCTAAATCCCAGCTTTGATGCTTGACAAAAGCTTTCTATTCTTTGATAAACAGAAATGAAGCTAAACATTAATGGATCCTTTTCTTCTCACTTGAGAAGGCAGGGGAGCCTTGCAGGGGAGTCAGAAGACCTTTTGGAGCATCTTTTTATTTTGAGGCTGCGGAAGCGTGAGCCGAGCCGGCATCTGCCCCTGTGAGCTCCCTCTGCCAAGGAGATGCCCAGGCAGAAGCACAAAGCAACACCGATCTCACGGCGACCGGGTGCCAGCATCACGCGTCTGCTGCCCAGGGGTGCGCCGGGAGCTTGGTTTCAGCAATGCCACAAGCTAAAATGGGACAATCTGGGAAACGCACAGCGGGCTGGATTTCAGCCCCTGCTTGGGGATGCACAGTGTTACGTGTCTGCGGAGGAGGTACTGCCGAGTGCCAAGGAGCAAAAACAACAGCCAGAGGCTGGGGAAACAGAGACATAACTGACAGGTTCATCTGACAGGTAGGAAGTGCAAAATGCATGCACACTTGGGTAGCGGGGCCAAGGAATCTGGACCCCTATGCGCTCACTGCTAGGCATCTTCACAGTGATTTTTTTACCCTAGTTCACAAGTCAGTAAAGCCATACAGAAGCCCCGTCCCATTTCTGAACTGCATTTTTGAAGCAGTGTTCCCTGGGACAAAGAGTCTGTGGCACGAGTCCTTACGGACATCACTTTGCCCATGCAATGGCAGCAAAGTCAACCAGCTGTGGAAGGCACTACAAGGGTGAGCAGAAGGCTTGAGCTAGCCCAGCCTGGCTACAAGGTGATCATAAACAGGGCCACAGCCAAGTCTTTTGCAGACCACAAAGACATTAATTGGTCCTACAAAACCCAGGCTAACAGTGAATATTCTTGATTCCTGTCTATCAGCACTTCATTAAGCAATTACAGATCTACAGACATTTCTCTTCTATAAAGTGTTCCTGCATCAATGGCAACAGACTGCAAATATTCTAGAGGCATAAACAGAGTAATTAATCAGGGTGCTGTAATGGCAAGAAATTAACATAAGGAAAACACAGACTGAATATCGGAGAAAGTTTTCTGGCAGCAAACCATGTTAATCAGAGAATTGCCATCCCAGGGAAAGGGGGAAACTCCACGGCATGATACAGGTCAGAGATCCCTGGCAAATATCCCAGAGGGAATGCACAAATGCTGGCTCATGAGATGGACAGGATGACCCAATACACGACTTGCTTTTCCTAATATCAATCACTGAGTGATTTCTAATGACAATTCACTACTCTGGGTAAAGGCGCATTCATTCATGGCTTGCCTGACAAGCCAGCAGCGTACTCACCGAGGTCACCCCCCTTGGTGAGAGCGTTTGCTATCCAGGTCTCTCCAAGCTCATTCTGCTGCAGGTTATGTCTTTGCAGCAGGTTATTCCTTTGCAGCAGGTTATTCCATTGCAGCACGCAATCCTTCTGCACGTGCCGTAAACCTGTGGGCTCCCCAGGTGGGCAGGAGCGGCCCAGAGCATGTTGGCTGCTGTTTGCTGAACCCAAGAGGAGCGAGGCACTGCCAGCACTGGTTGCTGGTGGACTGGCTGCTCCCAGGCTGGGCATGGCAAATGCTGCCTATAGCTGAGTGCTAGAGCTTGCAGCCGCTGCAGCCCCCTTGCCTGGGGATACAGCCCCTGTGCAGGTGCAGCGAGTGCTGCTGGCAGACTGCAGTACAGGGACCTGCCTGGGAGGACACTGGAACTGGCTGGACTGGGTCCTAGGAATCGCTGGTCCCACAGAATAAAAACAGTTTAATAGTTTGGATTGCTTTTTGCACATATGTTAATATGCTGGGGCAGAAACAGGGGTAATTGCAATTCTATGGAGGAGTGACAGCTGCAGCCTTGCCTGGGAGAGGAGTCTCACAGAACATGCAGCGGGACAGGACTGGTTCCAGGCAAATGGTGTGTCTGCCTGACAGCTACCCGGAGCATCCCGCAGCTCCGCATCCGAGACCCGCTCCTGCACAGCAGCTGCGAGCAGGAACGCTGGGCTCTAGCCAGCCTTCGAAAGAGCAAAAACTGCAAGGTGAAAGAATAAAAATGCCTGAAGTCATAAATTCTATTTTTACAGCAGCTTTTCCAGAAATTTGGATGCACTGTAGTGAGTGCAACAGCACTGCTGTACCTGCGCTGACCTCCTCCTAGGAGACCCCTGTAGACACAGTGAACCCCACTGCTGAACTCACAGATCTCAGCTGAGATTGAAACCCACCGGTTGTGGTACCTCACCTCTCCCCAGCTCATGTTGCCCACAAAGCCTACTTGCCACACACCACCATGCACTTTCTGCATTTTTCAAGATGACAAAACATGCCCAGTGTTCCTCCCAGCCTTCCTTTAGCCACAGAGGCTCTGCTGTCCTCCACCGTGGTGCCCGTATGCGGGAGAGCCAGAGTCCCCCTATCCAGGTGTGCTCTGCAATCACAGAAGCCAAAAAAGCTCTCTATAGCTGTGGCAAATAAATTAATCCAAAGGGTTGGGACATATTCATCTGCTGCTGGCTGCTCCCCCCATGCCTCCAGAAGACTGTGCCCTACCTGTTGTGATGCTGGAGGTTGAAAACAGTGAAGACTCCAGCTGATTTTAGAGCACGTGCCAGGAACTCGGTGTAGTAACAAGTGTCGCTAACACAGTCTTGGAGTGCAACCTGTGCAGCTGCAATGGATGGCAAGGTTACCTTTACCTGCCATCACAGGGGAGGCAGCCGCTTGTAGGACGCGTCCCCTCGAACACTGACAGATCATTTGCTCTGTGCGTCCTGTTGCAAACAGATGTCTCTGTGCAACAGAGCAGCCACCCGAATGCTAAAGCAGTTTGTTCCCGGCGCTCCATAAAGATGTTATATTTGTTCCCAGAAGTTAATCTTTAAAGATTTTTAGAGCGATCAATAACCAACCAGTGGATGTATGCAGAGCAGCCTGAAGCAGCATCCAGGAGCATCTCCCAGTGCAACAAGCACCCGTGCTGAGCACAGTGCCGGATGGTGGTGACGGTCCCCCACAGCTCGGGACTGGGGGGCACCGCAGCACTGCAGGGCTCGGGGGACTGGGACGCTGAGCCCGTGCGGCACTGGGGGCTCTTGGCACTGAGCCCAGAGGCTGTCAGGGGACGTGGGCAGCACGAAGCCAGGCCAGCAGTGGTGGGGCTTCCCATGGCACACCACGTCCTGCTGGGACGGGACTGTAGCTGGGGGCACGCCGAGCCCCAACTGCACCGTGCGCCGCAGGCTCTAGCTGCTGCCCGCTTCCTGGGCAGGCTCTGGGCACACAGACGTCTGCGAAGAGCAAGGGGAAGTTTAGCTTCAATCTGGCAGGCAGATTAGCAGGGAGAGGAGCGTTCAATGCCAAGAAATTGGAAAACCACTTCATTTGCGTTGGGCAACCAGCGGGATGCTGGGCTGTGCTGCTGGCAGGGACGACGTGTGCTGAACGAAACGTGCCTGTTTCCACAGACTGCGTGGTACATCCCGGTCCCACAGTGACTGCTGGAAAACCAGGTGCCTTTGCACAGCCACAGGTACACCTCATCACCCCCACAGAGCTCCCCTAGGTGCTTCCTTGGGCCCCTGCTCTTCTCCTCTTGAGAAGGAATCGGCCCAGCCACTCCTCGGTCCTTGCTCCAGACCCAGGGAGGGCTGGGCGCTGCCTGTGCAGGTGCTTGCCCCCGGAGTGGTTTCGGACCCGAGCTGCCCATCACTTCAGCATGTGGCACTCGAAGAAAGCCAGGATGTGAACGTTTCAGGAAAACACCCCAGGTCCCAGCAAACCCCCTTCCACCCTCTGAGAAGAATTTCCATATTCATGAGTCTTATCGCTCCCCTCAAGCTGCTGTGTGAACGCAAGCGATTCAAAAAGCAGCACCACACAAAGACAGGTTTTGAAGCCGTTGGGGAATCAGTAATATAGTTTCTCAAAGACTCACTCGCCCTGCGCCTGTCCTGCCTCATTTAAGCTTATGTTCCAGCACCGCTAGTCCCAAGGCGGTGACTTAGTCCCAGCAAGGCCAGTGGAGGTCTAACGTCCCCCGTGGCACTTCTTGCTTAGCGGCTGGCAGCAGGATAAGACCTTGTGCTACCTGCAGAGTGGGGCACTCGGACTTCCCTCAGTACCCAGGAGGGCTGGCTCCTTGCTAGATGGAGGGTGGGAGCCGGCTCCTGGTGAGGTGCTGGAGGTGACGGGTGCCAGGGCGTGCGCCGGCTGAGGCAGAGCTGGGACAAGCCTCCAGGTTGCCAGATCAATGCTGTGACCAGCTACGAGCCGCTGCAATCAACCAGCCTGTGGCTGCAGCGCTCCCGGGCTGTGATGGCCACGCAGCCTTTGCTGTTTGCCACTGTCAGCCCTGCCGGAGTGTTGCATTTAGCTTTTTATTAAGGAGAGCCATTATCATTTGAAAAAACATTCCAGACTTTGTCAGTGCTTATCCTTGTCTGACTCCGAAAAGCTTGTTCGCGCTTTTATCTCTTGCAGACTAGATTACAGTAATGCCTTGCAGCTTCCCAGCTTGCCAGGAGGACTGATTACCAGCCCTCAGCCCCACAGGGCAGTGCCACAGCCGCGCGCAGAGCATGGCTACCGTCAACCCAGCACGTCACCCCAGGGCTGGTCCCGGGCCATTTTTCCTCTTGGAAAGGTCTCGAAAGGAGAGTGCTCCAGGTCGTCAGCTTTAATGAGCGCTCTGCCCAATTAGTGCTCCTAGTGCCCCTGTCACCCTGGCCACAAAGCGCTGCCGGGGCTCTGCAACCATCACCGCTTCCATTCGGGGTTTGCCGCCCCAGAGGAGCCTTTGGTGTTTCATCGGCTTCCTTCCCACTGCGCCAGGAGGGCAGCTGCTCTTAACGGCATCCCGGTTGTTTCACTGCTCATCCCATGCTGCAGGCAGTGATCGCACCTGACGCTGCAGAGTAAAACTGTTCTGGCATTCGTGGGGCCAAACATTAATGCTGTTAATGCTCCACTGGACTGGTGTAAAACTGCCTGGGAAGCGACTGCCAGAAACCTCCTCCTCCTCCCAGGAAAGGTCCAAAATGCCACTTACACCTTCAAGTGCCGACTGCAGCCTGGGGCGCCAGGGCCGGCCGCGCTGCCCGACCCCTCCCTGCACGTGCCCACGGAGAAAGGAACGTGCCAGGCCCCACGCTGCCCCATCACGCCTGGTCTGCAAAGCCCGCTGCCCTTCGTGGGGCCGCCCGCCCGCCTGCCATGCACGCCGGACACGCACCCGGCACCCGCCGGAGAGCAGGCGGTGGCACGGCTGGAGCCATGCTCCTGGACCATCCCCGCGGGACTGAGCTGCCGGCTCCGCTGGGCTGGCTGGGCAGCAGCAGTGGAGCTGGGGAGCTGGGCTGCCGGCAAGACCTGCACTCCCAGGCTCCTGCGCTCACGGTGCTGCCAGCTCCCCTTCCCATCACATGCCAGCTCCTGCGCAAACAGCCGTGCTGCTCTCCCTGTGCTGTTCTCCTGCAGGCCAAATTAATTATTTCTAATAAACCCATGTTTAAATTACAGAACCAGGCAGGGGCCAGCTGATTTGAGGGCTTTTCGCTCCATTAGCCTTACTGCAGTCAGCTGTGGGCCAGGCAAAGCCCTCGACTGCACCCTCTCGATTTGCTGGGACGGAACCCCGCAGCCCGCCCTTCCTCTGCTGGGTGGGCTTTCACACCTGAGGACCTCAGCCACCTCTTTGGGCCTGGGGATAGCCCAAAGGGGCTCACCGCATGCCCGATCACAAGCCTCAGCTCTGGGACACCAGGAGCAAACGCCTCATCTGGTCTGTGCCAGTGATGGATAAGATATCCCAAACACCAGGCAGACAGAGACGAGCCCTCTGATCAGGGCTTGCAGCTTTTATTTTGGGGAAAGTGCAAAGATAAGACACACTAAGGAAAGAAAGCGAATTTGCAGCCAGTGCCGCTTAATGAACAGGTGTTTCCAATAGGCAGCTACAGTCAGCAGGATTTGCAGAGGCAATGCTGCTTTGCAAAGGCAAATGCTGGGACAGGGGACACACCACTGGGTAAGAGGCTGAAGCACCTGGGTAGGATTTACCCTACCCCGCCTCGGGGTATCTCAGCTTTATCAGCCTGAATGCAGGGAGGCGAAGCCGAAACACTTACAGGCAGCAGGTTCATTTCAGCATGTTGCAGTCAGTGCATCTAAGCTTGTCTGGCTCCCCCCCCAACTTATCTGAACTCTTCCCAGATGGCTTTTATCTTTAAACTACTGTACAGCAATACAAAAAAGACAACATTAATTTAAGATCCTCTTTGACTGCAGGCTAATACCAATTCACTCCATTTGCTGAAGGATGGTACTTCCCCTTCTTTATAGAGCCTATGTGATTTTTTCAGCGTATGCAGATAATCTCATGCTCCTCATAAATGCAGCCATAAACTTTCCTCCCTCTGCCCCCTCGGAAGTGCATAAAACCTGCAGAATAACCAACATCATCCCAGGAGGCCTCTCTGGGGAGGCAACAGCTAACATGGGGCAGCAGCAGCTGGGCAGGTCTCGGAGGGAGCTCCCAGAAACTGGCACCCTTCACAAGCCTGAGCAGAGAAGGGAGGACAAGCGCAAAGCAACGGAGCCTGCATTTCTGTACATTAAGGGCTCTCTGCAGCTGCGGCTGCCATCTGAGGCGGTCCCCACGGGCAATGCTCCTGGCTGGGCATGTGCTGGGGAGCATGGCACCTCTGGACACAACGGGCTGGCCGGCTTGCAATCAGCTCCTGCTCCCTCTCAGAGCCTGCCCGGTTCGTACAGACACCTCTCAGGGGCTGGCTGGAAGGAAGTCCTGCTTACAGACCAGCCAGGAATGGTTCTCTTCTCCTGAAGAGATTTTGAAACATAAAAAGCTCTTCCCTATTAGTTTGGGGTTTTTTTCACATGCTAGGTCTGAATTAATTAAGCCTTCAAATTCTGACTCATTTTCAACCTGTTCACTAGAGCAGCTGAAAGAAGGTGTTCTGTCAACAATGGAACTTTTCCCCCAAACACTTTAAAATCTGAAGGTTCATCAAAACCAACTTTAGTCTGCAGACTGTTTAGGTTTTGAATTAGCAGCTTTTTTGTGGCAAAAAGAACGGTTAAGAAACGCTCCCAGGCATCTCTGCTGCAGATTCTGGGAGAGCAAAGGGGGCTGGCACAGATCTCTGATCCTCAGCCAACTTCTCCAGCACCGGATTATAAGCATCCTTCTTCCTCTTGCTGGAGTGCAGACAAAAACTGCATGTTCTTGTAAAAGCCTCCAGCCATAAAGAAGACAAAATGGTGTAATGTTTAACAGAGCATGGGCTCCTGGCTATGGCTCCGTGTCCTTGGGGTTACGCGTTGTCAGCATGGGCCATTGCTGGCCCCCATCACTCTCAGGTACCCCTGGGTGTGGAAGTACATCTCTGGCTGAGCAGCGGAAAGATGCCACCATGGGCATCTGGGTGCATTGTCCCCAGACACCAAGTAGACCTTTCCACGTGAGCAAAATAACCCAAGCTTCCCTGACAGCAGAAACCTCCTGTCTCTCCGCTGGCTGCTCTTTCTCAATTCTTCACTGAGAGCAAGAATGAAAATGAGCCCTTGGATTTTCCCTTGGCCTCTGACGGTGAAACTACCAGAAGTTCGGACACCGCACACTGCTGGGAAAGGGTGCTGACACACAGGGGCCTGGGCTCAGTGCCATCCTGGGCTCCAGGGTGCCTGGTCTGTTTTGACAGTGAGACTTAAGGTTCTTTAGGTTCTCTTGCAAATGTCACGCTTGACCGTCCCTGTCCCAGGGATCGCCCAGGACCTGTAGGTTCAGTGCTGCGTGCACAGCTCCTTCAGCAAACTTTCCCAGTTTGCTCCCCCGCAAGAAGCAGGATCTAGTTTTTCCAGGAGTCGTCTTGCTCATTACAGGTGCCTCCATTCTGCAGATGACAAATCACTCCCTGAATGTACGGGCTGCACAGCATGTCTCTGGTTGAGTTGAGATTTCACCCAGAACCACATCCCCAAGAGTTATTATCGGTTTCATTAGATTAATGATTGCAGAACCACCAGCAGCATAGCAGATGAGGCATTTACTTTTGCATTCGCGTACAGTAGCAACCAGTTGCATGGCTTTGCTTAAATCAGGACAAGAGACTGACTAGAGACTGACACAGTGAGACGTGATTTCTTGCTGGCTTTAGCAGCAAGGAGACAGATTTATGATGCTTAAAAAATACAGACTGGACTGGGAAACAGACAGAAATCTTCTTGGTCTGTGCATAATGACGCACAAAACTTTAACCTCTTGCATACTATAAACTTCTTCCCAGTCTATTCTCAGCTTAGACTGGTGGTAGAACCCCCCCTAATACAATGGGGTGAAGAAAGCAAATTAGAAAACATCTTCTCACTGCCTAGTCTGTCATCTGTGCTGCTAATAGTCATGAGTAGACCACATGGTGGGCATGCTGAGATAAAAGGAAGCTAAGAGATTGTTTGTACCGTTAATACATCTCATGATAAATGATGTGTAAAGTTTTACTGCAAGGTCTTAAGGAGGCTGTGAGCAGGGAACACCAGCTGAGGGAATGCCAATTTTGGGGAAGGATCAAAAGGCAAATCTGGGGAGGCTGGGGAAGGGCTGGGAGCAGCCTGAGCCCAGAGAAGAGAGGCAGGGAAGGTTTATCTTGTCTCCTTCAGGTCCATGTAATACCCCAAAGCCAGATGCAAGGCGCTGAGACGTCAGATCTGATGAGGGCTGAATGAGGGAGGTCGGGACATCACATCCACACTGGGGAGGTGAAGTTGAAGACTCCTGCAATAGCTGAAACACTGAGGCAGCCAAGGCTAATCCTGGTACCTAAATATGCTCCTAGCGGGCTTCCTTGCTTTATCTTTTAAAATTTTCTCCTATGTTATGACACAGTGTTAAATGGAATAAAGCCATTTTTCATCCTGAAACCTTCCCTGAGCTCTCTGGACCCTCCTTCCCTATGGGAACGGAGAATTATTAAAGAGGTTGTGCTCTGCAAAGTCACGGGAGGCCGTTCAGAGCACGAGCTGCAGAGGTCCCTAGCATGGGGGCTGTGTCTGCAGGAGGTGCGGGTGCTGGGCAGGGTGGGCTCCCCGGACCACTTGCACTGCGACTCCTGGAGCGCCGTCCTTTGGAAATGGCTTAGCTGCTCCTTAGCAAACACCTGTGAAATGCAGGGCTGTTACTGGTGTCTGCCAAGGTTTCCTTGAAGCAGCAGCTACGTTGCAGCAAGAGATGCCGGCACAGTCTATGCTTTCCGTGCTCATTCAGGCTAACTCTTCTGGTGCTTTGTGCTTGGCTCGAGGCTGCTGAGAAGCAAATGGTAGGTCACCATGCCCCAGTGCACTGGTGAGCTGGAGCGAGCTGGTCTCTGTGCCTCTGACCAAAGCCTGTGTTTGAGCCTCTCAGCACTGCTCCTGGAACAAACCTGAGGGTCCCTGGGAAGCTGCCACCCACCTACATCTGCTTCTCCATGCTGCATCTATTGCTACTAGATCCTGCTGTGTGGGTCCTGATGCCAGCGGGGAGTCCTGTGACTGGTGAAACTGCGAGCCCCTCTCCTCAGCTGGGGCTTTGTCAGAGTCCCAAGGCAGAGGATTAATGCCGTGGCTATCTCATAAATGCCATGCAAACACGAAGAGAATTGAGCAAATGATAAAATGGAGATGAATTTTTGGGAGCAGAGAGATTGAATGAAGAAACAAGGCATCAAAATATGCAGTTTATGCACAGGAAAGATATATCTTGACAAGGACTAATATTTTATGTGGAGCAAATAACTCACTAGTAACAGATATGCCCATTTAAAAATGTATTAGGAAAAAAGTCCTGGTTTCCTCTACTTCTCATCAGAGTCCCTGACAAGTACAGCCTCCTCACCCTGCACTCAGCATTGCCTTGCACTTAAACGTCCTCCTCTTCCCTGCTCTTCTCCTTCCTCAGCCACTCTCCTCTCCCTGCTGGAGCCTGGCGTGCTGAGACGGGCTCATTGCTTCAGCTCTCCAGTGCAGAGGAGCACCTTCTCCCAATGACCGACACTGACAACCCCATGCGCAGACTTTAGGTACAGAAGTGCCCAGCCCATGCGCTCCGATCGCCCCATCGCGCCCGATGCTGCATCGTGCCCGCTGCTCCCTGCAAGGGCATTTCTCTCTACACAGGGGATGCTCTTCAGCTCAGCAGTGTTAGTTATGCTTGTGCGGTTACCACACATTGAGACTGTTTGAGTGCACCCCAGAGGAAGACAGCGGGCTGAGGGACTTGCGAAAACCATGACCTGTGATGGTGGGACCCAGCCCGTGGAGTGACTGGGAGTCGGAACTCCTGTTACGCTCACCTTCCTGTCTTTAAAGGACTCTGCCACAAGGCAATCGGGACGCCTTTTAGAAAGTGTGCGTTAGCAGGCTCCCAGTGTGCTTTCTGTGCCAGACCATCTGTCTGTGCTCCCCATCTCTCCTTGCCACAGCCAGAGATTTGCACAATCGAGCACATTTAACTGTCACTGGAATCTTCCTACCTGGCGCGAGGGCTGTAAGCCTTATCTGCATTTAGGAATTGCGCTAAGCCAGCAGATCTCCTGCATATTTGCTCTTTGAAACCACACTATGAAAAGCTCTGGCAGGAGGGCCACATAAAGGGAAAGCCCTACATCTCCAGCCTGCAGATAAAGCTTTGCACCGTACAAGACATTCTGGTATTTTATGCTACAATTTGGCACTGCTCCAGAAGAGCTCTGAGTTATCTTAAGCTTCGTAAATGCAGAGCTAAAGCATTAGCAGGGGAATTGTTCCTAAGTCACGGGCTAGAGGTGCACAGCAAAAAGGGTTCTTATGGGGTACTCTCCCACTGGCTTTGGGGGGATAAGTGCATGCTTACACCCCCCACGCCCCCCCTAGGAAAACCACAACACGCTCACCAGCGCTAAGCTGAAGGGCTTACTGAAAAACTACAGCAAACCAATTCATCCAAGCTCCTAAGTACATAAAAGCATCAAAAAGTAAAAATGTATTTTAAACTATGGTAATTAATTAGGATGATGGATGGGGACACAAATCTGGTTACATTGCCTCTTTTGCACAGATGCAGAAGCTGTTCTGAGCAGAGGAATCCGAGATGTTCAGACCAAGATGTTGCTCTGGATGGTCGCAGCTTGCACAGCCGTGGAGAACGGCAGGACGTGAGACCGCAGTGACCAAAAACGTGCAAGAGGCTCCTGCCTGCATTAGCACAGCTAGAAGGGTGACAAGTGAATCAGGTCTGCGTTTGTGCCCACCCTGGGTTGCCCACTTTTGCAGGAGCGGATGGTAGGAGCTGAACAGCTAAAATAGGTGGTCTTGAAATAATCTTGAGGGAGAGAAGCGAGGCAGCTGCTCAAAGGCATGTGCCAGCTTGGAGCTGAATCTCACTTGGGGAAAGGTGCCGCAGCAAAGGAGACCCTGTGTCTGATCAGGAAGCACAGTCAAGAGATGGAGCATTTAAACAGCAATAGCGAAGGAACTGGGAAACAGAAAACAGGAAAGAGCAAACGGCTTTTAAACAGTGGAAATGTTCTGCTATGGAGGAGGAGGAGGACTGAAGAGGGAGGATTAGCCAGCTATAAATACAAGCAGCACTGAGTTAAAAGGCTAATTAGAATAGCAAAAAGAAATACAGCAGCACATTTCAGAGACTATTTCAGCTAACAAAGAGTTTTTCAAATCTGTTTGCAGGAGTGAATATTGAAAGAGAAAATTGGATCCCTATGAAATGATTTCAAGAATTGGAGGAGGAAAAAGGTGATGGCAGATCTCTTAAACAGCTAGTCAAGCTCCCTGACATCTTCATCTGTTGCAAAGGTAGAGGGAAAGACGACAGGCCTCACTTTTCATGTCTTGGGAGGAAAAGAGCCGGTAACAAAGGATGGGTTTGTGAAGATATGGGACACAAAGGGAAAGGCCAGGCATTCCTTCCCCAGCAGGCTGGAGAGAAGCAAGCAATCTAATTATTTCAGGCTGAACTGGAAGGGCCTGAGCCCCAGGGTGCTGGGGGTCTGCAATGGCCCTGTGGTGCTGCACATGGGGGGGGGGCACTGCCTCTCCCCACAGCCCCGCTGCCATCCCCAGACCTGGCCCGGACTGCTCCCGGGGGGGGCTGCAAGTCCCAGAGGTGGCCCCAGCTGCAGCTGCACAAGAGGCAGCTAACGGGGCATCAGAGCCAGCACAGAGCAACACCACGGTCTGTGGAAGTGAATCACTGAGCCCTCGGTGATTTATTACCTACAGCCTCAGCATGTGCCAGGAAAGGCTTTTAGCTTCCCCAAAGCTGAATAGGTCCTCAAGTTCTAACCTATTAAATATATACATACACACACACATACATGTACATTCGTATACATATATATCTATGAATATACCCCGCCCCGGCCTCACCCTGCAAACATGCGTGGCTGGGCTGGACTGCTGCAAAGCAGCGCCATGAGCTGCTTCACTCCCCAGCAATGCACACCCTGTTCTCCCTCTCCATCACAGAGTTGTTTAAACGCTCCTTGACCTGACAGCACTTCTGGCGAGGCAGGCATGCAGCTGGCCTTACGGCAGTCTGGTTTGCAGCCCTTACCCAGCTTAGGTCTTCTGGCAGAAATTGTGATCTACATGTGATACATCCTGCAGCTCTTCCTGGACTCAGGGTGGTGCCAGCGTGGCTGGGAGGAAGGATGTCTCTATTGTCCAGTACACTCTGATTTTCCCCAGTCTTTGGGACACGGGAGCATTTCAGCCCTACAAAGAGCTTGGAGCTAGCCTGAGATAGAGTTTGTCCCGCACATCTGCTGGGCAGAGGCAGCACAGAAAAAAGGAGATTGTCACCAGAGCAGAGGGTGGTTTGGATTCACATCCTTCATCTGGGCTCCCAGTAGCTTGGGCTGTAGTACAAGGGTGTCATCCAGACCCCTCTGCAGCTGGAGAAGAGGGATTGGCATGGCCAGAGCTCACATCGAGGTAAACAGCAGAGGATAAATGGGATGACTTTTATTCTTCATGTGTTCATGATATCACTGGTGGCTGCTGTGACCAGAGCCACAGGTCACGATGACATCAGGCCATTAACGGGACAAAAGGGCGACAACTGGGGATGATTCAAGAACCAGGGATGGGGCAGGGGGTAGAGGTGGTCACAGGGAGCAGACGCTGAGTGCTGCTGTCTCCTCCCTGGTAGACAGTGAGCTGGCTCTCCGTGAGCATGCACATGGCAGCGTGCAGACAGGGACAGGGCAGTGACTGGGGTAAGGGCTGGCTGGCTGGGAACTTTCTGAAATTAAACTAATTGCATTGCCTAGCAAATCATAACAGCAGCTATGATACTTTGCTCTTCTCCAAGGATGCAGTGTGGCTTTATGAGCATTAATTAACTCAGACTCATACGACACGCCTGTGAGGCAGGTACAATTAGATCCATGGAGAGGGGAAGCCAGTAGCCCTAGGTCCCACGGCATGGCAGTGCAGAGGCAGCGCACACAACCTGGGAGATCTCGCAGTACCCACAGGACCAGCACCCTCCCCAGAGTGCGATTACAGCCCAGGAGTTCCCACTCCCAGGGCTCCACTCTAATTACCAGCTCCCTGCACACTCGCATCCATATTCATCATGACTTCCTAGAACATAAGGCAAAACCATGAGGAGTAGTTTTGCTAATAAACAGCCACCAGCCGCAGCCCTCTGTCCTGCCCGGGTCCAGCAGAGTCCATCTGTCCTCTTCTCCTGACTCACCCGCTGTGTCCATTCCTCTGCTCCTGCCTGGTGTGCCCACCCTCAGCAGCCCATGGGGCCCTGCAGCTCCGCATCAGACTGTTCCCAACACCTGGTGTGCGCTGGGCATGAGGCAGCCTTGCAGAGGTAGGAGAGCGTGCACGGGTCCTGGGGATGCTCTGTGCACTTGGCTCTGCGTCCCTGTCCTCTCCCCACTAAGAGCCACAGGACTCCATCCAGCAAGGCGCCTGCGCTCCAGGAGGTGTTCTCTGTTGTATGGAGCAAGGGGGAGAGAAGCAGAAAAATTCAGAGACATGCACCTAAATAAAATATTTTTAACTGAGTTTCCCATGAGCTGCCAGCAGCTCTTTAATATTATACTGCCTTTGCTGGCTGATCATGTCATCACTCCAGCTGGTGGGGAGAGTAGCTGCCAGCTGCCTACAGGAAAAGGAAGATAGCAATGTCTCCTCTTGCCTGGAAGACCTGCGCTGGCTCATCCTCGAGCACCACTCCTGACTCTACAAAAGAATGGCTTCTTGCAACAGGTAGCAGGATGGCAGCAAGAGCATCAGCAGCAGATGTGTGCAGCCACAGATTGCTGCCCTGTCCCCAACAGGGAGTGGAGCGGCAGGTCCCAGCCACGAGGTACATAGGATTTTGCTCAGAAATTAAGAGCTTTGTTGGTCTCAAAAGGGTGGAACTGGATGCCGCCTTCTGCATCACACCATCCCTCCAGCCCTGCCCAGCTGGCAGGCTGGGATGGCTGCCCTGTCCCTGGAGACTTCTCCATTCCTCTAGCAGCCAGCGGGAAACCAAGAATAAAGCCACACAGTTGCACACAGCTCTGCATTGGATGCTCAGCTGGCCTCTGTCCTAATCCTTGGGCTGAGCATGTCTGAGATCATTAGGGAGAAATACCATACATATTAGGGAGCAATACCCTATACGTACAGGGATGCCAGGTCCTGCATCCTTGGGCATCCACCTGTGGTCGCGGTCAGAAGGCAGGATACTGGGCTCGGTGACCTTCCCCCACAACGACCACTCATAAGGTGTCATGCCCTCCCCACCTCTCCGGTCACTGCTGTCACTCCAGCAGTGGGAGGCTTTTGTACAGAGCAGGGATGACTGCTACGAATGTCAGCTTTAATAGCAGGCTTCACCTTAGCTGGACAAAAAAGCTCTTTGCCCTGTGGCAAAGCCAATGCAGCTGAGCTGCATAAACTCACCAGGTCAAATCTGGCCATTTGCGATTTGCGCTTTCTTAGCATGGGGAAGAAATAGTTATTTCCCCTAATTACAAGTTAAATGCCAAATAAATGCCCTATCCTGTATGGTAATTGCAATGTCACTGAGTGATTAATGCCTGCTCTAGAAGCTGAGAATCTGTACAACATTTGCAAACCATAATAACCCAGCTCCCCTGAGTTACCAAGCTCTGCATGGCGTTTCTGTCACTGGTCATTTGCTGGGCTCTGGTGAGCCAACACAAAAGGGTGGTCTCCAGACCTGCCAGCACAGGTCTGCAGCAGGTCACAAGCTGACAAAGAAAGGCCGTTCTCCACCACACCAGTGGCAAGAGCTGTGGCTATGCCTGACTCGCGCCCTAGCCCCAAAGTTACCGTACCCTGGTCGCGGTGCAGTGGAGCGGGCGGCTGAGCTGCGCTGGCTCTGTGTTCTGCGCAGCACCGGCTGCCTGGCCCCTGGCCCGCAGTGAGATGCGGCAGGGTGTGGGGACAGCCCCGCTCCCCACGCCTCTGCACAGAGCCCTGGCTGGTTCCCGGGGGCCGGAGCAGAGAGCTCCGCGTGGGCTCCCGGAGCGGTGCCAGACCTCAGCCCCAGCCCCGGCAGCTCCGCATCCCTGGGGGGTGCAGGCGCCCATCCCAAAGCGGAGGCTCCTTGAAGCTGCTCATGCCACAAACCAAGCGACCCGTCACAGCGCTGATCAATACGAGGCTGAACATTAAAATTGATTCTCCAGCTGATCTCACATTCCAGTAGCGAGCAGTGCTCTCCTCCCGATGATTTCTGCAGCCTTGCTGTTATTATTTGTACCCAACGACATGGCACGGGAGCAGGAGGGGCCTGGCCCCATCCCACCCCACCAGCCAGCCACGGAGGCTGCTACCGCGGGAGGCCAGGGCTGAGCCGCGCTCCCTCGCCTGCAGCCACTCCTGAGAGGGCAGCTGCTGGGGAGAAGGAAAGGCTTTCAAGTTTGGTTTTATATGTATATGAGGGTCTCAAATGGTGACACTTGCTAATTACATTTTAGAAAATAACAAGGAAATTCTAGAGAAAAGCTCAGCATTTAGTCTTCCTCCCCTGCCACACACAGGTTTTTTCCCTTTTTTAAAGAAATACTCTTTTAAGCATTAAAAAACTTCCCAGTGCTGCTGGTACAAATGCAGTGTAACCTTGAATTATATGTAGCAGGGCTGGCTTTCATTATTTATTAGCAAGATCAATTAGAATATTCTGTTTGCAGAAGAATATAATCCAATATGTACTTCAAGCACTAACAGCTAAATATATGCTTATTTAAAAATCAATCTAAAAGTCAAGGTTTCCTTTGTAAATCCTTACTACAGATTAAGAAAAAAGCTTTGAGTGTTACCACCTGCTGAATGCTGTAGTCTCAAGGAGACAGTTATACATTTTAAAACATCTCACATAGGGATTGATTGTAAAGGCAAACAATTGCTGACACCCCACCCCCCCAGCACAGAGGGCTCACGGCTAGCTGGCGTGCGTGAAGCCTGCATGCCTCCCACGGGTGGGCACCCTGGGACCCTGTGGGGGAGCAGGGACGAGCACCCCCCGCCCGGGCAGCGACAGCCACCCACCTCCCCGCTCAGCCGGGGAGGGCACCGGCAGCACCTGGCTCCTGCCAGCACCGGGAGCTTGCCAGCCGTGCCAAGTAATTCACCACCCACTTACAGCATCCCGGCAGAGGCTTATTTTCCATTGACTTGTCTCGGCTGACGTGGAGCCAAAGCATCCGCCTGACAGCCCGGCCCAGGATCCGCAGTGTCCTCGCCTTTCTCCCCCAAGTCGCAGGTTTCTAAGATTAATTGTCATGTATTATTTATTGACCTCAGCCACGACCTTGGCCCGGCGCGGTTTCCTTCACGAGCGCCTCCGCACCGCGGCGATGGCGGTGACCGGCAGCCGCTCTGGCAGGATGGCGGGCAGGGGAGCACCAGCAGCGCAGGGCGGCTGGTGGTCCCGGCCCCAGCCACGGCGCAGGGCTGCCCGACGGCCCTGGAGACACCCCGGCTGCTCCCTTCCTGCCCCCTTCCTACCCTGCATGGCCATTTCCCCGGCTGTGCCAGCGCTCACTTTAATCTCTCCCCTGCCACAAGCCATGCGCGGGTGTGCTCAGCGAGCTTCCAGGTTCTCCTTCTTTCTTAAGCTCTTTCTCTTTCGTCTTTCATTTTTAAATCTTATCTCTAGGTAAAGAGGGTATTTGACAGGATCAAAAGCTGACCTTTAACAAGGTTAGCAGAGCCTCAAACGATATCCCTGCAAGTTCATGCACACTCAAGCGTTAAAGGGAACAGTTCTCTGATCTCCTGTTCCTCGGTGGAAAAGTTGTTTCACAAAGATCTCTGCCAAAAGTCCATGCAGCAGGATGAGAAAACTTTCTTAAAAACCCAACACCTAGAGCTAGGCACAGGATGTCCTCCAGCGTCTGAGAAAGCAATCATTAAAAACTCCTGAAGTATTTCTTTCTCTGCTCAAGTTCCCAGCCTCTTGCCAATTCCCTGGGTCTAACAGATCCCTGACTCTCCCCCATCTTTCACTTTGCTAAATAAAATCACTCAAACGCCTCTTAGAAGCGTTACCGCCGTGGAGAGAGATCAGATAGAAGCAATCAGGATGATTAGAGAGCGATTAGTGGGCTGGAAACGCATCGAAACAGAGTGTGGGACAGAGACCCCGCCGACTGTCTGCCAGGCAGAGACCCTGTAGCGGCACTGCCTGGGGACCCCTCCGGCCTTGAGGGAGCCAACAGCCCCATCATGCTGGGCTTCCCAATGCCTCCTCGGCAGCGGCGTGTCCTGCACGGGCCCAAGGTCCTCCCAGCCATGCCAGGAGAGATGAACGGAGGGACCAGCAGCATGAGCTGGGGGATGGCAAATCCCTTCCTGCAGAGAACGGGCTATTTGACCTGCGAGCTGGGGGTCACTCCAGCCTTGCCCAGGACCAAGACCTACAGAGCTCTTCTAAGCACCCTGCGGATAAACTCCAGGCGGGTGAAGAACAGCCCGGGCTAAGGGATGATGTGGGCACATGGTGGCGTGGCTCCCGAGCTTCCACCGCGCCATGGGGTCAACGGGCTGCAGCACCGCATCCCTCTGGGGCCCCGACAGATGAGGAGGGGAGCAGGGAGGGCCGGAGGCCAGGCTGTGCCGGATCAGGAGGGCAGTCCCGTGCTCTCCGGGGGCAGCCCGGGCCCGGCACAAGCAGTAATGGGACCCCCGTGTCGGCAGCAGGGCGAGGGGCCGCACGCGGGCTCCCCCGTCTGCAATGGAGCCCACCAGCGCCTCCGCGCGTGGCAGGGCGCCCGAAGCGAAGTGGACAGACGGGAGCGGGTGGGCGGGCAGGAATGATACCAGCGTTAATCATTTCCGTGCCACCGTACACGAATGCAGCAGCGCGCAGCCTGCGCCGCTCCGCTGCCAAGCGCTGTGCACGGTGGACACAAGCGCGGGCGACCGGCTCTGCGCAAAAGCTGCCTGTTCAGCACAGCCAACCTGCTGTGGCACCGCTGGCCAAGAGCGGGTCCCCTTCATGTCCCCTCCACATCCCCACAACTCTGGGGAGAGGGACGAGAGGCACCAGCTCTGGGTGCTCTGGGACGGGACACACCGAGTTGCGCTCCTACCCCCAGCCTCCTCCGGCACACACACCCCTACAGCACCTCGCCGCAGGGATGGCAAAACCACCCCAGGCAGGCCAGCTGCCAAGGGGTTAAAGTGCCTTGTTATTCCTTTCATACCTGGGCTCCACTTATTTGCAGACTGAATTTCCCAGAAGCCAAGGCTTTTTACTAGTGGATCTGCTGTAGAACCATGTTATTATAGATTGCAAGTTCCTTAAAGGTCAGATAACACAATACAATTGAATCATATTAGTGAGCATAGCGACTTGGTATTTTACTAAGAAAACCCATAAAGCAGATTGTTTGTTGCAGAGAAACATACATCGTATAATAAAGTCAGTGTAATTGTCTCCAGAAACAAACAATCCATTTACGAGAAAAAAAACTCCCATAATTGTGGGTCCTCGGTGCAGCTGCTGCCAGGGCCAGGCACTGGCAGGGTATCGAGTGCAGGTATTTCAAGTCTGTATTTTACAATTTAGGTTACAGTACCTAAATGCATTGCAGAAGACCTAGTAGGGAAATAAACAATTTCCAAGCGTATTGTTGAGAGACAAATATTCAATACTTCATTTAATGTATGGTTTGCAGTTAGCGGTTAATCTAAGACAATGCAGAGCGGGCCGTGTTTCACACTGCTATTAAGGAAATGCAGAATTGATTGTGAGGATGATTGAAGATTTCTGAAGAGCACAATTCCCAAGTCCGTGATGACCCCTCCTTTTTTTTTCTAATTTGCCTGTAATCTACTCAGACAAATCCTTTTATCACGTTTATTTCCTTTCCAAGTTACAACCGGTGTGATTAATTACTTAACTTTGCAGGCCTACTTACCCTGCTGTACGGTCTAATTTTTCTTCCTTTTAAAATGGTTTTCCACCCCAAATAGACATATTTCCTTTTTACACTCCCTCACTTTGTCCCACTGAAACTCACTGCTAATAACCGATCCTACTGGCGAAAGGTTTCCCCAGGACCTACCCAGCAGCTCCCTGTCCCACACCTGATTCCGCAGTTCTTTCTGGAGGTGGCGGGCACCATTCATCACCCCGCTTCCCGCTGCAGAGGGGCTCCGGCCTTTTCTGTCGGGAGAGGAAAAGCACTAACGTCTTTCTCCAAAAAGCCGGGCGCTTGTCGGACCCAAGGGGGTCGCAGCCGCTCCACCAGCCTGGAAATTCTCATTTGGTTCTAGATTTAATCTTGTAATGAAAAAGGAATTGGAACCAGCGCAACTGTTTTAACCTTCCCTAGTCACAGAAAGAGGAGGAAAAGTAATTTATAAAAAAAAAAATTGAATACACAAAGCCACGTCTCCTCTCATCCACCTTTTAACACCCCACGTCGGCTGTTCACCATCCAGGGGGAGCAGAGGAGGAACGCTGCACGGCTCCCACCTCCTGCCCCGTGCCAGCTCCCAGCTCCCTCTCCACAGCGTGCCATCTTGTCCCAGCCAAACAGTGGCAAAATGCACACAGAAAAGCAATTAGATTTAAATCTAGTTTCCTCTTTCTACCTTGCCTTTCTCTTTTCTCTACTTAGATGCTCTTCAGCATTGTAACTAATATGATTTGTGTTTAGCACAGTGTGAAACAAGAATGATTTATGGGTCTGTTAGCACTACACAGCTACCTGACGCCATCTCTGCCCCCCGAAAGGGCACTCCAAGAGCAGACTGACGAGAGAGTTCTGGCATTACATGTAATTATTTGTATACCCTGCCCACATAATCACCGTTATTCTGGCTCTCACGATGCCTGTGTGTTTTCCTTACGCCACGCTGGGCTCCACTTAGGGAGAAAATGGGACCAGGACCCTCAACCAGCTCCAGCCCCCAATGCCACGCACTGGCCACTGCCCACGCCGTTCCCATGAACTGATCTGCTGGGTTTAAATTGGTGTTTCAGCTCAGATTAACTTGTGCCTTAGCTAAAACAAATACAGGCTCAGACTCTGCATTTCATTACCAACTGCTAATGCAAAGGCTCTGCGTGCTCGAGAACCGAGCAGACCCAACTCCTTGAACGTGTTCGGAAGCCCAGCGTGCCCAAGGCTAGATCAGTAGCTTGGGTGCCAAAGTCCTACTGAAAGTCTCTGGATCGGTCAAATTTTACCCATGGCTCTGAGAGCGGCTCTGTCAGTGAGGATCCTGCGCCTCTGCGCTAGCAAGTGCCCTTCATTAATTCTTAATGCTGCCCCAAGTACATCCAGTGTCCTCCTCGGCTTGGCAGCCCGCCTCTGCAAAGCGGGGCAGACAATAAGCAGAGCCCCCTCCCTTTCCTTCAACATATAACAAGAAGCCAAATGAAATAATGAAAGAAACTCATTTTAATGCCACAGAGGGAATTGTTTTATTGCTAAAGCAGCAAATAGAACTAATTGAATCCGCTGGAAAAAAAAAAAAAAGGAGCGAAGGAAAGGAAAGGAGAGGTGCAGTGCACAGACAGAAAGGGCGAACTGGAGCCTGAATATTCATGGGCCTGGAAACTGCAAATCCTTGAATGCAAAATATCTTCATAACTGATAATACTGCCAACGGCAATGCATGCACAGTGCTCGGAGAGAGGGAGTCAGGAATGTTTGCATTTACAGTATTTTTTTTTAAAGTAATATTATGGAACAAATTCTCTGGTTCATTAAGCTGATTTGCACCTCCCTGGTAAAAGGAAACAGCCTAGGAGCGAGCACCGTGGCCGGGGCCGATTTCCACCCGCAGCTGAGCGCAGGGTGAGGCTGGGCAGGGCAAGGCACCCATGCTGCCTGCGTCCTGCCTGCGGGCGGGCAGCAGTGCCCAAAGGAGCTCCACTAACCCCTGCGGTGCCACATTCACAGGCAGCAGGCACCCTTGGGGCAGTTTTGCTGCCTGCTGGCGACAGGCAGGTGAGCAGGCAGCTGCCTACTGGATTAGGGGGCTGCGAAGGCAGCTCCGATCCCCTGTCCCTGCTGCGGGCTGAGCACGGTCCCGCGTAGCTGGGCTGCAGAGCCAGGGCACTTCACCCCAAATCACTTCCCATTTCAGCTGCCGCCAGTTAAACTTGCCACAAGCTTTTAAACTCACCATTTTCAGTGAACCTTAATTTTCAGTGGCAACATATATATTGACGTAGGGGATTGCATTTTAATTAAGGCAGCATTCATGTTCATCATTACAATACTAAGTCATCCAGCAAGAAACACCAAGGATATAAATCCCGTTAATGAAGAAGGAGCTACATATTCTGCATTGTATGCTTAAGCACAGAGGCACCAATGTACAAAATGACCATTACATGAAGTGCAAGGGGGTGCTCCAGGAGAAAAAATGGAAATGCAATTTATACTCCGACGGGCCACACAACTTTCATTTGGCACCACCGCAACCGTACGCCCTGAACCTGCATCCCAAAGGTATAGCGAGCAGCCAGTTGTACTTTCAATCTACCTTCTCCCCCTAGAAAACAACCAAGGCACAACTAGGCTGCACGGGTTTGCTGGTGGGGTTGGGCAGTGCCCAGGCTCCTCCTGGACCCCGATGCTTGTGGGCAGGAGGAGAAGGTCTGCAGCAGAGACCCTCCACCAGCAGAAGCCAGCAGAGCTGCGGGAGGAGGGGGCCTTCCCCACCCCGAGGTGCTGCGGAGTGCTGTGCACCCAGCGTCAGTGGGAACCCAGGGCTGAGCTGGAGGACAGAGCCATTGGGGACGAAATCTGCCTCTCTGCAGAGCTCCCCCCCTCCCCAATCCCTCCCTACACCAGCATCCCAAATCCTCACCCTCTGGGCACAGCAGAGAACTTCAGGCTCTCCTCTGCCTGTGATGCACTCTAAGCATTAGCAAAAGTTAATAGGGGGCATTGGCAGAGCCGCCCTGGGAAGCGCCTTGCCAGGTTACCCTGGGGAAGGACCTCGAACCGGGCAGCAGAAGACTTGCATCCACCGCTGTGCCCTGCGGGGACCTTAGCCAGCAGGAATCCCCGCTCCTGAATACATTACCCTGACTGCAGTCAGCAGCTTTGAACTTAAACATTAATAAACGAGCTCCTTAAACACTCTGGCAATGGGAAAGCACTTTCTCACCGTTGCCTACTGCAAAAAATGGCTGAAGAATTTCCATTCAGTTTTTCCAAATGAACCAGTCCACGGTAGAGACACGGATGGTCTCCCACAGAGACAGCCACATCCCAACACAAGAGTGTTTCAGAATATTACGTGGGAACAGGGTAATAATAAAATACCTTGATGTAACTTTACCAGCAGCAGCTCTAGCAGAAGATCTGTAATGATCTAATAACACATTTCCCCTGCTGCCACTCCAGCCTCGAGAAATCCAGGGTGGTTTGAGCCTTAAATCTACCTCAGCTCTTCCTTTGTCATTAATTGTTAGCCTATTTGTATTACCCATTTTACATACCAAATAGACTCCAACTTCATGGTGGGCTAGACTGCAGAAATGCTTCTTTTAATCTTCTTAATTCTAAAGTAGTATCAAACTTTAATATTTTCTAATGGAGTATACATTTACTCACATCTAACAATATCACTACAATTTAGGAGCAATAAAAGTCAAGCTCCCGTCTGTCTGATAAGCTTGCAGCTTTATTTCCAAAGTTCAATCAGTTAACCTACGAGAGCAATAGCTTCCCTACAATGAGTAACGATGCAGAATAATATTTAGATAGAGATAAACCCTTTTTGCATAGGAAATTGCATTATGATTTGCTGGGTCTTAGAAATTCTCAGCAAGATGCTTTAGTTTACCAATGAAGTTACTGCCTCAGGCATTCCTCCACAGCGCTTTGATTTTTTCGGGGGTTTCTAGAGGATTTTGAGCTGAGTAAAGAACCTTTATTGTTCCTGATCCAGGCGTGTGCAGCAGCCCCAGCGGCACGGCCTGCGCGCCCTTCTCCCACGCCGATGCGCAGGCCGCGCTGACCGGGCGGCGGTGGGGGGAAGAGCATCCCAAAGAGCGGCTGCTGAAGAGAACCAGACCCCCGTCGGAGGCCGGGACTGCGCAGCCCCGGGCTCTCTGCCCCTCACGAGGGAGAGGCGGGTGGGCACTGCCCACGCTGCTGGCCGGGGACTGCCAGGGCTGCCCCGGCACCCTGGGCCCACGCCGAGCGCTTGCCCCGTCAGGCCCAGCTCCCCGGAGCGAACGCACGCGTGGTTACGACAGCAACTGCAGCAGATGCCTGGCTAGCTTGGATTGCTGTGGTTTGGCCAGATGTTTAATTTACCAGGGGTAGCCACTGATGAAGACTGGCGAGCGAGAACGCTGCCAAGTGCCTCCCCGCTGTTGCCGGGCCCCGGCCAGGTTTAATCCCCTCCTGCCTGTGGCAGAGGTCAGCATCCAGCACCAGCCACCACGCTTCCATCTTCCTTCGCACCCCTGAAGCACCTTCCCCACCACGCTGTCCAGCTCCCCTAGAGCCTCTCGAGTTCACGCCCAGCTGTGGATTGCAGCAGTTTCCCTTTCTGTACGCTTTTAACGGCTCACATAAAAAAGGCAGAGCCCTTTCCTGGGTCCCCGCCGTGCATGGCCTGGCTCTGCAGGCCCCCAGCGCCGCGGAGCAGCGGCAGCGGTTGGTGATTTGGGATTCACACGGTTCAAATAAATAGCCCAGAAATTAGCTCTGAGGTGCGAGTGCTGACGGTGCAGGTGAGCAGCAGCGGGATCAATGCTGGTGCTCCCTGGGGGACAGACCAAGAGGGGATGAACCAAAGGCGAATCAAATACCTCCAGCGGCAAGGACTTCAGGATCCACAGCCTGCCATCGGCATCTCATGAGTCAGCGCTCTGGACATAAAAGGGGCGGTTTGTCTTTAAACAAGTGGGATTGGAGCCGAGTAATTCACCATTAATAACCTGCCCAAGTGATGCAGCCCCTTCCACCTGTGTCTGAGCCAGGAGGCGAGTCCTCCCCACCCGTCTGGGGACTCCGAGGTGGGTCCTGAACATGGGGGCGGCAGCTGAGCCCCCCCCCCCGGGGTGCGGGGGCATCCGGAGGAGCCCCCAGGCCTCTGGAGCTGGTGCCTCCTCGCAGTCGGCATTACATAGATTGGGTGGTTTTGTCTTTTCCTTGGCTGGGTGATGGCAGCTCATGCTGTCAGCCGCTGAATCCAAATGCGAATTTAACACACGCTCCTGACGCTGACGTTAGCTTTCCACAAGCGTGCTCACTGCTCAGCTTAATTATATGAATGTCCATCAAGAACAAATACACAAAGGGCAGAGCTGAGGCTGAAATAAAGTTATTTGCAGATGTAGATGAACACTAATAGAAAGTATATTATATTACTGTACCCCTCTCAATGCAAGATGAAAGGAAATATGCTCTAAAACAAAGGAGAGCTGCAAATTCGGGCTACCAGAGCAACGTTGCTCCACTCAGATCCGAAATGATTACCCGCTAATAAAGAAGGGGGCCGAGTCCACTCCAGCCTGGCTCTGGAGGGAATGGAAAACAGATTTTGGCTCGAAATGTGTTACAGCAATCTCCGTAATACAAAATAAAGTCTGACAGATGGAGTTATTTTTATCCAAAGCCAGTTCTGTTTAGTAGGTCCGTGGCTATAGATGATGTCCCTTTGCTATTTCCTCTTCGCCCGCCGGTCCCCCTGCCTCAGTTTCTCCAAGGCACTGACAAGATTGGAGCAGACAACCATGGATGTATTTTGAGAGGATCCTACATGACTTAGCTGTAAAAATCAATTGTGAATTTTGCATCCACCCTCAGCATTTGGCCTGTTTATATTACCAAATAAATTCTTTAAAGAAGTACTGTACTTCACAGGAGAGCTTGTCAAGGTAAATACCTTCATTTACATAAAATGTGACTAGCAATTGAAATGTTAAAGCCATAAAGAGCAAGTTTATGATCCATCCTTGATGCTTGGGTGTATAATATGACAAGGGGGAAAATAGTGTGCCTTGCAACATTTACTAAATTGGTGTGTTGACTCTGGGGATGGAAATGGGAGATTTGAAAAAACAGGTTGGAGAGTTTTTTTGAGGTTGGGTTGTTTTTTTTCTTTTTTCCATAAACATGAATCCTTTCCACAGCCTTCAAACAGTTGGCTTTTAAATACTCTCCTTCAGCTTGGAAACAGCAGCTACCTAAATAAACAAACAGACGGCTGGGCAGGGACCCGCGTGGGAAGCAGCTACCTGGTATGCGGGCCTCCCCGGGGGATGCTCGCCTCAGGCCACAGCGGGGGGACAGGACCCCAGCAGAGGAGGGGGAGCCCAGCAGGGGAGGGGGACTCCGGCCACGCACTCCCACGCACCGATGTCCCCCGAAAAAGTGGAAGCGGAAAGTGGTGCCCACATGCCATTGTGCATACAGCAGAGGTCTGAGAAGCAGCTCCTGCAGCCCCGCCGCTCGTGGCTGGCTTCGCCATCCACAGGGAGGCTGAGCTGCTCCTGGCATGGGTCACGGGGACTGATCCTGCCTGGGCCTCTCTACTGCCATGCCCAGGAGCAAAGGCAAGGCCACGCTTTGCCAGGGCTGACCCCGTGCCCTTGATCTAAACAGTAATTTCTCACTGTGATTGGAAAGACTCTTACAGTTTAGGGGTTTTCCTTTAAACTTTTTACAAGGGAGGGGGAAACCAATTTAAACCACTTCAAATCCTAAATAATACTTTTTAGAAAAGTGAATAAAAAGGATAAAATGGACTGGTGCCTACATACGTACCACAGTGAAATTATAATATCCACACTTAATGCTCTGGAAAGTTTGATAGTACGCGTTCCTCACCTGAACTCAGGACGAACGTTTCAGCCATTCATTCACACTCATACCCTTCTCAATTCATTGAAACCACTTCAAGCAAAAATCATTTGAAAGAAATTACCTCTGTGTATTACACCACGAGCAGTGAGAAATGTCCCACATGAGCCTCTCCAGCCCCCAAAGCAATAAAATTTCTGCTGAAGTGCATGATATAATGACTCAGGGAAAAGAAGTCCCCATGACAACAAGAGGTAAGAGAAATCCATGAAAAGCAAAAGACTCCGACCTCTCTCCATACAAGGTGTCACCAATTTGTGCTGGAATTTTCACTTTGAAAATCAAAAGCCTTTGTCCATACCTTACTTTGAGAACCTGCTGTTCCTCCTTTGCTAGTCTGGGCTTCAAACAGAGCAGAACGAGCCTTGCTAAATCAGAAACCGAGCAGGGGTCAGGCTCATCATTTAAACCCATGAACACAACCAACTGACTCTTCGCCCTTCTCTTTTCCAAGGGGGCTGCTTTTCCCCAGGCGTGTCTTTGGGTTCTCTGTAGCATCTACATGCTTGAGCAATACTGCATTCACACACAGAGCAAAGCTCACAAGCTTTGACGCTACAAACAACACTTAAACCATTAGCAGCGAAGCACTGTAGTGTTTACTTAGCGGATTATTGAGCAAAATCCTAGAGAAAGAGTGTTCTTGAAAATAGAGTGCAACAGTTAGATTATTTCAGGCCTGGCGACACGTGACGGTTCCCTACGTGCTCCAAGGGATGCTCCAAAAGTTACGGGAAGAGGCACCCCTGCCTCGTTTGGCTGGTTTTCCGAGCCCTGCGTTCATAACCCTCCCAAGCGCTTCTGCTGGGAGGTGCTGGGCTGCTCCTGCTCGCAGGGTCCGGGCACACGCTGGGGGAGCGGGACAGGACCCAGCTGGGTGCAGTGGTGGGAGGCAGCCCCGGCGCACCCCCGCCCCGCGCTGCCGAGCGAGCGGTGCCAGCCGCGTCCCTGCCAGGGCTGCGGGGGGCAGCTGCGCAGGGGCTGCCGAGGGGCTTCGGCGCACGGCCGTGCTGCTGCCCTGCTCCCCCCGGCTCTCTCTGCACTACGTGCCCACCGTCACCTGCAAACGAATACATTTTACCCAGAGGCAGAAGCAGCGACCAGCTCTGCAGGAGCGGGCTCTCCGGAGCTCTCCCCCGCCAGCGTGTTGTCCCTCGCACTTCTCTCACTCTCTTTGCAAGAGGAGCAAGCACAGCGTGGAGGGGCTGCGGGTGCTGAAAGCAGCTGCCATTCCCATGGCTACAATCGAGTAGCCTGTAAATAACCATCATCAGGTGATAAAACACTGCAAAGAGTCCAGATTCATTCCTGCATCCCATCCCTTGAGCTGAAACTGAGCAGAAAGGCTGGGAGAAGACTGCTGCCCAGCAAGGGTGCAGGGTGGGCTCCCCTGGCCCAGCGCACAGGGCAGGGGCAGAGGCCAGGAGACCCCCAGCTCTGGCACATGGTGGATTCACTCCGGCAGCTCTGGGTGCAGAAGAAAATCCGTGCCTGATGCTGGAGTGGCCACTCTCCAGCCCCCAGACAGGCAAAAACACAGGGACCGACGAGCGAGGAGCCTGGCCCTCTGCTCAGAACCTCCAGCCTATAACCCAGGTCAGCCCAGACCCTCCGCCAGCTTTACCGAGAGCCAGACCCAGGCATCAGTGGGAGATCAGTGCTGCACGCGTGTGCTTGCTCTGCTCAGAAGACTTGGGCTAGGAAAAACAGTGCACATGCAGGATCTAACACAGACCTAACGGTTTAGGAAAGGTGAAGGGGACAAGGTATTGAAAGAGCTATGTTACATGGAATTACTCGTAGTCTTCAAGCCAGATTAATCCCAATGCATTGGATCCACAGAGGAAGGCAGGCAGCTGAGTCACTACATTTCAGCAAAAGCCAACTCACAGCAGGTCCCAGAAAAAAAAAAAAAAATAAAAAATAAAAAAAAATATATAAATCAATACACTTTCCCTAAGTTACCAGAAGTACAGAGGGCACAGTATACTGGGAAGGCCTTTTGCAGAGAAATACAGCAGTTACCAGGCTTCTGCAGCAGTGCCTGTCATTACCGGCAAAGCCCGATCTGTCCGTCCACCGTAGGTGTTCCTCTAGTGCCCATCAGCACGGACTCACAGCGCTGATGGAAGAGGTTTGATTTTCTGAATATCCTGAGCTGATCGGAGAGGCGCAAGCATTACCCAGCAACGCAATTACAGCTCACAGTGAGGGTCACACTGTGTGGGACCGAGGCTGAAATGGCCCCAAGCTATTGCTGTCCAACAGCTGTTAAGGGATGCTGCCGGGGGGTCTCGTCACACATCCTCGGACACGACCAGCACTGCTTCTGCCAGCAGCTGCAGCGGCAAGAGCCAGGCACGCCAAGGTAGGATCAGTCCCGGTACACACAGAGAGGGCCCCACAAGCCAGACTCCAGATCAGCACAGCAGGAGGGTAGGTGAGACAGCAAGCAGCCCCTGGGAGGAGCAGAGCCTGTTACAGCAATAACAGTGCATGACAGCCGCTTCCCCGATACAGACGAGTTTAATGTCCACAGGGACATGACTGAGAGTGTTGGCTCTGTAGCCACAGCCAGCTGCTCTTTGGAACCGCTGGCTCGAGAGCACATGTTTATTACTGGGAGAAGAGCTCCCTGTCATGGTATTATTCATTATTTGTATGAGGGTAGCAGCTCACAATAACACACGGGAGACCGTTAGGGAGAACGCTCCAAAAAACCCAGACAGGCAGTGAAAATGGCATTAGACATGCAAACCATTTCACTGCCTGTCATGGTGACTGCTCCCTGCAGTGGCTGCAATGGGGCCACTCCACGCATAAAGCTACACCCCTGTATAAGTGCTTAACGTGTGGAAGCCTAGGGCAGAGTGAGAGGAACATGGTCTAGTTACAGAGACATTGCTGCAGCTTCTCTGTGAAGGCTCCACTGAGAGGGAGGCAAAGAGTAAAGTAATGTGCATGTACACATAGAATTTAACTCACGATTATTTGGAGCAGCCTTCAAATCAGTGAACTTTAAAACTCCACAATTTAAGTTCACCACTATCAGATATTCTCTTTGCATTGTAGAGATCGTATTTTTGTTAAAACTGCAAATTTGTTTTCAAAATACTGTTATGAGTCTCCAGTTTTCTGCTAAACAGAGGATGTCGAGACAGGCTTGAAAGCATGAAGGGACAAAACCAAACCACCTCACCGTGCTGAGCCTGCGGGCAGCTGGGAACGGTAGACTCAGAGCACTGGGCTGTTCCGCTCAGCTCAGGGAGCCACCAAGATGCAGAAATGCCGAGGTCTGCTGTGCTGGTCATTCAGCAGAACGACCCAACTAAAGCACCGTCTGTCCCGGTGCAAAGAAGCCCCGCTCTCTTCACACAGCCACCCAAAAGCGTTTCTCCTCCAACACCTCCAGACTGGTCACCAGCAGCTTCTGAGCATCTGGAGGCATCAGCATCTGCACACGTGAAACCACCCCACCGCTGAAACCGCTGGTGGCGGGGCAGCGCGACAGCTATGCAATGCCAACAGGATCACCTCTTCCCTTCTCCTCCAGCCACATAAAGCCATGCGGCACCACAGCGAAGCCAGGGCTCCCCCGCACACCCCAGTTCCAGCCCTCCGGCACACAGCCTCTCCAACAGCTGTTGCAGCAGACAGCAAACCAAGGCTTCCAGCACCGCAAGGTGACAAACCTGCCTGAGTGTCGGACACTGCGGGCAGTTTGCAGTTCCTGTTATCCACAAAATCCTCTCGTGCTCATGCACCCTTGTTTCATGCCCAGGCAAGGGACTCGGGCATACCCCAGATGCTGCTTCTGTTTGTGCTGGTAACGAGCATTTGTAAATGCAAGCTGAATTCCTTCTGTGCTCAGAGGCCTCCAAAGTCTTCCCATCATTCTGCTGTCCTTGTTGCACCCTCAAGAAGGCTCTCACAGTTCATTTCCAACTGCAGGATAGCTCGGGGCAGAGCTCACGGCATGGGACATGCCCACTGAGGCATGAGGCTCACGCTGGAGAGAGCACATTGCCCATGCAAACGCCTCCGGTCCAGCCTGGCCGTGGGGGCCGTGCGGGGGGGTTACCCTGTGCCTGGGGTGAGTGGGCAGCAAAAGCTACCCTGGGCGTGCGAAGGAGCAGAAGGACACTCAGGCACTGGCTGAAAGTCAGCAGCAGTTCCTACAGGGAAGGATGGCACAACCTGTAGTTTAGAAGGATCGAGTGGGTGAAAGAGAGCTGCCAGTGACTTCCAAAAGAAAAGCAGATACCTGCTCCTTGCCACAACCTTCGTCCAACGGTGGGACCAAATTCTGGCATATTGTGAGGGATGAAGTCAGCAAAGTTCATCACCAAAGACAGTACTTACTGCCAGGTATCAGTGTCCTGGACTTAAGAGAGAGAGAGAAGAAAATATACAAGTAATACATACACTAGAGAGACGTATTGCCACACTGTTAACAAAAGTAAAGGTTGAAAGTCATTTCCCACTCAGCTGTTAACATACTGTTCGATAGTAGTCAAGTCACATTCTGCATTAAGGAACCAAAAAAAAGAGCAAGCTAGGAAATTTATCAACAAAAGTTAATGTATATGGGGGTATTAAGTGCAGTTCAAGGAAAGCTGTATCATGGAACTTGTCCTTCAGACAGCCCAACATTAGGATGTAAGGAATCACAAACTACAATTACATGAACAATTCTGGCAGCCTAACACTAACCAGCCAAAACAAGCCTTCAACTCAGTTCGCATCAGTATGTGTGTAGGAAGACCTCAGTTCGGTAATTTCTACATAAACTTTGACTGCAGAGCTAAAGCAATTGCAGACAGCACAGCTTTCCCTAAAGGTTACCAGGAAAACAGCACAGACTGCAGAGAGCTGGTGTAACAGGCTTGCCACACTGCACCAGCCAACAGGCAGAAAGCCATATGCACTAACTTCAGCCTCTCTCTACTGTCCCGATACAGATCCTGGACACAGTGTTTATAGCTGACTAACCTCAAGGCAGCAAAGACATGAATAATGCAGCATGGGACACACACAAAAGAAATGGTAGCGTTCAGGTGCTGTCTCCGTTTTACAGGCGGAGAAACTAAGGTGGGGAAACTGCTTCTCTTCCCTACAGCTCTGCCAGACTAGAAAATATTCTCATGACAAAGCAAGGAATCCTGAGGTTCTGCTGTTTCCTTATTTCACTACATAAGAAAAAACTTGACGGTATTAAAAGCTAACAGTTTATAGTGCGTAAAGAGAAGTGTTATATGCAAAATATAAACAAGTGATAGAAGTCACTGTAAGGAGATGCTGGTATAAACACTTCAATAGTTGTTTCTTTGCTTAAAGAAAATTGACATTTCTGTGGATAGGAACAATCTCCAATTACTCTACCTGGGACACAGCTGCAAGCAGTCGGCCTTCTTGGTGCACTCAATCAGGTAATCTCAGAGAAGGTCAGGAAGAAATAGCTGCTAGTGTGGATGGCGATCTTTCGCCTCTCCGTTTTTGCTTAGTATTTGTACGGCACCAAGCACACCAGCCTCCCGGTCTGTGACAACAGCCTGGTACCGGTACAGCACTGGGGGAACCCTGTCGCTCCCGCTGCGGTGGGGACTGCCAGTGCTGTGTGACCTGTCCTGTCCCAGCAAGGCTGAAAAACTTTTGCAAGGACAGAGGAGAATAATGTTGTTTGGGTTGGGCAGGTGTGAAGATGGCTTTAGGTTAAACAATCAGGGCAAATCCTCAGGGCCACAATGACAATTAAGCAGCAGTTCAATTTACTCATCCCATGACCAGAGAATCAATCCCCCAGCCTACTCTGCCCAGGACCCTCACAAATCAGCTCTGACCCAACCTTTCCTTCTCCCACTTCTCTACCAGGGCAGCATAGCACCAGTGCTAGAAATAAGCTAAACAAACCACAGAGCTTCTGCAGGGATGAAAAATTTTAAAATGCATTCTGCAAATGAAAGCCTGTGTGTGCCTTTTACTGCACGAGAGGAGTTACACCCACTCTCTAGCCCTTTTCTTGTAGCATGACTTTAAAGATGAAAAAGCAGCTGCTTGCCATATTCAGTGCTTGATCTTCTTCTGCCTATTTTGAATAAACCGAAACCTTTTTATATGCCACTTTCTAGCCTCTTCAAGCAAGTTTCTAAACTTATTTTTCAAGGCAAGCCTTTCCTGCAGGAAAATTCTCTAAAATAAGAAACTATGTCTGAAATTATATATATAAACACAATAACCACAGTCACTCCTTTATTCCTTTCCCACGTTGGTACAGCACACTGAAAACACTCTGAGACAAATGTGCTTTCCCCATGTGCTGATCTCCACTTTATTGAAGTCCCTCAAGAAAATCCCTCAGCATTTTAACAAAGCCAGGTGGATGCTACACCAAATAAGTGTTATGAAGACTTTGCTTCCACAACTGCCACAGAAAATTGCCTGGAGTTCCTCCCATTTAAATGCCATTGACATGAAGACGGTGTGCTCCATTTTAATAAAGAGTGACCAGATAATCCAAGCAGTAACTAACTTGCTGCCTCTATTTATTTTTTCCTTCCCTTTCAGAGCAGCTAAACAGCTACCATACTAAGTGCAATAAAATGACAGAACTTCATCAGCTTAGCCACAGAATATTTCTTATGAAGAAACTAGTACGGGTTGCTTTTAACTTCAGAACTACTGGTAATTTGCAAGTTCCACTGATGTACTGCTTCCTTTTTTTTTTTGGGGGGGGGGGGGGGGGGGGGGAGAGACCCTGAGCCCTCACAATTCATTGATTTGCTAAACCTGCCAGGGCACTTAACTCTTCAATCCCGCAGTCCAGTATTTTCTAATAATCAGGACTTCCAGCATAAGATTCCTTTGAAATGTTACCCTACGTCAGACAACAACATTTCGAGACTTCTTCACGAACAGAATTAGATCTTGTCAATGGGAGAAACTTTCTGACGTGGAACTTGTTGAATAAGGAGTAGATCTTATTTGTGAAGTGCACCCTGCAGCTTGTATGAAAGCAGGCATCCTTCTTCACTTCAAAGCCCCTAGCATCACCTGAACAACTTACAATCTTGTTTATTTCAGTAGTTACTGACCTATTTAGACGTGTTTTACGCCAAGCGCAGCTGAACTGCTGCGGTCTGCTCAGGCGCTCTCTGCACGGGGGTGACAGAACGGGGATCTTTTTACGCGTTTTCTGCCTCTCCCCCCGCCCCGAACGCCGCGTTTTGAATCACCGCAGCTCTCAGGCGAGGCGCCCACGCGATCGCCCGGCCTGCCCTGACAGCGCGGCTCGGCTGTCGGGCTCCGCACCCGCCGCGGCCCCACGCCGCGGTCCCGGGACGCGCCGCGGCCCCCGCCGCCGTCCGGGGCCCCGGCCCCCGCCGCCCAGCCACCCCCCCCGGCGGGGGGCACCGGGGACCCGCCGCCCCGGCGCGCACGGACGCGCATCCTCCCGCCGCGGTCCGCGCCCGGGGGCCCCGCGCCCTCACCTGTACCACTCCAGCCCCTTCTCGTAGTTCCTGTCGAAGAAGTGGGGCTCGGTGCCCACGGCGCGCACGTCGGGGTGCGCCCGGATGGCCTCCAGCAGCGCCCGCGTCCCCCCCTTCTTCACGCCGATGATGAGGGCTTGCGGCAGCCGCTTCTCCCCGTAGTCCGGCGTGGTGCTGCCGCCGCCGCGGCTCCCCGGGCTGCCGGCCCGGCTCAGCTCCTCGTCCGTGGTGCTCGACTCCTGCGGGTCCCTCTCGAAGGCTCCGCTCTGCGCCGTGATCACCTCCCCGGGGGCCAGCGGCGTCCGCGGCCAGGCGCCCGCCGCCCCTTCCCGGCTGCCGTTGGAGGCCCGCGTCGGAGCCGCGGAGGGGGCCGGGGCGCCGGAGCCGCTGCCCGGCGGGCTGGCGGGGGAGCGCGGGGCCGCCGGCGCCGCCGTGCCGGGGAGCGCGGCGGGGGAGCGCGGGGCGCCGGGGGCCGCCGTGCCGGGGAGGGCGGCGGGGGAGCGCAGGGCGCCCGGGCCGGTGCCCCCCCCCCATGAGGCTGTAGCACAGGTAGGTGAGGCAGAGGGAGAGGCTGCACATGCAGAGGAGCTTCCGCGCCGGGGGCACCTTAGAGCCGCGCCCGCCCGGCACCCCCGGCTGGGCGGGGGGGGACATGGCTGCTCCCCGCTCCTCGCCCCGGGCACCGGGCGCACATGGTGTCAGCCGCCGCCCGGCCGCCCCAGCCGCATGGGGCGCCGCTGCCCTCCCGCCCCGCCGCCGCCGCCGCCGCCGCCGCCGGTGGGGGGGAGCCCCGCATGGCACGGTCGCCGCCGGCCCCCGCCGGGCACCGGGGCGCCTGGGCTCAGCGCGGCGGCGCTCCGGTGCCGCCCCGGCGCCGCCGGCTCCGCACTGTTGCCGCCCGAGTTCCTGCCGCTAAACTTTGTGCCGGGTGGGAGGCGGGAGCGCGCTCCCGGCGCGGGGAGGGCCCGCCCCCGCCGCCGCCGCCGCCGCCGAGAGCGCGGGGAGCGCGCCGGGCCCCGCCGAGCGCCGCGCCGGGCGGAGCGGGGCAGCGGCCGGGCGGCCCCGCGGGAGGCGCCGGGGAGAGCTCGGAGCCCCGGCGGGGGCAGCGGCCCCGCTGGCCCCCGGTGTGCGCGGCCGTCCCCGGCAGCCCCGCACCCCGCCCGCCCAGCTGCTCCCCAGATCCACCCGCTGGGCCGCAGCCAGCCCCCGGCAGCGCCCACGGCCGCCGGGAGGACACGGGCCCCCAAGGGCGGGAGGCAGCGCCGGCTGTCCTCTCCGAATCCTTCTTTCCCTCGGCAGGAATCACGGTGCCGCAGCTCCTTGACCCCTTGTCCCGACCTGCTCCCCTCCGCCTACCCCAAAGGGCTGTGTTGTCACCCTCTCGCCCCGCTGCCCCCGGCCCACAGCTCCTGCCCAAATCCTGCGCCTCCCCAGAGAGGAACATCCAGAGGGGTCCTCTGGGATGGCACCGTGCAGCAGGGCCGAGGTCCCCTGGCTCTGGCCCTCCGAGGATCTGGAGCAGAGTGGATAGGTGGCAGACCGTGGGCAGGGGCCGGCAGTAGCTTCTTTGCCGGTACCGTGGAGCTAAGGGCCATTTGGAGCATGGAGGGTTCAGAGTTTGGGTGCCAGGAGCTGCACTAGTAGGTGAGGCCAATTACACCCTCGCATGCTGCTCTTCCAGGAACTCTGTCCCCAGCCTTGGTGGAGCAGGCTGGGGCTGAGAGCCTCCCTCCTCACAGTTTTTCTGGAGCAGCCACCACCTCTCCCCAGCTCCACATTTTGGCACTTCCCACCTCCAGTTCTCAGCTTTGGCTTTAGCGAGGATTTTGTGAGGGGAAGAAATGCTTTAGCATCTCTCAGCTTCCTCCTCTCCCTCATTCTGGGGTCTGCCAGGAGCGTCTCCCTCATAAGTGTTGTCCTGTGGCATTGGGGCACGTCACACAGCTCTTGGCATCCTGGCCACCATGGTCCCCCTCAGCAGAACAGTGCTGGCATTGCCATGGTACAGAGATGAATTGAGGAACACAGTAATTTCCTAAAGCCCTCACAAGTGAAGGAGCAGCAACCTAACCTTTTGCACCTGAACTGCTAACCCCCAAACCACCAGCGCTATCTGAATGCTGCACATCACCCAAACACCCAGCACCAGATCCAGGTGGCAAAAGCTGCAGAGCAGCTGCACGTTAACACATACAAGGGCCACAGCTGGGCTTCTGAGCAAGCGCTGGAAAAAATCAGAGTACATTTACAGCCCTGCGTGGCTGTGAGTGCTGGGTACCTCATCCTGCCCGCAAGCAGGAGGAGTGTTTGGAGGCAGTGAACCTTCTCCACTAGCCTCTGCTTTGGGAAACTGCAGAGCTGTGCATCCCATCAAGCAGAGGTGCTCTGGGCAAGGGCTGGATGGGAGAGAGCTGGCAGAGCTCCCTCGTGCTCCTTCAGCTGACGAGCCATGGCCTAGATTTTACAGGGGAAGTCCAGGGATTGCTTCAAATCTTGCTGTTACTGTGTGCAGCTCAGTGAGGAGCATAGAATCATAGAATGGTTTGGGTTGGAAGGGACTTTTAAAGGTCATCTAGTCCAACCGCCCTGCAATGACATCTTCAACTAGATCACGTTGCTCAGAGCCCCATCCAGCCTGGCCTGGAATGTTTCCAGGGATGGGGCATTGACCACCTCTCTGGGCAACCAGTGCCAGTGTCTTGCCACCCTCACAGTAAAGAATTTCTTCCTTATATCTAGTCTGAGTCTACCCTCTTCTAGTTTAAAACCATTACCCCTTGTCCTGTTGTTACAGGCCCTACTAAAAACTTTGTCCTCATCTTTCTTATGAGACCCCTTTAAGTACTGAAAGGCCACAGTAAGGTCTCCCCAGAGCTTTCTCTTCTCCAGGCTGAACAACCCCAACTCTCTCAGCCTTTCTTCATAGCAGAGGTGTTCCAGCCCTCTGATCATTTTTGTGTCCCTCCTCTGGACCTGCTCCAACAGGTCCATGTCTTTCTTGTGCTGAGGACCGCAGAGCTGGATGCAGTACCGCAGGTGGGGTCTCACTAGAGCGGAGTAAAGGGGCAGAATCCCCTCCCTTGACCTGCTGGCCACGCTGCTTTTGATACAGCCCAGGATACGGTTGGCTTTCTGGGCTGCAAATGCACATTGCCGGGCCGTGTTCTGCTTTTCATCCACCAGTACCCCCAAGCCCTTCTCAGCAGGGCTGCTCTCAAGCCCTTCATCCCCCAGCCTGTATTGATACCAGAGGTTGCCCCGACCCAGGTGTGGGACCTTGTCCTGGTCCCTCTGGATGGCATCCCGTTCCTCAGGCGTCAGCTGCACCACTCAGCTTTGGTGTCACCTGCAGACTTCTGAGGGTGTGCTCAATCCCACTGTCTATGTCACTGATGAAGGTAATAAACAGTACTGGTCCTAATACGGACCCCTGAGGGACAGCACTTGTCACCAGCCTCCATCTGGACGTTGAGCTGTTGACCACTACCCTCTGGAGGCGACCATCCAACCAATTCCTCATCCACCAAACAGCCCACCCATCAAATCCATATCTCGCCATTTAGAGAGAAGGATGTTGTGGGGACCGTGTCAAAGGCCTTACAGAATTCCAGATAGGCAACATCCGTAGCTCTTCCCTTGTCCGCTGACGTAGTCACTCCGACATAGAAGGCCACTAGGCTGGTCAGGCAGGACTTGCCCTTGGTGAAGCCATGCTGGCTGTCTGGAATCACCTCCTTGTCCTCCATGTGCCTTGGCGTAGCTTCTAGGAGGATCTGTTCCATGATCTTCCCAGGCACAGAGGTGAGGCTGACAGGTTGGTAGTTCCCAGGGTCCTCCTTTCTACCCTTTTTAAAAATGGGTGCAATGTTTCCCTTTTTCCAGTCACCAGGGACTTCACCTGACTGCCATGACTTTTCAAATGTCATGGAGAGTGGCTTGGCAACTACATCGGCCAATTCCCTCAGGACTCTGGGATGCGTCTCGTCAGGTGTCATAGACCTCTGCATGTTCAGGTTCCTCAGGTGGTCACTGAACCTGATCTTCTCTTGCAGTGGGAGAGACTTTGCTTCCCCAGTCCCCATCCCGCAGTCCATCCACTCAAGAGGTGTGGGAAGAGGGACTGCTAGTGAAGACCGAGGCAAAAAATGTTGTTGAGAACCTCAGCCTTCTCCCCATCCCTTGTTACCAGTTTGCCAGTCTTGGTCAGCAGGATGGGTACGCTTTCTTTGACCTTCCTTTTCTGGCTGGCATACCTGTAGAAGCCCTTCTTATTATTCTTTGCATCCCTTGCCAAGTTCAGCTCCAGCCGTGCCTTGGCCTTCCTGACCCCCTCCCTACACAATTGGCTGACATCCCTATACTCTTCCCAGGATCCCTGTCCCTGCTTCCACTGCCTGTGCATTTCCTTCTTGCCTTTTAGTTTGACCAGCACATCTCAACTCAGCCATGCTGGTCTCCTGCCTTCTTTTCCTGATTTCTTACACCTGGGGATTGAGAGCTCTTGTGCTCTATGGAAAGCATCCTTAAAGATCTGCCAGCTCTGTTCTGCTCCCTTGTCCCTGAGGGCAGCTTCCCAGGGGGTCCTATTGACTAACTCCTTGAAGAGCTGGAATTTTGCTTTCCTAAAATTCAGGGTCCTGACTTTGCTCTTCACCTGTCCCATAACCCTCAGGACTGCAAACTCCACCGGAGCAACATGCCATTGGAGTCTCAACTATGCTTGGTCTCATGGCAAAAGCAACATTTGAAAAAAAAAATAAAATTAAGTGCCAACATTAACTAGATACCCAGAGCTGAGGAAAATATTCACTGAAAAAGAGGAAGAGCACAGACTTTTCCCATAATGAACAAAAGCTCAATGCTGCTCTCAGCTGGACATGTGTTCTCTCTGTGCAGCTACAGTTCCGATAGAGATTATTCCTTCATAATATATTTTTTATGGTACACATGAGACCTCTGAAATGCAGTGTCTTGTGTCCTGTAAATCATTTCCTGTAACTCGTAGATTCCTTTTCAACTGCATTACGGTAATGTGAATGTTAAGGGACTAACTTGAACTGACAGAAGCAAAGCCTCGCATCCCTCACTCACGGCTTCCTGCCCCGGTGCTCAAGGGAGGCTGTACAGCCTGTGGCCAGGCAGCAGGCGCTTGGCCTGGGGGTGTTCCCTAGAGCTCTGCGGAGCCCACAGAAAGGTTGCTGCAAATTTAGCAATCAGACTTGAACCTTAAACGAAAATCCCAAGTAGGTGCAGTTTGGGTCATGGTGGGGAGGAGCCCATGCTGCAGGACTGGGGACAGACTGATGTTCTTGGGAAGCCCTGAGCAGAGTGGGTTCGCTCTGCTGCCCTGCTTAGCTCATATGTATGTCCTTTCACATAATTGTTTTAATATGTATCAATCTACCTTGAGAGACATGAATCCTCCTCAAACATGGAGATAACATTTATTGCAAATTGGAGAACCCACAGTGAGTCTGCTGGCATCAACAAGCCTGCTCTAGAGTTTCCCAACATCGCACAAAAAAAAATAATAATTGTTTTCAGTTCCACAAATATAAGATAAACCTCAAAATAGACACCATTTAATGAAGAGTCACAGTGCTTTGGTCTTCCTTATACCGAGCACACATCTAAACCGCAGTGCTTAGCAAAATGGCCTCGTTTGACATCCTTGTGTCTTTTCCCCTATGATGTGCTGCACAGAAGACTAATAGGATTTGCAGGCAAATCATACATAACGGAAAGACTATTTCTTCTAGGGCATCAGCTTCCAGCCCAGAGGAAATTTTACAACCAGAATGTAAAGCCCTCTAAAACAAATGGTTTAGCCTTAAATGCCTGCTGCCTGGGCTCTGACTCTTTTTATTCATCATAGAATGTGTATTTCTCCTGTATGGATGTCAAACCCATCCATGAGCAGATCGGAGTGTTATCCAAGCGTCTGGTGGTGTTCAGCCAGTAGATGAATAGGAGCTGATGGAGTGGAACACTTTATTTGACAGTTCTGCTTTTAAAGGCTTATGTATTTACACTGCCTACCTGCACACTTCTATTCACATTAATTAGCAGTAAGAGTGTTTCCCAAGCATTCAGTAAGTGTCAGTCTAGCGAGGCCAACTGACGCTGTTAGCCTGTGTGGGAATTGCTAGGATAGGGCAGTCTGGTGGATCATCTAGTTCATGCCCCAAATCTTGGCAGGGATCAAGACCAGTTGCTTTGGAGAAAGGTGGAAGAACTCTGTAGTGGGCAGCCATGGAGCAGCCTCCCCCCAGATGCAGTTTCTGCTAAGTCCCCATCATTTAGTGTGACTTGTGGCTGTCCCGGCCTGGGGGACATGCCTGTGATGCTCTCATCTCCAAAGGGACAGCAGCACTGAGATTTGTGCCAAAATCTTGGGTATGGGGACAATAAGTCATAGCAGGCAGCTGGGACGCCTTCCCTGCACCAGCTGGTAGGGCCTGACTCTGCACATGCAAGGCTCTAATTAGAGCTGGTTTTCCCACATAATAGATTGGAAAGCCCTTTCTGAGATGTTGCTGCACCGCCAAGCAGCACAAGGGTCTCTCATGCCTGGTTGGGACCATGCAAAGGCTGGTGGCCTGGCTTGTGAAGGGAAAGCAGAACTCTGCTCCAAGGCAGGGACAGGTGAGGGTTGGCTCATTCGCTATTTAGACATGGGAATGTCCACCATTCTCATCATCAACTCTGTTCCAGGAACATAAAATGGGAGAGGAACAGGGGCAGAGCCAGACTCCAAGGACAACCTCCCGACTGAAGAGCCCATCTGAGGGGACCTAGGCATATTTAGCCAAGCAAGAGGAGGGAGGGCTGGGGAGCGTATCCCTGCTCTTGAAATGCACAAGCAGATGAGCACCAAAGAGGGAGGAAAATGGCCTCAGATAGGCAGTGCTGGCACAAAACCAAAGAGGTATGAATTGGCACAAATACATTTTGGCTGGAAATCAGATGGTTTCTAACTGCAGGAGAAATGTTGTTTGGGAACAGATTCCTGAGAGAAGTACTGGGGGCAAAGCATGCAATTAGTTTTGAGATTGAGTTTGAAATGGACTTTATAACATGGTTGCCAGCAATTGCAGGGGAATGGGATTTGATGGCCCAAGCTGTCCCTTCCAGTTCTACGCTCCTGTTGTGATTCACAAGCACCAGTCTGAGAAGACGACCTCTGACAGGAAAGGGCTCTTTAATCTATCAAAGGCTTAACAAGACCCATTGATGGGAAGCTGGAATTAGACACATCTGAGTGAAATGAGAAGTGTGTTTTAACAGGGACGGTAATTGCCTTTTGCAATAATTTGTGAATGAATATGGCAGGTTACTTCTCTTGGAAGGCTTTACGCTGTGACCTGAAGTCTTTTGAAAGAAATGGTCCTACTGGACCAAGATGTAAGCTGGGGATGCGGTCCCTGTGCGAAAGTCTCTGGTCTGTGAATCTCTACATGCTGCTATCCCAGTTATTGCTTCTGCTGAGAAGTAAGCTTCCAGAGATTGTCACCTTTATTTCCTGACTTTTACAAACACTAGAAATATATTTTTCAGAAAACTTCAGAGGTTAACCTCCCATAATTCCTCCTCATTATTTACTTGTCATCAGAAGCAGTGAAACACCTTGAAAAGAGGTAGATTAAGTCACACAGTGCTCTACCTCTTTCAGGAAATTAATGAAGTTTGTAAATATATACTGAATAGAAAATAAACAGTAAAAATGCAATGACATTGAAACTCTAGTCCAAGAAGGCACTCAAGATGTTTTGCCATGGCATTCCACGCTGTCAAAACATTTTCCCATTCATGGAAACAGCTTCAAGTTTAGAATAAGTGTTTGTTCTGATGGCATTTAGTAGTGGCTCCTGTGATTAAAATATACAGGCTAGGAACCTACATCCATCTTCCTTGCCTAAAATTAACAAAAGGTGGAAGAAGAGCATCTGTGGGCAAGCTGCTCAGAAACCAAACCCCCTGTTTCACTGATGCATTGTTCACAGTTGCTATAAAAAAGGGAACAGCTCTTAGACTTGGAAAAGTGTATGTGCCGCAAATATGTTGTGGTACGTGATTTATACAGTGAATAGTCCTGAAAACATAGCCAGAGGGAAAGGCATTCAGTCTGAGAGGTGCATGCTGGCAGAGGCAATAGAAGAGGTTAGATAAGGGGCAGTCACGGGTGACACAGGCATAGGAATGAACTAGATGGTCCCTCAAGGCCCTACCAGCCCTTAAAATCTGTTTCTGTACCCTCCGCGTGGCCAAAGATCGTAAAGACCCCTGGCTCCAGCCATATGAGCAATGGGAGAGGTTGTGGCAAACGCTGGAGGAAGCAACGGCTTCTGGGCTCTGTTGTTTCTGCTGTCACTGTTTTGATAAGCCAGCCCTTAGGAAAGCTGTGAAAAGATTGAAGCCAGGAATTTTCCTTCCATTGCTGAACACCTGAATTACATATCTGCTCCCTCTAATCCTCCCCGTGCTTGCAGGGCTGGGGCTCTGCCTCCTCCCCCTCGCTTTTCCTACAAGCAGCCTGCTGCTGCCCTGGATCCGTGCGGCACTATGGGGAGAGCCAGCCTTGCTTCTCCTCAGCAAGGAGCCTGTCCGCAGGAGATGCGGACGGAGAATCAAGAAGGCTGCAGCCAGCACACTGACAGCAAGCCCAGTCTGGGGCTGCTGGCACCCCCAGAGACACGGCCCCAAGCAGCGAGGCTTCCCAGGGCTCAGCCTGAGGAGTGTCCTGCTAAGGGGGGCCGCACATCGAGGTCGTGCCATGGCCAGGGGCTCAGACCTCCCAGTGCTCCTGAGCAACCTGCTCCCACTCTGCAAGTGAGTTATTGCTCAGGGCCGAAGCCTCCAGTTCCCCTCACAGCTGCCCTCAGTCTCACTGGTAAGCATGGGAGCTGGCTGTTCTCCCTGTAGGAAGGGTATTGCGGGACCTATCCCATCTGTCATGTACTTACTCAGTGGAAGTGGGTGAGTGGCTCTATCTGCACATTATCAGGAGATAATCTCCTGTTCTAATCTCGGCTCTTGCAGAATGAGGACCAGGGCTTGCAAAGCAAGCCCTTCGCTGATGGCGTGACAGGATGACATGGCAAAGCCATGCTGAACACGGTGTTAGCTGGCTGTCTCCGTCCTGTGCTGAAGTAGTGATGATGGTAGGAAAGGGGAAGGCAGCAGCTGCGGAGAAGAAGCCACCTCATATTTGTAAGGTGGCTGTGTACATTATCGCTTGGCTGCAGAAGGGGAAACCAAGGCAGGGAGGGAGGAAGAGATCCACCTGTGGTCACAAAGTGACTTTGATCCCAGTCTTGGAAGGCACATTGTCCGCATCGCAGCCCTGCATGTCGGCGCTCCGGGCCGGAGGCGCGCAGGGGCTGGTAGCACATCACACAGAGACCTGGCCCCGGCTGCCGACGCTGCAGCTCTGCGGACAGGGCTGCCTCCAGGCCAGTGTGCGCTGCGCACGTCTCCAGCCGCTGACGTGGACTGCAACGCTGCTGGCTGCGGTGAGCTCATTCTGAGCCATCATGACATCATGCAGCCAGGCAGCCGAGGATGAGAGATTAGCAGGACAGCCAGGAGACCGCCTGGCCTCTCCACCTCGCCATCGCTGCTGGTGCCCTGCTCTTTGGTGCTGGAAGAGTGTCTACAGCACTGGGGCAAATCCTGAACTGGGAAGGAGTGGGACGTACCTGCCAAACAGCGCAGAGCCCAGGGCCTTGGATATGGCTCATCCGCAGCACGGCCTGCTGCCAGCTTTGCATCAGGAGGCCAGATTAGAAATGTTTTGCCAACATACACTGTGCTTTCTAAAATGCCCTTCACCGGCTGCATGGTCCACTGCAGGAGAAGAATGAATGCACTGGCTGGGCGGCTTCCTTGCCCGAGGAGTGTGTGCTGGGCCACTGTGCTGCAGCCTTGCAGAGCATCGCCCCCTCCGATGCAGGACATCTCCTGCGCTTGCTCATGGGCCAGGGATGACTGTCTATGGCGAGATGCCATTGAATCAGCACAGTCGTGCCAGCCTCCCAGCTCCACCTCGGGTAGCTGGCTCACACCGAGCTCCGAGGTGCTCCTCATGTGTTACCATAGCAATCGCATAGGCTGCCTGGAGAGGGAACGGCCAGCCTAGCCTCTGCAGCCCTGTGTCCAAGGAGGTGCAGCTCCCCCTGAGCCCCAGCCCTACCAGCCGAAATGCTTTCTCTCTCCATCGCACGCTGATGCTTGAGCTGTGGAGCAAAGACATTGTCACCTCACTCGCTTCATCCCTTCTCTGCAGAAGACCTTCTGGTAGCCAGCAGTGCTGCCAGTTTAAACTGTTAAACTAGAGCTGACAAACCTGTACCGGCACCAGACCCTGATTCTGCGTCATAAACTGCAACTCCCCTGCACTGCCCCAGACACGGCTCAGCACCTGATGTCTCTGATCTCATAGTGCGGGATAGCCACAGAGACCTTACGGCATCTGCGGCTCATCGCTGCGTGGCTCAGCCCTGGCAGTAGTGAGTGCTCAGCCGGGAGGGCTTTCACCCTACTGCCATGGTAGAGAGTTGCCTCCCCGAATCAGCACCAGGTTTTACAGGGACCCAGCAATGAGGCTTCCCAGGACCTGCCCGTTATCTACTGCCCTTCGCTGGTGGGAGCAATGCCCAGTGTGAGTCTTTGTAAATCATCCGTTCTTACTCATCCTTTCCCTTCCCTACATGGTTCTTCCTCCCCTCCTCACTTGCCACTCAGCCAAGCCTTGCCAATTTCAGTCATTTAATCTCTGCTCATTAGATGGATCCTCCACCTCCCTCATCATTTCTGTAGCTCTTCTGTGAGCTGCCTAATTTATCACTCTCTGCCTGGTAACGAGGTACCCAGCATGTTCCCTCTAAGATTTATTCTTCAGAAACACCCATGCCACCTACTCTGCGGGGCTCTGCTCTCTTGACTGCTTAGGGAGTCTTTCTTTTAGGATTTTGAATTATTTTACTTGGGATTGAAATAGAATTAATAAATGATCATGACTGTTCATTTACTATATTTTAATACCACATCTGCCTTCCTTGGTTCTGGGATCTTCTATAGTCTAGAAAAAGAAACCTCTGCTGATGTATCCCTAACAGCTGTGACACAAATAATACCTGAATTTCAAGTGGGGAAATGAACTATGCTCCACGCCTTATACGACCAACTAGACAGCGGCCTCTGAGCAAGATAGCAGTTAATGTTGTCTGGGATGACATTTAGTGAAGTCTGAAGTAATTTCTTCTCTATCAAAAATGAGAAGTTTTTGTTCTTTCATGTTAGAAATATTGTTGAGATGTTAATTTTTACAACCCTGTCTGTTGTTTCATCATCATCCATCTACCAGCTAGCTGCTGGTGTGGGATCAGAGCGTCACCTGGCCAGCAGACAGCCCAAGACCTCCCGGGAGCCGGCTGCGGCACAGAGCCAGTTCCTACTACCCCTCCTTCACCAGCTGCAAACCAAGGAGGGTCACTGCCTGCCACAGAAGAGCGAGGTGACATTGCCAGTGCTTGCCAAAATTAGGGGTGGGATGCAATCCTCCCCACCACCAGAACATCCCGCAGAGGTGGAAGGGAGAGGCAATCACTGTACCTTCCTGTGGGTGTCTCAGAGCATCTGAGCCTTTGTTAGAGGCAACTGAGAAGAGAGGAAGCAGGAAGGGAGCCAGAGTTTTTTGGGTAGTTTAGTTCAAATGAAACCCTTCTTGCCCACAAGTACTCAGGACTCCTGCCTCTGAAAGCATTCCCTGGTGATGACAGTTCACACCCCATAGCTGCAATTGATGGAGCAGTCCTACTCGGGAGTACAGAATATCAAGGGATTAAGAAAAGGACCAGGAAACAAAATGGGTGTTTGCCACCCATTCAGCAATTGGCATGCAACCCTCTCTGATAAATTTTGCAACCTGAGCTTGTCCTCTGCTGTGCCAGAATACAGTAAATGTATTCAGCCTGTAATTTAGTCTAGCTGTAGGTGTGATCTCTAGGTAGAACTGACTCATGTAAAACATTTGGCTTCATCTGGGAGCAGAAAACCCCTGCAGTGTGCCAAGTGACTGACTTTCAGGAGCTTGTGTCACTGCATGTCAGGACAGGGCATTATCTACAGCTAAAGTGCACAGTTCACAGGGAAATAGCCCATGCTTCCCCAAATTGTGTCCTCTTGAGGAAGCACAGCAGGGCTGCACTCACATCTCCGGGGCTGCTGCACTTCGACCGTGCTCTTCTCTGTACCTTCTTCTCCCTTGGTACCCACCAGCTTGGAACAGCAGGGCTTGGCCTCACTGGGAGCCAGCGATCCCCAGGTTCCCCCAGGACCCCAGCAGCAGGAGCACGCTGCCCACCCGCAGCAGCCCTCACCACCCATCTATCTGTGTCTCCAACCCTTCCCTCCAGCAACTGCTAACGAGATGGCCAGCATGGTCCAGTGCTGTCCTTGCTGTGGCACTAGCTCCGTTCCCAGGACCACTTAAATCTACAGGGGGGATGTGGGGTGCTCCTGGGCTGGCTCCAGACTGGAGGCAGTGGCTGAGAAGGAAAGGCTGCTGCCTCCTGCCAGGGGCCCAGGACACAGCAGGGAAAGGGTGGAGGACAGAGCTGGAAATGCCTATGCAAGGATCATTGGACCATTTTGCTGCAAGGATTTCCCACCCTGCTCTCCTCATCCCCGTCCTGTCATTGGCAGGAGCTGTGCTGGGGCCCAGCGCTTGCCTTCACATCCCCTGCCTCGGTCCCGGTTTCCACATTTCCAGCTGTGCAGCTTTCTGTCGCAGCTGAGCAATGCGACCACTCCTGGCCGGGTTCAGTTTTTCTTCCATGATGTGAGAAGTGACAGCTCATAAACTTGAAAGAGTATCTGAAATGTTTGAGGAAAGGAAAAGTAAAAAAAAAAAACCACAATGCCAAAGCAAGGGGACTGGGTTTGGATATCTGGCATTTTGTGATTCAGAAATCCACCATGCAGTGAACTGAAAACAAAGTGGCTGCCTAACTAGCTGCTTAAACAAACTTCAGATTCATCTGAGCAGAGTTTCTAAAGATTCAGGTATAAAGGTCAAATAGTCCTTGCCAGCGCATGAGCCTTTTTTACAGCGAAGAATCAACTACGGCCCTCGTTATGGAAAACAGTCAAAATAATACAGTGATGCTACCTCCAAGAGAAAATAGATAGTGCAAGTTATTCCGTCTTCCCTTTCAGTGATATCAGTTTAGAAAAAGCTAGGCTATTTACAGAGAGCATTTTGCTTCCAGTACTTTTGAAGTAAGTGAATTTTGAATTAGTTTAAGTGCAGGATAAATCAGTGAAATAGGAAGATCTTTACACTCCAATAAGATGCTATTACTCATAAGCATATTGCACTCTAGCTTGTGGACTAAAACTATCAGTGCATGACAGGACACCAAGGGCATGAAACACAGGGGATCCATGAAAATTAGCAAAGCACCTTCAGTATGAAGAGGTAATTTGGGATATTGATTGGTGATGATGGCAGTCCACTGCTGAGATAATCTGGCCAGATCCTGTGACCCTGGGTGCTCCAGATAGCTGTGAAAACTCAAAAATCCCTTCCAAGAGCAATCTATATTTCTTCAGATTTTACATCAGAGGTTGAAGCAGAGACACAGAATTAAATGTTGTGCTGTTGTTAAGGACACTGTGTCCACCGTTACTTTTGTTTATCACATCCATCACACTGGCACGGAAGAACCACAGGCAGAAGCTCACCCCCTTGCTGGGCACACCCAAAAACACGTCTGGCAGCAGGCTGTCCTTAATGAGTTTTTAACCTGGGTTAGAGCAGGGTGCACAGAATGGTAAATACACGGAGATGGAGAGGAAGGATGGAGTGGAGGCTGCTGCAGAGGAAGACAGAGCATCACCACAAGATGTTTGAGGAAATAATAATTTTTCTTTTTTATGTCTATGACCTCACTGTGTGTGGACCCCTGCAGCTCGGCACAAGGAAACTTGGCACGGGAAACCCTGTGTCCTGCTCCCCACTGCACAGGTCATTCTGACCGTGGAACAACATCGGTGATGCCCGGCTCCTGGCAGCACAGCATGGAGCTCTTGGTGTCTCCAGTGTCAGTTTGCATGGTACAAATATGATATGCAGTCAGAAAGGCAGACCTGGAGGGCTCCAGGGATGGCCAGACATTATATTGTGCTACATGCACACTATCAGCTACTGAGCAAGACGCGCAGCAGAAGCAGTTGTGTGTGGCCCTTATCTCTGGACATCTTTCCAAGGAAAGAGCCTCCTCGGGTTGCAATTCCAGACAGAAGCTGGTCAGAGAGGAATGATGCTGAGTGTGCATCATCTACAGTCCCAGCTGGATTCAAGCATGAAAAGAAGAGGGTGAAGAGCAGAAACGGCTTTGCAATTTCCACCATTTCTCTCCCCCTTTGCGTTACAACGGGGAAGGAGAATCTGAGGTGAAGGCATTTCCATGCCTTGGGACAGTGCTCCCTCCTTGTGACCCAGCCATACCATATCAAAGCAGCATGCTGATGTATTTTGTGCTGAGATATCCACTGGGTTCCCAGCTGCTTTCTGAAGACTAGCCAGCTGACTTTCCATGGGCTTGTATCTGGCTCTTGTATTTCCAGCTCTGCAGAAGAGGAGTCGGAGACCTTTCTGGGAAATGAAACACAGCCATACACTGGATGCAGAGAGGCATGGAGAATCTCTCCCTGCTCCCTTGACATCTTTGATCCTACTCCTCAAAAGCTGCTTGGATTTTGTGTCAAGAGGGTGATTCTGCAAATTAAATCGGTTCTTGTCTCCTCTTCGTTGGCATGGCAACCTGGGAGGATAGATGGCACAGCCTTGCTACAGCTCTCATGGCTGGAGACGCATCCCAGCTCCTTCGTGCCAGTGCTCCTGCTGATCTGGGCAAATGGTGCAAAAATCCCAAGCAGAGCGGCTCTGTGGGTGACGCTGGGCCCAGCTCCTGGGGCGGCTGCCCAACACCTGGGCTCGGATTCCCTCTGGTTGAAGGGCTGAGCTCAGCTCAGGGAGAGGCAGGAGCAAAGGCTGGTGCAGGAGCCGGGCACCGGGACCAGCAGAGGCTCCGGAGCCTCTGGAAATAACCGCAGCAAGAGCTGCACATCAGCACGGTCACCTCCCAGCTCTCAGACCTCCCAGTCCTTGGCAGCCATCCGCTTTTCCCTGCTGTCTCAATAAATGAATTTAAGCATTTTCCAGCTCAGCAACTAGAGCCTTTGCTAGTCTTGCATTTGTGTTTGATTAATGAGATAGCCAGTAATTTAAACATCTCTTGAGGTCTCTGTCTTTCCTGAGTAATTCTGAAGTTATTGCTGTTTACATAGAAGAAAATCATATTGCCTCGCAGAGAGCATTACTGTGGTGATAAGAGTGGAAATTGATCCTCAAGGAGCAGAGGCAATGGCACTTCCACGGAGTTTCGGTGAATGCTCATCGTTTCCTGGAAGAGAAAAAACACCTTCTGCAGGCTGAGAGTTGCCGACCCAAAACCCGGGAGAGGCTGGGGCCATTCCCACCCCATGGATCCGAAGTGCCTGAGACTGACTGCTGCTTCCTTGGGGGAGGCACCAGCAAGCCAAGAGGGCTGGGACTCACCATCATAAAAACCCCGTATTGTGGATTCCTCCAGGCTGGGGTTGGGAGGATTAATTTCCACGAGCAGAGTGGTTGTCAGACCCATTTGAGATAAATCTGTTTGCAAAATTATCATGTTAAAAGGTTTTAATTATTAGGGACACGTTAGGAAGACAGCTGGGATTTGCCTTCTGCTGTTCCCACTGGGCCTGATCAGTCCTGGTTTTTCTCACATCCCAGCATAAATCTGGAATAATCCTCCAGGTCAGAGGAATTAGGCTGCTGTCAAGGCAAAACCCAGTCTGGGAAGAGAGTGCAGACAGTGACGATTTGGGGGATACTTTTTTACAAAACCAGGACTTGTTCCTGAGGAGCAGACGTGGGATTAGTACTGACGCTAAGCCACACAGATTTCTGCATGTGTAACCTTGAAGCTGCTTTGCCTTTGAGGAGACAGTGCTACAGCCAAGCATTGTACGGAGCACCCTGGTCTGGCTGGTTTTCCACGAGGAACTTGGAGCCAGTTCAGATCCTCAGGTCTGGTTAGCGAGAGCTGTCATCCTGCCTCGGCTGCCATCAATCACAGTCCTTTCTGGGGGCTGCAGAACCACTCTGGGCAATTCCTGAGCAGACGATTATCTGCAGCTTCTGCTCCTTTGCACAGGGACCCACCACCTGCCACCCCCTGCCCACAGCAAGAGGAGCACCCCAGGCTGCAGAGCTGCACCAGGACTGGACCCCAGGTGGGACTGGGCTGAGCATCGGCCACGCAGACCCGCTCTGGCAGTGGCAGGGGACAGAGGGGGGACACCAAGCCCAGCAGTCCTCCTGCCTGCTCTCCTGCAGGTACGGGGAGCTCCTATGTTTTCCTGCTGCTCCTTTTCTTCAGCTGCCTCAGGAAAAACCTACAAAAACAGCTAAATCCAGTTGAGGCCGAGACTGAAACAAGAAGTGACAAAAAGGACTAAATTAAGACCCATATACTCAATGTGTCCTCTACATTTTTGAGTCATCCTGTTACATCTGGCTATTGTCAGAAGGTCACCCTCCCTCCCACGCGGACCAGGCAGCCCAGCATGCCCGAACGCTTTAGGAACACTGGGTGACAGGGAGCTGTGTTGCCCGAGGGCAGCAGAACTTGGCTGTGCTTACACAGCTCACTCTACTGCTGAAACGCAGGGGAGCCTGGTGCCATGGCAGCACAGGGTCCAGCAGCACAGCAGCGACTGTGAGAAGGGGTGGGCAGGAGGTGCCCCCCAGGTTATTTATCACAAGGGTGTTCCGGAGCACCCCGCTCCACCGCTGCCGATCCTCCCACCAGCAGCCCCACTCAGGACAGCAGGCTGAGCAAGGGCCAGGCAGCCGACATCCCACTCCCGTCTCCTGCTTGAGGCCAAACTTTGCCAGCACTGCAGGGTTTGATACCTCCCTGTTCTCTAACACAGCTTTTCGCAGGCACTCTCTTGTGGCCCTGTATGAAATAATTTCAATTTAATGAGCTCAGTTAGCTGCAGATTAATCGAAAACAATTTTGCACAGGTTCCTTCTTCATTATAAAAACATTCTGGTCTGTCTTCTCATTTCTCAAACTGTCTCTCTGTGGTCATCTTCTCTCCCCTCTCGCTGCAGATACAAATTACCCTTCCCTACGCGGGCTGGCTGTGAGAGCAAAAGCCTCAGAAACTCCTTAACTCCCGCATCTTCCCACTGGAGGGGTACAGGGAGCTCCTCCCTGTGCACGTGGCATGTTCTCAGCAGAGACACTTAAAATTCCTGCCATGGCAGGAGGCCGCAATTGCTGCAAAGCAGCATCTCCCCTGCACGCTCAGAGCGCCTGCAGTGGGGCCACAGCTGGCAGCAGCTGGGAGACCCCTGGGCTGGGCTCGCGGGGAGAGGGCAGAGCAGCCCCAGCGGGGATGGGCGAGGGAGCTCCTGGCTTCCCAGCCCCACTGACCAGCCTCTCCCAGCACCGATTCCTCCCATCGGCCTCCTGCATGCCCAATGTCTGGGCAGGCAAGGTGCCCCCAGACAGACCCTTTAACTTCTGTTCTCCTCTACCCAGCAGGCTGTGAGCTCTCCTTTTCACAGCACTCACACTGCTGGGTTTCTGCCCTCCGTAAAGGCCAGCCGCAGAGCTTTGAAGTCTCCTGGTGCTTTTGAAGTGCTCTCAGGAAGGAGAGTGTCTGCGCAATCCCACCTCAATGGTCTGGCCAGCCTGGGAGTCCCGCACTCACCAGTTTTCATCCAGGCCCCCAAACCGCAGTTTGTTTCTGCTGCCAGCCACATTGCTGGTCCCAGGGAAGCTGCAGCCCAAGGGTTTCCAGTGCTGGCACTGCCGAGGCTGTGTGGCACACATTGCAATCGGCTTTTCAGCCCACTGGCTGCCCTCCTCGAAGGCAGAAGCAGCTCACCCAAGGGATTTCGTTCACCCTGCAGCAGATGAGCTCTTCCTCACACTCACACGCTCAGATAAACCCCTGCCAACAGCTGCAATGCCCTCCCACGACGGGAGCTGCGGATCCCTGGGGACCCGGCGTCTTGGGGCTCCCGTCCCCCCTCTGCCAGCTCCTGGCTCCCCAGTCTAACCGCTGTGCTACCCAGGGGAGATGGGGGAAGGACACTGGGGACATGGAGCAGATGGATCCCAGCCACTGCCCTGGCATGCGTATGGTGGCGGGATGGATGGTGTAGTTTTTATCTTTGGTAATATCTCCTCCTCTGGGGGGTGAAGGCAGCTGGGAATTGCCTTTGGTAAAGCCAAGTCTCTGCCCCAGAGAGGCTGGGGTCCTGCGAGGTTGTGCTGGCTTGCCAAGGGAGCAGGTAAGCAGACAGAAGTTTTGGGCGTAATTTTCAGCTGCTCCAGGGGAACAGGAGGGGCAATGCCCCGGGGAAGAGCTCTGCAAAGCCCTGCTCCCTCCAGGTGCTGGCTGCTGCCCCATGGAGAAAATTCCCTGGACTTTGTCCTGCAGCTTTGCAAGAATCCCATGGCAGCATAGTCACAGCTCAGTCAGAAAGGAAATATTAATTATCTCCATTATCTCCCAAGCAAGTTAGCCAGCGCATAACATAAACAACCCTGAGCCCTCCAGCTCCAGACAGGGTGTCGAGCCATGCAAGCAGGGCTGCGTCTCAGCTCCCCCTGCACTGTGGGACAGGAGGAGCTGCTCCCTGCCAGCTCCTCCAGCCCCTGCCCGGGCACCTCGCAGGCTCCTCACCCGCCGGGAGCTGCTGGTTGGGGTGAGCCACCATCCCCTTTGCCACCCGGGCCCTGAGCTGTCCTCCTGACTGGGTGAGCTCCGGCCAAAAGGCAATCCATTTCGCAGCCTTATCGCCACGTGCTGCTCGAACCTGATTTACTGTTATTGGCAGTCAGCAACCTTTGCCATTTATATTCAATGCCAAGCTTCAATTTACAGTATACTTTCTGCTTCAGCTCACCCCGGCCTCTATCTCCACCTTCCACATTAATGCAGGATATGTGCGGAATTCATCTTGGAATTTATTTAAAAAAACATCAGCCACGCTGGCTTTAATACTTTCCCTCATCTAAGCAGCACAAAGCTCAATTTAAATGAAAATTAGTGAATTACAGATTGTTACCCAAGCCAGCACCCCGTTCAGTCCCGCTGAACTGGCAGCGTCCCCAGCGGCACAGTGGGTGCTCCGTGCCGGCATCCCTGCCCTGGGGTGGCTCCAGTCACTGTTGTTGGGAACCCACGTGAAAGAAGGCAGGAGATGAGTTGTAAGCTTGCAGCCAAATAGAATTCCTCCAGTTGTAGAAGATGGCCAGCCACAACATGTAGCATGTCCCTCTGGCACGTCCCTCAGCGAGCCCGGTGCCCTCCCCTCCGGCTGCCCAGGGACTCCTGCAGCCTTCCCATGCAGGGGACCCTCCACATCTGCCCAGGTGCAGTGACCCCATCCCCACTGCACCAACCCAGATACAGGAGTCCCTGTGCCTAGAGCAGCACATACAATTCAGGTTTGGGTGATGGGGCAGCTGCATCTATGCAGCCCCTCAGGGATAACAGGGTGGGTAGGAAGGGATGGTGGACACAAAGGTGAGAAGGATAAGAGCCTCCCCAGCTCGGGCACCTGCAGGTTGCTGGCTGTCTACTCTGTAGATGACTGAGAGGAGCACATGAAATATTTTTGATAGCTGTAAAACATTATACTGCAGCCGTTCTCCCTCCCAAGGGCAAAAGCCATTCCCGGATCAGGGCACGCTGTGTAGAAATGGAGACCCTGCTCCCCAGCAGCATTTAATTTAGTCTAATGGCAAGGAGCAGCAGCTGGCCATGCAGGAGAAAGCAATAATCATTAATTAGGATAGAAGAAGGAGAGGGCCAGAGCTGCCTGTTGCTGTCTGTTCTTGTGTTTGGGATGGGAGAGGGGAGAATAGCTGTGCTATGCCAGGATCTTCCTTGGAGTATCTTGTGTTGTTTGAATTAGTGGTTTGCTGCCTTGTGCTCCAGCTGTTTGGAGCATATGGGGGTGTCCTGGATTTGGGGGTGTATGGGGGTGTCTATTGAGACAGCTTCTGCTTTTCGTGGTTCTAACTCCAGGTGTAGATTTGCTCTTGAGGGGGTTCCAGCCTTAACAGAAGGCTCAATCAAGACTGCGCTAAAAATTTTGATGTGAGCAGCAACAATTTTGGGAAAGAGAAAAGCTGTAATAGGAGCACTTCATAGTTTTATGAGTTTTATCGGGCTGTGAAGAAGAGTGTCCACCTTGACAGTCAGCAAAGCTGGCACCTCCTGGTGCGAGGGGCACCCAGCCCCTCGGCTGCCCTGGCCATGAGGAGGAAACTGCCCTGGCTTCAGCCTGAACCTGCCAGCAGCGAGTCTGTGGTGGCTGCCGCTTTCCTTGCAAGAGAGTGGAAAATGGGTTTATAGCTAAAAAATAAATTAAAATACTGAAGCAATAGCCTGGTGGTGAGGAGCATATAATCCCCCTGCACAATAAGCAGAGCTAAAAAGCTGAAAGCAAAAATGAGTGTAAACAGAAAATCTGCAATTGTTCTCCAAGCTTTGCTGCCTCAAAGCTGTTCTGAAACCCTCGTGAGAAGCGCCTGCAGAAGACACCCGGACTGTGGGCAAGTCCCCTCCTGTGCACAGACCCCGGGTGCAGGGGGGATCCTGGCAGAGCAGGACCAGGGGCTTTTGCAGCCGGCCAGCTTGGATGGTGGTGATGGTGGAGCTGCTGCTTGGCCTCAGAAGATGATGCAGCAGGTTTGTGTGTCTTCTGCAGAGAAGTGCTCTGTATGGCCCCCCTGACAGGAGGGGAGGACCTTGGGCACCAGCCTGGGAGGAGGCAGGACTGAGCAGAGCTGGCCAAGCTCGGAACGGGCAGCAGAGCGGGCCCTTGCCCGGGGTTACACAGACCCATCAGTTTCCCTGCAATTAAATAAACAGGCTTGGTGGTTTATGGTGTGCCCCGTGCTAGAGCCAGCAGGACCCCGGGCCAGCTGTGGGGTGCTTTGGCATATCGGCACCAGCGGCTCTGTCTGGGTCTGGATACGAGAGGCAGGGTTGGGGGGGGGGGGGGGGGGGGGGAGTACTGAGCTCCTGCCCTGGGGGCATCTCAGCAAGGGTCTTTGGCTGGAAACTCAACTTGTCCAGTGGATGTGAAGGTTCCCAAAGGCAGCTCCAGCTGCTCCCCACCAGCTGGGGATGGGGTGGGGATGGGTGCGCTTGCTGCTGCAGGGAGAGGTTTCTCTGCAGAAAGTCAGGAGCAAACAACAAATATCATCACAGAAAAATGCCGTTTCCCACACTTTGCACCAATTAATATTCTTTTGGAGAGCTAACCATTGCTCCTTTGAGAAAGGGACAAAAGAAATATCATTGACAAGTTTTTCAGCCTCATTACAATATTCTGTACATCAAATGTGCCCAGTGTACCAGAAAATACAGATGTTGCAGCTGTCATTTGGGATAACCTGATTATCCTTTTATTTCTAGCTTTGTTCAAAATAAATTAGCTGTGGTAGTCTGTTCAGAGAGATAATTGGAGTCAGGCTAAACACCAGAATGTGAGAAGCCTTCTCTAGGTCAGAGACTTGACTGCGGCCAAGCTGGGCTGAAGACCCAGCCCTGCGCTTAAGTCTGCACATCCCACTGCATTCAGGACCTTCTCTTCTCCTCCCCTCCTGTGGAAAGTATCTGAGGATAATGAAGATATGCCAGTGGGAGACGAAGCTGCTGCAGGCTGGTGTGTGCTGCTGCCTCCATACCATGGCAGAGCTGCCAGGCAAGGTCTCATTTTGCCAAATGCGGTACAAGCACTGCTGAAAAGGGGAGGCCTTGCCTGCAGCTGCTGGTGGGCAGGAGAATGTGGGCAGGGAGGTGGGAGGGCTGTGCAGAGCTGAACCCTTTGCAGGATGCTCCCTGCCCAGCCCCATGTTGCCGGAGAGATGTTGGAGGCAGAGGAGGTCTCTGCAGGAAGGTTACCCCTCCATTAGGACTGGTTTGGGAGAGAGCTGTGGGATGCCGTGGCTGCAGGTGAGCTGGGTCTGGCCAAGGCTCCCTGTGGGTCTCTGACCAGCTCCAGCTGAACATTTAGGCTGAAAACTGCGCTGCTTCTAAGGCCTGATTTGCAGTGTAATTAACAAATAGATTCAGCACACACTGTGCACCAATTAAATGCTTCCATTCCAGTTATTAACTCTACTCACTTTTTAACAATAAAAAAGTGAAGACATTTTCTTTTTAAGGCTGATGTTATTTTGGCAGCTGTTGAAGATGTCAGTTTTAGCAGAAGCTAATTCTTCTGAATTAGGCCATAGTCAAATCTGTTTTCTAACTCTAGATACTTAAAGCCCGAATGATTAGATAATCCAGAATACGAATTAATAAAGCCTGAGGAAAAGGAAAAGCAAGCTGCTTTAGTGAGGTCCCATCCCATATGTTCTGACAAAAATAATGCAAATAAATGCAGATGTAGATGTGTGGCAGAAGACCAGCGTGTAACCTTACGGCACTCGGTTCAAATTGTTGGTTTGCCCGTGCTCAGTGCGTTGCTTTTTGGAGTGCTCCCCTCGCCCCCTCTAAAGGGGATCCTTTTCAGTGGTGCCTGCTCCAGGCTGATTCTAGTACAAGCTGCAAAGTGGCAAATTGAGTGAAGTTGCATGGAGCCGGCTGTCATTAATTAGTCTCTCACCTCTGCTAGGAGCCCCTGCTGCAGGTTATTAATGTGGCCGGTGGCTGCTTGCACTGCCGCTGTTCCCTGCCCAGTTGATGGGGATCAATCCCGGCCACCCCACACCCTGCAGCTGGGTGGTGGGGAGCCCTGACCGCTTCCTGCTTAATGAAATTACAGTTCATAAAATTCGCTGTCTTACAAATCACTAGTAAATACAGGCTGAGCCTTCCCAAGGAGCGTAGCTAATGTGCTTGCCAGGGCTGGGGGAGCGGAGCGGGCTCTCTGCCACCGGCACAGCTGAAGTGAGTTGGGCTCAGCCTCACAGCGCCTGGGGACACTGAGCTGCCCCCGGGACCTTCCCTCCCACGGGGCTTTTCAGGGAGGCTCCCAGCCCAGGAAAAATGAAACACTTGCTCTGAACTAGCACGTGTGAGGAGCTGGGGTCTCTCAGGAGGTCATTGGCACTGTGGGTATTAGAGGGGGACAGGAGCAGCATCCACGCTGCCAGCCCAGCATGCCAGCTGCGTCCCACGCCCTGCGCGGTGGCTGCTTCCGTGTGTGCAGAAGGGCTTATGAGCGTGTGGCTGCTCCAGGTGGCCCAGGAGAGGCTGAGCATCCCTGCCTGCAAGGGGATGATGACCCATGGACCGCACAGGCCTCGCAGTCATCTTCTCCCACAGGTTGGGGTTTTCTCTTTGCCAAGGACAGATGCTTCTTGGTTCCCTCCTCTGCTGCCGTGCATCTCGCAGGTCCTGGATGCCTGTGCCAGCCCCGTGTGGAGCCAGCAGGATGGGTGCCAATCGGCTTCCCCCAGGGCAGAGGTGATCAGCCTGAGAGCAGGAGCTGGATGTTGTGTGAAGCAGCAATAGCGTTCTGGGAAAGCTCCTGGGTTTGATCAGGTAACGGCGTTTCTGGGGATGCTCGCGCATCCTCTCGGCAGGGAGTGCGGAGCTGTCAAGGCTAAGCGGGCTTCCCCAGCACGGTGGGACCGGGAGGAGGGCTGGTGAGGGAAGTAGCGGGAGCGCCCAGCCTCTCGACAAGCTTCTCTGACACTATCGTTCTGCCAGAGTCCACGGCGTTGCGCCGGGCACTTGCCAGACCCTGGCTGTCGCTGCCTGTCCCCCTGGGCATTGGCACGGGCTGGGGCTGGCATCGTGTCGGCAGAGGAGCCTGGTCTCCCCGCCCCAACTTGCCCTTTCCGAACTGTGGCTGCCCCTTGGGGATGGGGTCTGCTAGTCCCTGGCCCTGCCGGGCACCCCGCCGGGGAGAGACCCCTGCATTGTGGTGCTGCTTGGGGGAAGCTGTGCAATTTGGGGTAAATCCCTCACGGTAGGGTCAGGGGCTGTGAGCCCCCTGCTCGGCGGCAGGCGCAGGAGGAGGCTTCTGCCAGGCTTCACGTGGCTGCTTGTCCTGGGGGTGCAATGTCCTGTGCACGGAAGCAGGAGGGCCCCAAGGTTTATCCCTCGGAGGAGCCCCAGCCTGGCTCCTGTTGCCTACTTAAAATCATCTTGCTTTAGAAAAGTCAGGAAGGGAAACTGCCTGATGAGAGTCCCAAAAGAGACAGTCTATGTACCAGGGAGTGGAGGGGGACACCCTGCCTGGGCAGCCCCCCCCGGGGGGGTCCAGTGACCGTGGCTGCAGAGCGGGTGCCAGGCGATGCCAGGGCTGGGGCACTCGTTACCAGAGCAGAGCTGGCTGCCCATACGTTCATAAATATTCTTGATGCAGGCAAGACTGGCTGGGTTTTGATTGTGGTTTTGCTAGAGAGCTTTTGCAAGGATCTTTATCATTCAGTGTCTGTGTAAAACACTTTCCAGAGTCTAAATTCTGCTATAGAAAAACTATTTATCAAATGCCCCCCCCTTTGCTGATACACTGGACAGGAGCTGCCAGCACGCTCTGACAGCCGGCTGGTGGCAATATGATAGATATGTGGCTAATAATCAATCGATACTTTTGTTTAGGCCTCTGTCTATCAGTCTGGCATTGTGTGAACTAATTAGATGATAAAATGTGATGAATGTGTATTAAAGTCAGCTTCCTCCTGTTAGCACTCCAGGGACCCTTTCCATTTTCTAGCTGACCTTTTAGATCTCAGCTTTATTGTACGTGAATGCAATTAAATCAATTTGTCAGATATTTGCATTGCTCCTGCTAGTTCAGAATTCAATTAGTCAGTGTCACTTTACCGTCCTTGTCAGCCTCTGCACCAGCTCAGGTAGAAAAAAAAAAAAAAAACCCAAACAAAAAAGCCTGTTAAAACCAAACCAAATCCTGCCAAGACTCAGCTCCTCTCTCCGTGGCTCATTCCTTCGTGGCTCGCACTATTTACTACTGCTGCTCTTCCCCGGGCCCTGCACAGGAGGCTACATCCCTGCTGGCGGGTGCAGCCCTGACACCCAGGGTCCCCCCGGCACTGGAGCAGGGGGGCCCTGGCTGGAGCGGGCCAATGGCTTGGGTCTCATGGGGCAATTAGCAGGCACTCTTGCTACCTCTGCTTTGGCTGTGCTGAGTAGAAATCTTGTCTAGCAAAATTATTCACACAAGCAGAATGAAACTGAAACAGCCATCTCCATGCTACAAGGGTTTTAAACAATATTCAAATGAGAGCCAACCTTGGCAATTATTTTTCTTCCTGCTGTTCTAAAGTGATGGCTCCTTTATCCATATTTTATCAGCCAGCAAGGAGCTCTGATAGTTAAGATTCTGTTGCTTGCTTAGATCCACGAGAGCACATCCTGAAAGTCTGTTTGAAATTAGCATACAGGAATGTGTCTGGCGAGCCAGGACTCGGTCCTCATCCTCCGCACTTGAATTTGGAGTTATTTCTTAATGACAAAGCAGCCGCTCATGACTCTGATGCGCCCTTCTCCCTCCCAGGCCCGTGCCAGGGCTTTCTCGGAGGCTGTTATTAGGCACAGGCAGCGGTGGGTGGAATAGGATGAGCCCTTGTTTGCAAAGGGCAGTGAAAGGGATGGCAGTGGGACAGGAGGAGACAGCGAGTGGCCAGACTCGGCAGGATCAGGCGCTGCAGGGCTGCACCCTACTGCAAGGCTGGTCAGGGTGCAGGGTTGGGTGCTGGGGGTCCAGGACAGGCACTGGAGAGCAGGCTCGGGGGCTCTGGGCGAGCGGCAGCAGAGCTGGCAGGGGCGAGAGCTGGATAGATGCATCCCACCTGGAAGCAACCCTGGGGCTCCGCTCCTCAGCCTTGGTGTTGTTGCCAACCCCATCCCTGGCACCGTCTCCACCTTTACCCATGGCTGGTGTGTAGTGAGGCAGGCGCATTCGTCCTTTATCTCCCCAGAGGTAAAAATTCAGATGTGGTGGCGTGCAAGCACCGAGCCCGCTACCAGAGGGCTGCGTTAGTCTCTGCTCGCTCTGGGTTGGGTTCAGACTCATCAGCCACCGAGTCCCAGCCCGAGGTCTGACCTGAACCTCCCACCACACTGGACTCATGCTCTGACTCCTGCCCTGGCAAAGGTCTGTGCAAACCCAGCCTCAAAGGGCTTTGAGGGAAGTTGTCTCTGGAAACCACCTACCAAGGGCTCTGCAGCTGCAGGTGTTTCCAGTGAGCAGCTATTTCTGGGGCTTCCCGAACTGGTGAAATGCCAGCAGGAGGGCACTGGGGAGAGACGCTGCAAGGGGGCTGGAGCAGCGGGAGAAAGGTGAGCTGCTGCAGTCTTGTACCCTGCAAGTATGTGGTGCCTTTTTGCTGCAGCCAAGAGAGAGGAGGTAGAAGCTTGCTGGACCTAATGTTTGGATGACAAGAATTTTGCTTGCACAAGCTCACCTTCCTCCTCTGAGTTCTGGCTGGGATATGAATATCTGAACCATGGCAGGTATAATTAACAGATGGAACTAGCTAATTATGTCCTTTGCATGTGAGCAGAAGACACAACTGTTAATTGCTATTTGCACACTTATTATTCCAAGCACTGGGACTGCTGGCATTTACTGTGACATGTGCCCTGTTTAAAAACAAACAAACCGCACTCCTGTCTGTGCTGTGGTACAACTTAAGGCCTAATTAATATAAGCTGCTCTGCTGCCCTGTTGCTTTGAGAGGGTGCGTGGAGGGAGTGTGATGGTGTCAGTGGCAGACTCCAGGCCCCACAGCCGGCTGCATTGGAGCCCGGTGGCCCAGCTGCACGGCAGGGTAGGGAACCAGCCCTTGCCCCGTTGCCAGCGTTGCAGGGCTGCGAGCCCTCCCAGTGAGCTATCCTGACCTCCAAAAGCGCATCTTCACATGGTTATTCTGGAGACTACTCAGGAGCCAACAGGCAGACCCTGGACATCAGCAGGAGCACCCTCATTTGCCACTCTGCATCTGCCACCTCAGAGGTCTGAGACCAGCTGCAATTCAGAATTTTCTTCCAAAATCCCCCTCAGGAGTTTGAGCATCCTTCACACTGAAGCCTCTCCCATTTAAAGCAAGTCCCAGCCCACACCTCGTCCCTACCTCTGCTCTGAGATCAGCAGCAGAAGCAAAACTTCCCATCGGGGGAAGACTCCCTTGGGAGCCTCTCCCAGGCTTGGGCAAGGACTGACCTGCATGGTGAGAAGTGACTCTGCATGCTGGCGTCTGATCTGGGTGCTGCAAAGACCAAGGAGGGGTATATCAGCGCAGCTCCCTGCTCCCCAGCCAGGCATAAGACGTGCAGCATTGGAGCATACCCGCAGCAAACCCAGGTCTGGCCTGAAAAAGACTTTGCCTCTCTCTCCGTCTCTCTATAATATAATAAGAAAAATAACAACTATGTTTTCAAAAGTAATGATTAAATCTCTAGTCTTGAGTAAGTATTTGTTTGAGATCAGTGCTCAGAGTGTGCCTTAGCTCAGTGGTTAGTTATATAAATATCAGAGATGAATAGCAGAGGAATTTCTACATTTTCTATTAAAGAGTTGAGATGGATTTCAACAGCCACACTTACATCAGGGGGTCTGAGCTAATATTCTCTAGGTGAAGGCTTTCCTTTGTGATTGGAGAAAGCGTTTTCTGAAATGCTGTTATTCCCTAGCGAAGCAGGACATATTGCACCAACCTCCACTCCACTATTAGCATGAGGTGAGAGAGCATCCCCCCCGCCGGAGCTCTCACCAGCACAAAAAGAGTCTGAAACAACCACGGGAGAAATCATAGAGCCTGAGCCCTCCACCGGTGGCTCCAGGAGGGCCCAAATGACAACCCCAGGGAGAGCAGGGCTGGGGGCATGGGGCTCCACGGCTCACCCTGGTCAGGGACAGAACCAGCCTGGAGCCGCTGCCTCTCCAAGGGGCTCCAGAGGCAGGGGAGGTGGCTGCCTGGGCACGCCAAGGGGCTCCCACTTGGCCACCTCCCTCCTTTTTCCCAGGGGTTAGTCTTTCCTTAGCGTTTCCAGTGAAATCATTCCTTTGAGCCCCTTTCCCCGGAGCAGGGGCTGCGCTGGCCCCCAGCCCTCCGTGCAGCCGTGGCATTGCAGGTCGGAGGGGTAGCTCTGGGTCCAGGTGCCTCCTTCCCCCCTCTGCTCACAGCCTGCGGCCAGCTCCCGATGTCCCTTGGAGGTGACCCTGCGACTGCAGAGTGAGAGCACGTGGCTCCATCCACATGTGGCCTTGGAGAAAAGCATCCTGTGACCTTGGGACCCTTCCTGGCTGTGTCGGAGAAAGCTCTTTGCAGGTGAATGCATTTCTGCGTTCATTAGCGGGAGAAATAAACTGGACTGAATAAGCCTCTAGATAATAGACTGCAAAAGAAGTGCCCTGTGCTGCTAGACAGCAAGCAGGGCCGTTTCTCCACCCCCACACATCTCCCCAGTGCAGTTTCACACAGTAAAGCCAAGATATGTTTGCTGCTGTAGAAATGAAGTGGACGAAGGTGGCTGAACTTGGCAGCATTCCTCTGGAGAGGCAGGAAACAAGGCAGCGGGGAGATCCCCTCTTCAACAATAATGTTGGTGCCTCAAGGCTGTGCTGCTGGGGTCTGAGGGTGCTTCAACTCCAGTGGTCACCAGCCCAGAGTAGCTTCCCCTGCAGCCTGCACCCGGAGCCGGGCAGCCGGACTGTCCCTGCCACCCCACGGGAGCTGTGGTGTCGGAGTCCTGCTGGCTTCTGGCAGCAGACGCAAATGGCCCCTCTGAGGGCCGAGGAAGCAAAGCCCTCGATGGACTGGTCCAGCAGGATACTGGGTGTCATGGGTGGGGGAGAAAATGCCTTGAGGCAGGGGAGCACTGGGAGGGCATTAGATAGAGCCCCAAGAAAATGAGTCTGGGAGGAGTGAAGGGGAGAGGGTGAAAGCTGCAGGTCTGCAGTAGGACCGTCAGAACCAGAGAGGTGGCTGTCCTACAAGACATCCCCCAAAGCAGGTCTCTTATTTTCCAACATCGGCATCAAATGGCCAGAAAGCCAGCCCTTGCCAGGCATCGTGGGGCTGCAGCAGAGCCATGGCAGACCAGGACCGGCACTGCAGGCTTGCACTGAGATTTGTGCAGTGTGTTTCGGGGTGCAGCCTGCAGCTCCTGCTGAGCGAGGACAGGAGGTCAGCCCTTTCCTTGGACACGCTGGGGCTGCAGGGATAGTCTGTGGTCAGGGAAGCCAGGCGCCGCTCTCCGAACAGGAATTGCAAATCATTGCCATCTGTCTTTCCCTTCCTTCAGGGTAATGAGCTGTGGTGCTAATATTTGGATGCTTGTGCTGATCATTGAAATACCAGGGGAAGGTCAGGGGATGATCTGCACAAACGCTCACCCAAAGAGCTCCAGCATCTGTGATCGTCCCTCATCGGTGCCCTTCCTCCCTCCTGGCAGAGCTTCTCCCAGGGCCTGCCTGGTGCCGGGGGTCCTCAGGACCTCATCGGGACAGGGCACCATGCAAGTACACAGGGCAGGCGCCCAGGGAGCCCCAGTCAGCCAGCATGAGGGTGGTCACACAAGGGAGAAATTCTAGCATGATTTCTTATTAGTTCAGCAGCCACCACATACAAATCCCACGGGCTATATTCCGAGTGCATCCAGTATATCGGGTTAATGGGGAAATACAGACACAGAGCAAAGTCCAAAGCCGCAGGCAAGATGCTTCACATGTGATGAATCCCAGCTGCTGCGGTTCAGCTCAGCACAGCGGTGCTGTTGCAGCACTGCCCTCTCGCTGCCCTGGCCCTGCTTGGCGCTGGGAATGACAAGGAGCCTTCCTCCAGAGGCTGTGGGATTTGGCGCTTCTGCATTGTGCGTGTTGCAGGCACTGTACTCCTGAGTGGGCCTGGGAAAAATAAGGGGTACATTTTTAAAAAATCTGCAGAGTATTACCATCAGTTGAGCAGATGTGTGTGTGGTGTCCTCAGCAGACTGGCATTTGGAAACCCTCGGGGGTAATAGCAGCCTGGCTACCAGACCAAAGAGGAATAGACGTGGGTGTGAATGAATTTTTGCTGGGTATGGACGAGGGTTACAGAGGGGGATAGCTGTGGGCACCTCAGAGCAAATTAGCCATATGTAACGCGATGACCTGTTTGGTGCTAGAGGACGGTCTCGTTCTCTTCCTGCCAGCACCCGGCGGTACACAAAGAAAGCAGAGGGACAAGGGTTGGGTGCGTTTTCAAACCACTCGGCCTCGCTTGAGCAGCATTTCAAAGCAGGTATCTCCTGCGGGAGCCCAGGGCGGGTCTGGGGGACGTGGCACGCACAAGCCCCTGCGCACGCCCGGCATGGGGAACAGGGCTTGCACCAGCGCCCGTTGGGGCTGGTGTGGGCTCAGCCCCGTCCTCCGTAGTCTCTGTTAGAGGAGGAGAGGAAATGCCCAGCCGAGGCGCCAGGCCCCAAGCCTGACTATAAATGATGCGAGAACCTTCCCTGCTGCTCCCGCCTGCGTTCTGCCGTTACTGTGCCGCTGCCTTAGAAAGCAATCTTACCAAAACTCTTCACCCTCTGGGGGCTGAGGAGCGGTTCCCATCACTGGCACCAGTGGTCTGCGGCGCCTGGCAGAGCCGCAGGTGTGGGACTGCAGGACCCCCCCGGGTGCAGGTGGCTCTGCCGTGCCCCAGGCTGGGGCTGTGCCCCGCGGGTGCGCAGGAGGAGGCTGGCAGGGTGCTGGGTGCCCAGCTTACGGGAAACCAGGCTGGGGTGAGCTGAGCAGAGGGGACCGCAGCCAGGGCTCCTCCACCCACAGAACAGGGCAAAGCCCCCGGAGGCTGCGGAGGGGCGGGGGGGCGAGGGGCTGCGTGCCCAGGGTGAGCTGCCTCGCGCCCCAGCACCCGTCCAGGCTGCCTGAGCAGGGCACCCACCCATGTCCAGGGGATGAGCCCCTCCAGGCCAGAGCAGGCTAGGCAGCAAGCAGAGTTAATGCCGGTTTGCTCTGGGAGAGGGGCTGAGGAGGAAGGAGCAAGTGATGTATTTATAAGGATGTGAGAGATTCTCCCGTTACGGGGAAGCCAACAGGCCACGCAGCCTCCGAGCAGATCCCTTGAGCAGGACTCTGAAGCGCGCTCTGCAGAGCCGACGGGCCACGCGCGGCTCCCCGCAAACAGCGTGGGTGCCCGACCCCTGTGGAGCAGCTCGCCCGGCAAAAGGGAGTCGCTGTAGTGGAAGAATGACATTATCGGGAAGTAAAGCAGCGATGCCTCTGCTGAAAGGCGTTGAGCAGGGCTGGGGCAGGTTCCCCCCAGCCCCAGGTGGGTCTCTCCCCTCCGTCCCACCTCGCCATCGCTGGGAGCCAGGCAGCACCAAGAGCAGCCCCTCGCTGCCATCGGATTGCTGCTGTAAGTAAATACCATCGTTTATATTAATTGTTTTGCGTTTCCTATAAAGGGCTTGGGCTTTTTGAAACTGCAGTTAACTTTTGTGGGTGTCTAATGAATATATTCCATGCTGAATACCGTTGAGCGCCATTAAACAGCTATTTGGGAGCACCGGGCATTGGTGTACCACGCATTTTAGGAAATATATTAAAACTGCCTGCGTGAAGCATGGGGACCCCAGGTATCAAAAGCAATCTCTTCAACCTTACCTCAACAGTGAAATTATGGATTGGAAATATCAGAAAGCTAGGAAATGCAGAAGTTAAGTTTCTAATACCAATGTTAACTCAGACTCAATTGGATTTAACTTGTCCATTTTACATAATATGTCTTGATATGCACTTTGTCATCAAACTCCAAATAGGAAATATTTAATGTGCACAAGATGATGAATTTTGTGTTCCTGTTACAAATACATATTTTACATGCCTTTGATGACTTTCAGAGTACAGTTTAAGTGTTGCAATCCTATTTTATATTTTCAGAGCACAAAAAGGGAGGGGCAACATGGAAAAGAAGGAACAAAACCAAACGAATGACCTTGGCATTACAACTGCCTTCAGAGTTCATATTAAACATCCATTCGGGGCACATTTCCTGCAGGTGTGGGTTAGCAGCTCAGGGCAGCACCTGGCCCGGGGCAGCGGGGCGGCAAGTGGCCAGGGCTGACAGGACCCCAGTGCAATGATTTTGGCGGGGGGCTCAAGGGAGATTCCTGGTTTGGAGCCACTCAAATCCAAGGTGGGCTCCTGCAGAAAGGGAGAGGTTGTGGAGCTGGTGATAGGGAGCAGCAAGTGCCCAGGCCCTGTGCTGGGATATTCAGACGTGAAATGTTTAAGCTCTTCTCAAGGAATTGCATGAAAATATCCCTGTCCCAAAGAGGTAGCAAATGCCATAACTGCTTCTTTAATTGTTATTTTAAAAATTTCTTTATTTAAAGACTCCAAAGTTGATCCTGGATACTTATAAATTGAGCAGGTATTGACCTGGTGATTTGAACAAAATAACCACAGAGCAAAGTGGGAGTGGGAGGCTTCTGGTCTTCAAGGAGGCCCCGGAGGGCACGGGGTCTGCGGAGGAAGGCTTCGCCTTGCAAGGTGGGGAGGGGTTTGGGGGTGCTGGAGGGTGGTGGCTGAAGGAGAATGGGGTGAACTCCTGCAGGGCTATGAGACGGGCACGGTGACACCCAGCACCCTGGTGCTGTCCCCTCGTCCCCGGGGGGGGCATGGGAGCTGCCTGTGGGCTCTGGCAGCATCTCCCGGCACCACGCAGGACCGTCCACGCGGTTTCATCTCCTGCCTGTTCCTTGCCTGTGCACCTGCCTTCAGACAGGTACTCTTTATTCCAGCTGGTCCCACCATGATACACAAATGTTTTCCGGAGGTCAGGTCTAAATGTCCTTTTGCAGAGCTTGCTCCTGTTCATCCCTCCCTGCACCGCTGTGCGCAGCTCTTTACAGCGCCGTGAAGAATTACAATTCTGCACCACAAAAGCAGGAAACAGAGCTATTAATTTCCTTGCAAGTCTGCAGGGCGCTTCCAGGACAGATGCTGCCTTAGGTAAATGTTACCCATTTCAGGAGAGAAGGGGAGATGCAACTCACAGGGCTGGGTCCCCAGCACCACCCTGCACTGCACCCACGAGGGACCTTGTAAGGGGCCACACAAAGTGTGCCCAGGAAGGTGAGGGGAGCGGCAGGGAGAGCTGAGCCCCTGGAGGAGACCCCCCTCTGACGGGGGTCTGGAGCAGGGATGGGTTATGCGCCTGACAGCCTGGAATGCCAGGCACAGGAACGGTGGAAGGCAGGGTGGGTAGAATTGTCTAAACACCCCAATTCTTATAATTGAAGCAATTGTGAATCATTTGAAATGCCAAAATCTTGACAGGATAATGAGTTAAATCCGAGAGTGCGAATTCAATTATGTCTGAGGGTGCTGCTCGGCAGAGCTGCGGCAGCACGTGCCCGGATCGCCGGCAGCACAGCGGGCAGCAGACCTGCCAGACTGGGAGGTGTCCCACTGCCCTTGGGGGGCTGTCTCCCATCTGAGCACGCTGCTACCACAGATGCTGGCAGTGCTCCCCAGTCCCTTCATGCTGCAGCTGGGGCAATGCAGAGCTGCAGCTCCCTGAGGCCCTGTGCAGCCAGAAATGGTGGGCAGGATCCCCCGAATCCACGCTGCCCCTCACCCTCTCCTATGGGCTCTTGGCTGGCCCTTGCTGGGAGCAGGACCTGGCGATGGTCTGCGGGGACCCAGCCTACACCGGTACCCTGTGCCTATAAATACCGGGTGAGTAGGTATTTGTCTTGCTGTCTGCTCCTGCCACAGCCAGGCTGGCTGGTCCCCCAGCTCCCACCCTCTGGGCCCCATCACACTGCCCCAGCGCTGCCATCAGTGGCCGCAGCTTTGCATCTGGCTGGTTATTAGCTGTGTGGTGGGAGCCGGGGATGTGCAGGGCATTAGTCATGCAGTCAGTCATGCTGGCAGAAAATATGTTCACAACTTTCCCTCTCCTCCAGCACTGCCCCTTCCAGCCCACACACCAGCAGCATCTCCATCATTGCCTTGGATGGCTGGACGAACAAGGGAGAGTGTGCCACCAGAATGGGATGGATCAGCTGCCGGCATTCATGGGAGGGACCCCGGGTGGACAGAGCCCACTGTTCATCTCCTGAGATGCCCTGGCTGGAGGCAGCCTCCAGGGTTGCAGAAACCCTGGCTCAAACATCACTTAAATCAGGGAGCAGTTTATGTGAGGGAGCCACTGCGAGGGGAGAGGGGATGAGCTGGGGCAGCCTCAGAGAAGCGCCCGGGGGACTATGGGGGTGGGTGGGAGGGGGCTCTGTAGGTGGGGGACAGCACTGGCCAGTGCCAGGGCTGCACAGCTGTCCCCCGCGGTCAGAGTGAGCCCTGAGGTTGTCACCCGCAGTGACAAGACCTGCCATCCCTTTCTGGCATCCTAGAAAAGGTCCCCCCTGTACACCCCCCACCCACACCTGCTGCCAGCTTCGGGGGGTCCCCTCCAAAACCCACGCAGGTCCTTCGCGGGTGCACGGTCTGCATGCTTGGGAACTGGCAAAATCTGCCTCTGTTCTGAGGGTGCTGCAGCACTGATATTGCAGGAGCGTTTTTAAAGCAAGCCCCCAAGGTCCTCGCTGGTCGTGCTGCCGGGTGGTGGGGGTGTCATCCTGTCCTGGCACGCTCTGGGCTCTGTCTAGGGGCTGCAGTGCCCAAGCCCCCACAGCCACAGGCAGCACACGCTGGCCATCCCTGGCTGCCATCCCTGCCTGTCCCCGCAGTGCAGAGCCACCCCGGAGGCCAGGCCTGGGCTGTCACTGCCACCCGTTGCCTCCCAGATAGTGGGATCTGCATGAATTTTCCATCTTGAAAACTGTCATCCTTGCTTCCCAGCTTGGCCAGGTCTAGTAGGCTCTGGCTACTTGAAAACACTGCAAGCTTTAAAATAGAGGTGGCTTTGCAGGATGATGGATTTCAGTGCCTTTCTGCTTCAGCTTATTGAACAGGGTGAATTTTTATGGATATCTCTTTCCTTTCCTCATCTCTATTCAGCCAAGTGTCTCCAGAGCACACACACTAGAGAAGCAGAAAACCAGGGGACATCAAACCAGGGCTGGCCCGATGGAAGAAGGGGGTTGCCCGTCTTTTCCATTGGGGTTAAGTGTGCACACACCAGTACACCATTTCCAGAGCCCATGTCTCAGCAGCCGCTGCACAGGGAGCGCTTTGCACCGGGAACAGCGCAAATAGGATTTGTCACCTCATTAGGAGTGGCTCAAGGGCATCCTTCTGGCAGTTGCCCAGGGCATGGCTATGGGTCAGCTGCAGCAGGCACAGGCGGCTGCCTTGGGGCTCAGTGAGCACCGATGGCACCAGGCAGGTCCCACGTGGGGACCCAGCACCAAGTGGCTGTCGGTGCTGCCATGACAGGACCAGCCTGTGGGACTGGCTGCCTGCAGGGAGAAGCAGAGGAGGCCAGGTCCTCGGGGCAGGGGGTCCAGCGGAACAAGGTCCAGTTCTTCCCCCCTAGTGTGAGGGGCCAGGGCACCCCGGGGGGGCAGCACCAGGCTGAGCTCTGCTGCTGCTCGGAGCCAGGAACCAAATGCTGGTGGCAGAGATGTGGCTCAGCACATTGCAGAGGCAATTCCAGGAAGGAACAGCGGGGCTGGCTGTGGGGTGCACGGCAAGCACCCGGTGGGTCCCTCTCCCCTGTTCCAAACCTTCCCTCCCACACAACCATGCGAGGCCATCTGCCAAGCAAGTCAATATGAATCAATCAATGTTTGTGCCCTGTAGACATTCGTCTGATCACCCCGTGGGACTCGGCACAAGGTCCACCATACCCTGGGCCACAGAGCACTGACACCAATATGAGGATGCTGCAAATGGCGTTTATTCAACTGCGTCACGCCCTTATATACTGCCTGTCGGTCATCCCGCCTCCCTTAACCCTTCTCTTTCCGTACATCGCGAGATCTTCCGAGCGCCAATCCCTACAATTCCCCCCTCACTATGGCGGATGACCGACGGTACAAACTGGCGTTACAGTTATAATCGATCCCACCACCTCATGGTAATTCGTGTACTGGTGGGTACCCGCACTCTGTATAAAGAGTTTCCGCACGCAAACAGTCAGTGCTGGTATCCCACAACAAACCATAATAACCACCACCAAAAGGATTCCAAATAGGGTCAACGTTTTTCAGTCAATCAAAGACAGGAGCCATTGCCAGGTCGACGAGAGGAGATTGTCAAGCCACTGTCACCTGCCTCCTGTAATTGATTGGCTTTGTCTAAAAGCATATCATAGTCCCCTGCTTATGGGGTACACACAGCGGTTGCTGTAAAGTGGATCTGCGGTGTTCAAAACATCGGTCACACCATTTTGATGTTCGGCTGGTGCGTCTCCAGAGTTGTTGTCCACAGCGGTCATACTTGACAAGCACCCAAGGGTCACAATGACCACAGTGCAGGTACTCAGATGATCTTCTGAACGGCATCCTCTCTAGAGCACGAGTCCAACACCTTCAGGACTCCTTCCATGCCTGGCCAGGCCTTCGATTACGCCCCGCGTAATCCGCCGATGTCCAATCACGTCGGGGTCACCACTTGTAGACATTCGTCTGATCACCCCGTGGGACTCGGCACAAGGTCCACCATACCCTGGGCCACAGAGCACTGACACCAATATGAGGATGCTGCAAATGGCGTTTATTCAACTGCGTCACGCCCTTATATACTGCCTGTCGGTCATCCCGCCTCCCTTAACCCTTCTCTTTCCGTACATCGCGAGATCTTCCGAGCGCCAATCCCTACAGTGCCCTCTCAATAACTCTATTAAATCCTCAAGGACAGATCTAAACCACCCAAACGGGCCTGAAGCAGATGCTTTGCTGCCAGAAGAGCAAGCGCGCAGGAGATTGTAAATCACGCAACATTAATATTGTCACTGACAATGAAAATCTCTGTATCTCCGCATCTGCCTGCGAGTGGTGGCCTTCAGATGTGCTTAATAAGCACCCAAGCTCCTGCGCCCGCGACGGCGGGTGGGTGAGGGAGACACGGAGCAGACTGGGGCCGCGGCACCTTTTGCCAGGCAGCCGAGCCCAGGCAGCGGTCTGGGGTGTGTGCAGGGTGCGTGCGGGGCAAGCGCTCACCGTGGGGCTATGCAGGGCTTAGGAAGCCCACCCAGCACTGCTCCCCCGGCGCTCCCCGGGGCTTGGAGTGTGAGCTGCAACCCCTAGGGTTGTGTAAACAAAACCTCTTCTGACATATTTGAAAGAGCAGAGAGCCTTTTGCCCCATTGCACGTCATCCCAGCCCAGTGCTTTGCCCTGGGCTCCCAGCCCTGCCCACAGCGCGGGGACGCTTTTGCCGGGCCAAAGCACGGAGCAGAGCAGAACATCCTCGAGATGTCAGGGACCTGCAGAACAGGAGGAGGAAAGGGCACGACGGCTGCAGAGAGCTGATGGGGACATGCACACGCGTCTCCAGCCTTTGAGGAAGAGAGGGCTGGCCCTATGGATGCAGTGCTGAGGCACTCACCAGGCAGGAGGGAGTTATTTCAGGGGCTGGAGAGGCTGGTGCAGGGGAGAGCTGACACGGCAGGCAAGGCCCTTTGCTCTCCCTCAGATGTTATGCAAAGTGCCTGGCTGGGAGATTGATCGGGACATACAGGGACCTGCCAATGGAGGTGGCTGAGCGCGGGCTCGGGGGATGCAGAGGCGAGATGAAGCACTCAGGAGGATGGCAGAGAGGAAGAACCAGTGCTCAGCCTGGCCCAGGGAGCCCTCCCTGCCCACCGCAATGGAGAGCCAGCTGCCTGAGCCCACCGCACCGGCACTGCCGGCTCTAAGTGCTCCTCTCAGCTGGAGCAAAAGCAGCCTCCTGCGGTCATGCCGGCCCCTCTTGCCACCAGGATTCAGCCCAGGACAGCATTCCTTTTGGCATTCTTTGGATGTGCAAGACGCTATTAGAGCCGCAGCTCCAGAGCTGGCCCAGCGGGACCGAAAGGTCAGAAGACATTCTGTCGCTTGTAAATAAATAATAATAAATTACCATGTTTGAGCACACTCAGGAATGCCTCTGCGTGCAGAAACATCAGGCTGGATTAGTGCACAGCACTGACATGGGGACCGGAGGAGTGCTGCCGCCGCCACCTCCCCGCCTGCGGCAAAGGGCATGTCCTGCCGCCATGGCAGCTCTGCCGCAGCTGAGATGTCACTGTCACGCGATGAGCAGCGCGGGACAGCCCCGCTCCTTCCAAATGTGCCTGAGACGCAGACCGAGGCCCACAGGGGCTGCACCCACGGGATGCCTTGTCCACACTGGCACTGGGTGCCAGCTGACAGCAGGCAGGTGAGCCATCCCGCGCTGGCCACAGGGCTGCACATGGTCCGTCTGAGCAAGGTGGCCCTGCATCCCCCCCAGGACAGTCCCTCAGCCCCTCCTGGCACAATGGTCCCGTCCCCATCAGCTGCCAGGTCCCGTGGTGGGCTCTGCGTCCGACTGCAGCACCAAGCTCCTCTACTCGGCTCAGGTCATGCCAGTCACATTGTGCCTGAGCCCCCGGCTGGATGTTGGCAGGGATCCGGCATTTTGGGTCGGTCAGGACAAGAGCGCGGGCTCCCCATCAGCTGGCAGCAGGACGGGGCTGTGTTGGGCTGGTGCTCGGCTGCCTTGATGGCTTCGCTTGCATGGATCTGCTGGCGGCGGGGGGGAGCAGGGGGGAGCCGTGCTGCTGACGGCAGCATGCAGGGAGAGCAGGAGGGAGCAGTTCCCGGGAGAGCAGAATCCGGCCCTGAGGAGCAGAGATGACTGCAGCCGAGACCCGCTCCCTCTGGAGCGAGGTGTGAGGCAGCTTTGCAGCAGATCCTGGGGGGATGGCAGTGCGTCGAGGAGAGGTGAGGGGCTCCTCCTGCTGCATCCCCCAGGAGAAGGGCCTGGCGAGGAGATGAGCCTTCTGCTCCTGCAAGTTTCAGAACAAGCTAAAACTCAGTTTATTTTTTTTCCCTCAGCCCATAGCTTGCCTCAGCCCTGGCAGCTGCTCCATCTATCGAGTCTGTCTGTTCGGGTCTATACGAGCATTCATATGGAAAAGATCTGTTCCTTTGAGTCATTTTTCATTAGTTGCAATACTACTGAGCAAAGCAGAGCTGGTTTTGTAAATTAAAATGGGTTGCAGTTCAATACAGAATACTTCATTTGCAGCCAAGTTAAATAAGAGAATTGACATAAATATAATGCAATTACTTTTGCTACTTTCATAATGCCTTTATGAGGAAGATAACCATCCACATGAATACATTATCCCACAGTATCTCTGCATCATTTCTGGACTTAACTCTTTTGAGTAGTATCAGAAGAATGGATACATTTAATTAAGTATCTTATTTTAGAAGTCAATTTTACAATGATCAGGAAGCAGTATCTTTAATTTTCAGTCATAGAAGCAGCTTTCTTTTTGTCTCCAGACTTGTAATTTTAAGGAAGTGATCTTGAACAGAACCACTACATGTGTATCTCTTGCAGAAGCTGCAAGGTCTGAGTGTCCCCTCGCAGCCCCAGACAGGAGAGGGCTCCCGGGGTCCCCCGGCGTGCAGACTGCCTCTCAGTTCCCAGCCCGGCTGCAGTCCTGGGACAGCAGAGGTTCCCCTGCTCGCTCTGCGGGGCTGTCCCTTCAAATGGCCAACGCTGGGGCTTCAGCAATGGGGACTAACGCCCCTGCAGGCGAGGGGCAGTGCCGAAGCCGGAGTGCCATGCCCAGAGCGGCTGGGCAAGCAGAGCCCTTTGCTGGGCTGGGCGTAACGTAATGCCCCCTTATCTGGGGTCCTCGGTGCCCACCGGTGAATCCCAGCGAGCCTGGAGGGCTGGGATGCAGCAACAAGGCTGTAGAGCAGGACCAGGGAGCTGGCACTTTGCTTTGCTGACTCGTTACGCTTACTGCAGCTTTTTTACCTTTCTGCTGCCTTTACAATTAATTCTCAAGTGCTCCAGTGCGGTTATTACCTGCTGCGCCCCAGCCCACCTCCACCATCTCCCTTCATTAGCAGTGACTTCTAATCAGCACAGAATTAATTGCAGGTTTGCTGGGAGAAAGGTGAATTTGATGAAACACATTTCTAAGGGGACTGCTGTATTTATGTTGCTCTCAGCAAACGTTTCATGTGGGAACCAGAAGAGACGCGAAGGGACAGGGACGTGCGATGGCAACACAGGCAGACAAGGGACAGGGAGCAAAGGGACCCCTCAAGCTGTACCTTGGGTGCAGGTGAGGAGGGGGAGAAGTGCGGGGCTGGCCCCAGCGCCAGCTGCTCTGGGATCCCCCAGCTCCTCCGTGTCCCCATCTTTGCAGGGCCAGCACTGACATGCGGCAGCCTGGGCACCATCTCGGGAGCCCGACTTCACCTCAAGGGAAACCAGGCAGCTGCTCTGGCTGGAAACGGCATTCCAGGGGCAGGAGGAGTGTTCAGTGGGGAAAATAAGTTTTATATTTAAAAAAAAAAATCCTTGAAAAGCATAAATCTTAGTTAATTAAGAACATGCAGGTCTTACATAAGTGTGACAACCTCTCATGCTTTTGTTGAAGGCAAATTAACTTTTTTGCTAGAAACAAAGACATCTTTATGAAACACTATTTTTTGGCGACATCAGTATTTCATTAAAAGACGCTTGCCCGTGCTCCCAAAACAACCCTCAGAAGCCACTGCCTGATGCCTGGCCTGGCACCACACGCACCCCCTCCGCCTGCAGCGCTGGAGCCAGCGGTGCGTCGGCCACTCGAGGCCGGCAGGCGCCAGAGCCCCGGCCCCGCCAGTGCCAACCATCGCTTTCTGCATGAACGCCATGGCAACTGCTGATCCCTGCTGGGGGAACCGGGCTCAGCTGAAGCCATCCGCCTCCTGTGAGCCAGGATTACTGCTGCCCACTCCATAACAGATCCTTGGCTCAGAACAGATCCTGCCAGTTTTGTCTGCTGGCTGGTTTTGGAAAGGCAGGGCTCAGCCCACCCCACTGCTGCTCGCCCAGGGACCGCGGGGTGGACGCCCCACTGATGCTGCTTCTGCAGCTGGGTCCGAGAGACTCGAGCGCCTGGTGCTCTGTGGGCAGGGACGAGCCTGCTGGGTGAGGAAGCTGCTGCCCGTGCTGCCAGATCCAGGCCACAGGCTGCAGCAGCACTCCTGCCCGCCCTGCCTGCACCCCTGCCAGCACAGCCGCTGCCCCCGCAGCAGGAGCTCACAAAGCCTCAGAGGGCACCCGACAGCAGGAAGAGGGTTCTCCCATTCCGGCCTCATTTTGTGATAGCCCTCATGATTTCTGTCTCCAAGAAAGAGTCCCCGAGGGCAGAAAGCCCCCGCTAAGCCCCCTGCCTCCCCAGAGGGACCCACTGCGGACGCCCCGGCTGAGGCTGCTCCAGGCTCCCCTGTGCCAGGCTCCGCTCACAAGAGGGGGTTTGCTGTGTGTGTGATAAAACCCTGCTCATGTCACCCTATCTCACTTCAGTCTTAAAATACAGAGTACAAAGAGAGAGAACAAAATCCCTGAAACTGGATTAAAACCCTTTTGAAATGTGCTTGGTGCCGGAGCAGATGGAATCTGTTTCCGTTGGGAGGGGCCTCTGCAGGCACATTCCTATATTTGCTTTTACATCAGTAGCTATTTTAGACTTGCAATGCCACTTCTCAGCGAGCGGCCAATAAAAATATCCTCCTGGAAGCCATGGGATTCTTACTTCTGTACTTACAGCAAAGCTGCTTGTCTTGAGTGCAAAGTGCCTTCAGCTCCTTGGGGCGAGCAGCATCTTGGGTGGCCGCAAGAGAAGCCCCTGATATTGGGGATGGCCATGGCACCTCCACAAAGGCTGCTCAGCCTCCATTGCGTGCGGTCCCTGCTCCCCTCGGCGTTTCTGGCCGCGGTCCCCCCAGCCCTGGCTGGGTGCGATGCCCCATGGGGACAGCCCCTCGGCACCGCAGTCCAGGCAGGATGCCGGCTTGCCTTTAGCCCTATGCACTAACTGGACAAGAGGCAAGGCGTCCCCAAAGCCCTCGTGGGCAGTTCTGTCTGGCGGCGCAGCACGGGGACAGCGAGTCCTGCCCAGCTCCGGCTGCAGGAGCACTGGGGGACAAGCACCCCACGGGGATGGACATGGGAAGTGGCCCCACAGCCAGGCTGTGGGTCATGGTGTGAGCAGGGTTGGGGCTGGCTCAGCCCCGCAGCACAGGAGGGCAATGTGTCCATCTCCTAGGGTGGGAATCGACTGGCGCTCGCTGCCTGCAGCTGCCCTCTGTGGCATTTTAATGCCACAGCTTTTCATCTCAAGGCTGAGCAGCTACGTTTTTAAATATAGAATATTAAGGGTTTATGACAAAATCAAACAACACTTGCTGGAGAATTGATTCTGCCCCTTGTTTCCCTCCTAGCTGGTGCCACAGTATTACTCCTCGGTGAACGATATATCGGCGCTGCAGCAGCGTAGGGTTTGGTTTTCAGGATGCTCTTACGGCTTGGCTTTTCAGAATGAGGAATAGCAGCCCAGCTGCAGATGGGAGGATAAAAAGTCCCTCTAAAACTCCTCCAGAAGATCCATACTCCATTTCTGGTGGTGCAAAACCAACTGCACAATTGATTGGCTCTTAAGTCCAAATTTGTGAGTTGCAGAAAGTCACTGGCTCCAAAGGCACTTAAATTCCCCATGTGTCCCAGAGGTGCCATTAGTTCTCAGGAAGCTGAAACTGCAGAGCAGAGCCCCTCTCCTGCACACCCACCTGCCTGGAAATCATCTGAGCCTTGGAGTGCTCACATAATCCAATTGCCGGGGAATGGATCCCTGCCCTGCTCAGGGCAGCTTCTGCGTTTGGTTATGCAAGAGCAGATGAAGAATCCCAATCTTCCCCTTAGTTATTCCTTCCCTACTTTCTCCCTGATTGCTCAGTACAAAAGCTTTGAGCCATCTTTAAACAAAATTGCTTCACAAATGACAAATAACATGAAAATAGGCTTCATAACCAGGAATAATGAAAGAAATCATTCACTTCGATATCAGGAGATGGTCTGTGTTAAAGGAGCCCTTCAGCCTGAATAGCAGAAAAGCACATTGCAATTTTCATGTACTTACTGGGATAAAACATGTGACTCCATGGATGCTGCAGCTGTCATTTCATGCTGGTCTTTGCACTTTGATTCTGAATTGCATAGGTTATCTTGACACTTGCTGATAAATTTTACATCACCTCTTTTGCTGTATGTGAGAAGGGGCAGGGAGAGCATATCTGACTACAAATGTTAATGATATTTTTTAGTCCTTGCCAGAGAGTGGGAACAGCCCTGGGTATGGTGTTCAGCATCTCTGAGATCTGCCTGCCACAGCGGCCGTCCCACGTCCTGGGCCTGCACCAGAGCACAGCTGGCTGCACAGGCTCCGCACAGACCGGGCGGCCAGGCTCGCACGAACAGTCCGCAGGCTCGCCCTCCCACCCGGCGCAGAGGCTGCCCACCCGCCGCCGACGCTGCTGCGCTGGGGCTGCAGGAGCGATGCCCTCTGCGCGTCCTAGCACCAGGAGCTGGGAGCACCCTGGATGCCGGCAAAGCCAGCTGATGAGGTGGCAGCAGAGTCCCCATGGAGTTGGTGGAACTGTAGCGTGTCTTTGTTCCCCCTCCTGCATGGCAGGCTGGAGAGCAGCAGGGCACCTCTGCAGCGTGGCGTCCCAGAGCCTGCGGCTCACCGAGCGTGAGCCGGCAGCCCCAAGCTGCCTGGATACCCGGTGTGTTGCGGGAGTTGCCATCTCCGCCAATCCCCGGAGAACAGCGGCCAGAGGAGGCCGGAGGAGACCGGGGCCGGCAGGACCCGAGTGGAGCTGGGGCTGACCCAAGGTGCAGACATCACCGCAGGCTCTGCCCTCTGGAGCCCTGCTGCAGGAGGGGACCCCCCACTGCCCTTCCCAGCCCCTCCACTCAGCTCCTCACCTACACACCATTGACCAACACAATAATCTTGGTGTAATTAAGCACATATCTGAGGGAAAACTAATAATTTTCCAAAGCTTTTATCCCGGCAGCTATGAAGATAATGGCTAAAAATAGGTGTGCCCATACCGACTGGCAATTAAAACATCATCATGTTGATTCCATCATGTTTTAGTGCAGAGAGGGCTCTGCTGTGAGTTAGATTAGCTTGATGTGGCAAATTTACTCATCAAAATATGTATAAAAAGTGGGGCAACTCGGAAAAGCACCAGAAAGCAGGCCCCGGCAGAGCTCCCCAGTCATATGTGCCACACGGCACCGGAGGGAGGCAGGCAGGCACTGCCGGTGTCCAGCGTCGTGCGTCCGCAGCGTGGGGTTCGGCCATGGGGGCTGGTGCCTGGCTGCAGCTCCCCGAGTGTGGAGCTGCCATGCCCGACAGGACAGGCGAGACACAGGCAGAGGCAGGGGTCTGCACTAGCTGCGGGGCTCACAGCATCCCTGGGCAGCACCCCGCTTCCCAAAATCCCTTCTGCCACGCATTGCCCCTCCTGGTCTGACTGGAGCAGCCACAGCACCGGTGCCTTTTCTCCACCTCGGCAATGCCTTTGCCCTTCTCCCCTTTCTTCCCCAGTTCAGACAGAACAGCTCAGGGTTCAGAGAGGAGTTTGACCCGAAGAAGTTCAAGTGTTAGGAAAATCTCTAGTGCAAACAGATTAATTAATCTAATCAGACACATCTCTCTAGAGGAATTGGATTAGTGCTTTTTGGATAAGGATTGTATTAAGCTGATAAGATAAGTTACAAATGCAATGAGATGCTGATTTATTGCAAAGAGAGGACTTGACAATTCTCACAGGTTCATGATCTCATCCTTAGGGCTGCAGGTTGCTGCTAGGCAAATAAAACAGCAACGTGCTCCAAAGTTTCCTTTGACATTGCAGAAGCCATGGAGCCCTGTATGGCCAGGGAGTCACCTCTTCCATAGCACCTGCTGGCACCAGGCTGGCTGCACAGCCAGAGGTGCATGGGCACTGGCCTCCCAACCTCCATACCCAGTGCTGCTGAAAAACTGAACGTTGGGGGTCTTCACACAGCACCTGCCCACACCCGGGGGTAAAGAGTGGCTTGTGTGAGTATTTGCATGCTGTTAGTCACCCTGCTGTTAGGTCTGGGAGCTCTACTGGGGTCATGATGCCCTTGGGAAGGCCATGGGGGTGCTCAAGGGGGCTGCAAAGTCTTTAACTACCCCATGACATTGACTGCTCTTTCTTGCCAGTTGCAGCTCAGTTCCATGAGGGCAAAGGCTGATGCACCAATAAGGACAGCCAAGATTTGATTTTTTAAAATTTATTGCCAGAACATAAGCATATTTGGAGGAAGATTTTATCTGAAGATACAAAATTCTGTTCCTCGCCTAGCTCACACTTGAAGTGCCAGAAGAGACTTCTCTGCTCTCATCTTGTGTGAATGAGAAGTACCATCTGTTTCCTCTTGTACCACCAGTCTTGGCATGCAAAGAGTTACCAGGTGCTTCACTGTCTGTCTTCACTCCGAGACAGAAAAGTCTCCAAGACACTTAATCAGGGCAGCACATCCTTTACAGTATGTCCATTAAGTGACTGTCCATGGGACACCAAACATCTATCAGCCATTTAATCAAGTGTCATTGGTAGTGTCTACCCACATTCAGCATGTCTAAATGTACAAGTGCAGCTCACCGCCCATGGGCTCCGGTGCCATTTCAGCAGCTTCCCTCTGTGCCATCTGGTGGCACTGGGACTTGCTCTGGCTCTTCGGGGATGGATGGGAATGTTTCCAAGATCCTTGTCTCCCAGGCAGGGAACAGCACGGATGCACCACAGCACAAGGAGTTGGGTTCACAGTGTGCCCTGGAGCAAAGCATGGTCTTGGCTGTTAAAGGGAGGAATGGTGCATGCATGGAGGGACCAGTTCACCTCGTGCTTCAGCACCTGGTGACTGGTGTACAGAAGGGGACAGGCCAGGAGGTCTCCTTGGCAGGTAGGGCATGGAGTGGGCAGGAGCACATCAGCAGGGCAAGGTGCCCAATCTCGGTGCCAGCCTTCATTAGGTGCTCAGTAAGCCATGCCACAACGGCTTTGTCAGCAGCCGTTTTCCCCGCCTCCGGATTTCCCTACAAAGCTGTTGCTTTTCTTGCTGCAGTTCCCTCAGCATCACTTCAGGAGCCTGAGTGAATGTCTCTACACAGCTACACTTGTCCTTTGCTCAGCTCTGTGCTGCCAGCACAGCAAAAATACGACTGAAACGCACATAGCAGCAGCCGCCCAGGGAAGTGCCATCGGTCATAGTTACAGGGTGCTTAACAAAGTGTAATGAAATGGCAGGTGCAGGCGCTGCGCTTTCCGGAGTCCCATCTATTAGTGGGGAGGGGACATGAATGCTAATCCTCCAGCCCTGCTCCCCCGCTATGCTGTGAGCTGCCACTGCCCCCAGCAGCAGGCCTGACTCTGATGAGGACGTGGTTCTCTGGGTCAGCGCACCAGGCCCAGCTCCCCATGGGCTCGGGGCACAAGCTCAGACCTGCTGAGGAAGCCTCACGGCATGTGCTCTCCTCCCTCCTTCACCTTCTCCAGCCACCTGGACAAAACCAGGCAATGCAGAAGGCTGGCCAGACACATCTTCTCCTCCCAAGCTTCGTCTGGGCTTGTTTGTGCCCATGCGAGGATCTTCCACACAGAGGCTGCCCCAGCTAGCCCTACAGAAAATGCAGCAAATCCTCCTCTTTTCCAAGCCCCCCAGTTCCCCTCCACCGCCATTCCTGGGGTGACTGTGCAAACTGGGACAAGGCTGAGGAGCTGCCAGCACCACAAGTTGCAGAGGGGATTCCTGAAATTGCTGCTCTGCAGGCCTGTGAGTGACAGGGACGCTGGCTGCCTGTGCACCTCTTGAGTTTGCAAGGTTAATTCAGCTGGGAAAGCCTCTTTATGAGCAGGCAGCAAACACACCCGCTCACTACCGCCCACCTCTCCAGCCATGGCCTCTCCTGCCCCAGGAGAAGAGGATGAAAAGTTCATGGAGTGAATTTCTCAGCTGGAAGAAAGGCAGAAACAAACACAACTTGAACTATCACAGCAGGTGCATTGTTGCCTGCTGCTCAGGAATCAAACAGGCAAATGGCTGATCTTAAATACGGGCAGCCGCTCCCCAGCAGTCAAGTGGGGCATCCAGGAGGGGTGGAGCTGCCTCTGGCCTTTGTTTCTCCATCGTGGGCACCAAACAGGGCAGGAGCCTCCTGCAGCCCCAGCGGGCAGAAAGCTCAGCCAGCCCCAAAGGTAGCCAGGCTCTTGAGCAGACACAGAGCTTCTGCCCACAGTCAAGGCAAAGCCTTTTCTAAGCAAGCAGATCCAGCCGCAGCGCTCCTTCTGCTGCTCAGGAATACCAACAGTGGGAACTGGAGACTCAGCTGGGCTGGGTTGTCCAGCTGCCCCGGAGGGGGACAGCAGCTCCCTCCCACTGCTTGCCATTGCTGCTGTCCTGCCCAGGGCAAGGGAGCTCCCCTGGCCACTGGGGCTCGAGAGCCTCTATCCTTCTCCAGGGTTTTTAAAGCACCTTCACCATGGCAGTAAAGTGCCGCACAAAATTAAAGAGCCCAGAACAGAAAGTTGCTTTTCTTTCTGTTCCTTCAGGCAGAGGAGATAAAAGCAGATGTCGTTGCTACCCAGCTTTGCTCCACATGAGTATATTGCAGCCATATACCCAGGCAGCATGACAGGCACTTAGACTCCACCACGCTCAATCACGCCAGCGCAGCAGCAGTACACAGCCTGCAGAGGGAATGGGTCCAGCTCCATCCAGCCTGGCAAGTGCGTCAAGGGAGTTTCTGCTCATAGAGGACTATGCAGCATGCTGCTTTCCTCGGGGACAGGCAGCTCCCAGGTGCTGGGGAGAGGCAGTGCCACTGCTGCAGCTGCACCTGGCTCCCCCATCCCACCAAGTTGCCAGCCAGAGACCATTTGGCGGCACAGCGCAGGGGGCTGGTGCAGGTCCAGCTGGGTACAGAGCCACACTGATGGGCAGCACCTCCGGGGTCAGGCTTCTCTAAAACCCAGAGGTTTGCAGAGACGGAGCTGAAGTGGGCAGCGCAAGCAGCGGCCCTTGCTCCATGCGGCAGCTGCGGCACTGGGCAGCATCGGGCAGCACCAGTTCGCACTCTGCCTCAGCTGTTCCTGGCATGTGTTTGCCTGGGAGCTGGGCAACCCGCATCCCTACCTCCCTTGCCTTTTCCAGCCGTGTGAGCTTGCTAACTACAAAGCAGCCATGTGTTTTCTAGGTAAGAGAGAAGTCCAGCAGAAGTGGTGATCTTGCCACTTCAGCACAACCTGTCATTGTCCCAGGGTTAACAGAAGGCATTTTATTACTGTATTTCTTTTCCCTTTCCACAAAGACATCTCTAGCCATCACAATAGCAGTGCAGCTAAAGCCCAGCCTAATCCTGCTTCGCTCATTATTGCAAAAGGTGAAGGAAGGGTTTTGCTGCTTTGAAGCTTCTTCAGAGGTTCTCTGGGGGGCTGATGAGCACGAGGTGCTCAGTACTGCCGGGAGGGAGGGTCTGATCATTAGCGAAACCAGCTGCTAGCTCCACAGTGGCCCAAGCGACAGGACTCCTCAGGTGAGCCACACGCAGAGCCGGGCAGGAGGCCATCAGAGAGCTGGACTGCGGATTCCTGTCTTGATAGAAAAGGTTGGTGAAGGAGAGAGACGGGGCTCCGTCTCCTTTGATCCAGGCTTTCTCCAGAGCAGCAGGGCTTCGATTCAAAGCGTTGCAGGAAAAGAATATGCAAACTTTCCGCCCCCCCCTTCCCCCCCCCCCCCCCCCCCCCCCCGAGGCAGGCGTGCCAGCCCTGCAGCAGGACCAGCTCCCTGCCAGAGCAGGCAGCCTTGTGCGAGCCGAGAGCACACTCTGCTGAGCCACTGCAACACCGCAGCCTGGCCGGGCCTGGCGAGTGGGAAGGCAGCGTGGCTGAGGCCGGGCCCCGCAGCCCGTCCTGCCGGAGCCGCGGGGCCAGAGGCCTGCCCCACACGGCCCCACACGGGCCAGGCTCAGGCTCAGCGCTGCCCCAGGCCAGCCCTGCAGACGGGGGGCGGGCGGGCTCCGCTGGCCCCGGGGGCTCTGGCCGCGGCAGCAGAAGCGACGGCGGAGGCTGCAGTGCCAGGCCTTCCCCATGTCGCCCCGGGCCCTGGTCCCCCCGGGCTGCCGGCCCCAGCTGGGCCTTTCCCCGTTCCCCGCCCGCCGTGCGCTCCGCGGCCGCCAGGGGTCGGTGTCGGCCCGCAGAGCCCCGTGCCGCGGGGCCCGGAGGCCTCGGGCGGCCCGGCCCGGCCCGGCCTCCCGCCTGGGGGGAAGGGGGCGGCCGGGCCCGCTGCGGCTCCCGGGCCGGCCGAGAGGCGGAGGCCGGGCCGCCCCGCGCTGCCGCAGGCCTTGGCCGTGATGGCGGGATGCATGGGACCGGCAAAAGCCCCTCGGGCGGCCCCTGGCACAGCCTGGGCCGAGGAGAGGCTTGGGGGGGTTGCCTCCGCTCCCCCACCTTCCCCTCCATTTCGCATTTCGACTGCTGTGCGCCCGGTGCCCACGCCTTGTGGGAACTGCTCTCCCCTGGGGCAGCAGACGGCCAGGGAAAAGTTATCCCTTGTCACTTGTTCGAGATAGCCATCACTTAACATTTAAAAAATAGCTTTCATTCTTCCCTCAAAGATTTCTGAAGGCCTCCGTGACAATGACTTATTTTATAATCGATAACTGTTGGCATCGTGTTAGACCCATAATTCATGCTAAAGCACTTGGCCCATCAGTCATCAGGTTACGACATTCATTGGTCAAACTGCTAAAATACTGCCTGCTGCCTCTGTGGCAGAGCAGGAGAGATGTGCCAGCACCCCTGGCCCGCTGCCCACCAGCAGAAGTTTGCCTCCCACCTTACTGCTTCCACCTCGCTGCTGCAGCACCCACAGCTGAGGGTGTGAATTCCCAGGGCTAACGTGCACTGCAAGTCTCACTTACGGTGCCTTTGGCTGCTCTCAGTGCTTATAGAGCACCCACAAACAGGTCCCCGTCCCCTCAGACACGCTCCAAGATGTTTGACCCTGGCGTGGCAATGAACACGATGTGTTTGAGTTCTGGTATGCTGGTAACACGGCAGTTTCTCAGGGCCTGACCAGAAAAGGATGTGGCAACTCCACCACAAAAGGTTGGCTCCCTGTGGCCATGCGTAGGGATGTTTGGAAATCATGTAGACTTTGCTAATACTCTTGCTTGGAAACTTTTGGCTGAGTTCATGCATTGCAAAAAGCCAGCAGAAAAGATAGGTGCAAATCCCTCGCAAGCCCAAAGCTCATGAGGTGCTTTCTGCTTCCAAGGAGAATGCACCATTGCTAGGAACTCTGGGATCTTGGGGACCGCTGCCGAGGGGGGTCGCAGCTTCACACCACAATACGTCACAGTGTAACTGGAACATTTGCAACGTTACAGCTGAATGAGTTGAAAAAAAATTTTTTTTTTTTTTAAAGAAAACCCTTCCCACGTTACTTAAGATCTGACAGACACTTAAAAAATGCTTTGGCTGGATAGAGCCCTGCAGGGCACAAGATAGCATCTTCTGCGGCCTGGGAGAGCGGCTGCCAGGTCTGCAGGCAGGGAGGCTGGCTGGGGTGACAGCAGACAGTGTTGTTCTCCTTGTTCTGTTTGGACCTGTGCCCAGAAACTTTAGCAGCGGAAGCAAAACTGCAGCCCTGAATACACTGAAAAATAAAATCAGTGGGAGAAGACTGTAGCAAGGAGATTTTTGCACCAGAGCCAGGCAGTTTGCTGCTGTGTCTCCCTCCCTGAGAAGAGCCAAAGCATTCTGCAGCCACTCAGAGTTCAGCCAAACCAGCTGGGCCAGGTTGCCCTCTCGAATGGCTGAGCTGAGTTTGTGGCCCTGCAGCTTTCACACTGTATGAAGTCATTTTGTTGACCTCCTCTTGAGTAACTTCCTCGCTCACAACTATTTACCTCTTCCAGCTGCCCTTAAACCCTTTTCTGGGCTTTACAACCCAACTACTGCAGTTTGTTCCAGTGCAGGTGGTGAGGGCTTTGCATTTTCTGTGAAACACCATTTCCATACAATGTTTCGTAGTCACAAAGCTGGACCGGGTCATCACGCCTACATTCCCGCCAGCTGGACTCTTGCTGGGCTCTTTGGGTTGCTATGAGAGACCTATGGTATTTTTCAGGTCATCCCCCCATGCCCCTCCATGCTGTCCCAGTGGCACATGTAGGATGTGCTCCCAGTCAGGGCTCAGGCTGTCAGGACTGTGTCCTGCACAGACAGAAACACAAGCAAGGTTACTACAGCGGTGCTTGTGCTGCATGTCACTGGTGGGTGTGGGATGCTCTTGCTCCATGGCGTACTGCCCCAGCCCTTCCCCTCCTCCTGCTTCTGCTGGGTGCCAGGCCACAGTGCCCAGTGTCATCAGGAATGCAGTTACCGAGTCCCAGCATTTCCCTCTGTGCCAGTACCTCGGAGAGGGAATTTTGCTTTCCCCTTCTTGTCCTTCCTTTCAGCCTGCAGCGCCTTCCCAGCCCTATAAATACCTGCCGCGCTGGAGGAGAGCTCTGCTGCCGTGCCTCCCTGGCTGCCCGCCCCGCAGGCTCACACGTCTCAGCACCTTCATTCTCAGCATAAACCCTTTAAATCACACCTCGTCTAAAAGCGTGAGGGACTAGCAAACAACACAACTTATATTGGTTCCTGGGCCATCTGGGAACCTGATTTAGATGTAACATTTTCTGCAGTCACCTGGAGGAGGCTCTGGATGAAATATTTCAGAGCTATTGATTTCTATATCCATCAGTCAATCCCCTTTATTCTTCCTTGTTACTGCCAAAGCCATCAGTGCCTAACAAGCCACATGGGCTTCCCACTGACTTAACACTGTTCCCTCGACCGTGCACGGCCAGCCTGTCCCGCTGCCCACACGAGGTGACAGAGCACGCCTTATTCGCTGGTCCCAGAAACAAACTGTCAAAAAACCCCAGCGCGGTCAGTGTGTCCAGCCTGCCAGGGATACCTCCTGGAAAGAATCTCTCCATCATGCTTTCAGCTGGTGAGTTCTTCGGCACCTGGCAGTGCTGCCCGAGTGGGCACGGCCGCGGCAGGTCACTTGCCGAGCACGGCGATGACTGTGATGTGTGGCCGGTGCAGGTGGCGTGGTCACCGGTTGGGCCTCTGCCGGGCTGGGGTGTGGATGCTCATGGACAGGCGCCCGGTGCTGCTGCTGCTGGGGAGAGTGAGCTGTTGAGAGCGCGGCGGTGCTGGGCCACAGGGTCCTGCTGCGCAGGCCAGGGGAGCATGGCATGGGAGGGGAAATCCCAGCTGGCTGCAGTGTTTTAGACAAGGCTGCAACAGAAACAAGTACAATGCATGATGCGATGCTCCTTAGCACACACAGATGGCCATGAAGCGAGAGTCCTGCTTTTAGTAAACACTTCAAACTGATCCTTCCACGGTTGCAGCCCTGGCCCTGGGGTGGGCACAGCCAAGGCCCGTGGGTCGTAGTAGCAGAGAGGGGCGTAAATCCTTGGACTCCTGCAGCAGCATGTGTTGCTGCTCCTGAAACTGGTTATTGCCAGCAAAGTGCTGTGCTTTGAACACTAGAGAGCAGTGGGCCTTTGCAGGGACGGCGCGCCTGCCCTGCCCAGGCTCTGTGCTTCTGCATCCTCCATCTGGGGGAAACCAGCCTCAAGCTGCTTGAGGGGGCTGTGGCTGGGAGCGGGGCTCAGGCCTGCAGGTCCCACGAGAGGTCCTGCCCACGGCCATCCTTGCAGCTGTGGTGGTCATGGACCCCTTCTCTGGCAGTGGCTCCCTGCACCCCCAGCCCAGTTTTGCAGAGACCTCTCCTGAGGTGGAGGACGAGGAGTTCCCCATCGCAGGTCCCCCCCAGCCACCAGCCTTCCCTGTGCTCTGCCCTCCTGAATTGCTCCTGCTGCCCCGGCTGGGCTCTGGGACACCAACAAGCAAAACCAGGGCAAACTTAGCATGGCAAGGCTTGGTTTTCTGAGGCCTCATTGGCTTTCCCTGCCTGACCCTCAGCTTTCCCTGCTGGAGACACCAGCGACCAGAGGAACAGGTTTCCTTAAACAAGGGAGACACTGTATATGGCTTTGCACTGAGCTGCTCGTCCAACACATACCCAAAGGCTCTGTGTTTATTTTCCTAGATAAGTCAATGACTGAAAAATGAACTTTCTAAGTTCACCTGAGTTACTCTGGGTTGATATTGAATGAGAACAATAACCTTTGGCGGCTGGGGCAACACCATCCTGGCTGTGCATTCAGTAATAGAGACACTTGATAACGAGGGCGTAACTGCACAGACAACAGTCTGGCTTTAACCAAATCACAAGCTCATGCAATTTCAGATGCGCAGCCCAGTCCCTTGTCACCTCTGATTTTTCACTAACTTTTTTGCACATGAAATGCAAAAAACCTCACTCGTACCTGTCTTTCCCCATCTCGCCCTGACTGGGAGGGATGTTTAATGAACCCCCATGTATGAAAGGAAGAGAAGAGGAGAGGGAGGAAACTGTTATTTAGCCCAAATCCGAAGGCTGTGACTGGCACTTTCATTAAGGGAAATTGATTAACTGATGCTGATTGTGCTTCTTGCTCTTCCTGGCTGCTGCTGGGGCCAGGGCTACTGCGGCTGTGCTGTACAGAGGTGCCGGGCTGCAAGGCCTGGCTCATGGGGTCCTGCTCTCCAGGATACTCAGCTGATGTGTCCATGATTCACAAGCACCCAGGAAGAAAACAACAGGCAGCTCCAAACAAACCATGCGCCGCTCCTGAGTGCAAGGGTGGTGCAAGGGGTGCAGAGGCGAGAGCCATGCCTGTGGAGCAGGCAGGGGAAAAGGACCACTTCTTGGGCACCAAAGCAAGAGGCGTTTTAATTAAACAAAGTTGGCACCGTTTTTTAGTCCAGTAATCTTCATTTCATAGGGTGTGCTGCAAAAGTGTGCTCTCAGAAACTTAATGTTGTGTGAAACTCATAATTAGGAGGAACGGGGCTAATGTGTCCATCCCTCACAACCTCACAGCATGCAGATGGAGGTAACCACGGCCATGATTTCAGTTCAGGTTCTTCGTTATGTGGGTGTCCAGAGCACAGCCTGGGTGAGGGTGGCCCCCCAGCAGCAATCCTGCCCCAGCAACTCGCATGGGCTGTGGAATCATCTTCAGCCCCCGCTTCCCGCCAGCCTCCCCAGGGGCCCCGCAGCCCCGCAGTGCAGTCCTGGTCCCCTGGAAGACCCAACGGGGGCACATGGCTCAGGTGTTGGTAGCGGCCAGAGCCCCAACACGCCATTGTGCTCACCCCTCTGCAGGACACCCGTGACCACTGACCCCGTTGCTTTGCTCCCCCATCACAGCCGGCGTCCCCACCACACTCCAGTGACTCGGGTTTGTCAATGAGGAGGTGGCATTAGTGGCTGGGAAAAGCAATTTTGAAGAGAGGGCTTTTGCCTTTGCAGCCACCTCTGCAATTTAGTTGTTCAGCATCGCAAAAGTTTGGCACTGGCTGAAGCCAGAATGCCAGTTCTGTATGATAAATACAGCATCTGCGTGCCGCTGCTGGGGATAAAATATTGTTGATGACCTTTCTGAATGAAATCTTGGAGCACGTGGAATAAATGTAGAAAAGGTCATAAGTGGAAACTTTTATTATGTGGTAAAGTCAAATGTCATTTCTAATCAGTTAGTAGACACCTGGGCCTGTGGTGCTCGCCTGCCTGCCACCGCGTCCTCCCCGGGAGCAAGGAGAGAGGCTGCCAGGCGCACGCTCTCCTGCCTGCACGAGCCTGCCAGCACAGGCAGGCGTGCTCCTCCAGCCGCCCCGCTGCAGCAAGCAGCGTGCTCTGGGGAGCCACCCCCAGGGACCGGGCTGTCCCACCCCACCTGCTGCTCACGGCTGCAGGGTGTCCCCCAAGGCGTCTGCAGCTGCAACATGGCTGAAAGGGACAAAACCCAGAGCGGGTGAAATTAGCCTGGAAAATAGGGGCAGCTCTGGCAGATCTTGTCTTAAAATTAACCCAAGGGAGCATTTGGGGGTTGTTATTATTATTTTGTATTATTTCTAGACAATGTGACGTGACTGAAATCTCATTCCTGGATAAAGTGAGATGGCGACGAGGTGCAGCGTGCCACCATGGGACCCTGCCAGGTGAGGATGCCTTCGGGGGGGAGGGGTGAAGGGGACCTGCCAAGAGGCTGGGTGGCAATCTGTGCCATACTTGCCGGGGCGAGAGGATGCCTGTGACCTCAGCTCTGAAAAACTCAAGCGCCTGGCAATGTTCTGACTGTAAAAGTGTTACTCGGAAGATGATGCAAAAGAGGCAAAATCAGGAAAAACTCCTGCGAGTGCCCTGTCCCCTGGACCCAGCCAGGGAGCGGGAGGGCAGTGCCTGGCGGGGACTGTGGCAGGGCTGGCCTGCTGCCTGCCTGCCTGCCTGCGTTTCCCTGCCTGCGCCAACCAGGAGGGAGGGAAAGCGCATCTGTGTGTGAGCAAGCAGCAGAAAGGCTTGGTAGCATTCACACAGATGTCTTGCTCCAGGACCGCTGGGGGTGGATATAACTGTGCTTAACACAGGGCTTTAATGTTTGCTTTGGTGTTGCAAACAACTGTTTCAGTTGCACGAAAAGCAAAATGTAGACAAAGCATTTTGTTTTCAAAGGCTCATTAACTGCAGCTGCAAGCCGAGGTGCCACTGAGAGGAATCCTCAGCAAGCTCCTCTCTCGCCAGGTCTTCTCCTGGCTGCATTTCACAAATGTTTCTAAGAATGTGAGTTTACTTTGTATGAATGTTTTAAGAAAGAGCGTAATTGAAATTCTCTTCCCAGTGCCAGGGAAGATGACTCATACATCACTCTGTTATTTTCTGTATAATAAACAAGATGGAAAGCCGGGGTTGGAGGAGCTGGACTTAACAAATAGCTGAAGCTCTTTGCATTCAAACAGAAATGACATCAACATTTAAATCCCAAACAACCCTGCTAAGATTACATTTGCAGTCAGTGTAAAGGGCCCAGACAGCCGGGAGCAACGGTGCAAATGTGTGTTTGCATTTATCTTTTGCAATAAATACTTCCAGTTGTGTACATGAAAAATTACATAATTTGGGGGGTTTCAACATTTTGGGTCTTTAAGCACATACATCAGCAGTCTGCTAGGCTTGGGCCTTTCCATAATGGGGTCGGGAATCAGGAAGCACTTTGCAGCCACGGCTCTTTCAGCGGGATCCCTGCCGTGCCTGATCCCAGCTAACCCCAAACAGAGAGGTGGGGTGATGAGGTGGCTGCAGCGGGCGCAGGGGCGAGGGGCTGGGGCAGGACTCAGCCCGCTGTGCCTCGCTGCTCCCCAGGGAGCCCCAGCAGGGAGCCGGGCAGTGCACCCCGCGATGCCGCAGAGCTGTGCCCCTCTGCATGGGAGCAGCACGCCGCCTTCGCCTGCCCGCCTCGGCTAGAGGGGCTGCCTGCCGGGGCGCAGCCCTGGCACCCAGGGCCTTGACAGGGACTCGGCCGAGGGCTCGGCTCGGCTGGCTCCGCGCAGCAGTGGCAGGAGCCATCCCACGCTCCGTCACTGCCGAGGCGAGAGGTGTCGTCCCCCTGCTTAAGTCCAGCTCCCGGGATGATGCCATGCCTCTGTGGGATGGGGAAGCCCCCGGAGAGCACTGTCAGGCTGTGACCAGGCCACTTCTGCACCTCCCCAGGCCCCGTCCTGGCCACCGGCCCCGTCGCTCTCCGCTGGCAGCTCCTGTGCTACTGGCCTGTCGGCCGAAGAGACCTCGCGTCTGCCTGGCCGTCCTCCCGCCTGCCCAGCTGGGCCCCGCTCCCCGTGCCCCCCAGCATCCCCGGTGCTGGCAGCTCACTGACAGAGGAGCAGTGCCAGGGCCGAGCAAGCGGTGCCGGCTTTTCTCCTTCTTCCTGTGCAACTGTGTAAAGGGGGGAAAAAAAGCGATGGGCTCGTCACCAGTGTCTAATGGAGAAATGGGAAGGTCAGACACATCCCCATCAACGGCCGGTCCCAAGAAGTGAGGGCAGCTGTCTGCTAGGCTGCAGTCAGCTCCAGCTGCAGCTTCCTCCTGCTGTTACACGCTCAGAGGAAGTTTTAAAACACATCCCTGAAGGCTCGGAAACAGCCTCCCCAGCCGCCCCAGTGCGTTCTTGCTCCCACCATGTCCCCGGGCCGGATGCTGGGGCTCCCGTCCCACCAAGGCACCATCCCCGAGCCCCTGGCATGTGCCCGGCAGTGGCAGCTCAGCTCCCTGCAGGGGCCAGACAGCCCCGGCGCTTGGGGAGCCTCACCGGCTGCGCTTTCCCACCCGGCCACCCTGAGCTGCAGCCGCTGTGGAGGAGAGAGGGAGAAACCACGGAAAACAAATTGTTTTCCTCTTGCATTTCTCTCTTTTGCTAAAAGCCCCAGCGCAGTAATCTGAGTGGCATTGTTTAGCCAATTACTAATTTACTAGGAATTAACTTTAATGCATTAATAAATGTTGTCATTTTCCTGACAAATTATCATAATAACGCATTTTAATGGGCTGCAGGAGTCGGGAGAATAGTGGGAAATAAATATATTTTAGTATTACTTATTCAGTACATCTGTACCTAATTATATTTGCAGAATAATTACACTGCCACTACTTCCCCGAACTGTGTTTGTGTCAGCAGCACGGGGGTGATAAATCCCTGCCAGGCGGAGGCAGCCCCCCCGCAGCGGTGATTACAGCCCTTCATCACCCGCGGGGGAGGCCCCTGGGTGACACTGTCCGGCCGGGCCCGCCGCCAGCTGCCCTGATTTACTTACCTCTGCGCAGGAGAAACTAATTCAGGAGACGGATTGCTGGAAGGACCCTCCGTGTGAAACATGAATCATTCTTTAATCACAGCCTACCCTGGGCTAAAGAGCGTGGCTCCAAGGTACCGGCAGGGAGAGGAGGGCTCCTGTGCAGCGATGGGTTGGAGGAACCCCCTGCATCCCACTGCGGACCCTCCGTAGCCCCCGAGCTTCGCCCTGGCCAGGGGTGCTGGAGCCCCAGAGCCACAGGATTCCTGTGCAGAGGAGGGGGCGGTGGGACAGGGTGACGGGGGGCTGGATGTGCAGGCTAGCTCCGTCAGTGCCTGGCATGTGGCATCAGCTGCCTGGAGAGGGGCTGGGGGACGAGCTCGCATCTGCCATGTGAAGGGCGTAGAGCAGAAACCATGAAACACTGGGCTTGGCCAGCCTGAGGGCTTCTGCTGCTGTTTTTCGGGTGCTGTGCCACCCCACGGGGCAGAGTCAGGGACAGAGGCAGGACAGACTGGCAGTGCTGCGGGCAGGGTGCTGACGTGGAGAGCCTGGGGCCCTGGTGCAGTGACGGAGCAGCTGGCTGCGCTCACGGATGCAGGAGGACAGCAGGACAGGAGGACAGCAGGACAGCCCCGCACGCGCTCTTGCAAAGGTCAGCGCTCAGGCTAGCTGTGGCACCGCTCCATCCTGCCACTTTGTGTGGGCTCTGACGGGCCCTGGACAGCAGTGACGAACCACAATTATGCGAGACCTTTCGATCATAACAGATTTATTCAAAACTCATGCATAAATATTAATGTCCCCAAAGATTTTGAACAACTATTTGGCATAAGCAGAGCAAATATTTAAATCAAACCTGACTGCTGTGCATTGCAAACAGACGGGGCAGTTCTGCACACGATGGCACCTCTGGCAAAGCCTGTCTGTGCGCTGGCATTTCTGGGAGCCCCACAGGCTCCTGCAACGTGCGCGGCACGTGAGCCTGCAGCCGCAGATGCCCTCCTCTCCCCTGCTTTCAAGGTGATTGTTTCAGCCGTGCAGGCAGCTCCCGGGTGAAGGGGAGCACCTCTGCCTGCCTCATCCTGGGCTGGGGTACGGGGCAGCCCCGACCCCGTGGTCCCCCTCCTGAGGCAGGGGCTGGCACACAGCATAGTGCCCACAGCCAGCAGCACGGTCCGGCAGCTCCCATTGCTCAGGTGTGTTGGCAGTAATTGGTCGCAAGTTTCAGCCCCTTTGCCCCATTCTCACCCCCTCTCCGAGGGCAGCGCACCGGGCATGCAGTGCCTGATGTATCTGCTGTAATGAACAAAGATGTATGTGCTGTCATCAGACAGCATGAAAGGTTATGAAATTATAACTGGCTTCTCCTAGCATTGATGAAGCATGTCCACTTTAGGCAAATTGCTGTTTTCCTGGTTAATGGTATTTCAGCTGCTCTCCAGGGAGTTGTCCAAGGGCTGGTGCAGGGCTGTCCCCCTCCTGCTGGCAGCCAGGGCTCCTGGCCCTGCAGGGCTCAGTGATGAAGGGCACAAGCCGGTGGAGTGGGGCACTGGGCAGAGAGTGGGGAGCCGGCAGTCAGAGGCTGATCTAAAACCTTCCTTGCTCCTACTCCTGCTGCTGCTCACAATGCGGCTATACAGACCCAAAAGCAAAGACAATGGTTCAACCCCCAGTGCGACTGCCTGTGATCTGTCCTCATGGAAGAGATAAGCTCTTTGCTATAGGAAATGCAGAGACTTCGCAGGTCCTGCCTGCTTTCTGATCAGGCTGTGCACTAATGACACAATCGATGCTCATTGATTGTTCATGGCCATAATATCAGGATGCTATCAGCCAAAGTGGCAATTGCACAGAGACCTGGTGTCTCTGGCAGTCGCAGTGCAAAGCAGAGATAACAGAAGTCAGCCCATTCAGCACTGATGAAATAATTGTTCAGTCTGTGCCACGTGGGTGAACGTGCCACTGCACTTCATGGCTGTCCGGGTGAGCGGTGCTGTGATCCTTCCTGGCTGGGCGTCCAGGTGAGGCGAAGGGACAAAAGAGGTTCCTGCTTCATTGGCATCCCAGGGTGAGCTGCTGGTGTACAGAAGAAGCAGGAGTCATTCAAGAGGTCACTGAAAGGGAATTTTTCTGCCTCAAAGCATATGGGGATTCTCCGCCTGGACACAGAATGCTCTGCAGTCTCCTTCCAACGGGAGGGACTCATCAGTCTTTGTCTCTCACCCTCAGCTATAGGAGGTTTTAAGGTGAGGTTTTAAGGCAGACCAGGGATGCATTTGGGCAGCCGGCATCTCCGGGGCCTGACTCCTGCCGCAGGCTTGAGGGGCGGCTGTGCCCCTGCCCCACTCCACAGCACACAGCCCGGTGCTGCTCTTGTGTGGGGCTGTACCAGGCTCTGGGCATGCTTCTGCCTTTTCCCCTCTTCCTCAGGTGCCTTGCCATGCTCCCTCTCATGCTCCTGGCTCTCAGCGAGCATTCAGCAAATGAGGGGAGCAGCAAATAGCTTCATTTACAAATATCCTGGGTATACCTGGAGCTTACACAGAACTGGATCAAGAAAAAAAGTGCCCACAAATGTGCTTTTGGTGTATGATTTCCTTTAGGTTTAAAAATCAGCCCCAGTTCTGTCCCTTCCAACAACAACAACAAAGAGAACCTCTCGTAGGTAAGGAGGAGCAGGGGGAAAGTGGCAAATTGCAGCAATTTCCTGTAGAAATGGGCTGGTTTGAGTCTACAGATGTTGGCACCAGTCTGTCTAAAATAAAAATAATTGCAGACCATTAAAATAAAGCAATCTCTTCAGAGGAGAAACAATTATGCTTTTCAAGGCAAGTGTACATGTCTTTACACCTAGTAATTATCAATTACAGAAGATACCTGCTCTGTTATCTCAACAGCATCTCCAGTTATCTTTTCAGGGCTAATTGCAATGGATTTAATTCAGAACTCAAACACTAATGATTTTGACCTTTATGCTTATTCCTGAGGTGTGATAACACTTTAAAGGCTGAGCAAAACTGATCTGCCTGTTGTTTGCACTGTGCTTCCCCACCTTATAACACAGAGAACCACCCTTCTGCCCTGGTCTGTCCTTCCTGACCTCTCTGGCCGCTGCAGGGGCTGGAGAGCCAGGCTGGAGAGGAGGTGGCATGCAGTCCCCAGCCCCAGCCCGTCGGGGTGAGCTGCGAGCCAGCGCTGCCTGCCCAGGGAATGCTGTCCTGCCCGGGGGATGCTGTCCTGCCCAGGGGATGCTGTCCTGCCCGGTGGATGCTGTCCTGCCCGGGGGATGCTGTCCTGCCCAGGGGATGCTGTCCTGCCCGGGGGATGCTGTCCTGCCAGGGCTCTGGAGCAGCTCCAGGCAGGCAGAGCCCCAGCCCCAGCAGGTGGGTCCCAGCCTCCCCTGGGGTGTGTGGCCGGGGGCATCCCCCACTGCCCAGTCAGCCCAGGGGCCCAGGGGAGCGCTGGTCTGATGGCAACACCATGCAGCTACGGTCATTCCTAACTCCAGATTATTTACAGTGAAGTTTGTAAATGTCCCTACAGACTTCCTCAGCCGAGTGGGGATGGAGCGAGGCTGGAGGGAAGCTCTCTCATTGCACTCTGTCATGACCCACAGCGGCCTTTGTTCATAAAGTACTTCTCTTGTCACCATGCGATGTTTAAAAATCACCTTTTAAATCACTTTGAAAAGCATCCATTGAAGTCAGGTCAAGCAGCAGCTTTGGGGAGCAGAACTGTGCACAGTGCTGTGAAAGCTGCAAACAGAGCATCGCGAACCATGCATTTATCGTGTTTCAGTGCTTTCTCTATGCATTAAACATGGGCGAGTGTCTCATGGGACCCCACGACATTCACTCCTGGGCAGCGTTTCCCAGTCTCTTCCTCTCGTTTAAATTTTAAGTGGGTGGTATGGGGGGCATTGAGGGGGGGGTGCAGAGCCCCCGTAGAAGATGAACATCCCCGGGGTGGTGCTGGACCCCACAGTCCCTCCAGCTGGATGCATCTGTGGGCACACTGCCTGCTCCCCTGGTGCTGTCCCAGGTGCCCTGGCAGGGCCCGATCCTGGCTGCACGTCCCTGGGCCCTGAGGCTGCCGGCGCTGTTGGCTGGAGCAGGGCGGCCCCGCGCTCTGCAGACCCGGGGAGGGCTCCGGGCTCTGGTGCGGCCAGGCAGAGCAGCATTCCCTCCTGCCATAGGTGTGGCGGCCATGGGCCACGCATGAGGAGGCTCCACGGGAGGCTGAGGTGGTGTTACAGCTCTGTGTGTCTCAGGGAGCAAAACTTTCGCATCGGCTCCTTCTTCAAAGCAGATTTGATCTCCACATTCAATAAGCACGTGTCCTGGCTAGATCCCTTTTTTAACGGCCCTGATTTCTTTTCTGTCTTTGAGGAAGATGATTCCCTCTTGCCCAATTAAAACCTCATTTCCATGAGGAGCCTTTGGGTTAGCTGGATTCTCTACTGACACTGTCCCCTGGCAGGTCTGCAGCTGCTGCCAGCAGCGGTGCCGGGCTGTGCCGGCCGGTGCGCTCTCGGCTTGGCCGTGCTCGCGTGGGCGATGGTCCCTTCCCATATGGCTCCTTGAGCAAGGCTGAGCCAGCTGCAGGAAGGGGAAGGGCTGCAAGGAGGTGCGGTGGGTGGGCAGGAGGTCCCTGGGGGGCAGGAGGTGTGGTGGGTGAGCGGGAGGTCCATGGGTGGGCAGGAGGTGCGGTGGGTGGGCAGGAGGTCCCTGGGGGGGCAGGAGGTGCGGTGTGTCTCTCCCCCTTCCTTGTCTGCTGCCTCTGGCAGCTGAGGAGCAAATTCAGGTGCAGAGGAATGGCAAAGCAGACAAAAGTCAGGAGTAAGTGTGCAAGAAACCCCAAGAGTAGGTGGATTTCCATCGCACCCTTAACACTGTCATTAGCGTCAAATGTTTTCATTATAAATGAGCTTGAAAGTTCTTCTTTAATCTCCAATACAAATTGTTCTTATTACCTGCAGATGGTGAAAACCTGTTCATGCTGGGTCGAGCACTCACCCCTGCCTTTGGAGTTGACACGTGCCCCCTTCCCCTCTCCTGCTCTGCATTACATTTGTGAGTTTTAATATTTAATTGGTGTTTTTTGCTATTTTTGTCTCCTGGCACTTTGCCGCAGTTGAGAGCTGGAGGTCAGCAGCCTGTCAGAGTGGAGGGGAGGCTGTGTATTAGTTCATCAGGTTTTTATAATTTATTTGTTATGGATGCTACACCAGGCCTTTCCCAGAACCCTTGGCTGCCTCCCTTACCTGTTATTTATAGGTTTCTCTTTTCCTGCCCTTACATCCTGGGCTCTGGCAGCCTCGCTGGTGGAGCCCACGTCGGAGGGCCAGGACCCCACAAAACCCAAGGCCAGGAGGAGACACGGGGTGAGACCCGGAGCAAGGGTGGTGCAAGCACCGCAAGCATCCCCAACTGACAACTCAGAGCCCAGGGGGACCGACGCCTGCAGCCAGGGGCGCCCCTGTTTTGGCCAGCAGCTCCTGAAGCGCAGCCGCCAGGCTGGCTCGCAGGTAGGGCTCAAGGGACACAGGGGCTCGTGCCGTGGCCAGGGGCTGAGCAAGGTGCTGAGGGCGGCACGGTGGCCGCAGGCGGTGGTGACTCACTGCACTCTCCCCCCGGCTCGAGTCTGCACCGGAGCTGAGCTCCTCACACCAGGCTGACATTGTGCCTCTGTTGTCTAGGCAAAGGTTTCCATGACACTAAGTAAAGTGAAATATGATTTTGCACAGCTGGATTCTGTCTTAGACGCAGGTTAGGGGCAAGAAATGTAGATCCAGCAGGGAGCTGTAGGTAGCAAAGTATAAGGGCTGTGAACTGTGATTGGCGAGAAGCAGAAAAATACCAATTTTTAGCAGTTATTCATCTGGCTCCCAACCAGACGTTTACTTCCAAAGCCGTGTCTTGTTTGTTGGTCTTGCATAATTGGCTTATGCCACGAGGAAGGAGAGTGTTCAAGCAATGTCATATAATAAATGAGGAACCGGAGGAGATGTACATCCATGCCTGGACAACATGCCGGGTACTCCCCCCCAGCGAGCTCATGCCGTGCCCAGGATGCAGCCAGCAGCCCTTGGCCATGTGCCTGTGGTTGGCAGACCTGTGCGTGGGCACCCTGAGCTCGAGCTAAACTGGGCTCGAACTAAACTGGGCCTGTCTGTCACTTCCCAGCACTTCGGGCAGTCTCCAGGCAGTGGTGAGGGCATCCCCCTGGCACTCCATACTCCCGTGCCTGAGCCCCAGGGACCCAAGGGGAATGATGGGGGGTTCGCCTGCCCTGCAGCTCCTTGCCCCACTGCATCCCCCCAGCAGCCTCTACCGAGCCCCACCACAAAGGCAGCGCTGATGCACAGGCACTGGTGCTCGCTGGCTCCCGGCAAGGGTGGGGGGAGCCGGCAGCAGCTGGTGGCCGCGCAGGACCACCCCAGCGCCTGGGCAGTGCCGCAGGAGATGCTCTCTGGTTGTCCTCCATGCGTGCGGGCTGGTTAATCAGCCCAGTTTGTTAATAGCGGTACCTGAAGATCACCTCTGCCGTGCTTGTGCGCCTCCCCACAGCAGGCTCTGCAACTGCTGCTTGTATAAGGATTTTATTTAAATACCTTTAAGGTGCAGCATCTGATGGGATCATCTCTGTGAAGCTTGGAGGGAAGCTTTACAGATCTTATTTTAAGAGGTTTAATTAAATGTTATGGGATATCAAGTATACTATGTTAATTCGTGTTAATTTGGAAGTTGTCTGAATTCTGGAGACTCAATTAGAAGTAATTAAAATCCGTTCTCATTTATTCTTGCATACGAAATATATGCTGCTTTTCCACTCCTCTTTTTCCATCAGAAGCAAAGGGCATGTCTGGGCCTAGGGTGCACCTGACTTTCACGGATTAATTTGGTGGGCAAACCCAGACTGGGAGGAAAAATCAGAATCAAACTGCATTACAGCCTTGCTGCTTAGGTCAGCGGCTGGAAAAGAGCTTTCTGTGGTTACAGCTCAACCGATTTCCACCGGTTCAGGAATAAGCAGCGGCTCCACGTGCCTGTCAGTCAGGGACAGGCTCGGCAGTGGGTGGGTGGGTGGCTGCCGTAGAGGGGCTGTGCGGCAGAGGGGGGGTCTGTGGGAAACCTGGCAGGGGACAGGCAGGGCTGGGACTCTGGTGGGGGGGGGCTTGGCTGCCTGAGAGCAGGTGAAATGGGGGTGAGCAGGCCCCTCAATCCCCCCCTCCTGCCCAGCATGCTGACAAACACCCAATGCTTGCAGAATAATAATGCAAAAGTGAAGAAATAAATATATAACCACAGGAGGTGAGCTGCAGGAATGCCCCAGCAGCGGGGGCTGCCTGCCCACCGCCCGGCCCCACACCAGCAGTGCTAACGACTACACAAGCCATGAAATTGAGACCCTGATGAGAGCTTTGAAATTGGGAATTTGGGGAGAGTTTGTAAAATGTTTAAGAGGCAGAAGCAGCACAAAGCCTCAATTTTAATTATTGCGGTTTTAATCACTGGAATGTTTTTTCTACCCTGAATGATAAAGTAATTGGGAATGTGAATGGAGTGTGATTATCGTGCAAATTACAAAATCAGAAAGAAGAGCAACCCAGTCCGAAACAGGCTTCTTGCTCTGGGGGAGGGAAGAAGTGCTTCAGCTGCACCTGCACGGGGAAGGGGCTGGGGGGCAGCTGACACACGGGGGTCAGTGCGATGGAGACGGTGCACTGGTGCTGGCTGTGGGCCAGGGTGATGGGTGGGCATGGGGCCTCCACACCCCTTTTTGGGGAGGTCTGCCAGCTCTGCCTCCTGGCACGGGCAGCTTCTGCCTGTTGCCATCCTTGGTAGGCTGGTGGGACGCACACCTCTCACACAGATGGCGACGGGCGGCGGGTGGTGGCCAGGCTGCAGGACGCTGTACCCTGTTGGCCACTGCAGGACCTGCTCAGCGGGCACAATGCACTGCAGGGGACGGTTATCCCCCCGAGCTGCCAGCGCGGCTGCCCTGGATGGAGACTGGCTGGACAAGGGCAGATCTCATGCCTGCAGGGCAGGCGGAGCGCATCCCTCTGGAGCAGGAAGATCGCATCCCTCTGGAGCAGGCGGATCGCATCCCTCTCGGCAGGTGTATCGCATCCCTCCGGAGCAGGCAGATTGCATCCCTCCTCCTGGCCTGCCCACCTGGCCAGCAGGGCTGGACTGCCCCGAGGCAGGACAGCTGTAGTGCCTGGAGTGATGCTGAGCCCATCCTCTGAGGACCCTGCTGGACCAGGAGGAGATGGGAACATCTTTGTCCCCAGCGTCCCGGGGTGCGAGCAGAGACCTGGCGGTGGGGGTGAGCTCCGGCCGCTGGCAGCGCAGCCCAGCAGGGCCGGCCGTGGGCAGGGGGGTGAGCAGCCTATCGGGATGAGCAATATGGAAGTCATTTGATAGTGAGGAAGGGATATACCTGCTCTCAGTCATGTTTAGGTAATTGGGAGTAAATAACTCCTTTCATCTTTAAATCGGGTGACTTCATAGGCTAGGTAAATGGAAGAAACAAAATCCCGATTTTCGTTCGCCTTCCACGCACGTACTAAAAATGAACCTTCGTCTGCAGCAATTCTCAGCTAATGAAAAACGAATGAGGTTTTAAATCAACCCAAAACGCAGAGCTCTGCTGCCATAGTCGTGCGAGGCTGCTGTAGGACAGCCTCTATTTCCAAGGCTCCTCACAGAATCCTGAATAATTTTATTAGATTTTGAGCAAGGCTGTTGCCAAAACATTTATTACCGCACCCAGTGAGTGCGGGGAGACAAAGGGGTGTTTGAGGGGCTGATGTCACGGGCAGTCATGGCTTTCTTTTCTCTTTCCAAAGTTTCGAAGGGCTGAGGTCTATTCTGCGGTGTTTGTACATCGCTCATGTGGTCTGGAGTGACCAGCCCTGCCTGATCACTTCTCGTGGAAGGGTCCCTCCTGCGCGGCCTTTAAATCATGTCTGAACACGACATAATTCTCCCATGTGCCTGGTGACTTCTATGTATTTGATCAGTTCAGATTCCATAAAAATGTAAATAATCAAAGCCCTTCTGCTATTATTTATAACGCCTCACTCTGGGCTGTAATTTATGTATTAATTTCAGCTGCAAGTTTCTGAAGGGAGAGAAAAAAAAGATTAATAATCAGATGTGTGGCTGCCACTAAATGCCATTGCTGCCAGTGTCTCCTCCACTGCACACACCCGAAAGCCCTGCAGACCTGATTACCTGCTCCCAGGGGACTGGGGGGGCCAGTCCCTGCCCTGGGACCCACTGGTGGGGCGGCCACAGCGTGTCCCCGTGGGTGCAGGGAGGGTCCCTGCCAGCCTGTGCAGGGAAAGGCTCCCGCAGGCCAGGGAGGCACCGCACGGCTCCAGCTGCTGCCGGGCGCTGCCTCCGGCCGTGGGTGCTCCTGGGTTTCGGAAGCCTCCGAGGGAGCGGGCGGGACCCACTAGGGTGCTATTGCTGCATCGGCACAGTGCGGTACAGCCAGGCGTTTGCTGGCAGAGGATCATCAGCACTTATCTCTGATGTGTTGTATAATCTGCCAGCTCATAGACTGAAGATCATGACGGTCTTTAGAGCAAACGATCAACCTGGAGTTGCTGGCGGGCGTTGTAACACGGGTCGGCTTGGGGCCATGCCAACGGCTTTCCACCGCTGCCCTGCGCACACAGCGCTGCCTGCCAGCCCACCAGTCACCCGCGGGAACTTGCTTGGGAGCTTTTCCCTGTGTTAAATCTCCTCCGCAGCCCAGAGCAGAAGGCAGGACAGGGTTCTGCTCCCTCGGCCCCAGAGCCACCCAGCCCACGGGAGGTGCCTGGCCAAGGCTGGGTGTGCAATGCTCGTAGCTGGCAGCGGCCAGCGAGCTGAGCCCCACGCAGCATCAAGGAGCTCCTGCCCTTGCAGACTGCTTTTCCTTCACCTGTCACAAGTGGCCTTTCCCTCCCACACACTCGTGCACATCAGACCCTCCTTTAGATGATATCAAAGCAGCCATAACTGGGTTCTGTGGGGAGCAGAGGAGTTGGCTGAGATGTTTAGGATCAGTCCCACCCTCTTCCCAGAGGGAAAGGGGGAGATGAGGAACATGGGGCTGGTTTTGGTGCCGTGCCAGCAGCTTTGGGGCTGCAGAGGGACAGGACAGCGTGACTGCGTGGGGTGTGCTCAGACCTGGTGAGCTCATGCCACGTGGGTCTGCCTGGGGTGCTGCTTTCACAGCCCTGTGGGCCGCAGCTCAGATCTGTTCTGCCCGGGAGCAGACATCCCCTGCCAGTCTGGTGAGGAACTGGAGCAGAGGGACAGCAGAGGCAGCCGCTGTGGGACCCCGTCCCTCCTGCACCCAGGGGCTGGGCCTTGGCCCCCAGGAGTGGAACTGTCGCTGGCTGCCGGCAACGTCAGCTCTGCCCAGGCACACTGGGCAGGGAGATGCAAACTGGCCTGGCCACGCCGGCGGTTCCTCAGCCCCCGCTATTAGCTATCTGTTAAGCATCGTATCTGATCCAGACACAGCATTATATGCATTTCTCTGGGAATAAGCTCCTGCTTGACACAGTCTGTGATTGCTTTTTTAAAACCATGTGGGGAGGATCAGTTCCTTCATCCACTGATAAGGTATCAGGTGACAGAGGGATCAGCATCCACCACATAAATCTGCAACTAATCCTTTGGAATCAATATTTTTCATTAAGAACCTGTGAGAGTTGGGCCATTATAGGGAAAAATCTGTTTAGGTTGACACCTTGATGAAGTTACTCAGTTCAGGGGCTTAAGTCATTGAAAGGTAATAAAGAGCAAAGAGCACAGAAAGATCGAGGTGCCGGTTATGAGAGCTAGTGACGGGAATAGGGGCTTTATTGCAGAGAGAAATTACCATACTGATTTATTGTGGAATTACAAGAACTTTAAAAGGCTGGCAGCGCTGCCCAGATGTCACCGCTGGCTAGGGACACTGCCCAGGTGTTCCCTCTCACGCCGAGGGCTCTCCCCTCCCGCACGCCACGTGCCTTGCAGTGCGGCGGTGTGCCGTGTTGTCCTCCAAATGCGTTGGGTGCCGGCCAAGACACCAGCTGCACTGCCTGAACCGCTGCTGCCAGCATGGGCACTGCTGGCGGCTGGAGGCAGAGGAGCCCAGGACTCCGTAGCCGGGGCACGGGGACCCCCTGGTGCTCAGGAGCTCCGAGTGGCTCCTCAGGATCGTCAGCACCGCAGCAAGGCCAGGGTCCAAGACAAAGTGCTCCTCCCGCCACGCTAGGTGCCTGCGCCATCTGTGCCCTGCATCCTTGGTGTTCCTCAGCCGTCCATGCCCTGTGTTGCTGGTGTTCTCCAGGACAGGACGTCTCACCGCCTTCCCACGCTGCTGGCAGCAGAGTGCCCTGTGCCATCGCTGCTGTCTCCATGAAGCGCTTCCAGCCGCAGCAGCGATGTCCGCTTGGATTCCTGGGCATGATTTACTCCCGGTTGGATCCCTTCCCGGCAGCACAGCCATCCCAGCCGCAGCTTCTGGCTGAGCACGGTCTCGGTGTGGGGAGCAGCCCCGCAGCCACAGGAGGGCTGCCAGGGGAGCTGCAGGGGCACAGGGAGCTGCGGAGCCGGGGCTGCGCAGGGAGCAGCGAGGGGCCAGGCTGGAGAGCAGCGTGCGGGTGGGCAGTGGGTGTCTGCTGCGCCTCTTTGGGAGGAGAGGAGCAGCTGCCCAGGGACCTGCCGCAGAGCCCCGTCGGGAGGGCACCCTGCGCAAGCAAACGCTGCTCCTGGCCCAGCAGTGCTGCCGAGCTCTGCCACAGCTCAGTGCAGACGCTTAATCCCTGGATAAACTGTCAGGGAACGACTGTACACAAGCACGTACACAGCTGGGAGGCAGGACTGCCCCTAACGTGCGGGATGCTGCTGGCTCCTCTGTACTTGATCTGTAATAGCATGAGCGAGCTGGGGCACTGCGGCTGCTGCCGCTCTTCCAAGCCCTAGCTTTCATAATTGAAGAAGTCAAACTTATCCTGAAGTTTTCTTTATAGGTTAATCAAGGTTAATTGTGCACACTGCAAATGAATATGTCTGGCCCATAAATCCCCAAACCTCATTAAAGAGGATTAAATGATATGACTACTTTGTAAATCCCAAAATTTCATGCAAACTTCTCATAAACAATAACATGAGACCCCTGACATGCTCAGCCTCTGCTAATCCTGGTGCTTGCTCCAGGAGCAAGAAAGAAATGAGCTTCCACCTCCCTGCAGCTTGTGAGGGTGGGCGCTGCCAGCAGCAGGGGCATGGAGGGGTCCGCTGCCCGCACACCCAGAGCCGGTGTCTGCATCCCGCCAGCACCCAGCCAGCAGCCTGAGCACCGTGTCTGCGCCCGTGGCACAGCATCCTGGAGGGCCCGGCTCACCCGGGCAGGGTGGGTGCCGAGAGAGCAGCCGGAGGCCTCTGCCGAGCGCAGAGACAGTGCCAGTTCTACCCCGGCGCTGAGCACCCTGCTCCAGCTGAGCCAGCAAATGGAGGCAAATTGTAATCCCTCAGATCTGGGTAATGCCAGGGAAATTCTGCAATAACTACCTTGGCTCTGAGCCACGATTGATGTGTTTTGTTCCAGAAAGATTTTGTTTTGCAACTCCTTCAGCAATCATTTGTTTCTGTCCTCACTGACTATCCCTAACCAACACTGAAATGAAGTGGGGAGGGGGCAATATGGAGAGCAGCACCCGAACCACAGAGCAGCACCCAAGGCAAGCTGAGCGGGCAGAGCTCTCCTGGCAGTGGGACTGCTGCTTGCCGGGAGGAGCTTGGGTTTGCTGGCTGGACATCACCACAGCCCTGCAGGGATGCTGCTCCTCTGCCATCCAGAAAAGATGTAAACCACCCAAATCTTAATGAGCAATTAAAAGGTAATCAAAGGAAAATCTGTCAGATAAGGATTGTTGTGTGGTTTTATACTTGGCTTTGCATCTGTTTGTGGAACAAAACATATTGTCAGTGAGATTTGTAGCCCTGAGATTTGCATTGTGGTTCCTGGATCCAATTCAATTCAGAATTGATGGGTTGGGAAGGATGGGATTTTTATGTTAACAGCAACCTTTATCTTAGATTTAAGCTAACTGCTACGTGCTCTGTAAATACGTGCATGTGCTAGACACTTTTCCTTAATTTATAATCATGATGAGAACTGCTGTTGGTTCCTCTTCTCTCTCCAAATGTTCCCTTTCACCCAAGCACTGGAGTAGGGATTTCAGTGTCCTAAAGCTTGGCTCAGCCCTGGCTGTAGGACCGCTCGGGGCACTGTCCCCCCGCCCTGTCCCTGCCTTGGCTCGCAGGGGCTGGAGTTGCCCTCTTTCTGTCAGTGGAGACGAGGTGCCCCGTAATGGTGGAGCACATTTCAGTATCTGTTTGATTTTTATTTTTTAATGACTTTAAAAATATCTCAAAAATTTTCAAAAGAAAAGCAAATTTCACAGGCATTTTCATGAATGATCTCTCTTGCTCTTTGCCAGTCGCAGAGCTGCCTTAGCGACGTTTTGGCTAAATTTTACATTTGGGAAAGGAGGGAGAGAGGGGTTGGGGTTGGCGGTGCCCATGCTCCCAGCTTGGAGTTTGTGCAATCCCTCCCCAGGCTTTTTGGACCACCCCGAGGGTGCAGGACTGGTGCATCCTCACCCCATGGGGCCATGCTGCGTGGCAGGGGCTGGGGCCAGCCGTGGCCCCACAGGCAGCCCGGCAGCGCCCGGCCGCAGGCTCTTGGGCTCTCGGCAGCTCCGGGCTCCCCAGCAGCCCCAGCTCCAGATGTTGACCCAGGACCTCCCGGGAGGGAGATGCATCCAGCCACCCGTGTCAGCCTGAAACCCAGGGACACAGGGGACAATTGCTCCCTGCAGCACTTGGGCTGCATCCAGCTGGCTCTGAAAGGTCTGCAAATGGTGCAATCCCAGCGGTAATTACTTGCCAGGCGGGGAGCTGAGACCGTCTGCATTATGCACAGTTAAACGCTCGGTGATTCCGCCCTGAGCCTCTCCGCTCCACTGCAGGCCACCCGCCCTCCGGTCACCCCGATTAACGGATTACGACATTCCCAGTTCAGAAGACACTTGTATCCGCAGAGTTTTGCTGAGCAAATGCTGCTCTCAGAGATCTGAATAGAAACTAATTGTTCCAAGTGCCTTTCACGTTCCTGATCTATTGATTAACCACTGGGAGTGGGAATCCCTCTAGAAATACTCTCCCAACTCACTCAGTCCATATCACTCCAGCTTCTTAACTAAATCCCTTCCAAATCCTTGCAAAAATCTAATTGAGAGCTCATGCTGCTGAGCGGAGGTGCTGCAGCCTGACTCAACCAGTAAATGGCGTGTGAATAAGAGGGAGCCTATTGTTGCCTAACATGGTCCCATCAATAATAGATACCAGCAAACCTCTGAGGGAGCTAAAAATTTCTCCTTTAGGTATGAATTATGGATGCAGTTTAGTGTAATGTAGATGTATCTCAAAGGTTTTTCCCAGTTTATATGCTAGTAAAAACTAGCAATTTGCTTGTGTTCCACCTATAGGGTTTTTTAAAATAAAGAAATTCTCTCTTCTGCAGTAAATTCCAGCATTAATGAAGGTGAAGACAAATTGTTAACATGCATTTCAAGCACAGAATGAGCATGTCCAGGTGGGAGGTGGCAGGGCTGCCAGCTGTGCTCCAGCGCCAGCAGTGCTCCAGCAGCACCGGAGCCACGTGCCGCAGGCAGCTGGGGGCCGAGGTGTGCACAGGACCGCAGCAGTCCCAGCCCCACGGTTCCCATCACCTCCTCCCCAGTGTGGGTGGGCAGGGAGGGTCCCTGGGCTCGGCGGTCTCTGCCCCCAGGTAGATTTTGGCTGCGGTGGGGCAGGGGAGTCGGGTGATCCCAAGGGGTGCTCAGCACAGCCTGCTCCCGAGGGGCTGCTAGGAGCAGGGGGACACTGCTGCTCCGCGCAGGGCGAGGGGCTGCCGGTGGTGGTGGGTCCCCGGCACGGAGGCTCAGCTCTGCAAACAAGTGGTGCCAGCACCCATTACCTGCGGCGCCCGTCCCTGCCCTGATGAACAGCCCACGGCCCCAATAGATCTGCGGGAGACACTTGAAAAGCCCGTGTGCATCTCCCGGGGTCAGAGGGCTAATGCTTTTTTTAATACCCTCTGATAATTAATACTCTACATCTACAATGAAAGATCATTATAAAAAGATTTGCTATAACTACAGTAGCTCCTTCTCGAACACGTAATGAACAGCAATCCCGAGGGGTCAGCTCCTGTCAAAAAAAAATCCATAGCTGCAGATTCATGTTGGCGTTTCCTACAGCTCCAACAACTGCTGAGCGACCAGCGGTAATGAACCGACGCCAGCGGCCGTGGGTCCTAGCGGGACCGGCACGGCAGACCCTCCCTGAGGACTCTTCTGGGGCAGGAGCTGGGTGCTGCTGGGTGCTGCTGGGTGCAGTGTCTGCCAAGCAGCAACACCTTCCATCTCCCCCATGGGGATCCCAGCTGGTCTCTCTGCGAGGGGCTGAGGGGACTCCCTAGGGATCCAGGGCATCGTGGTGGCCACCGTGGTGCCAACCCCAGCTCTGCCTCTGGCTGGCTGTCCCTGCCTTGCTGGCCGTTGCCACCAAACTGGGGGGCACCAGCAGCTTTGCAGCTCCCCCAGCCCTGCCCCAACAGAGCCCCGGCACTTATTCTGGTGCACCCGGGGCAGGGGAAGCGCCTGTCTGCTCTCCTCCGTGGGAGAAAGTATACAGCAACAGCAGCGTTTCCACAATCTGGGACCAGAACTAGCAGGGAAATTCCGTTTTCTGAAGGCATTGGCCTGAAACACAGTTTATACACAAAATCTTGTCATTTAATGTGTGCTATAAGAAGGCTCTTTAAGCCCATCTTTTGCAAACTTAATGTTTCAGTTTGCAAGTTTAATTTTTTTCTGGGTTTTTTCAGAGGTGTTGACATATCTGTATTTATTTTTTAAAGAAAGAACAAACTTTTATAGACCTTCTGCAAAACCTTGTAAAAATATAATCTCTTCTTGTGCCAGACAACTGGTGCCTGCTGACTCAATTGCTTTTATATATGACAAGGCTTGAAAAAAATGATTGCCATTGCCTAACTCTGAACAGATTGGAGTGAAGTGCAGGACTCATCAATCAGATGTGCCATGTCGGGCACGCAGAATACAGCACCCTGGTGCTGGGATCATCATGATGGTTTTTTCCTAAATCTTCCCTTCAGCCATCGCTTCCGAGCATTCCTGGCTGTTGCTGAGCAGCTTGAGCGGCATCATCGCAGGGTAATACAGAAAATGCAAGTGCTGCAAGTCAGACACTGCTTCCAGCCGACGGCGGCTGCTTGTCAGGCAGAGTAATCACGGATACACTTTGGTAGGAAGAAACTGTCTTCAATTTAATAAATATGTAAAACAGTGTTTAACAGCCCTGAAATAAACTGTTGAACTGCGTGGTCCACAGAGCTAATCTCACCCGCTGCTCCCGAAGGCGCAGCCATTTGCACCTGTGTTTAAGTGTGTCACACCTTGCACCTGCAGACGTGCCCCCACGCCCCACTCCGGCATCTCTGCCTGTCCCCAGACTCGGTGTCTGTGACCGGGGGCTCCTTTCCCCGGAACCGGGGGCAAGACCAGGCTCGGAGGCAGTGTCACGCTCGCACAGGGGCTGGGGCAGGGGCTGGTGCCGGCAGCGGGGGGCAGAGGGGGGTTGCTGCCGGTGCAGGGAAGGTCCGGAGCTGAAGGCAGGTGCGATGGGAGTGTTGTCAACTAATAAATTTAGGAGGTGACAGCCCAGTGTTGTGCTAAAGTGTAGGGGTGGTATTTCTTGAAAGTTTTGTGGTACGTGTACTTAAGCAGGATTATCGATTTGAGCACGTATGTGGCACAGCACTGGAGCCAATCAATATGTGCATTATTAATGTGCTGTACTTATACCTAGTGATTACTCATGAAGAAGTGGCCTTCACTGGGGCCAGAGTTCAGACTGCTCTGCTGTGATAGATGCTTTTTAAAATTGCTGGATTAGAGTCGTCGGTGTTTCACTCCATGGTCCTGTGAGTTACCTGTCCTTTGCTTCCCGCTCTTCCGCCGGCTTGGCTTGGCAAACACGGCGTGCAGAGCCACGCTGCCACCGCCACTTTGCACCTTCCCCCGCCCTCAGAGTGGGGCTTGTGTCCCGGGAAAGTCCCCGTCTCCCCTCGGCCCCGCGGAGCTGTGGCTCTCCCACCGCAGCTGAGTGAACCGTGGGCTGAGCAGCTCTGCGGCGCGGGTCGGCGTGGTCGTGGAGCCCAGCTGCTCCGGTGCTGAAGTAATGCCCCCTGTGACTGCCACTGCCTTCTTGCTCTGAACACTAGAAATACCGACCGCTCCGGTGCCACCAGTGCCAGGCAGGCTGCTCACCCTGCTCTTCGCTCTGGGACCAGAGCCAGGTATCGACAGGCAAGGGGGATGTGAGACCACTCGGTCCATCTTTGCCGCTCTCTGAGGTGGGGAGAAATCATCCTTAGAAAGGCTACTCCCTGCTCCTGACCCTCCCGTGTCCAAAATTCAATGTGCTAGAGGCCCTTCTGTGCTGGCAGAGCCGACGGCAGGGAGCAAGGGCCACGGCAGGCTGACACCTCCCTGCAGGGTGCTGTCCTGGGCGAGGGGCGTCCGTCCCACCGTCAGCTCCCCAGCTTTCAGGCCAGCCCCACCGTGGGCCCAGTGCCATCCTCTGTGCTTGGGGGTGTCTGCAGGGACGCCGCAGCTTGAGAGGACTTGAGTTACAACAAGCCAGTCTGAACTCTGGAGTATTTAATTCACTAATTAAGCACAAACCTTGCAAGCTGGGACTTACGGAAAAGGGAGATGCCAGGGGGATATTTCTGAATGCTGCTCTACAGCTGAAAATTAATTCTTCGAGATGTTGCGTGGATTAAAAGGCAGAGCGAGGCTGGAGCTGGTAATTAGAAGCTCTGGGATCCTGCAGTCGCAGCCAAAGGAGCAGCAAGTCCTGGGGTAGAGACCTGCCTGGAAATGAACTCTTCCCTGGCCAGCAAGGCAGCAGGGAGGTCGGGGGCCGCTGGAGTCATGTGCCCACCATGGGCTGCGGTGCCTGTGATGAACAAAGGCACGAGAGCAGAGATGGGCAAACGGACAGCACAGCCCCGTCCCCAGAGCCCTGCTCACTGGGGGTGCAACCCACCGAGACTGAGGGATGGGAGCTGCCACCCCATGCTGGCCGGGAGGGTGGCAGGAGTGGGCAGGAGACGGCCCCCTCCCTTTGGGGTGAAGCACGCCGGCAGTGTCGGCTGGTGCTGCCAACGGAGCTGGTCGAGACCCTCTCGGCCAAATACCTCCCACCGCCAGCCCTGGCTCACTGACACTGAGGTGTTCTGAAGGAAAGTGTCGGCACTGATGAAACTCTCAGCAGAAAAACTGGAGATGATTTGAAGTATAAATGCCATCTTTCATTACAGCTCTCCCTCATTGTTTTGTTCTGGCTTTCCTGCAGTATTTTCTCTTCTATGAGACACCATCACATTCATATTACCCCCTGAAATGTTTCAGTGGGATCCTTCCACAGCCCCTGAACTTTCTCCCCGATTGTCCCATCCAGAAGGTATCTGAAAATTTGACTTTGTCCTGATCTGTGATTATCAACAACCAAGGAGCATCTTTGCCCGGAAGGGAAGTTTGGGTTCCTCACCGGGGTAGCAGCCGTGCAGCACTGGGGGGGTCTTGGTAGAGCTGCTGCAGGGCTGGAGTCATCCCCTGCCCACGGGAGGAGAGGGGCCGCGGCGGCAGGGGTGCAAGGCAGGGTTGGCAGCTGAGCTGCCAGCAGCTGCGCACGGGAGGGCAGTGGAGGTGGGGTGGGAGCTGCCGTGGTGGTGGAGCTCCTGCCCTGCCTGCTTGTCACCCATCATCACCCATCACTGCCCTGCGCCGGGCACTGGCATGGCCCCGGGCAGAGCAGCCCCCCTGTGCTTCCCACGTGAGCAAGCTCTGGCCAGATTTATTCCTGTCCGCATTTGACCCGTGTTTTGCTGCTTGCAAAGTTTTGAAAAGGCAAATAGTTACTTTGACTGATCTCCTTTTCTTGTTAGTTTGGAAACACAGCATCAGCCAGCAATCCAGATCCTATTGCTTTGCAGCGCACCCTCATTAGAAACACCAGGACAAGCTCAGACTCCTCAAATCAAAGGCGCCAGATCTGTGCAGCACATCTGAGGGATTCAGCACTGTCACAGGCTCCTGCATGTTAAACGAGTGCGTGCGGGAGCTACGGCTGAGGATGCTCACACCCTGCCAGTGAGGGACGGAGCTCACCAGCCTGGCCCCAGGCTGACAGCACGACATGGGACCGGCGCCCACCGGGAACACGGGCCATGGTACAGCTGCGTTCCTTAGTGCTTGGGGAGCAACGTGCCTGTGCGCCATGAACAGCTAATTTTTCACCATTCCCGAGACATCCAGTGCCAGCAGCAGCCAGCAGCACTCATGTTTTCATGGGGAAAAGGACTAATTCAGCCTCACACCCCCCTGCGAGGCACGTGGGATGCTTACAGGTCCTGTGGACCCCGAGGTTAACAGCCACTTGTCTGAGAGTGCTCCAGGCAAAAGCCTTCCTGGGAATTTCCATGCCAGGCAGCCAATCACAGTGGTAAATCTGCTCCATCTCTCTCTCTCTCTGGCTCTCGTTTACATATTTTTTCTTTCATCTTGCAGCAAAAATACCAACTTTGACAAGCCCCTTCCCCAGAGGACAGCCTGATTAAAGTGAGAATATTCAGAGGTGCCTTTGGATCACATACCCAAGAGAGCTCAAATCGCCCATGCCTGAGAAGTTCAGCATGCCCCACCACGAGCCACCGTCTCACCAGGGACTCCACAAACTGCTTTAGCTGGAGCCCCGCAGCCGCCGGCATGGCCAGGGGGGTCCCACAGCCCCAGGCAGTCCCAGCACCACAGCCCCACACGCAGCATCCCCCCGGGGGCCAGGGAGAATGCACCGGAGCTGAGAGGACGTCCTGGCACACGCAGGCGCACACATGCGAGTACGTGCTACAGGGACGGGTTTGCCACCTTCCAGCAAGACATGGTCTCTGTGGTGCCCCTCTCCCCTCCTGGCTTCTCTGCTGCAGTGACAGACGGCAGTGTCACCCCCACCTGCCAGCTCGCAGCCCCCCACGGCTTTTGCCGCTCTGCCAGCGATTTGGGAAGGTACCATAAGGTGCTCGCTAAGGATGAGCAAACCTGCAAGCCCGGTGAGCGGGAATTTGCAAAGCTCTAATAGGCAAAGGAGCCACAAGCCTGCAGAGCTGAAGGACAGAAAGAGGAAGGGGAAGGGTGTTTCAAAGCAAAGACTGGGGATCCTCTAACATCCACAGGGAGTACGGAGGCTGCTGAGCTGCGGCATGATGAATGAGAAACCCAGAGATTACAATAATTTTGTTAAAGAGTTCTTAGCTCTGCTCTGCTCTTCTGATTAATGGGATTTCATGAAGAGTGCAGGGAAAGGTCATCTGACACGTGTTCAACAGCTGATGACATTATTCAGCTCTGCCAGGGAATTGCTACTCCTAAATACCCGTGGATCTGCTTCACCAGCAGCTACAAGGTGCGCCACACAGCACAGACCCTGTAGCATCACTCCAGCTGCACCGGAGCGTCCCAAGCACTTTCACAGGGATAAGTAAATGTTTCAGACAAGGCTTGTCCCTAGATCTGCAGGATGAGGTGGCACAGCCACCCTCACCACCCTCATTCCCATTGTTGGGAAGGGCTGTTAAATCACAAACTGTCTCTGACCGTGCTTCCTATCACAGGCAGATGTGCGCTATATTATATACATTATACACATTATACAGGGCCAGTAAATGTCCAGCAGGTCCATACCTGCTTGATCCCTTGCTGCAGCTGACTGGAGGTTGGCGGCTCAGCTCCCACACACTGAACGCAAGTGGTTTGGCACAGGGCTTGCCTTGGGCAGAGGATGGGCGAGGTATCTCCTTGAGAGCCCTTCACCTCCTGGGACCCACTTGAGGAGGTGAGTGCCCGGAGAACCCCGGGCCAGCTCCTGGTGCCCAGGGCCAAGTGGGCCACAGGCTGCAGAGTGGGCAGCGGGTCCCAGTGGGTCCCAGAACTCGTGGGGCCACAGGGCTGCGCCCGTCCTGGGGCTGGGGCCGCAGCCCCTGCGCAGCCCAGCCCGGCTCGGGTCCCCTGGGGCTGGCCAGACCCTCGCCCTGGTGCTGCTCCTCCCGACGCGAGCCGAGCTGCTCCCAGCTCCTAGCTCCATCCCTCCTGATCCACAGAGCACCCTCCAGAGCACATCCCAAAAGTGCGAGGAGACGAGACAGCTAGTACCAGCCCTGTGTGTAAATCTCAGCTAACGACAGCCCTCGATGACTGCTCCCAGCAGCGCTGGCTGGGGCGACTGCCACGCTTTCCGCACGCTCAGTTAATCACTGCTCTCCTTCACGTCTCCAGCCACTGCTCAGCCTCAGATTTATGAGCTGTGCCGCCGGGAAGCACGGTGCCGGTGGAGCCGTGCCTTGGTGCCAGCCGCCACGCAGCCATTCCTCGCGCCAGGCTTGCACCTGCAGCCTGCCCGCAGCGCCGGCTGTTCGGACGGTGCCCCCGCACCCCCCGTCCCCTCTGCGGGGACCGGGGTGCAGCCACGCTGCTGGGACAGGCACGTCCCAGCCCTGCCCCTGGGGGGAACCCGGTGCGGTTTGGGTGCTGTTCGCGGGCAGCTGGGAAGAGGCCGACACGCCACCGTGCCTGCTCGCCGAGCCCACGTGCGCGCCGTCAGCAGATGCTGATGCCAGAGCGTGTTCAAAGGCAGCGCTGGCATGGGTTGGCAAACATATTAATTACGGGTTGTTCTCCTGGGGATGCCCACTTGTCTGCAGGAATCGATGTTTAGCCTGAAGCCACTTAGGTAATCACAATAGCTCTTTAAAATGGCGCATGTTCGCTGCCTGGGAGTTCCTCTTCTTCCAGGTCAGGACATTCCCAGCAGCTGGGGGGATGCTGCAGCCCGCCACAGGGCAGTCCTGCAACAGGAGCAGCACGCAGCGGTGTCGCCCTGGGCGGCGGGCACAGACCGATGTTAGAGACATTACTCCTCATTTAGCTCATCCTGCACCCTAGGCTGTGTCCCTGAGGGGTCCTGTCCCCATCCCAGGGGCTCGGCACCAGCATGGTGGAGCGAGGGCACCCCTTCCCCACTCTGCCCCCTTCATCCAGGTGTGCCATAGCTTCGACTGTTTTCCCCCCAGTAATGAAACTTTTTTATTATTATATTATAATCTGCTTGGTGTAAATGGCTTGTCCAGCCAGCCCTGCAAATCACCTGTTATCATTGCAGTCAATGGTGTGTGTCAACCCAATTTCACAGACAAACGCTTCTCTCCCTGACCACGGTCACTGACATGGATAACTCTGATTTACAAAGCCAATAAAAATAAAATCACTGAATTACTAAGAACCACTGACTTAATATAGGAGATTAAAATCTCCAAATTTAGGGTGACTGGAAACCATTTAATACATGAACGGTGGCAAATGGGTTATAGAAATGTCAGCCTAGCCAGGGTCAGATGCCACAGTATGGTGATTTATTGTTGAGAAAAGGGCTAATTGATAAGTTACCTTTAATGCTTTTTTCCAGAGGCCAGGTTATTTATGTCATGGTTTGTTTGTCATCTTTTAGTTTTAGGGTCAACCAAAATTTTTTATGGTAAGAAAAATTTCAGCGGCCTGTTCACTAAAGTAGCAAGGTCAGGCTGAAGGGTGGAATTTAGCTGGAAATAATCGGGTTGGTGTGATTAACTACAGCCTTGCCGCCTCTCGGTGCAAGCCACCGGCAAAGCCAGCCTTCAGAGAGACAAAGCGTCGGCCACTGGCCGCTGGCAGACATGTCTTTAGAAACCGCCAGTAAATAAGCAGAGAGAAGGCGATGGGCAGTAACGAGATGAAGCACCTGGGTGTCCTACCCCATCCCTTGGTGGGTGCTGTGGTCACCTTCCCCCTTGCACTGTCTCCGAGAGGGCCGTGGGCAGCAAGCTGGCCCCTGCGGCCCCTGGCCCTGCCTGGGGAGGGTCCCCAGGGTCCCCCCATGTGTCCCATGGGGGTGAGAGGGTACCCAGGGTGCTGCAGGGAACCTCCGGGATCTTCCCCCAGGCTCCCTCTGGGCCTCAGCCTCTCCCTATTTCTTTGCATGGTTTTTGCCCTTAAAGATCTTCCCAGTTTGTGTCTCGGCCCCGCCTGCTGTTTGCAGATGTTTGCAGATGTTGTTTGCCGTCACAGCAGGGTCTCCGGGCCAAAGCCTGCCCTGGGTGCGTGAGCAGGTGCTGGAGCAGAGCAGTCCTCCCCAGCCCCTTGTTCTCCTGGGCAGTCAGTCCTGCGCCAAGGTCGGGGGGTTGCACCCCCCCACGGGGCACGGGCACAGCCAGCAAAGGGCATTAAAGAGCCAGATGAAAGCACAGCCCCGAGAAGCCAGTTAGGAGGGATGTGAGATGACAAATGAAAGGCTTGTGTAGACTTTAAACTTCACTCTGCCTTCATAAAGGTGTCAGCTGGAATTATTTTGGGCATTTACTTGCGTGGTCTAGTGCATCACTAGCTAAAACAGTTTTTTTAAATAATGGAATTTGCTGCTTGGCTCATGCATATAAAATAGCGAGAACACGACCCAATTGCATAATTTTTTGGTAATAAATAGAGTCAAAAGTGTTTAGCTCAGCTGCTGGCGCAGTGGGAAAGCCCTGCGCGTGGGGACGTGGGGCAGGGAGCCCCGGGCAGCGCAGCCCTTCATGGCGCACTTGTGACCAAGTCCTTGGGCCAGCGCAGAAGAGACAGCGGGGGAGACCCTGAGAGATGCAGCACCTTGGCTGCTCGCGGTGGCCCGCTGCCTGCAGCCGTGGTCCCGTGCCACAGGAGTGGCAGTTCCCAGTCGGGGCTGCGCCGGCCCCACGTCACTCCTGCTTCATTTGTGTGTCCCGCACGGCTCAGCCCTGGCCCTCCTCATGGTTCAGCATGGCAGCACTCCTCTGCCCACTCCACCTGCTCCATCTCCAGGAAAGCTGCTCTCCTCCTGGAGAAATGCAGAGCATGAACCATTTTACCTCCACGCTGTTAAACAATTGGTGCATGAAATATGTTTCTATAGGAACCCCTACAGATGTTAGCTCAGCACAGCCCAGCATGGACGGGAGGTGAGTCACTGGAGCTTGCACACAGGAGAGCGAGATGTGGCAGGAATGACGTGGCCAAGGCCAGCCTTTCATCCCCGCCGGCATCAGGGCCCTTCTCCTGTGCCCCAGCGCTGCCGCTCAGACCAGGCTCACCCAGGACCTGCTGCTCCCAGCCCACACCCCCTCTCCTGCGAGCCCGGGACTGGCATCGCCAAAGCTGCTGGGCTGCCTGCACGGGCTGCCGAGGGTCTCTGCGGCTGCGGGTGCTGCAGGTGGACGCAGGACCAAAGGGACCCATCTACCAGCCTCCTGCTCACCGGACATACCTTCCGCCCTAGCACACTGGGAACTGTGCTCCTATTGTATTTCTGACAATTAAAAAGGTTCGCAGCAATTAACGCTACCTGTGATGAGCCTGGAGATAGGCATAGCACCCGGTTATGGCCCCCGAAGGAGCCGTCCCATACCTGGTCCCCAGAGAAGGGCTGGGGTCTGGGGCAGGGCGCAGCGGGGACCCCCCCCAACACAGCCACCAAGCCCAGCGCAGGAGTCTGGTGCAGGGCTGCCGGTGCCAGCTCCGGACAGGGCACGGGACGCGCTGGTCTTGGCCTGGCTCCATGGGGTGCCTGGGAGCCCGGGGAACCACAGCTGGGGGGGATGCGCTGCCCGAGGCACAGCACAGCCCTGGGCGCAGGGACAGAGCAGCCTCTCCTCCTGTGCAGAGGCAGTTTTATAACAAGTGGCATTTTGATTGATGCCATTTGACATATGGAGAATTCCCCACAGCGGGCAGTCACTCACCCGGCTGATTACGGGCACCGACTTCTTTCTCTAATTAAAAGTCTCCCTCCCACTTTAATTCCTTTGCCCCTGAACTCCCTGTTCTGGATCATGTCTTAATGTGACACTAACTGCCTGTGACAGGCAGCCAGGGATGTCCCGTGCCCGGACCGTCCGGGGCCCGGTGTTGGCGAGCACAGCTGCACGGCAGCCCAGACCCAGCACCGCGGGGTCGGGGCACGCGGGGACACCCCTGCCCACCCCTGCTCCTGCACAGGCTGCCCACACACCTGGCAGCTGGGTCCTGGCCCTGGCCAGGTGGGTCCCAGCCCCGGCCAGATGTGCCCCTGCCCGGCCAGATGTGCCCCTGCCCCTGCTCCAGCAAAAGGCACGCCCCGCTCTGCCCCTGGCCATTTTCGAGCTGTGTCTGTAGGGGCATACAGACTGCAGCCTCGTCCTTGTGAGTTCAGTGTCTGGATTTTTGGTAGGCATCTCTTTGCAGTGACCTGCCCAGGGATATCCTCACCTGCACGGCAGGGGTCTGCTTTTCCCCCATGAGAGAGTCAGGTTTTCATGACTAAGTTGCAACGATTTCCCTCCCCGCCCAAATCCCACACTGGATAGGAGCCATTCAAACCAAATCCCTTTCCTTAATGCGTCCCCACAGGCAGACGCCTGTCTGCAGCTTGGTGCAGTCCTTGCACGGGCTGCCTGCATTGGGCAGCACTGGCAGGGTCCGATGGACATGGGGACAGAGCCCAGAGCCCTGCCTGCACGGACCCCAGCAAAGGCATTTGGACAAGAGGGGCCATGGAGAGCGCTGGCCCCGGCAGGGCAGGGCAGGCAGGGCAGGCAGGGCAGGCAGCCAGGCTCCGCTGCAGACCACGCTCCCGCTTGTCTCTGGTTATAGCTGACCGAAGCGGGACGAGTAAAACGGGATTTCTGAAGGAAGGCAATAGCTTGCCCAGGGGGCTGGTGAACACAAAAGGTCTCACTCAGGTTTTCTTGGCACCCTGGGACTCATTTTTAATGTAACTGAAAGGAAAATATGTTCAAACACAGGATTTAACCCTCTGACATGAGCTTTATTATAGATGAAAGTAAATCCCCAAGGAGCAGAGCCTGGAGCAGAGGGCACACGGCCCCGGCACAGGAGCACGAGTCAGCGATGCCGGTGGGGCGCCGTGCCGCTGGACCAGAGCCCACCAGCAGACCCCTCCCCAGGGACCACAGCTGCCTTGTCCTCCCCCTCCCTGCTCGGCACCCACCTCGGCCCTGTCCCTGGCCGCACGCTGCCTCGCTGGTGCCTCTCCTCTGCGGGGGGGACATTCGCTGTCCCAGCTACATCTGTATGCAGCCCCAGCACCCCGCCAGGCTGGAAGTCGCTTGCCACAAAAACGTGCAGTTATTTTATATAAACAAGTTACCAAGCTGGAGTTTTACTGCAGCGGGTAAATACTGGGTCAGGCCCTCTCGCAGCGATGTCTCTCTCACTGTAATTAATATTGATTTTGTGCAGCTGAAATACAGCTACAAAATTTAATTTTGCTGCTAAGATTTTTGACATCGCTGTTCTTAGAGATTAATGTGGGATTTAATGAAGGATTTGGCCTCTCATCTGTGATGTTCCCTCATCCTGTCGTGTGCCGCAGCCCCGCTGCTGACTGCTCCATCGGTCGGCTTATGGCGGCGCGTGGCCCTGTGCCCGCAATGCCAGCGGGGCCGGGGGGACCGGACCAGGCACATGGCTCCTGTTCCTCCGCACTGCTTTAGAGGAGAACTAGGGCCCGGGGTGTGCCAGGAGATAGACCGCAGCCCCTGGGACGGCACCACGGCTGTGCCACAGGCAGGGTCGGTTTCGTTGCCACTGCCACCGGAGCGTGGCCAGTCAGTGGCTCTGCCCACCCCAAGTGGGACAGTAGGAGTGTGGGACAGTGGGACAGGGAAGGCTCCTCTCCTCGCACACTGAGGTGTGCGGTGGCTCCCGAACTCAGCCCTGAAACAGAGGTGGGAATTGTCCTGCCTCTGCTCCAGGTCCAGTAAAGAACGAGCCGGGGGCACACGTGGTCCCATCAGCCCCTTCGCTCTTGGCTGGGTTCAGGGTCTGACCCCTCTAGTCCTGTGCCCACGCCCAGCAGGATGAGGCCAGCATGGTCCCCTGCACCTGCTCCAGCAACTCGGCACGGCACGGCACGGCACGGCACAGCACGGCACACCATGGCATGGCACAGCACAGCACAGCATGGTGTGGCACAGCACAGCACGGCACAGCACAGCACGGCACAGCACATCATGGCTGGGCAGGACCCGGGGTCCTCTGCCCGGGGGAAGAGCATTGCGGGGGGCTGGCCCTCGAGCTTGGGGCTGCAATGAAAAGAGCACAGGATGGCACCCATCCTTGCCAGTGCCTCCGAGGGGAGATATCGCATAGAACAAGGACCATGTGGCCAGAGCAGATTTTTCGCTTATCAAATCAAGGAGCAGCTGGATTAGAGGATTAGAAACCAAATTAATTACTAATGACTTCCCTGCGCCCCTGGGCGGTTCTGACATGAGTCTCCCAGGCAGCAGCAGGCAGCGGCAGTGCCCGTGGTGCCGGGCAGGCGGGGAGGGGACCATCCATCAGCGGGCAGCAGGACGAGCGTGCGGAGCCAGAGGATGGGACCTGGTCCCCACGGGCACCCGGCACCCTCCCGGGGGGGTCCGTGTACCACACCAGCGGTGCCCCGCAGCTGAGCCTGATAGCCAGCGGCTGCTGCACCTGACGGGCAGAGCTGTGGTTGGGGGGAAAGCGCAGCCCCTCACCTCTGGCTCCTGCTTAACACAAGCTGGAGCGTTTCCACAGGCGCGTCTGAGACGTGGCCCCCCAGCCCAGAGAGACTTTGAGTCGGAGGGACCTCACCGTGGCTGGCCCTGGGATGAGCCCGTGCTGCTCCGGTTTCCCTGCGGGATTTTGCTGCTGGGGCAGTGCGTGGCCCGGGGTGCCTGCACCGTCCCCCCCTGCGCTCCCCGCGTTACCTGACCCGCTGAGCTGCAGCCGGAGATGGGAGCAGGAGCGGGAGGGGGTGAGCGGCTGGTTTTGTTGGTGCAGTTAATTGACTCGGTAAACAAGCGCTCATAAACAACTGTTCCTGTCCCCATTAGCCAGGACAACTGGGCTGGTTTCCATCTGCTTCCTGACCTGGATATTAAATTGCAGCAGATGATGAAAATATGTCAATAGGAAGAAAGTTTTCTTCTGCCTGCCAGAGCCTTTTGCTCAAGTGTGCAAGTGCCAGGCAGAGAGACAGAAGGACGGAAGGACAGGAGGACATCGTGGGGAAGGGCGAGAAGGGCAACAGGCTGACCGTGCGTGCCACCCCTCTGCCAGGCGCCGTGTCCCCACACTCCGGCCACCACTGGGCCACCCCACGGTGCCGCTGCTGTGCCACAGCCAGGAGCTGCTGGTGCAGTGCTGGGGACATCCATGGGGCCCCAGGCGGCCGGCACAGCCATCGGCCCAGCTCTGCCAGCACTGCCCAGGAGGGCATTTCTGCAGCGGTTGCGAGCTCCAGGATGCCAGTCGATCAAAGAGCTGGAAGGACTTTTTAAACCAGATCAGCCTCTGCCTCTCCCTTTCTCTGGATGGAGGCTGGGTTGTCTTTTTAACCAGGTACGTCACAGCTCGCAGAGGAGCTCCCCGGGGACATGAAACCTCCCAGGGTCCCTGGGGAGGGCGCGGGGGCAGTCCTGGCCAGCGGAGGTGGCTGCGGCCGCCCCTCGCTGCAGCCGCCTGGCATCGCCGCTCCCCGGGGCCAGGCCCACTGCGGCCACTGTCGTGTCCCATGGGATGTGGGGGACACAGCGTGGGGACAGCTCTGCACAGATGGCACCGGCTCACAGAGCCCCGTGCGAGGCCGGCAGCCACCACTGCCTGCTCTACCTGCCCCATGGCACAGCCAGCGCAGCCCAGCCCAGCGCGGCCGTGCCAGAGCGCCGCAGGAGCACCCGTGCCTGCTGGGCAGCTCCCGGCTCGTTTCACTTGTTACACTGGGCTAATTGGTTTAAAAGAGATTGCTGGGTCACTAATTACGGAACCTATTGAACGGCACATCTCAGCTTAGGGATACAATTAAAAGTTCACCCTAATTAATCAGGGGTAATTAACAGACCTTGCATTTCTCTGAGATTAATTAATCAAGGAATCCAGAGCAAATCAATGCGGGCAGGAGGGAAGCAGGGGAGGGAGCGAGCGGATGTCGCAGGGGCGACGCGCTGCGTGACCCACTTTTCTGGGCTGGGAGCAGGGCCAGGGACCCCACGCCAGCTCCCACGGCTCCTGGGTCAGTGCCACCCCCTCAGCCCGCTGCCACCGCTGAGACCCTGCTCTGCCCCGTCCTCGGCACAGGGCTCTCCATGGCTGCAGCGATGCGGGACTTGGCTCCTGCTGCGGGTCTGGCCAGTGACAGCACCGCGGCGTTGCTGCCGGCAATATGGGGGTCCGGCCCGGCAGGGTCCCATGTCCAGCCAGCTGGGTTCAGCCCACCAAAGCCTTTGTGCCCTGCTCTGCCTGGGCCTTGGCACACGCGGGCAGCAGTGCCCACGCAGGGCTACGAGCCCAGGGGACGGGGTGACAGTGGCTGGAGCACCATGGTGTCCTCAGCTGAGGGCTGCTGCAGCCGTGCCAATCGTTAACGGTGGTTTGGCTGCAACTGCTTTATCTCCAGCTCCCCAAGGAGAAGTGTATTGAGATAATCCAGACAAAATGATAGATGTACATCGGTGTCTTGTGTATGGATCTGGCTCAGTGTTTGTAATATTTTGTTGCTAAGGAATCCCTCGTTTGTGGTGTGACAGAGGACCCCGTGCCAAATCACGGAAATTGATGTGCTCGTAGTGGGAAACTTAATCACCAGAGGGGAAATGCCCACCTCGTTTTTCTCATGAAAGAGGAATGCAGTGCTTTGATTTTTGGCTCCAGTATAAACAGGGTGTGATTAAATATTGTTTCCCCTTTCTTTCTTGTCATTAATCAGGCTATAGCTGTGAGCGCTCGGTGTGATGTGGGGACACTTGCTTTGATTCCTCAAGTTCTTAAATGGTTTTGTTCTCTTTTCAATCCCATTAAAAATAGAAGGCAGGGTGTTTCAAAGTGCTCCTGCTGGAGAGCGCTTCTGATCTGAAGGATGCGCGCTCGCCAGGAGACGCGCCTTCTGCAGCCGGCGGCTGCGCCAGCAGGTAAAGCACCAGCCCCACGGCTCCTCCCGCACCTCGCACGTGCGGGCACTGCTGTGCTGTGCCGTGCTGTGCTGTGCCGTGCCGTGCCGTGCCACGATGGGCCCTGGCAGCTGGGGCAGCCTCGTGGCACCGGCGCGAATCGGGGCTCGAGGCTGCACCCTGCGATGCAGTGGGAGGGCGGCCGCCCTGATGCGCATCCCACCCTGTGTTGGCAGGAGAGCGCGGGCCAGAGCCCCGGCAGGGCACGAGCCCCCGCCGGCTCCTTGCGGCACGGTGCGGTGAACCTGTGGCTCTTCGAGTGCTGCCCCAGCCAGGGCTTGCTTCTGCCAATACAGGCGCCCGATGCGGGGTGCGGGGCAGCCCGTGCCCCTGGGACCCTCAGTGAGGGCTGGCGTAATCGGCTGATACGAAAGGAGACAGAGCCTCTCCTGTAGGTGCGCCCACTCCCCTGACCTCGCGTGGGCCATGATGGGAATTACTACCCGCAGCACGGGAGCCTGGGCTGGAGGGAGCTTTTGGTCTGCGGCCACGCTGCCCAGGAAAGCCGGCGGCTGCTCTGGCTGCTGCAGGAGGGCAGCGGGATGGGGAAGCCTGCGAGCACCATGGGCTGGGAGCCCTCTCGCAGCGGGCGCTCTCCTCCCGCCTCCCCTCCGCCGGCCGCCACATCTGCCGCCTCCCGTGCAATCGGAGGACGCTGCAATGTCACCGGTGGCTGGTTTAGGCTGTTCCCCACAGCTGGAGAAGGGTGTCGATGCCGGTGGTTTTGCAGGGAGGAGAGTGCAGGCAGCATGAGCTGCCGGGACCCCTGCTCCAGGCATAGCCCACTGCGCAGGCAGGACAGATCCAGCCCCGCAGCCCCCTCCTGCCCACCCAGGCTGGCAGCGACTCACGGCCCCGTGCTGCCAGCATGCTCTGCCCGTCAGCTGCCTGCACACGCTGCACGTCCCTGCCTGCAGCTCGCCGAGACGGGCAGCGCTTCACTTCTTTGCTCCCACCCTCGTGCTTCGCTCGCTTGCAGCTCGGGCTCCCATTTCGGTGGAAACGCACCAGAAACTGCTTTAAAATAAGTTAATTTTAGTGCAAAGCTGTGACAGAAGCTTCTGTTCTGCCTGTCACAACCTCTCCTGTCTGGTACAGGCACACCACCCCTCCCCGGGCTGCCCAATGAGCCCAACAGACAGGTCCCCACCAAGCATCCCCCTGGAGAGACCTTGTGGGTGCAGGTCTTGTTTGGACCCCCCAGTCCAGGTGAGGAGCATGCAGGTGATTTAAATTGGCAGTGGGTGAGGCTTTAAAAGCTTCTAGCAGTGCAGGTCTATCAGCAGTAGGGTTGGTGTTGCCAGTCCTGTGGGCACAGCGCTTGTGTGAGGCTCAGGTGGGTACCCCATGCTGTGCCTGAGTGGCCTCAGGGCCCCCCAGCACCAGAGCCATTGGGCTGCTGGCCCAGAGGGATCAGAAGAGGAGGGAACTGCTTGCAGATGCCCAGCAGCCCCCAGGAGACGGTGCAGGTGGGTTAATGCTGGTGTTGGGGTGACTGCAGGGACCCCTGCTGGGCTGGGGGGCTGCTCCCGCTGGAGCAGTGGCTTTTCTGCAGCCTGAGACCTCTGCCAGCACACCTTGCTCTCCTGGTCTTTTCTGGCTTTTTAGCTGGCCTGTGGCTTCCAATGTGGGGAGTGACACCTCCTGGCATGTGGAGAGGGGCTCCCCAGTGCAGTGAGGAAGAAAAGGGCAGGCCTTTCTCTACCCAGTGACGGTGCCAGAAGACACAGCAGTGTTGGGAGTGAGTGTGAATTACTCACTTCTCCCCCTTCAGTGTGAATGGGGCGGCTTGCTTCTTATTTTCTGCCTTGAAGTTTATGTAAGGCGAAGATGGGGTTATAAAGATATAGAAGAGCTGGGCTGAACATGAGGCGACACTGAAAACAAGCTTTAAAAAAAAAATTACCAGCTTGTGTTTGAGTACAGATTCCTCATTTGCAGTTAAATATAATTGTGAAGGTCTGTGAGCCAAAGAGATATTTCTAGTTATTGGAGAACTAGCTCCTGCCCCTGTGATCCCCAAGGAATGATAATGAGATTTAACCTAAGCAGATGCTGCGGAGAGCCTGGGAGAGCTTCATGCGTGATGGTGTAATGATGAGGAGCAGAGGATGGTTACAGGGTCCCTGTCTGCTGCAGCGTGCAGATGAACTCTGCTGACTGCATAATTTTCTGCACTGTGCTGTTCATACAGCGGCTCCACGGCATGAGGTGCTGACAGACCCGGCACGGCCACCCAGAGCCCTCCAACACCAGGGAGGTGCCTCTGGCTCCTTCAAAGGTAGGAAGGATGTTCGTAGTGGAGAGAGGGAGGACCCAGCTGCCCTCGGAGGCCAGGACACGAGGAGATCCTCAGGCCTTTGTGCATCTCCAGCCCCAGCACAGCCAGGAGATGCCCAGCCCCGTGGGCAAGATTCAGCCCATAGTACCGCGGCAGCTGCCTCCTTTTCCCAGACAGTCATGGTTGGGGACGGAGGGCCAGCCTGACCTGGCATCCTCATCTGCCGGTTGCAGTGCTGGGGTCGGCACCCACTGGACAACATCCCGGTGGGAGCAGCCCTCGCCTCCAGTGTGGTGGGTGGCAGGGCTGTGGCACAGCCGCCCGCTACGAGGGGCAGGAGCTCGGAGGGCACCGGCGCACCCCTGCCCACCTCCAGTTATGGTCTTTGCAGCGTCAGTGACAGATATGGAAGGATTAAATTGCAGTAATCTCTGTAATCTACTTACCGAGATTAAAACCTCCCCCCGCCCCCAGACTTTATCCCTTTCATTCCAGGACTCCGCTAGCAGTGATTACAGCTGGGGGAAGCCATTTAGCTTTTAAGCACCACTCCATCCTGCTTAAAAATGCATTTCAGAATCAAATGAGTTTGTGCAACATGGCCAGGGCTGGCTGCTCTGGCTGGGCAAGAGGCTCAGAATTAGGACCAAAGTAGCTTGAGTCAGAGTCAAAATTAAATTTATTGTTTCTGGCCTTATTCAGAATACAGTGCATTTACAACTGATTAATGAAGCTTAACAGGAGTTTCAGACTCGATTCAAGGCAGCTTGGAAAGTCTCTGCTTCCACCCTTCTGTCTCACAGGCACTTTTGGACTCTGCTGCCCTTGGGAGACCCCACACTTCGGAGCTGGGAGACCTGTGTTGAGTTTGGTGGTGATGAGCTGAGGGGCTGCGGGAGCTGGCATCAGCCTTCGGAAGCAGGTCTGAGGCCAGGGCAGCTGAAGTGCCATTAGCTGATGGGACTGAGTATCACATCCATCCTCCACATCGCCAAGCCTGTGGCTCTCACTGGGGCCAGGATGTTGTGAAGGCCGCACCAAAGAGGAGCGAAGGAGAACCACCTGAGTGCTGACAGCCACAGCAGCAATGCCAGAGCCTTTGGCATTGGCTGGAGCAGGAGAGAGGATGCAGTCCGAGTGTGCTCCTGGCATTTGGGAATAGCCAGGTCCTGCTGGCACATGCCCCGTCACAGTGCCCGCAGCGGTGCTGGGCGATGTGCCACAGGTCTCTGAGCACCATCAGCCCTGACCCCCATCCTCGCAACCTCCTGGCCCCTCACTGCTGCCCACAGATCTGGCTTGGCTGCATCCCTTGCTCCTCCGCTTCCTGGTTGAGAAACACTGAAACATCCTTTTTCCAGCTCCAAGTTTCCTGCCGGTCAGGGAGAATGGGGAGACACTCGGAGCAGCAGACCCTGCAGCGGAGGCTTCGTGCAGGTGTTCAAGGACGTTGCCAGGGCTGTGAGGCTGGAGCAGCTCAGCCCCAGCTGCCCTGGGGCACTGAACATCCCCCCCATCCAGGTAGATGTACTGCTCAGCCATCAACTCCCAGCACAAAGAAAGGTGGCAGTTTGTCAGCCCAGAATCAAAAGGTTGTTAATGACATACATATTAGACACAGAAAACTGGATTAACAGTGACACTTTGGCCCTGAGGGCTTTTTTTGGCTCTGGAAATAAATACTAACCTTGATCTCTTCTGTCTACAACCTGAAGACATCAAGGGCAGAATACCACCTTTAATCTTATTTGCTATTTCCAGTATGCATTTTATTGCTTCTCTTTTTTCCTATAGGTTTCATGTGTTCCTGGCACAGACTTTCTTTGTGTATTTCTGTAATAATCTCCCGATCCCTACGTTTCTGCAACCTTTCTCTTTTTGTCTGCCTGTCAGCTGCCTGTGCTTGGGGTGAGCCCTTGGACTGGGTCCTCACTGGTGAACCCACTGAGCTGGGAGACCCTCGGCAGCAGTTCTTGCCTGCTGTCCATTCGTGGCCCTGGGTGATCAGTGCCTCAGGGGGTGGGGGGGAAGCAAGGCGAAAGGACTGAGCGATGGGGACAAGCTCCAAATCCCTTCCATGGTGTTTGTGTCATGAATGCTGTCTGGCCACAGTCCCTGTGGTCCTGTGAGCTGGGCGCTGCTCTGGGCAGGGTGGGAACAGAGGAGCACGAGATGCTTCCTGGGGGCATTAGGAGAAACTGTCCTGGGGCAAACCAGCATCCAGGACCATGCAGTGAGCTGCAACTGGCCTGGGAGGGACCTTCAGGGTTAATGCTGGGCAAGGCTGTGGGGTCTGGAGCCGCTTTGGTAAATTCCACCCCAGCAGGGACATCAGAGAGCTTGGGAGTGATGAAGGAGGAAAGATGGGAAAGATCAACTTGGGAAGAGAGCCAAGAACCCAGGAGAGGAGAGGGGGGGCACCAGTAGGACCCTGAAAAGGGGCCAACTGAGGCAGAGGAAAGAAGACAAAGGAGAGGAAGGTGTAAGGCTGGCAGCAAAATGCAGTGCCAGCTCGGTTCAGGAATGGGTGAAGGGGGCAGAAGGGGAGGCAGGACCTTCCCCGGAGCTCACAGCCATTCTTCCAGCTGCCGTGCTGCGAGGTGCTGGCTGATGAGAGGGGAATCTCCTGCAGCGATTCAGAGGGCTCCTTCTTCCCTGGACAGCAGGGCAGCTCCGACAGCGGCACGGTGCCCGGCTCCTGCCCCACGGGGAGGATCCCACTCGGGGCTGACTCCTGGGGCTCCTGTTAGCACAGGTGGCAGGGCCGGGAGTGTGCCAAAAGTGCTAGAAAGCTGTTGTTTATGTGGAGTGGGGTGTAAATAGCAAACATGTCATGGAGAAGACATGCCCTGCAAAGATACAAAGACTGAAAGCAAAATTGTCAGCTTTATAAAACATTCCTCCCTTGCAAGCAGAGAAACCTGGAGGTGTCTAGGCATCCACACCAGCTTTATTTATCCAGACGCCTCTAATGTTCATGCTTAAGCAATGTGTTTGCTGCCGAGGCTGGATCACCACATGGAGGCAACAAAATGGCTAAAAATGGAAAAAGCGACTTTTCCACAGCTTTGGCAGTTTGTCGTGGAGCGGAACTGAGTGATGGACACCTCCTGCTGCTGGAAGGGGAGCCCGCCGATGCCCGGCCCCTCGGGTACGCCTGCTCCCGTGCTCCGGCCCTGCTATCACTGCCTGGGCAGGACAGTGTCCCCTGGCTGAGGGGCTGAATCCCCGTGGGCTCCCTCAGTGCCTGCTCGGTGCTGCAGCAGCCCGGGTGGAGGGCGTATGGCCCAGTGGAAGTACCAGATGTGGGCGAGTTCACACCAGCCAGGAACAGCCCAGTACTGGCTGGCTCCTCCAGGCTGACACTGGATGCACGGCTCTGTCTCCCTGTCTTGGCCTGCACAGAGGTGCTGGCGCCCAGCCCTCCTGGGCAGGAGCTGCTGTTGCAGAGAGCAGCAAACGCAGTATGCAAGATCCCTGTGGGTCACTTCGGTGTGTCAGGATGATGAGGTTGTCCCCACGAAGACTCAGCCCCTGTTTTTAGTTCCAGAGCTCTCCAGAGCCAGCAGGCTCTTTCTTCCTTAAGAAACTATTTTTAAACTCCTAGGGAGATCCAGTTCCACTGCTCCCACACCAGCACAGGTGAAAGAGGCTGTAGAGAGCACTGCTTTTCAGCCATTTCTTCCATCTTTACATCTGCACTGAGCTCCTGGGTGTTGCACAAGAGGAAACCTCATCCTGACCCCGGACTGGCTGCCAGGGAGCCGGCAGCTTCCTTGTTTGTGTTGGGCTGGCACTTCTTGCCTGTCTCTCTCTATTATCATCCTTCTTCCCAAGTAACAAGACAAGTAGTTTTCTGCAGCTGAACAAGCTTTCTGTGCTGAGAAAGCAGGGACGATGACTGTTAATGTTTAAGCGGTGCTGCGCACAGCCCTTTGGCTTTACCATGAGCAACCAAGCAGAAGCCTGGGATGTCGGGGCGTGAGAGGGAGCCAGAGGGGTGGGGATGGAGCAACACGCTGCACCCGCACCCTGCAACAGCCTTGTGGTTTTCCTGGGTCAGCCTGCTTGTAGGGCATCACAAACCAGACAGGCGAGGCTGACCATCCGCGGCCTGGCAGAGAAAGTCAATTCTTTCATCACCTTCAAGCCTTTCCTTCTCGCTTACCGGAGGCACCGCAGCGGCCGATGGCTGCTCTCCCTGTCCTTGCTGAGGACAGAAATCGTTGCTGCCGTGCGGGGCGGCCCCTCCTTGCTCCCGTCCCCTCCCTCGGAGGAAGCCGGCTGCGGGGCAGCGCGGCTCCGGCACCCGGGAGAGGGGGATCCCCGGGGACCGGCTGGGCAGGTTGCCCCACAGCTGCCAGCTGTGCCCGGGCACGGCTCTGAGCCCCGCCTGCCCGCCTCCCGAATCCGTGCCTGCTCACACCCGCTCCGCTGCCGGTTCGCGTTCCCGGCCCGGGGGCCGTGCGGCTGCGGGAGGCTCCGCTGCCGGCCCGGGCTGCGGGGGGGGGGGAGGCAGAGGCGGGGGCGCCCCCGGCCCCGCACCGCTGCTCTGGGTAGCTGGGGACTCGCTGCGGGTTCAGAGCTGCCCGCGGGGCCGGGCAGGACAGCGGCGCCTCCGGCCCTGCCCTCCCGCCCCGGCCGGTGCCCCGGGCTCCGCCGTGCCGCCGGGGCGGGACGCTCGCACCGGGACCGCGCCCGGGCGGGGCGGAGCGGGCGGGGGCGGGGGCCGGGCTCGGCCCCGCGGCAGCCCCGGCCCGGGCGGGAGGGCTCAGCTCGGCGCGGCGGGTACCGGCGGCCCGGCCCGGCCCGAGGGAGGCTGCGGCCGCCGAGCGATCGCGGGGGCTCCGGGAGGAGCTGACGTCAGGCGGCCCCTTAAATAGCAGCGCAGCCGCCTCTGCCCCGGCACTTCCCGCGGAGGCGAGCGCCGGAGCCGCCGCCGTCCGAGCGCCCAGCCCAGCCCAGCCCAGCCCAGCCGCGCCCGCCGGGGATGGGAGCCGCGGCGGCGGGGCCGCGGGCGCGCAGGGGCCGGGGCGGCGGGCGCAGCCCCCCGGGGCGGCCCGGCCGCGCCGCCGCGTAGCCGCGGGACATGCCGGAGCGGCCGCGCAGGGTGCGGGGCGCCGCCGCCGCGGGGCCCCGGGGGCAGCGGCGCGCCGGGCCGGGCCGCGCCATGCCCGGCGGCGCGGCCCCATGGAGCCATGGCGCATAGGGCGCCGAGCGGGCGGGCCCCGGCTGCGGCTCCGGCTCCGTCCCGGCGGCTGGCGCGGAGGGTCCTCGTCCTCTTCACGCTGTCGCTCTCCTGCTCCTACCTCTGCTACAGCCTCCTCTGCTGCTGCGGCGGCGGCCCCGCCGCGCCCCGCGCCCGCTGCGCGCCCTCCCGCGCCGCCGCCGCCGCCAAGAAACTTCTGCAGAAGTCGCGGCCGTGCGGGCGGCCGCCCCCCGCCGAGCCCCCGGGCAGCGCCGCGCCCGCCCGCCGCCCGCGGGAGCCCCCCGCGCCGCCGGCCGGCAGCCCCCCGGGGCCGGCCCGCCCGGGCGCCAAGCGCCTGCCGCAGGCCATCGTGGTGGGCGTCAAGAAGGGCGGCACCCGCGCCGTGCTGGAGTTCATCCGGGTGCACCCCGACGTGCGCGCCCTGGGCACCGAGCCCCACTTCTTCGACAGGAACTACGACCGCGGGCTGGAGTGGTACAGGTGAGGGCACCCCTGCCCCGCCCGGCCGGCGGGAGCGCGGCCCCGACCGGTCCCCCCTCCCCTTCCCTCCCGGGGCTGGGGTCCCTCGGCGCGTCGGCGGAGCGGGCCGGGCCGGGCGGGCGGCCTTGTGCTGCCGGCGGAGTCCGTCGCCCGGCCGCGCTCGGGGAGTTCTCCCCCCTCTTCCTCCTCCTCCTGCTGCGGGGCCGAGTGGGGCCGGGCTGGCTCCGTGGGAACATGGCTGCTGGAGCCCCCGGCAGCGCTGCGGCTGCAGCCGCCCGAGTCCCAGCCCTGCCGGGAACGGGCTCTGGAGCCGGGACGGCGACAGGGTTCCCATCCCGGCACAGGGAACGCTTGCCCGTGAGAAGGGGCCTCCAAAACGCCGGTGAATGACCGGCCCGCGGGACGGCACGGCTGCCCTCCCCGCAGCCCCGCTCGGGGTGCCTCAGCACCCTTCTGCCGTCGGGTTTTACCTCTGGCTCCGTCAGAGGGGCAGTCCCTGTCCTCCACCGTCGTGTCTCTCTGAACTCGGATAAGCGCGGCTCTATCTGAGGTGTCTCACAATTTGCAGAGAACAGCGAGTGCATCTCAGCGGGAGATGATGGGATTTTCATTTCAGTAAAGGCTTTTGTGAGGAGCTCAGGGGTGCTCACGGAAGGGCGCGGAGTACCGCGTGTAAGCGGGTCACAGCGCCCGGGGCTCATCCCCTGTGGCCCCACAGCACCTGTGGCCCCACACTCGGTGCTGCAGGCAGTTCACTCCCAGCTCCCCGCGGTGTCCAACCCAGCATACCGGTGGTTGTTTGCTGCGCCGTTACGGAGCGCTGCAGGAGCTCTGGGCTGCTCTTGGGCAGGGCCACGGTGCTTCTGCTGGGCATCAGGCTCGGGAGGCAGAGGAGGGCTCGGTCTGGCTCCGGGTGCCTGCAGGCTCGCAACGGGGGAAAGGACGCCTGGCACGGTCAGTGCATCGGAGCATCATGGCAGACGGTGGGAGGGCAGCCTGTGGGGCCACACACCGAGCTCGCTTGCCCCTCCATCTCAGCAGCGGTTTCCCAGCGGAGATGTCCCCAGTTCCAGAGCAGGGCAGTGCTTGTCAGCTGCCAAGCAGGTTGGGAGACACTGTAACATGGTGCTCGCTCCCAGCTCTGCTGGGGTCCTGGTTTGTCTCCTTGCTGGGCAGGTGCGAGTCGTGCCTGTGGCACAAGGATGCCGGTTTCTGACCGTGAGCAGGTCAGAGCTTCTCTGAGCAGCACCTGCCTGCTGGGCATTGGGCTGGTGCTCTGGCCCTTGTAGCGGGGGCTCATGCCTGGGGAGGCAGCTCAGGCACTGCACAGGGAGGGCTGTCTGCAGACACAGGCAGGTCTCCTGCCCTGTGTTGTACTTGGGTCACAGTGGACCCTAAGTGTTCAGCTCCTTTTGCAGTGGTACCGGTGGCAGGTGACAGGAGAGCCAGAACAGGCACAGGTGGAACTCTCTGAAGCTGTTTCCCTCTCCTAAGGCTGTCCTGCAGCATGCCCAGTTCCTCCTGCCCTTTGGAGAGGAGCTGCAGCAGTGTCCTTTGCCTGGTCTCAGCAGGTCTGTGTCATTCCCCCGCCCTCCCTCCGACATCAGACACTGTCACCCATCTCACAGCACCTAAAAGCAAGCAGCTGGGAGCAGCCCTGCAATACAAGCATGTAAGGACAGGAGCAGCAGTGGTTTATTTAAACCAGAGTAGCAGGATGGGCGATGGAGCAGGACATGGGTCCTGGCTGAGCTCCTCGCTCAGAGGGCAGCTGTGTGTGCTCAGTGCCTGGCTGGCAAGCAGCCCCCCTGATCCTGAGCTGGGGTCCCCCCGCACAGTCCTTGGCCCTGCGAGCTCTCCAGGCTCTTCCGCTTCCCATGCGCACGGTCGGTGTGGGGAGTTTGGGGCTGGGAGCCTCACGGGCAGCACAAGACTGACCCTCCGGGCACTGCTCCTGCAGAAGCCAGGGCAGCGCTTGCCAGCGCCCGTCTGAATGAAGAGAAGGGGCTTCCTCCGGGACAGGCCCTGCCTGGGGCACGTAAGGGCACCTGTGGGCGCCCGGCGCGGCGCTGGTCCAGGACCCGTGTCCCCCTCCCGCACCCTTCAGCACCGCCGAGCAGCCGATCTCCCGCCCCGAGCCGTGGTTCAGCCTGGGATCCTCCATGTGAAGGGACTCATCTGTGACCAGGAGGGACGCAGCCTGTGACAGTGAGTGGCAGTGGTGACAGGCAGCTGCTGAGTGAGGCAGGGGCAGCGATGGGAGCGCAGCCGGGTGAGCAGCCTGCTGCCCAGGGCCCGGCTTTGCATCTGGATCGATGGAGAGATCACGCCGGAGCAGCGGAGCCTCCAAATTAGTTCAGCTAAAACAATTAAATGACACTTCCCTGGTTTTATTACTTTTTCTTTTTAACCTCACGAATGTGCCAAAACTTAAGCACAGAGGCCGCTAATGTATCAAACGCGGAATTGATTTTCCTCCTTGCAAGTGGAGCAATTAAATGTGGAACAGGTCTAACCCGCAGCGTGATGAGCTCCTGTCACTCTGCCAAGAGGCCAGGGAGAGGGAGAGCAGGGTCCTGCCGACGGCTGTGTCCCGGGGAAGGGCAGAGCTGACCCTGGGAACTGCTGGCTGTGAAGGGCTGCCCCACCGGGACCCCGGGGCGGGGAGGCTGCTCCTGGCCTGCCTGGAGGCTGTCCCCAGCTGCCAGCTGGGGAGAGGTGATGTTCCCGTGCTTGGGAGCACTGCGGTGTGGTGGGGTCTCTGCAGGCAGCCTGGAGCGCAGACCCCTTGGAAAGGCAAAGGCTTTCCCCATCATGAGCAGAGACTTCGCCTGCAGAAGCCCCTGGCTGCTGCGATGGCCGAGCGCCGGGTCCAGCTCCATCCTTCCTATTTTGTGCCCCAGTGGGGAGCTGAGCAGAGGGACCAAGTAGGTCTTTGATGCAGTTGAGAGCAGCGCAACAGCTGAGCTCCTCTGATGCTCTGAAAACATCAGTTCCTGGTTTTCCACGTTTTCCCCTGCCCCGGAGTTGGTCTGACGTGGAGGTGGCAGAACCAGCGGGAGGGGACATCTCCTGATCCGCCTGTCCTTGCCGGCTCCAAATGTCGTGCTTGCTCACAGCTGCTGTTTTCGTGGTGCCTCCTGTCTTAGCTCCTGCCATCACCCCAGGCAGCCTTGGCTCCCTCTGCTCTGGGAGAGAGCACGCCAGGCAGAGCCAGACCCCTCTGCTTATCCCCCGTGCCAGACCACCGCCCAGGAGCTGCCTGCTCACCGACTTCAGACCCAAAACACCCGTGCTGTGCCCAGTTCCCATCAGCCTCTCTAATCCACCTCATTAGCTACAGATACACTACAGGAAAGGTATTTTTAGCAAGATCTGTTTTAAGACAACTGAAACCAAACAGCCAGCTACTGGGGAGTATCGATTCATTACCAATCCTGGACTAAATGTTCAATATAGAGCTTTTTCCTACTGCAGGTAGTGTGTGCCAATAACCTTCAATATTTTCCAGAACACAGGGAAGACAGTGTCGTTTAATTTGTGGTTAACTTTGAGCAGTGACTCTAATTACAGCATCTCAGGGTGCAGTTTTCCTCCCTAGAATTCCTGAGTAACCTGTCAGATGCTCCAGTGTTATTTTCACAGAGAGGGGCTTTTCCTAGCAGGTCCAGCGGCAGGCTGAGGCCGGCTCCTGCCTGGCAGGCTCCGCTGTGCCTCTGTCTGCCGGAGCTGGGCCAGGAGGCCGGCACGGGTGCAAGGGAGAGCCCCATCTGGCTCCCGTGCGGACCCACCTGCCTGAATCCTGTCCCAGGGACCGTGCTTGGGCCAAGCCTGGGCTTCACCGCGTGCCGGTGTGACAGGTGTCCGGCAGCACCCGCGCTGCTTGGGCTCTGCCCTGTGCCCCCCGCCCTGTGCCGCCTTTGGTTTTGGGGTGCTCCTGGGGCTGCGGCAGCACAAGGAGCGCTGCTGGCCTCTGAGCGGTGGGCACTGTGGCTGCCCCGGGGGCCCAGACCCCGCCAGCTGGGGAGCATCGCCTCGCCGTCCCCCCCCCCCCCCCGTCCCTCTGCCTGTGGGAGGGAGAGGAGGGAGCTTGCAAACCCAGCTTCTGCACTCCGCCTCGCTAATTGCTCTCTGCTAATGGCCAGGTTGGCTCACACACAAATGGGAGCCCATTAGGCTTTGCCCAACGACACGGACTGTTTTGTGGGCTTGACTGACAGTGCATTTTCCTAAAGTTAATTAGTAAGAAGAGAGGAAGGCAGCAAGCTTCAAGGATGCTTTGAAATTTCCTTGACTTCAGAGAGTGCCCTGGCTCTGAGGAATGGGTATGAAACCTCCTTGCAGAGACTTCTGTGTGAGGAGCTGCCCTACAGGCAGCGTGTTCCCTGGTCACTGCCTTGCCTACGTCTGCCTGGGGCAGCGGTCCTGCCCTGCCCTCCTCTGGGTGGGCTCAGGTGCCGCGCAGACCCTCGCTCAGGTCCCGGGAAGGCTTTCCCTGCCAAGGTGCTGGGAGAAACGCAGGGAGGTAAATCCACGCAGGGCGCCAAGCCTTCAATATTAATGAGGTGTGTTGTTGCTCTGTCTTCCGTGACCTTGTTTGTAAATGCTGCAATTTGTTCTAACCTTCCCTTCGGTAGCACAAAATCCAGCTCATAACCTGGCGTGGCTGTGGGCACAGATGCTTCGTGAAGCTGACAAGCGAAGGACACCGGTCCCTGGTGACCTTGGGTGTCCGTCGAGGTGCTGTCTGTGGTATCTGCCATGCAGTGTGTGCTCCGGGGATGGCTGGGGTGTGTGTGCTACCCACTGCCACCAGGCTGGGAGCAGGGACCAGGGCAGGCTCCCGGGGCAGGTGGTGCCCGAGACCCTCCGGCAGCACAGCCGGCCACCCCGGCGCGTGGCTGGCAGCACCCGGCCTTTGCGGCTGGAGACGGGTGTCTGCAGCCCTGGATCCTCCGTGATGACCGTGTCCCAGGTGCGTCCCCGGCAGCAGGCGTGTTAGATGTGGCTGGAGTTGCTCTTTGTCGGCGCTGGCGAGTGACATGGGGTCTGTGGGACCCGACGCTGGGTCAGTGTGGTTTGTTCTTGGTGCCGGCACGTTGTCCCGTCCTTTTGCACACTCCTGAGCACTAGAAGATCACCAAGTGGGCAACGTATCTCTGACACCAGCTTTTAATTAGGGAATCACTGCAGCAGCTGGGGCATATTGAGTGATTTTTTTAAAATTAATATTAATTTTTAAAGTTTCACCTATGGAAGGACTTGCCTTGGAAATGGGAGATGGGGAGACCCCAGCCTTTCTCGCTGAGCCACGGGGCCTCACCCAGCAGGTGGGCTCACACCAGGCTGGGGTGTGTGCGCTGGCTGGGGGGCTGTCTGCCCTGACCCAGCTGTAGCAGCAGGGCTGGCGAGCTGGGTTCTGTGAGCATCGTGCTGGGAAGCCCTCGCCTCCCACTGCTTCCCAGCCGCACTCCCCTCGGCACTGGCCTTGAGTTTTGTTGGACCCTCGCTTGCTGCTGGATGGTCATTTAGGATGATGGGAGTTACACATCGGCTTCTGTGCATGAAGGGCGTCGGCAGCATGCCCTTTGGAAAAGATTTTGTTGACTTAAAGGACAGCACAAATCTCTGGAGCATTTAAATGATTAAAAATGAATCAGCAACAAAGTTAATTACTGTGTTCACACTGCTTTTATGCATTGAAATGTCCCTCATTAGCTGTCTGTGAGCACTGGTGTAAATTCTTTGAACATAAACATTTATTAAAGGCAGCCGATCCATCATTAAATCTGAGGCTGCCTTAGTGCAGGGCGGTGGCAGCGGGGACGCGGGGCCGGGCCAGCCGCTGCCTGGGCCACAGTCCCTCGGGGCCGCATTTCCCCACTGCGGACGTGGTGCAGTCCCTGGAACTGTGCGGGCTGGGAGGATGCAGCGAGTCCATCCCGCTCGGCATTGCCGGAGCTCTGCTCCCCGGGCCAGCCTGCTCCTGGCCCGATTATTGTAGTGCTGCCAGTCTTAGTGGGTCAGGGGAGGGGACGTGGCTGCGGTGCTGGGGGGACCCAGCCTGGGGGATCCTGTTTGCCCCGTGAACCCCTCGCAGGGGTCTTTCACTGCAGAGCACCAGCTGTGCAGCTCTTGGCAGGGGTGTCCCGGTGTCCTAGATGTCCGCTACAATGTCACTCAGCCAGGGAGAGCTTTTCGTCATCTTCACACCTCAGCTTCTCGCGTGCTTGACCCAGTTTTGCTTAAACCTCCTTGTAGCCTCGCTTGAGCTTTCATCTACTGATGCTGTCCGTGATCCTGCTGGGCCAGCAGGCGAGAGTCCGTAGTGGCTGTCAGGTGCGTGCACCCGCAGCACGGCACAGCGTGGCACGGCACAGCGTGGCACGGCACAGCCCCCTCGGCAGCGGGCAGGGAGGTCAGGGTCAAGCTCCTGCTGCGGTGCTGACTCCCGTGCAGCAGCTGGGCTCACTCCGCCGTTGCGGGTGGGATTCTGCCTGTGCCTTCCCTTGCTCCTGCCGGGGCAGCGCAGCAGGGACGAAGGGCAGGCTGTGGCATGGGGAGGTGACCTGCCATCAGGTCGAGGTGGAGTGGTCCCACAGAACCATCCCAATGCCAGTCTGCGCTCTTGGAAGAGTTTCTGTGCTTGTCTCCAACGTGTTGAGCTGCAGCTGGAGACGTGCTGGCAGGCCACCCTTCTCCCAGCTCCCCGGTGCCACACAGAGCGGTGACCCTTGCTGCTGCCTTACCACCCTGCGAGCCCCAGCCGGCCTGGCCCCACAGGGAGGGCGGCGAGCGGGTGCTCACTTGTGCTGGAGGATTTTGGCTCCCAGCCTGGCGGGCTCCCCTCTCCCTGCCTGTGCGCAGGCAGCGTTCCTGCGTGCAGCTGCTGAGCCTGTGACATCAGCTGGAAGAGGGAAAGCGCACAACCCTCATCACAAGAGCCAGCACTTGGGATTTTTTGCCAAATTAAACAGTTTGTTTTTATGCCGATGAGTGGATGGAGTCCAGGATTATGCACACGTCAGTCTCTAGCCTCTGAGGAGAGCCCGGGATGCGCCTGCCACGTCCTCGCATGCAGCCAGCTGCAGCAGGCAAATATTTACCCGGGAGCTGCCCTGCTCTCCTCTGTGCTCTGCAAGCTGGATGGAGGGGCTGGTGCTGTAACGGGATTATTGGATGGGTGCTCTCCCCACGAACGCTTATCTGCAATATCTCAATCACCTGATGAATTTTTGTACAAATTCCTCCCTGGAAGAGTGTTTCACGCATGTTCGACATCAAAGCAGTGCAGCCAGCAAGGGAGCGCATGTTTCTTTAATGTGGGAGTGTTGTAGGGGCCGTGGGGTGCCCAAAGGCAGATTATAAGAAAATTAATAATTCAGGTCTAGGAAAGGTGCTGGTGAGAAGTTAACTCCTTCAGGGCGAGGCACTGCCTTCGCGCTGGCACAGCCGCAGCTGGGGCCGGGCTCTCCGCTGCTGCCGCCCCACAGCCATGGGGCCATGGGGGCTGCCCAGGGATGTGCCAGCTCCCGGGCACTGTGGGGCATAGTGACGCTGGCTTGGCCATGTCAGGGGAGAGCAGCTCTTCTGGGGCTGTGCCAGCGACGGGATGTACCTGATGTGTGTCCCCTCTCCAGTAACGTGGGCAAACACAATCTCTAAATCTGCAGGTTGGAAGGGGGCATTAATGCCCATATCAAATGTCACTAAAGGGCTTTAAGAATTGAGTACCTATAATGAAAATAATCTCTAATTCAAGAGGAATTAAGGCTGTCTCTCCAGCTAGAGTAATGCGCTGAGCGGGGGATTTGGCTGGTGCCGGGGATGCCTCCCGCTCCCCCCGGTACGCCCAGCAGGTCCTACTGCGTGGGAGCCCCCAGCCTTGGGGTAGTGTCTGTAGGGGCACGTCAAGCATAGGTGTCTGCAGCACCCGGCTGATGGGCTGTCCTGGGGGGAGCTGTGATGCCCTTGATAATTAAATGCCTCTGTTGGTCAGAGCATCCGTCTTCTTGGCAAGAGCAGTGGAAAGCAAATGAAGTGAAACGCCCATGGCTGCTGAATGGCATCTGTGGGGAATGAGGGGTGCGCTGTGTCCCACTGTTACTGCTGGAAGGGCTTCAGACACCTCCCGCTGAGGCTTGTCCCTGCTCGGAGGGGACACATCCCGCACATCCCTGGAGCGATGCTCCATGGGCCGAGGCCATGTCTCGGGTCTTGCAGCTGCAGGTGAGTGTGGGCAGCAGCGCAAGCAGCAGCTCCCGCCTGTGCAGGGAGCCCGGGCTGGGGCAAAGCACGGCATCCTCTGCAGAGAGCAGCAGGGCTGCGCCGGCGCTGGGCACGATCCCTTGTGGTTCTTGTCTCCCAGGCAGTCGGAGGGAGCTGGGTGCAGGGGAGGGACAGGCTGCTCTGCTCTTCATCCCACAGCGTTGCCGCAAGGCCAGAGCGGAGTTTGCTCCACTATGTCCCTAATGATTTCTGTGCAGAGCTGCCCTGGTATTCACTCAGCATCAGCGTTTCTGACCTCCGTTTCTGCCGCATGGCAGATTCCCATCACCAGGATACGGTGCAGATGGCTTGTGGACCACTGCTGGGTGGAGAAAGCCTCAGTGTTTCTCCAGCCTGACCATACTGATGGGGAGAGGGCTGGCGGCAGCTGGTGTGACACCGGCATGGGCAGCACTGTCACGCTGCAGGGGAACCGGAGGGGCCTTGGAGGGGAGGGCTGGGGCCGAGGGAAGCAGCCTCGTGCTGCCCTCCCAGACCACCAAAGTCACCCCCCACCCTTCCCACGGCAGATGCGACCCCCCAGCTCCACTGTCACGGGGGGACCCTTTATCTAGCAAGGTGGTGAGGGTGGCCATGCCATCTACCTCCCAGCAGCACCATCCTTGTCCCTGGTTCAGGAGGAGACGGCAGCTGACGGTCCCTCGGCACCCAGCAGCTCTCCCAAGAACGGCAGGTTTGGTGTCTCCTCTGCACCCCACAAGTGCTCCAGACATCCCTCCCTGCCCGTGTCGCCGGTACGTCACCGCCACCGTGCTGGTGTCAGCTCTGGCACTGCCTGGCAGAGGCTCGCTCAGCATGTGCCAGGAGCCGGTGCCGAGGCTGTCTGCGGATCTTTAGCAAAGTCACAGGCATCCAGGACGGGTCCCCGAAGCGGCAGGAGCGGCTCCTGCCTGATCCCTGGCCGTGCGGTGCCGCAAGCCAGTTACCGAGAGCCTTCACACCTAAACACAACACGCGAGCCTTGGGCTTAAAACTATGTGACATGCTATTTGTATGCAAATAACTCTGTGAATGCAGAAGTCCAAAAATATCATTTTAAAGTCAACTGTAATTAAGTTTGCAATGCATTTCCCTGCTCTTGCAGCCCTGGGGATCCCGCCGTTAACGTAAAGATGAATGCCTGGATGACATTTCTCCCCCTTGCATGGTTTCACTGGTGATTTATTTATCTATTCGGGTTGTGTTTTGTTGTCTCAGCAGTCTCTGTTGTTCAGGAACAGCAAACACTGGGAGTCCATTTAAAAAAAAAACAACTCTTGTCTTATTTCAGTAATTTACTATGCAGAGATTTTGTGTTTTTCGTAATGGATTAGAACCTGTAATTTCGTTTTTTGAATACATGGACCTAATAGCTCACGTAATGAAAGTCTAACAAGCCTGAAGATGAGCCATTAATGAAACAGCAGTTTTATGATTCTCTGCCAATATATTGTAATAGTGAATCACTTATAAAGCTGTCCCGTGCTGATTTATGATGAAACTTGTTTGTGATAACGGAGATACAGCAGTGGTGCCTGCCACTAAATTAGCATTTCCTGACAGTCATTAAACAATGGGAATCATAATCTGGATTTATGGTGTTTGAAGCGGAGTAGTGGGGAAGGCCAATTAAGCCACGTCTGTGCTCAGGTACCTCTGTAAAACAACCCTGTTAATTTATGTTAACTAATCAGTTCGGTGTCTTTCAAATGAGGAAACCGGTCAAGTGCACGTGAGGGTGCGCAAGCTGGCTGACGTGCTGCCCCAGGACAGGCGGCCCCGTCCCCTCGCCGACGGGGCAGCGGGGCGGCAGCTCCGGGGCCACGCGGGGCACGGGGACTGCAGCCCTGTGCCAGCACCTGGGGGAGCGAGGCTGGGCTCGGCCATCGTCCCCAGTAGCTCCCCAGCAACCTGGCGCAGACCTCTGGGCATGTCTCTTCAGTATCTCTCCACGGGTCTCTTCCAGCTGCTCATCTGGGCCATGGTCTCTTCTTGTCCCCACGTCACCTTCACAGGGAGTGTTCTGTGTCCGCCAGGGACCCACCGCCCTCGGTGCGTGCTGCCACCCTCCGCGATGTCCCCGGTCTTCCATCGCGGTCCCCTTGTCACACAGGATGTTGTGGGCTGCTGTTGTATCTCCTCCCAGTTAGGGCTTTCATTGAGTTTCTGCAGAGCAAGCCCCAAAGCTGGTGGCTGTGGACCATATTTTAGGGACCCTGGAGGTGTCTAGTCTCGGTCACTGGGCTGATGCAGCTCTCAGAAACACCCATGTTGCAGCATGCCAGCGAGGCAGTGTGGCCGCAGTGGTTGTGCAGGGTTTATCCCATGAATAAATCAGTGCCTCACTCTCTCGAGCTGAATTGCTGCAGACAGGGTTGCTGATGTTTGCTCTCCCCGAGCGCTTCTGTCCCGAGGCCTCGCTGCGTTACCCAGACATCCATAGCTCCAGGTCTATTGAAGTGACTGTTGTACCAGCTCCTCCCCAGCTCCTTCCCCGGGTCCCCTTGCAAGGGTGAGCATCTGCTGGGATGCCCAGCCGGGGCAGACCCTGTCTGGGGGATGTGTGTTGCAGGGGACCAGGGGTCTTACACGGAATCCCATGAGCTGAATTAACGATGTGCCTGCTCATGCAGCGGCTGCTGCCGGTGCCATGGGGCTGCCAGGGTGCGGATGTGGCTGGAGGGCAGCAGCCTCCCTGCCCAGTCCCCCTCACTGCAATGCACTTGCTGTGCACTGAAGCACCTTCCCGCGTCCGTGAGAGGAGCAAGCCGGCTGAGCTCAGCCATTCCTTTTGGAAAAGCGCTGCTGCATCCCTGGAAAGATGTGGCGGGAGATGACTGACTTGGGGACGCCTGTCCTGCTCCCTGGGGTCCCCGTGGCCAGGCTGCCTGAGTGCTCTCTGGCAGCCAGTGTTCTGGGCTGCTCTGTTCTGGGCATGTGTGGGCACCTCGCATTAAACATACTGGCTCTCTTTTAAAGGAAACACTCCAGGGGGCACTTTTCACAGTTCCTTGTAAAATTCTCCCCAGGCAGTGCCTGACTGTGCCTCTCAGCCTGTGTTCTGCTGCACAGCTGAATCCAAATCAGCCAGTTTATGAACAAGAGCCACCAACTCGTGCTGCAAAGTGGGAAAAGTGACAGATGCTTCTGAGCTATGAACGTAACAGCAGTAGAAGGTGACCTTCCAGCCTGCGCCTCTCCCCGAGGGGCTGGGGCAGGAGGGCAGCAGCCCTGGGGCAGGTGCCCGGCTCGCTACGGCACTGCTGCTGGGAGGGCTCCTGCGTGCCCAGAGCTGTCGTGGCAGCAGCACGCTCCCTGACATGGGTGCCAATGCCAGTCGGTACCTGTGGGACGCTGGCCTCGTCCTGTCTGCTGGCATTCCCTGCCTGCTCCAGCCAGGTGTTCCCTGCCCGCTCCCTGCCCGCTCCAGCCAGGGGACCCACAGCACCATGAATCTGGCTGCAATGGATTTGATCATTTACTCTAGTAATACAGGACCAATTTATAAATCTTTCCATCCCATTAGTTTTTATTTGATTTGGATGTTCACATGTCAAAGCAAATTATTTAATTAGCGCTAAGCTGGGCTGCAGGGATGCTACATTCTCCCCCAGTCTGGTGCTCCCTCCCTGGCCTTGCAGCCCAGCTCCCTGCGCCAGAAAGAGACGGGTGTACGCAGGACCCCTTCTCAGAGCCCTTGGGCCTGATCAAGCCCTGGCAGTGTGGGCGATACCCTCATGGGCACGAGCCCCACGTCCCCTGGCAGCCCCTTGCTCCTGGCTCCCACTGGCGGAGCAACACAGCACCCTGGGGCCTCATCCATCACCCTGCAGCTTCCCATGGCGTGGTATCGCATAGCCACCACGCTCCTGCATCCCGGCCCTAGCACTGTTTGCCATCACTGGGCACAAGGATTGTGTACAGGCAGCACTGATTTCCTGCCCGCCTCCGGGATGAAGGCAGAGGATGAGGGAGCTGTGCTCCTGCTGGGTGCTGGACTGGCACGCTCCTGGGCTGGCACCCTCCTCTGCCACTCGCTGTGGTGCCGGCAGCACAGGGTGCGCAGGAGCCTGGGTACGTTGTAATGTGATTGGGGAGGAAACACGCCACGTAATTGCAGTAATTCCAGAAGGAGCCACTATAATTTCTTTTGCAAATGGCAACTGGTATAGGAATGGGGGATGAAAGGCTGCAGCAGAGGCTGTCTGCTGGGTGATGCATCCATGCGAGTGACCAGGGTGGGTGGCAGGAGCCGCTCCCCTTCCCAGCTGCAGACTGAGCTCCAGTGCTTCCTTTGCATTGATAACAACTTTACTGCTGATGGGGACAGAGCAGCCCTGGCTGCTGCGCAGCGCCAGGGTCCCCAGCAGCCTGGCCGTGCCCTTGCCCTCCGTCCTGCCTGGCACTGGTCTCCCTTGGGAGCCGAGCATCGGTGCCCCTGTCCTTTGCGCGGGGGGGGTCCCTTGGGGCTGGGATGGACCCGGGAGACAGCCACGGCCGGGAGCCCTCTGCAGCGCTGCAGGAGGGAGCTGTGCCTGCCTTGTCCTGCCTTGTCATGCCGGGAGGGGACACCCCACCAGCCCCACGTTGCGGACACCATCTCCCAGTGCCTGGCCCAGCTCCTTCCTCACTATCACCTTTTGCTTCGCTTGCAGGAGCCTGATGCCGCGAACGCTCGACAGCCAGATCACAGTGGAGAAGACCCCCAGCTACTTTGTCACCAAGGAGGCACCACGGCGGATCTTCAACATGTCCCGGGACACAAAGCTGATCGTGGTGGTGAGGAACCCGGTCACACGGGCCATCTCAGACTACACGCAGACGCTCTCCAAGAAGCCGGACATCCCCACCTTCGAAGGGCTGTCCTTCCGCAACCGCAGCCTGGGGCTGGTGGACACCTCCTGGAACGCCATCCGCATCGGGATGTACGCCGTGCACCTGGAGAGCTGGCTGCAATACTTCCCCCTCTCCCAGATCCACTTTGTCAGCGGGGAGAAGCTGATCACGGACCCCGCCGGGGAGATGGTTAAAGTCCAGGACTTCCTGGGCATCAAACGGGTTATCACGGACAAGCACTTCTACTTCAACAAGACAAAAGGCTTTCCTTGCCTGAAAAAGTCGGAGAGCAGCGGCTTGCCTCGCTGCCTGGGCAAGTCCAAAGGCAGGACTCATGTGCAGATAGACCCCGAGGTGATCGAGCAGCTTCGGGACTTTTATAGACCTTATAATATCAAATTCTATGAAACAGTCGGGCAGGACTTCAGGTGGGAATAAGTGTCCGGGAGCAGAGCTGCGGTGACATGAGGCTGCAGTCTTCCATGAGGGGGGGCCCAGGAGGGCTAGAGCCAGGACCCCCCGGCCAGCCTGTCCTGCCCAGAATCCATGAGCAGAAGCAGGTGGGGGGCTTCCCTGGCCCTTGGGAGGCCGGGATGCTCCAGGGCCAGCCAAGACAGGGGAAGACACAGAGTCCTGCCACAGCCACTGAGGGATGCGTGCCCAGCGGGCATTGGCCATCCCGGCAGCGCTGTGGCTTGAGCCATGGGGTCGCATTTGATTTTACTGCCACATAGTCCCTGAGGCCACAGTGATGGCCCTGTCCTGCAGCCTATGTGCAGGCTGCTCCAAAGCACGTCCCTCCTCTGCGTCCCAAAGCAAACGGGCGCTCCTGGACACCCCCAACTACGGGCAGCGGCCATGGGGCTGTCCCTTGGTGCCACGTCCCACCACGGTGCTGGAGTGGGCAGGGCTCTGGCCGCTCCGCTTTGCCTTCGTCACTTAAGCGCAGTGTGTAACCATGAGGACAGTGAGATGTATCTGCTTGAAAAAGAAGTCTATGAAAAATGTTGTACCGATATTTTGTCCTGTGAATAAAGCACAGAATCCTGCTGTTACGGGTACTTTAGTGGCACTAGTTTCCTTGTTCAGCATGTGATCCCTTTGTGTAAATAAAAGTGGCTACCACTGGTCCGTATGCATGGGCTTTTCTTAGGGCAAGGCTGGGCAGCCCCGTGCTACTGGGGGCCTTGCAAAGCCCCACTGCACCCACGGGTCAGGCGAGGCGGCAGGCACGGGGCTCGGGCAGGACGGCGGATCAGCCCGGCACAGCGAGGAGGGGACCAGTGGCACAGCCCTTCACAGGGGTGACAGCACCGCTCCGGAGTGACGGAGGACCCCGGGGTTAATGCTGCCTCCTGCCAGGCGCAGGGGCGGACACTGCATTAAACGCAAGCAGCAGTAATTTATGGTTGAATTTAATGGGCTGTTCTATAGGAGCCCACAATTACATTGAAATGTCAAGTGCTGCATGCTTTGCTAGATGGCCCCCCCCCCCTTCCCCGGCCTATGCACACCTCCCGGTGCATTAGTCATGGTTGTCCTTTGATTTACTTCCCCAGCGGCTGCAGCTGACCCGGTGGAGGTGCTGCACCGTGGGCAGGCTCTGCAGGCAGGGACAGGCAGCCCTGGCAGATGCCCTCCCCTCCCACCCTGCCTCACCTGCACGAAGCGGAGCAGCAGCTGCAGCACCCGCAACCGGGTGTTGGGGATGTGCCTCAACGCACACGTGCCCCGGGGAAGCTCCTATGGGATCTCACCCAGCCACAGGAGCCGGGAGCTGCCGCACCTTCCCAAGCAGGGCTGGAGCAGACCCCCCCTGTGCCTGCCCGCTGCACCCCAGCCCTGGTCCCTGCGGGTCCTTGCGGGAGGGTCCCTGGTCCCCACCCTCAGCACCAGCCCAGCCGCTGGTCCCCGAACCCGGCCAAGCCCCACAGCAGTGCACACAGGGTGGCACACAGGCAGGTGCCCCTCGCCCCAGCCGGGTCAGCCCCCTTGCTGCCCCTCCTGCGAGCACTGCACCGCTCCCCGTGTCTCTCTGAGCCAATCCTGGGACCAGCCACCCTCTGACTGCTGGCACGTTCGAGGACAGGGAATTCTCCCAGCTCAGCATCCTGCCCGGAGCCGAGATTGATGGGCTGCATCCTCGGGCGCTCGGAGGCGGGTGCAGCATCACTGTGCTCCTGGCTCAGCACTGCTGTGCTCCCGGCTCAGCACCGCTGCGGGTCCAGCTCAGCACCTCGTGAGCAGCTGGGGGGTCTAGGGGTCCAAACAGCTCCCGCAGGGCTCAGCCATGGGGATGAGCCTCTGGGCACTGCGTGGGCACGGCCAGGCAGCGTGGGGTCCCAGCCTGCCATGGCAATGCCTGCTTTGTGGATGCACACACGTAGCCCCATCCTATCCTGCAGCAATCCATCTTACGAGCCTGTTAGCAGGCCCTGTAATGAGCACCGCTGTTCATGAATATCAATAACGGTTCTTGTTGGAGTGGTGTTATTTGCCTTTCCGAGTGCTGGACTGTTTGAATCATCTATTGATTTTTGTAGTAAATCTCAGGCATTTCTGTCAAAGGTTGCAATTTACCACTAGCATCTAAATCACAGCCCAAGCCTTCAGCCTCTCCCCCGTGCCCACACAAACCCGTCTCCGTGCCATTCTGCAGCCAGGCTCTCCCTGCTGCAGGGAGCATACCAGGAGCAGCTGGATGGGCCAGGAGGCTCTCAGCACATTTGCCAGCACAGCGTGGGTGCCGCAGCAGGGCTGGTGCTTAGGTGTTAGATTCCCCACATGCTCACTGGCAGAACAGCCCAGGGTATGGCAGGACAGGGACAAAACCCCCTTCCCAGGGCCCCTCCGCCAGCTGCCAGTGCAGAGCTGGGCACAGCAAGGGGGATTCCTGGCCAGCCCCACTCAGACTCATCCTCCGGCAGCACCAGGGCCATGGGGAAAGTGCCTGGGGAGAGTGGCAAAAGGACCAGGGGGGTCCTCCCAGGTTGGCTGTGACCCAGGAGGGCACGCTGTCACCCCATAGTGTGGGGGACACAGGCACCCCCGGAGCCAGTGACTCACAGGGGCATGTTTCACTCTGAAACCTGTGCTTTCTGCTGGGGCTGCACCAGGCAGATGCAGCACAGGGGGATCAGCCTGACCCCAGCCCGAGCAGCCCCTTGGCTCCGCGCACCTCGGGGACACGCTGGCGCGGGGGCTATGACAAGTGCCCAGGAAAGGGGACACGCCTGGACGGGACCAAGGGCTCACTTTGGGACAAGGCTTCTCCCTCTACCTCGTACTCCGGTGCTCCGTGCATGTACCGCAGGCTTCCCTGGGGAGGGGTCAGCTGCAGGGCTGCTGGAGATCCCAGGTGATTTGGCGATACGTCCGGAGCCCCGTGCCGGCAGGACCAGGGCACAGGTGACTGTGGGGAGCCACAGCCCCAGGCAACTTCTGTCCTCTGGCATGGGGCTGGAGGATGCTTTGGAGCGATGGATGGTGGCCGTGTGGGGATGCAACACAACCACGGACCAGTTTAAGAGGCCTTACTGGTAGTGATTACTGTCCAGCGAGCTCTAATAGGAAAAAATTGGAGGTAATTAATGGAGATCTAATAGACCCCTATCTGCAACTCTTGCACTATCATCCAGCAGCAGCCACAGGAGCTGTGGGGGGACCCAGCAGCGAGGGTACCCAGAGCCAGCTGTGGGCAGGCGGAGGGAGAGCAGGGGATTAACAGCCGTCTACAGGAAGACAGGATATTTTCTTGTATGATTTTTCCTTTAAAGGAGAAAAACATTCACAGCGAGACTCACAAATCCCAGCCTCGCAGTAGAAAAGCCATTTCCAATCCACTCTAAGGAGGCAGAAGGTGCCGGGTTAGATTGATCCCCCTGACAATACTGTATTAGTGGGAAATTAGAGCTGGAGCCTGAGGAAACCGCTGCAATATCAAACAATTACTTTACATTTGTCCTTACAAACGGAGGGAGCAGAAATGTGCTTAAATCAAGTATTAGATTTCCAAAGGGTAAGCAAATGAAGGCTCAGGAAGGGCTGTACTGAAAATGCTTATCACATTAGGAGCTCTTAAAACACGGCTTAAAAAGCCTCAGAGTAGATGATCTGCATTCCGAAGAGGCAGGGCGGAGGGGTTGGTAAGGACATCGGGCAGTGCTGGTTTGGTGACGCCGATGCCGAGCAGAGGGGCTGCCAGAGGGAGCTCCCCCCACTTGGCCAGCCCGGGTCCTCCCCACCGTGAATGCCCCCAGCCTGGGGGACGTGGGGGGCCAGAGCCGCTGCTTTGGCCACGAGAGCCAGCTCGAGGGTCCAGGGTCTCCAAAACACCTCTTTCCTGACTCCTGCAAGCCACATGCCATCCCCGCCTCGCCGCCCCAGCCTCCGCACAGGCAGGGGCCACATGGTCCCCGCGTGGGCAGAGTCTCTGGGGGAACAGCCTGGGTTCCCTGTGAGCCGGTGGGCAGGCAGAACCAGCGGGCAGGGCTGCGGTGCTGCCCTCGCTCTCAGGACAGTCGCTCACATCCACGCTGCAAAGAAGCAACACATCTGCTGAGTGCGGGTCCTGCTCCAGCCACTGCCCCCTGAGCAGAGAAGCTCTCAGTGAGCACCACGATGCATCGCTGGTCTCCTCCCCCCGTGAGCCCCAAAACACCGGCCAGTCCTGCCAGACGCAACAGCGTGATTTCAAGCAGACCGGTTTAGCTGGACTAATCCCCTCCCAGTGGCTAAATCTGCTCAGAGCTCTGGCTTTGCGAGCACGGTGAGATCCGGCCAAGGCGCGCAGGACCGCGGTCAGGGAGGGAGGAGAGCCGTTGGGTGAAAGGGTGCGACTGGCTCGAGGTCCAGCCATAGTGTGCGTGGCAACACCTAAACCAGAGGGTGGTTTCCAGCCGCCCAGGGAGGGGGGCTCTGGTGCAGCAGGGGTTTGCAGCGATGCTCGGTGTGCAGGGATTGCCACCATCACCTGCAAGGAGCAGGAGGGCTGTGGTGCAGGGCCGTGCCTGTGTCCCTGGAGGAGCAGGAGTGTCAGGGGATGCAGGCTGTGCTCTTCCATGGCTGCCATCGGTGACCATTCAGGTCCGCTCACAAAACGCACGGTATGGCCCTGAGCAGGAGTGAGACCCATGGTGCAATTACAGGGAATTGGCTTTGTGAAAAGTGTGTCCTACGTTATCCAGCTGCCACCCTGAGCAGCTCCCACACCATTAAATGGCTGTAACAGTCAGGAGGAAAACGCTTTCTTTAAGTGCGAACATTATAAGCCAGCATGTAAATTGTAACGACTACTGTGTAATTTTTACTGGCCTGGAAGGTATGCGACTTAAGGCAACTGTTTCTTCGCAAAAGGTGATGGAGCCTTGCTAGAGGGTACTGCAAAGCCTTGAGGAAAGTGTCCAAAGACAGGATGACAAGGGGACTTTTTGCTGACCTGATTAACGTGTGTGCCAAGTTCAAAGTGATGAACCCCACTTGCCCGCAGAGGAGGGCTGGGCTTCAGTAACAGGATGCCAGAATTGGAGCTGAGCGCGCAGGGACACAGCAATGCCCTGCAGCCGTGTGGGTGGCCGGACCCTGCCCTGGGGCTGGGCACACGACGTGCAGGCTGTTAGGGTGACCCACGGGATTCGTGTCCCACCAGCGAAGCTGGTAGCACAGGCACAGGGCGCTGGCTATGTCGGGGGGGCCAAGAGACACTTGACGCTGATCAGCAGGAGGGTGCACGCGACCGTGCGAAGCCATCCCTGGTGCAGCACTCCCGTGGCCTCGGCTGCCCCAGCGGCACGGCCACAGCCATTGCGTGCAACATGTTTTGATCGGTTCACTCAGGCTTGAACCCCAGAGAGCAGCTGTTTAATATTTATCAGCTCATAAATACTTAAACATAATGAATGCGACCTAAGTGGTCCCTGATCCTGTTCATGCTGAAGAGCTCTTGAGATGCGCTCGGTCAAGGGAAACCTTCCCAGGGCCTATTTACATCGCTGGCAAGTGCAGGGCAAGTGCCCTGCCCTGCCCTGCGGAGAGCACAGCCGCCGGCACGTCCCCAGGAGCCGCAGCACTGCTCCTGCCCCGCAGCAGCCTCTCCTCCCCTAAACGGCCCTGAACGCCCCCACCCCGGGGGGACCATCCCAGGACCCCCCGGTCAGAGATGTTAACTTCGATTTAGCATCTCTGTTAGTTATTTACCTTCCCTGTCTTTTGATGAGCAGACCCTGACCCCAGGCGCGAGCCACCCTGGGAGCACTGCAGTTATTCTCTACTAGCAGGCAAGTGGCCAGAGGCCCCGGCCAGGAGGAACTCCACACCAGCAAGCTTGCACTGCGGCGCTGTACCGGCACATTAAATTAAGCCCAAGTATTTCTGGTTGCACAAGGAGCATCATTCATCTGACCAAGGTGGGATCACAGCACCATGAGCACTGAGAAAATTTGATTAACTTCTTATTAATGAATATAATTCAGTTTCACTGCTGGCTCCATGCTTATTGGCAGCAGTGGGGATGGAGAATGCAAGCAAGCCCTGGGAGTGGTGGGCGGGGGCAGCCCTGCGGTGGGGGAGCCCCAGCCCTGTCCCCCCTCCGCAATGCTCCAGAGCTGGACCCCCGGCTGGTGTTGGCTGCTACAATCCCCCCGCCACGGCTGTGCCTCTGCACTGAGCCACACGCATTTCTAACGCAGCCTCTCCCTCCACCCAACAAGGAGCTGAGCAGCAAATAAATACGATCATTAACAGAAACCTCTAACCCCTTGGAAATGATTAAGGCTCAGGAAGAGCTGGGATGCTGATACAATTCAAGTAGGTCAAGTTTCCTCCTATTATTTTATCAGGCTGCAGCAAGGGACAGAAATGTGCTGTTGGCTGAACCCCCAGGCTCTGCCGCCGCTGCCCAGCATGGGTACAGCTGCGACGTCACCCAGCAATGCCGGCACCCGCCTGCCTGGGCAGCACAGAGGCAGGGCAGACACAAAAGACTGGCTGCCTGGGGTGCCAGCTCTGCACCCACAGTGACCCCGGGGCTGGCAGACATCCCTCTGTAGCATGGGTCCCACGCACAGGCTGTGGGAGCTGCACCCTGCTGCCTGTCCTCCCCTTCCCCAGTGGGACCCCTCCAGCCTCTCCCAGCAAAGGTGTCTCCGCCGAGCTCCCAGGAATCACTAGCCTCCGACCCCCAAATTTGCTTTCCTTCCTCCCAGCCCCACTCTCCTGCCCATGGGCACTCAGAGAGGGGCAGGCAGCTGCCCACGGGCACTGAGTCCCCACAGCCATCCCCTGCCTGCCTGCAGCACAAGGGGGGTGACAAGCTGGGCAAAGGAGGAGCTGACGTCTGTCCCTGAGGCTGCCAGCCCAGCTGCTGGTGCCAGCCTGTCCGCCTGCTCTCCCAGTGACTTGCCACCGCGCACAACTGATTAACACGTTTAATTTGCTTTGAAAGTTTTCCAAGTTCTTCTACAAGCTCTGCTCAGTGCTCCAGCGAACAGGAGCATGTAGAAATGAGAGGAGCTGATGGTATCAATACTGCACTGAAGTCCAGGCATCACTGCATAATTCATTACCTGACAGCTAATTAGCCGGCAGGTCCAATTAGGGTGACTCCTCTGCAGCCAGGGCTCAGGGCACAGGGAGGGGGGCTGACACTTGCTGGCACGCAGGCGGCGGTGCCGGTGGTTTGCAGGGCCCGGCGAGGATGTCAGCTGCCACATGAAACTGCTGCCAACAGATGGTGGCGGGTGCCGTGCACGGTGCACAACGATGGCTGCGAAAGCGCCTGTCAAAAGCACTTTCGCAGTGACTGAGGAATGATGCTCCTTACATCCCTGCAGGTCCACGGATTCCTGCAGCAGCCCCGAGGGCCCCGACGGCACAGCGTGGTATGAGGGCAGCCAGAAACGGGGGGAAGTGCCAGACGCCCCGGGGAAGGGCACTTCTCACCAGGGCACGTGGGCAACGCTGCTGCCGACGCAGAGCCCTGCTTGTCCGCAGGATCGGTCCCCAGCTCACCCGGCAGAGGCTGGCGGCAGCAGCCGCGGCGTGCAGCGGCGGGCAGGCTGGGGGGGCTGCCAGCTCCAAGGAGGGAAAGGAAAGCTGGTTTGGGGCTCATGCCGCATGGCGCTGGGTCCCCGGCCGGTCCTGAGCCACGGCATCAGGCAGGTCCACGCTGGCACTGGCAGGGTCAGCGCAGCTCGCCGCTAACCGCAGCCAGCTCCTGCAGCGAGCACAGCCGTGAGGACAGCAACCCTGGCTCCTGCACGCTCCAGTGGCTGGCGATAAGGACGGCTTAGGTATAAATATTTACCCAGTGACTGAATGGATTCAACTGAGTTCATTCCTATTAGACGATGTGTTAGTAATTATCTGAAGACACGTTATTACCTGGGGACCTATAATCTGCCACAGTAATGAGTTCAAGTGGCTCATGTGGCATAATAAGCAGGAAAGGGAAGGTGGGAAGGGGCCTGCTGCCATCCGCAGCAAGGGCAGGGCAGGGCTCAAGGACAGCGGAGTTGCTCGGCTTCAGGGAGCTGCCGCTGCCGCAGCACCGCAGCCGTGGGACACAAAGCCGCTGCTTCGCCTCCCTGAGCAGCGGGTCAAGGGCGAGCCTGGGCAGGGTCCAGGCAGAGCTCAACAAGCTCGGAAAGGCAAAAAGAAGCTGAGACCTGAGTGAAACCGCTGCTTCCCCAGCCAGGCGTTGCTGCAAGGGATGCGCTGCAGGGGACAGCCCCTGTGCTGGGCACGGGGTGAACCTGGCTGCACGGGGCAGCCCTGGGGGGCTGCTGGGCTCCGCACCTCCACAAAGCTGGGCTGTGGCTTGGCAGCGTTGTCCCGATCCTGCCTGCCATATGGACTTACCTTGCAAACTTGAATTGACTTCATGTGACTCAACTAAAATAAAATAAGTAACGAGTAGGATGCAAGGCAGAGAGCTTATTATCCTCTGCAGCAGATATTGATATATCTACACAGCTAGCAAGGGAGAAAAGTCCCCACCTGGGAGACGTGTCCAGGATCTGTGTGTGTTTGCAAAGTGCATGGTCCATGCTGCCATTGCCATTCGGCGCATGTCCATCCCTGTGCACCCCGGGGCATGGCAGCTCCGCTCTGCGGGGTGGGGAAAGCTGCAAGTGTGTTGATGCCCAAAACGGCACCACAAGAGGGAAAGTACCCAGGAGTGATCGAGATTAATCACTCTGCTGTTAATCCTGTGAAGGATCTATCCTGCCAGCTGAAGTGAAAGCCCGCGATCCATCTCTCGTTATCACACGCACCATTTTCCCCTCGCTGGCACATGGCGCTCTTGGCAGCCAGGCTGCCAGCACCCGGGCTCACACCCCGGCTCCATGGCCGGCACCGGGGAGGATTGAGGGGTTTGAGGTCCCATCTCAGCCCAGCTGAGGGTGACCCACCTCCCCAGGGCAGGGCAGGGTCTGGCTGAGCCTGCAGCGCACGGGTGCCCGCTCGCCCCTCGCAGGGTGCAGCCGTCCCCAACCGCCCTGGACTCGCGGTGCCTGCCGGCGAGACGCTGGCACGTTCAGGTCGGGAGAGCTGCAGCCCCTGCTTTGGGCAGCCTGGTTTGCTTGTTAATCGTTCAGTGCTGGAGAGACACAGCTTGGCAAGGTGGTGAGAAGAAGGCGTGAGGGCTGAGGAGGGGGTCCCACCGCAAACTTTGCCCTGGCACGGGAGCCCTGCTCCCCCTGAGCGCTGCCCGCAGCACCCACCGTGCAGGCAGCCCCGGGCCCTCGCTCAGCCCCGGTGGGAAAGGGCATCACTGGTCTTGGGAGACAGGGGCTTCGGCCCATACCCCTCCTCTTCATGCAGCTCCTACCCTCTCCCACCTTCCCTGAGCGCTGGCAGGTCCTGCTGGATTTGTGTATTTTAAATGTATTTCTTTATTTAAGAAATAATGATCCTAGACCAGCAGATAATCTCTGTCCCATCTCTGCCCGCTGCAGTGCTGCCATGTGATATTAGTGTATTTAGTCACGGCGCTGTTATGAGAGCAATACAGTCATTAAGCTCTAATTTCTAAAACAAAGATAAAATTATGTGATTAAGATCTAATTAAAGTCTAACTACCAGCACCACGAATCACTTCAGCACACAGTTTAATGGATGTCTTTTGAAGCCATCATTCATTTTGTTTCCTTCTGTGGCCGGTGATTTCCCTGCAGGGACTGGGTTTGCTCAGGCTGATGTTTGCTTTCACTGTTCCTGCTTTGGCTGGGGACCACTAAAAATGTTTACATGTGAGCGAGGAGCTCAAAAATCCATTTCTAACCAGACAGAAAATTTCACTTGACAAGCTCGTTCAGATGTGCGTCTCTGTAGAAATAAGCAGAGCAGGGAGGGTTCCTCATGCCGACGCCGGCCCCTGGCCCCAGTCTGGGAGCATCATTTCAGCAATGCCATGTGCTTTGGTGCAATTAGCACGAACCACAAGCACGCTGGATGGCCTGGTGCCGAGGTGCCTTGTGGCCAGAGCTGTACTAAGTGCCATTAAATCTCTCCTTGTTAGGGAAAAAAAAGCAAACAAGAAAACCTCCCTCACAGCTCTTGGGCTGTTGAATCTAAGGGACAGCGCTATAATAATTTTGATGGAAAGTATTGTCATTTTCCTTTTTCCCAGCAAAACATCGCCTGTTGATGTCCCACAGCTGCCTCTGCCAGATCAACACAAGCATTTTAATGCCGTCGCTCCTGTGGCCACAGCCTGCCAAGGCAGAGATGCTGCCAAGAGCTGCCTCCCCTGGCAACAGCAGCCGCAGCGGCCGGCAGCAGCCGGACATGCCACACCGTCGCTGCTCCAGCTCAGCCACGGCACACGGCCAGGCCACCCGCAGGCACGGGCTCTGCCAGCGGGCACGGCACAATTCCCCTCTGCATTGGGTGCGCCAGCCCAGCCCCGATGAGCCCATCCTAGAGACCCTGCCTGCTCCTGCCGCCCTCCGTGGGGCCGGACAGCGCACCGCCCATGGGCTCTGCACGCTCTGTGCTCTGCTTCCAGCCCAAAAGGCAGCACCTGCAAAACACTCCTCGCTTTTCAGAGCCAGCCCTGCATTTACGGAGCTCAGTGGGGGGAGACGTCGGAGCCGTGCGGCCCCTGGCAGAGGGCAGCCTGTCCCCAGTGATGGCAGGAGCTGAAAGCCCCTCCAGCTCCCACCAGCATCACCACCAAGACCTGAGGACCTGCCCGCACCCTGGGAAGCGGGTCTGACCCAGACATGGGCAGCCCCTCTCCATCCCAGGGGAGCCAGGCTCCCAGGAGACCCCACAGGCAGGCGGCGATCCTGCTACAAGCTAAGGCAGCTGAGGCAGATTCCTCTGCGCTGTGATGAACCTGGAGTATTAGGAGCAAGAAAATCTTATCATGACATGAATCCAAGGAAGCCCAGTGGGGAAGGCCCACCAGAAGTGTACGTCTGCATTATTAATGCAACGGCCACCCCTGCTCGCCGCGGCTTGGCCATGGGACCAGCCGGAGGGATCATCCCGCCTGTGGCCTCACAGCCCTGCGGGAGCAGCCGGAGGCACGCCAGCGCAGCTGCCGGGGCAGTTATGTCTCTCTGACCAGCCAAGCACCACGAAAGCCGTCCCCAGAGGCCCCTGCAGTGATTGGCACTGTCTAGGATAAGACGGACTGCACCTACCAGCCGAGGTGGCGGCTGCCACCCTGCCCGCGGTGCTCCCAGCGCTGCAGAGGTGGGCAGCACAGCCCCTACAACACCAGCCGCTCAATGGATTAATTACACCCACAGGAAAGTTTAAGATGAAGACAGCCTGGTATTGCCCTTGGGGAGAGCACAGAGTGAAATGACCTCTTCCCTGTTGCTTACACATGTAGGATGGATAGAAAAGGGTGTTGGAGGGAAATAAGACAAAGAAAACTTATAGCCCCATTCAGGTTTGTTTTGTTGCCTTTTTTTTTGGTAGATTCTTCTACTTTGTTTTCCCTGCGATGACACATTAAGTGAATACGTGTCCTCCTGGGGATAGCTGCAGCTGCAACAGGTATCTAACAAACTGCTAAATGGGAAAGAAGATTTCCATCATTAATCACACACTGTGAAATGAGGTAGTTCTCAAAATTGCACCCCCATATAATTGTTACTGGATACAAATGAGGAGCAGTAAGTCAGGGTAATGTTCCCCAGATGACTCAGACAGCCAGAGCAGATAAAGGAATTGAAATTCAGGAGCGCTCCTGGTTTACATCATCAGAGGGATGAACTTCCTTAAAATGCTCGTTAGAACACAGTGGGGCTCAAAACTGGGTTGTTCCTTTTAGGAACTGGACAAACGCACCCCCTTGGCTTTGTGAAATATGGAATACCGGCAAGACAAGCCTGGGAGGGCAGGCGGGCACACGGTGTCCGCGGAGCTGCCACAGGGGAGCTCAGTGCCGGTGGCTCCAGCCGGAGCAAAGGGGCCACAGTGAGCCTCCGGGTTGACTCTGCTTCCTCCTGGCCCTGGGGCCATCACCGGGGGTGCTCAGTGCCCCTGGGAGGGTGCCTTGCCCTGTGCTTTACTGCTTTACCGGCATCGAGCCCAGGCACTCACTGCATTTCCAGCCGCCACAGTCACAGTACAGACGGTTAGTGACACCCGGAGCAGAACGGCTCACACCATAATGATAATTATTTATAATGAGGAAACGCCGAGGAGCAAGCAGGGTTAGGCTGTTCCCCAGCCAGCTGGCACAGCGTGCCCATGCTTTCAGGAGCGATTAGCAGCTTTGGGTGCTCAGCTTGAAGCAGCTTCCAAGGGAAACATGGAGATGATAGAGCAGAGTCACCGAAGATGTGGGGACAGGACCACACTGGTATGATTCCCAGGTGCTATCAGGGTGCCCGAGATGCTGCGCGGAATGACAGCACCTCTTATTGCCAATAAAGCAGATCCAAAATAGTGTGAGATGCCATTCTCGGTCTCCTGCCTTTCCCCCCCAGCCCAGCTCTGTCCCTGTCTGCGGTCACTCAGCTTCACCAGAGAACTGGAGCCACTGCGGCCCCTGTGCAGCGGCTCGTTCACTGGAATTAGCGAAACCAGCAGTTAGAGCAAAGTGAGCTGCAAGCAGAGAAATAAGAGGGGACATATTGCCGATGCTCAGGGTGCACATTAACAAGGCTGTGATTAAGGCATTTCATGCCTCCAAATAACAGGAATGCATGCGCAGCCGGCCGTGTCCCGGCAGCAGAAACGCTGTGGGATGCCCTGGGTTGGCTGCCCTGGGTTGGCCGGGCTGCACCCGAACCAGAGGTCACCCAAGGCTATAAAGAGATGAGCTGCAGAAGTGACAGAAAACATGGGGCTGTATTTTACTGGCTGCACAGAGGACCTGCACTTCAGGCTCTGCTGAACGAGCCCGTGGTGTGGCCCTGGGCAGGAGATGTCGGTGCCTCATGGTGGAAATCTCCTCATTTTACCACTAGCTGCCCTGGCTAATCCATTTGCAGAGAGAGCCAAGGCACCAGCCCCGTGCCAACAGTCACACCAGGCTCAGAGGAGTCCCACTGCCACTTCTCCTGTAGAAGGTGCGAGAGCCAGGGCAGGTCCCTCCATCCGCATGCTCCTCTCCAGCTGTGCCCACCAACACCGGCAGCGAACGCCTGTGGCTTTGCAGGGGGCTCGGGAGGGACGGGAGGTGCCCAGCTGGGAGGACATGTGGGGGCTCGCCTGGCAGCGGGTCCCACCGGGATGCTACTCGTGGGCGCAAACAAATGGCCAATGCTGCATCACCTGCACCCAGCCCTGCCAGCCCCCAGGGTCCCTGTTCTCGAGGGCAACTAGATTGGATGACATGATTTGGCTCCGGATGACAGATCCATGTTGGCTGTTTCTCATCTCCTTGTTTACTCCTAGGTGCTTACAAGTGGTTTCCTTGTTTGTCAGCTCGGCTGCAGTTTCTGCAAACACCCTGCGACCGCCAGCAGAGCAGTCGGTCCCCGACATTGCAGCTCCTGCCATCACTGCTCGTTAGCGGCAGGCTCCCCTCGCCCCTGTTACCTGGAAGCGAGGCTCAGACATGGCCATTAATGAGCTTCTGGATGCTCCAGCTACTTGCTTAAATTAATTTGGCCAGCCTGCTTGAAAACATGTGGTTTAGCTGCATAGTCCAATCTGGCCTTTTCACGTCTCCTTGGGCTCTTACCTCATTGCAGGGCTGGTGTGCGAGTGTGTGCGTGAGCAGTGCCGCACTGTGTGTGACCAGCATCGGTGGTGTTGGTTCCCCTGGTTGCAGGCAACTGGTTTTGGGTGGTTATGAGAAGCACGGTAGGGTTTACACCTGGCTAAGCCAGGAGGAGATGGACTGGCATGGGATAGATGAGGCGAAAGGAAGGGAAGAGCATCGGCAACGGAGGTGCAGGGCAGAGGATGCTGCGCGACAGCCACGGGGCTGCGCTGGCACCAGCACCCGGCACCCTTCCCTGCCTGCTCCGGTGGGACGTGGTTCACCTCTATGCCAGGACAGGGGTTGCCCGGGGCAAACTTCAAAAGGGGGAGAAAATATTGTTTCTCTAAGTTAATATTCCCTTGCAGAGCTTGTTCTCCTCATTATTCTGGTCGTTACTTAAGCAACAGCCACTCGTCACTTGTGGTTCAGCAGCTGAGGGAAGGGCTGAGTGCAAGAGGCTAATTTATTTTCTTTTAGTGCTTCTCATCCATGGCAGCCCTTGGCTGCTCCTCACCACTGGTAACCAACTGGAGGCATTTCAGATATTTCTAATGTATGACAGCAAGTGGGAAACAGAAATTACCCTCTCCGAAATAATTCCTGAGATGGATTTCTTTTGGCACTTTGCAACTGATATGCAGAGGAGACGCGGGCTGCATGTACTAGTTCGCCTTTCTTGAGCAATTTATTAGCCCTGCCATCTGGTTAAGACCTTGTTTCTTTCCCCCAGATGAACATACCTCATTGGCAGAAATGGCAGCTGCAGACACGTGGAAAAGCAGAGGAGAGAGCAAGGGGCTCTCCCGCTCTGCCGTGCCGCACGGCGCACCAGCCGGCTGGGATCTTCTGTGGCACAGGGCTTTGCAAAGCCAGGCTCCAGTCTCCCCTGTGCTTGAACGGCGCTGGGGGAGCGTGGTGGCCCTGCGCAGCCCCACCGGAGGGACCGACGGGTCCTGTCCCCCACCCCAGCCCTGCCTCTGGCCAGTGGGCAGGGTCTCGCCCCGGCGCCTCAGCCCTGCAGCAGGGCACTGGGTGAGTGGGGCGGTGGGGCTCGGTGCCCTCCTGCCCTGGCTCGTCCTGCCCAGCTGGCTCCCTGGCTCCATCGGTGAGGAGCCGCCGGCATCATCTCACGTGCTGGGCCCCTGCCGTGATCCGGAGCAGGAGACAAATGATCTGCTTAGGATGCGCTGCCTCCACTCCGCCTCCTCAGCCCAAATGAAATTAAAATATTGACAGAAACAATTTCCAGAGGGAAATTGGAAAAGGTAGCGGCGGTGGTGAAGCCGTGCGGCTCCTGCGGGGCACTCAGCAGCCACCAGCTCCGCTGCCCATCATCTTCCTGGGGAGTGTGGGACAGGCAGCATCCCCCAGCCGCTGCAGCCAAGCGGTACCGGTGGGTGCCCCGGCACGGGGCGGCAAGTCACTCCGGCTGTGATGTGCCGCCTGCACCAGGGGAGCATGTTGCCCCGGACAGGGCAGTCCCCGCAGTCAGTGCTGCCTTATTGCACTTTATTTAAGTCAGCCCAGGGAAACAGGAGTCAGGACATTACCGACAGCATGCCCAAGCACCGCCCTGGGATCCCTGACCGGGCACCGGAGATCTGGGGCACTGCTGGCCCCAGTGTACTGGCCAGGTACTGCCCCAGGGCACTGCACAGACCCAGACATGCCCTGGCCATCATCCCATGGCATGCACGTCCCGTCCCCCCCTGCCATGCTGCACCCTGCTGGCAGCCCTGTCCCGGCAGAGAGTGTCCTGCAGCAGCATGCAAACCCCTTCCTCTGCTCTCACTCCAGCCTCCTGGAATCTGGGGGAACCCATTGCCTACAGACATTAGAGCCCAGGGCAGTGCAAGGGAAGCAGATGCATGGATGGGCAGTGAGACAGTTGGCCAGCAAGAGACTGAAAAACAAAAAGAAATTGGGCTGGAGTGGCCCTGGAAACGAATCAGGGAGAGCAGGAGCTCCGCGGCGCGGTGGGCTGCTTACAGGGCAGGGACAGGGCAGGCCTGCAGTGAGGGTCTGCCTTGCTGGCCAAGCTGCCGGAGCTGGGGGAATGCAAAGAGCACCCCAAATGCAGTCTCTGAGCATGGCCTTCCCCTCCTGCTGCCGGTGCAGCTCCTGGCAGAGGAGCCCCAGCAGCAGCACCATGCCCACACCAGCCTGCCAGCCATGATGCTGGGATAGGTGCTGCCGGGACCACACCAGCTGGCACCTCCAGCAAAGTCCCCAGTGCTCTGTGAGCAGCTCCCCGCGGCCACTCGGCATTTTGTGGCAGCTCTTGTGGGCCTTGGGTGGGCTCTGACCTGCCAGCACGCTGATCTGAAACAACAGACCTGCAGAAGATCAAGCCGGCTCGCAATAAAATTTTCATTACTGGTGTGTTTGAAAAGCTGCTGTACTATTTTAGAGAAGAAAGGCAATCAGTCATGGCTTGCTAATGCACCCTAATGGGGTCCTTTGCGTGCGAAGGACACGTGGGGTCCATAATGTTTACCGGGGGCTGAGCAGCCCCAGCGGAGCACGCATGGGGCAGCGCAGCCCTGCCACGGCACAGCCGCAGCCCCGCCACGGCACAGCCCTGCCGGCTCAGCCCTCCCGGCGAGCATGTCGGTGGCAGCCGGCCCCGGCCCCTCGGGACACGGGGGGGACGCAGGGAGGGCGGCTGTCGGCAGTGAACACACGTGTGGCCGCGCTGCTCTCCTGCTCTTGGCCGCTTGCTCTCCCCCAGGAGCTCTAGTGCAGCGTGGGATTTGTACCTGTCTGCAAGTACGGCTAGCACGGCTGTGCAAGTGTTGGATTTTAAGAACAAAAAGCAGTATTTAAAAAACAGCAATAAAGGACTTCAGCAGGCCCCATGTTCTCACAAGCAGGGAGCTAGCAGGCCCCCAGCACACCTTCAGCAGTTACCGGCGGGGAGCACCGTGCCTCTGCCCACGTGCAGCTCCAGCAGCGTGGCAGCCAGCAAGGCGAACGGCCGTGAGCACGGAGCTGAGCAGTCTTCTGGCTTCTGGCACAGCGGGTAGCAGACTGCACGTACCAAAACTGCCTGAAAACTCCCGGAGGAGGAACCAGGTCCTGAGAGCAGACGCCGTGAATGGGGCAGGAGTCGGCTGCCCCCCCAGCCGCGGTGCTTCCCGGGCAAGCCCAGCAGCGCCTGCTCGGCAGCACCGGCAACCGCTCAGAGCTCGGCAGCACCAGCGGCTTCCACAGAAGCTGATGCTGCAGCACAGGGGCTGCGGGCACGGGGCCCTGCCCAGGGCTCCGGGCGCTGGAGACAACAGCAACCTGGGCAGAGCGCGGCTTCCAGCCGGGTGCTAAATCAGCCAGGGACCTCTGCCTTCACCTTGAAATAGGCCCCGAAGTGGTGAGGAGGGCTGAGACAAGAGCTGTGTAAATCTGGCTGTGGATAGAGCCCCAATAAAAGGGAATATGGTGGTTAATTAAATTCATTCATAACCAGATGGATTTGGGTCTTACTTTGGGCACAGTTTCTGCTGCTTTTGCTACACTCAGAATCATCTTCACATAACGGTTTGGGAAAATAAAGCAAACTTGACATTTTCTGCAAATGCACATTTTCCCTGGAGACCCAGTGTGTAACTTAGGGAGGGCAGCACACACGCTCCTGTGCGAGCTGGGTGATTTACTGCCCCAGAGCAGCAGGAACATTACTCACGTCTCTCCTCCCTTCACACTGCTACAGCACCAAGTGCCAGCGCCCCGTGGCACCGCGGCACTGCGCACCGGTGCTCCCGCAACCCCAACCAGGACGCTGCTCCCCGGGAAGATGCCACCGCCACCACCCGGCTGCAAAATGGCAACAGCGGCAATAGTCCCTCCCGGTTCTTCAGCCTCATTTTCTAATCCACTTTCTGACACCTTTTTAACCAGAGCATTGCGGCACTGAGTGAAGTGCTGTCCGGAGCCTGTTATTTCTGTGCCACCACCAAACTCATAATCTCATCAGAGAATGAAATCAGGTTGGTTTGACAGGACCTACTTCTTTTCAACCATGCTGACAGGCATGAATTTCTATTCCCAGGCTCTAATTCTCCCATTAATTGAATCTTGCATTAGTTTTTCCACTCCTTTGCCCAGGACTAACGTCAAGCTAATTGGACGTAGTTGTCCAAGCCATCTCACTCACTCTGTTGTCTTTTGGTACGATGCATTCTCCTCCCACCCAATACCATTTTCCAGCTCTTCAGCATGAAGAGGGAAGATCCAAGGGGAGCTGCTTCTGACTCCAGTTTAAATCCATTTCTCCCCAAAACACCTTTGTGCAGGTCTCAGGGCCAGGCCGCCGCAGGACCCAGCGGTAGCATCCAGCACCGGCACCTCACGGCACGCTCACTGCACACCTGGCACCCAGCACTGCTGCTCACCCATCTCAGCCCAGCACAGCCACGGACATGGGCTTGCATGTCTCCCCTCATTCCCACCATCTGCTGCACAGATTTCAGCTTCTGGAGGCCTCATTTCCACATACCTCTCTGCAACCAAAAGAAACAATGATTCTTGTCTTTTATTGGTGATGGAAATCTCCTGGGTTTGTTCGAGTTTGAAGACAAACAGGACGCTGAGGACAGCTCCGACAAGCTGCCCACCCGCAGGCTGGGGAGCTCAGCATCCACACGACATCTCCCCAGCGTGCAGCGGAGCAGCAGGTGATGCTGCCAGAGCCCGAAGCCGCCAACTAGCAAGAAGGGGCAAGGGAGGAGGGGACGCCCAGCACCCACGGCCACGGCTGATCGAGCATCCTCTGCAGAAGTCACCTAGGACCGCAGACCCTCCATAGAGGGGTTGCCCTGTGCCAGGCACTGGGCACGGCTGCTCCGCACAGGGTCACCCCAGACTCACCCACGCAGAACGGCCACGAGGGCAGCGGTGGCCCCCACGGCAGGAACAGCAGGCACAGTGCAGCCCAGCCTGCTGCCCCAGCACACCGCAGCCCTGGAGCTCTTGCAGAGCTGGTGCTTTGCCTGTGCCTTTTTTCCCCCTTAAAATCTTTTTCTTGAGCATTTAATAGGTAATTTGCATATTGCAGATTCATTTTTAAAACCAGTTTTCATGAAGGTGCTCCACTGCATGTGTATCTGTGTGTGTCATCCATCCAGGCTCACACCATATAAATCACCACTACTTGTGGAAAGGCTAATTAAAGGTAATCATGAAAACCTCATTAGTCCTCATTTACATAAGATACACAGAGAAATTTCCTAACCTTTAATCCTGGCCGTCACAATCCATTTAGGTATCTCCTGCATGCTTAATTCAAAGGCAGAAGCACAGCCCCATTCCCTCTGTGCTCGCTGCCCCCAGAGCTCTGCTCTCAGCCCCCACAAGCCTGGGAAGAAATGAGCCCAACTGCTTTAACCACGGCTGAGATAGGGCTGGGCCAGCACATGCTGACCTGCATGGCAGGGCGAGCATGTCCTGCATCACAGGCGAGCACAAGCATGTCCTACATCCTGGGGACAGCATGTCTGCATCTCGATGTCAGCACGTCCTGCCTGCCCCGAGCACGTCCTGCCTGCCCTGCGTTGCAGGACAGCATGTCCTGCAGTGCCCAGGACTTGGCCCTGCCCTGGTCCCCCCTTGCCCCAAGAAGTGCCCGTCACCCCATGCTCGTGATGGTGCTGCTCACTGGCACCGTGCACCAGCACCCCAGACCCTGGGGGTTTATTATTTATAAAATAATAACTCTGAGAAAAACAAAGTTCCACTTCTCTGCACAGCTCTGTTGTCTTCAGCCCCAGCCTCACCATCACCTTAATAACATGCATTTGTGGCAGTGCCAGGGCTTGGTACAGCAGCTGGTGAAGGTGACGGTCACACTGCAAAGGTCCCCGTGAGCCACCATGCGCCACGGCAGCTTCAACCCCCTCCCTGGCAGACCCCCAACCTCCCGCACTCCCAGTACAGAAACACAGCTCAATTAGGACCTGTTGTGCCATAAAAATATTGGAGCATTAAATGTATTAGATAAAAGTCCTTCTGCTATTAAAGCAGATCACGTCCTGGAAATCTAAGCAGTAAGCTGTGCAATTTCACCCTGCGATAGGACTGGATTAAGTTCTTCCCACAAAAGCCTCTTATTGTACGAAAAAGACCATTAGCAACCTATGAAATCAATAGGAAACACAGCCCTGGTGCTGTAAAACACCAGAATTAGCCACAGCGCCGGCAATAGGACCAATTAGGCTGGGGCCTCTTTCACAAACTCTCGCAGGAAGGAGCTTTTCTGAAATTGGAGGAGTTGTTGCAGTCCCGCTGCTGCTGCTGCTGAGCCGCGAGCCCGGAGAGCTCTTCCTGGCAGGACCGTGCAGCCATCCGGCACGGCTCGCGGTGCAGCCCCTCCAGATAAGGAGCGGGGCAGCAGCGCGGGCAGCCTACAAAACTGAGAAGCCCTTCTCATCCTTCTCCCGATGGTCTTCAGGGCTGTTCAGCTTTTTTTTTTGCTGTGAATTGGGCTGGGGGATTTTGCCCTCAGCCCCTCAGACTCCCACCTGCAAACTGCCACCACCGCTCCAAAGCCCTCTGCTCCAGGAGCCAAGCTGATTTTCCCAGGAGCCCCGAGGCCAACAGAGCAGTTAACGGTGTTAGCCAGCGGCAGAGTGGCAGCTGCACCGATGCCATCAGGTTATCTATCGCCAGTGCCCTGCCTGCCACTGGCATAAGTGCGGGGAGCCATTTTAAGTCCCTGCTGGTTTCTATTACCTTCCAAAGGCATTGGGTTTATTTTTCAGTGGCTCATTCTTGGGCAGAATTGGGTGAAATGCATCAAAGCAACAGAGAATGTTGCAAATGTCATGAAAAAATGTTTGCAAAATGGGATTTTCCTCAATTTCTGCAAAGTAAGTTCATTTGCTGTAATTCCCTAAGTCAGCGAGCATGGAAACCGGTGTGGTGGAGACAGACGTTATTCTGGTGAGTAGCTCCCGCCTTCCCTCTCGTCCTCACAGCTCTGCAAATCCCGCTCAGCTCCTGATCCCAAGCCCATGTGCCCAGGGAGCCGCCCCAGGGAAGCCACCCAGGCTGCGGCCGTCCTTCAGCCGCAGCCGCAGCCACAGCGGCGCTGCCGGGCAGAGCCGCGCTACAGGCTGCTGTCGCCCAGGGCGGGAGCTGGGGTCCGGGGGGATGAGCAGATGCCCCAAGAAGGGACTTCGCCCCAGCTAAACCCCAGGGCACTGGGGCAGTGGGGGGATCCTGGCCAGGCGCAGGGCTGGGAGGCACTCGCAGCAGGGAGGGGAGCAGGACTGGGAGCATCACCTCGGCTCAGAGCTGCACCCAGCCGCAAGCACGGGGGGATGCACCGGCCCCCAGTCGAGTGGCGCATCCTCTGGGGCTGCCCAAGGACTCACATGTCTCCTGGTGAACGCGGCCCCGCCGGCGCCGAGGGGCACAGCAGCATCAGCTTGCAGCAGACCAGGCGTGTGCTCGGGAACGTGCCCCCCTCTCAGCCGCGGCCTCTGCCGGACGGACGCCCTGGCCACCCCCAGGCAGCCGGCGGAGGGAGGACTCGACCATCAGAGCTGGTCCCACCGCTCCCGGCACGACCCGCAGCCAAACCCACGTGCAGCAGCAGAGACGATTGGACCATCACATCGGATTAGGTCCCTGCTCCTCAGACTGACATCTAAGATTATTTGTAATTAGGATTAAAAGACGAAGTAAGAGAAGAAACAGAATTAAAAATGGGCTTTTGGTAATTAAGAGCACTGCTTTCTCTGCCGTTGCAGGGCCGGGCCTCCACCAGTGCCCATGCATGGCTCTGTTGTTGGTGTAACGGGGGCTGGCAGGAGGAGGACACCCCTCGCCAACTGCACTCAGAGCCTCCAGCTCTGGTGACAAGTATTTAAATATTAAACGATCCCTTAAAGCGCATGAGAGGCTTGAAGCTGAATCATCACAGAAAGTAATAGGCTGCGAAGGAGGGAATGAAAGGACAATCATGCGAGCGGCTCTTTGCCGGAGACGCATCTCGGAGCAGCCGGCGCAGAGACTCCTGCTCTCGAGAACGCACAAACCTACTGGGCTCTGCCAGCGTGTTTGCACAGCAGTAATTTAATAGAAACCAATCATGCAAAACAGACACAGTATGAGTTTGGGGATTCATTTCCATATATTACGCTGTTCTTTATTGTTTTCCCAGCCCCAGCCTGAATGGCAGTGGCAGCCGGAGAAAGCGCCAGGCTGGCAGAAAAAGCCAGTGCCCAAGCCAGCCCCAGCCCCAGCAAGCGGTGACATTCCTGCTCTCCGGCTTAGGGGGGGCTGCAAGTTCCCCAGAAAGCGTCATCGTGCCGCTGGGGCCTCCCAAACTCATCATTCCCCGGCACAGGGCAGGCTGAGGGGGGAGGCGGTGCTGGTGGGAAGGGGCCGGCAGTGCCCGGTCCCAGCCCTCGCTCCCTGCCTGAGCTGGCATCTCCTGCCACCCGGCCCCACTGGCACCAGTGCTCACAGCGTCCTGCCGGGCAGAGCTGCCCCTCGGGTCCCTGCCAGGGTGAGCGAAGGCTTTCGCGGCAGCTCCCGAACCCCTCCTGTCAGCTCAGGCGACGGCCTTTGAGAGGGATGAAGATTTCAAGCCGAGGCTAACTGAAGGCTGAGAATCGCTCCTTGTGATTCACGGCTGGCAGGGAAGAAACAACAGCCCTGCATGTCGTGCCACCTTCCAACGGGGTCGCACATCGCACCAGGATCGTGACAAACCCCACGCAGAGAGGAGAGCCTGTCCAGCAGGAAGGGAAATCCTCCAGCGGCCACCTCGCATCCCCAGCATGTTACCAGCTATCCTGGGAATGCTGTGCACCGGCTTCACACTGATCTCTTTGCATTTACTCCCCCTCGCTTTCCACAGCCCATGGCCTGACCTGGTCCTCTCCTCCTGCAGCACCTCTCGGGCAACAGCCATTGCCCCCAGGGCCAGTACTTCTGGGTGACGGCTAACGGAAAGGCTCTTCAGCCATCACCGTGCTGGAAAACCTCAGTACCGAGCAGCCCGGCAGGGACCCAGGCAGCTGGGGAGAGCTGGGTCTCACTAGCGTGCAGGTGCGATGGCACAGCGCGGCTGCGCGGGACAGCCTGTGCCACCACAGCACGATGCCGGGCTGCACACACCATCCCGTTGGCTTGCTCCAGGCACCCATCACCCTGGTGTCAGGCCTGGGCAGCAGCACTTTGCCAACCTCTGCCCCACGGTGCCGGTACTGCGGGTGCCGGTGCAGCGCAGCAGGGCCGTGAGCCGCAGGGGTGTCGTGCACCCTGAAGTCGCTCAGCAAACACCGCTGCCCCGCGCAGCAGCCTTGCAGCAGGGAGAGGGTTCCTCACCTGCGGGCAGCAGGCAGCACCTCACACAATTCCTCCTCCCCGGCTGCACCTCTGCTCAGCAGCCCTTTGCCACCCCGACTAATTGCAGTTCACGTACCCTAATAGCACACTCAAAGGGCTCAGCCGGGAGGCGGTGGTCTGACATGAAAAGCAACCTGGGGAGTTGGATGTAATATTTATACAATGCCTCGTCTCGGTGCTTGATGTGCTGGCGCAGCAGGCTGGCTCCTCGTGTGCGGGCAGGGATAACCCACCTCCCCCATCCCCAAATCCCTGGGGAGCCTGTGCCCAGCCCGGCCCTGGCAGAGCAGTCCCCAAAGAGCTGCCGGGTCCTGCCCCCACCCCTGCCCCTGCCCGTGCAGGGTCTGAAAACCAGACCGAGCGGCTGCCCTGGGGACCCCACTGCCACTGCCGGGGCTGACCGCATCGCTCAGGCAGCTTCCCCTGGGAGTGCCTGGATTTTATGGAAACATGATTCAAAAATACTGTCACTTCAGGGAAAAAGGGAATGTATCTGGAAGAAATTTTATGGGAGGAATTTCTAACAGGTTTAACATTTACCCAGTTTCATACCTTCTTTAGCCCTTTTGGGAGAGCTTAATTTCTTGTGAAATTCGGGTTGCAAATGAGTTTGGCTGCTCAGCCAGCCAGGAAAGTGGCTCAAATAAGTGATCTCCCTCCAACTGACCAAGAGCACTGGCCCGCAGGAACACTGTGCAATGGGATGTGAGCACTGGAGTCCTGACAGCCTGATAAATGCCAGCTAAATTTTGATTATAATATTAAAAACCTCACAGAGTACATGAGAATTCATCCAACACCAGCACAGAAAGGAAAACAATTCCCTCACCGCTCCAGACAGGACATCTTTACTTTGCTGACAGTACCCCTAATTTAATTATCCTTCCTTCAGCAACTTCTTATTGCCATTTCCCAGGAGGTAAAGTTCTTTAAAGGAAGTTTTTATGGGCTCTGTTTTCAGTGGTTCAAATTTAATTGCAATTTGCTGTCATCTGAACACAGGACAGGGAGCTGCATGGCCAGCCAGGACCACAGGCACTTGGATGGATGGGAAAAGGCTCCTCTGGAGCTGCCGTGGCTGGATTTCAGCCTGGGCTCCTGCTCCTGGGGGGGGACGCACCTGGGGGGGGCCACCCCCCGAGTCCCATGGTGGAGACGTCTCCTGGGAAGCAGGCTGGGGGCTCCAGGCACTGCCCTCATCAGTGGTCATCCAGCATCCCTCTGCTGAGAGACGAGGGGAAGGGACGGGGCCCCTGCCAGCCCCATCTCAGCCGTGCCGGTGATGTCTGTGGCTAACAGCTCAGAGCTGGGGATGCCACCCTCCCACAGCCACGTTCCCCCCAAGGGCAATGGAGGTCCCTGCTCCAGACCAGGGTCAGTGCCGCGCTTTGTGCCTCTGATGCAGGAAACGTAGCGTGATGCGCAACATCGAAAGCGAGCTGATGGCCGCCAGCAGCTCCTGCAGCTCCGGCATGGCTATTTGGGGGGGTTAGAGGCCCACCCAGCAGACCTCCAGCAGCACGATAGCGAGACGCTTCGGGTACAACTGCACGTGAACATGCAGCACATGGGTGCCCCGAAGCTGTTGCTGCTGCGCGGTGACGCACCGCACACCCCAAAGCTGGATGTGCCAGGGTCAGCAGGCACCCGACATCGGCCCCTCAGGCCGGCAGGGAGCTGCAGGCTCGGTGCTCCTGCCAGCGGTGAGATGGCCAGGCTGCTGCTCGCCCACCTGCCTGGCAGCGGCTGCTCCTTCGCCCAGCACCGCTCTGCACCCACCTCCTGCTGCGGCATAGGCAGTGCCCAGCGTCCTGGCACGCCAGCTATGGTGAGGCTGCCAGGACAGCGGCCTTGAAAGGGAATTTCTAACGACCCCTGCCAAGGGTAATTCACAGCCCCATAACAAACAGATGCAAATACATGAGCAAGAAGGAAAAGTCCCTTGGATTTTTAAAACATTCAGTAACAGCAAGTGAGGGCAATACATTATTTAAAGGCTATTCCAAGGAAAGAAAATAATTTCAGCTTAGTTAGCTTTTTAGGACAGCCTAAGTAGGGAGCAGGGACAGCAGAGCTGCAAGCAGCAGGGCGGGCGGTGGAGCAGGGAGATGCACGGAGCCTGCGGCCAACAGACACCCAGCACCGGGCTGCTTGGCCATGCCAGCACAAGTCACCACGGGGCCGCCAGGTTCCTGAATGCCGAGATGGCTTTTCCTGAAGTCCCAGCCCCTCACGCTGCTGGGTGAAGGTGGGTCTGGCCCAGCACAGGTGCTGGAGGTTCCGGCCAGAGCAAACGGGGGACGAGGGGACAGAGCACCCAGCATGAAGCATCCCCAGGGCCACCTCCATGCAAGGGTGCCAGCAGCATGCCAACCGGTGGCGTGAGAAACTGGCGGTGATGGACGAGAACAAGGCGTAATGGGCACTGCAGTGCAGGAGCGCACTGATAAATTAGGTGTCACTGGGTTTAATCCAGAGTCATTAGCCATGCTGAACACTCACATATCATTTGTTAAACTAATGGATTGCTGGAGGTCATTGGGTAATAAGAAAGGGAGAGAAGGGTTATTAGTTTTTATCAGACATTAATTGGCCAAAATCGATTACTTATTTGGCATTTGCAGTGTATTAGGGGTGTTCCCCCCAGAATCACTCCGGCTGGCAGAGCAGAAGGGCAGCAGCAGCTCTGTGGTGGGCACCACAGCATCGCCCAGGCACGGGTCTGCAACTCTGGCTGCAGCGTGGCTCCGTCCCGGGGTGTACGCTGGGGCAGATGCCATCACGAGCGGCTTCCATTCACACACTTCCCATCAGCTTGTCCCAGGCTGCAGGACCGGGGAGCAGCGGGAGTACCCCATACCCGCGCAGCCGCCCCATGCCCAAGGTGGAGCCTGCACCCAGGGCCGTGTCTTGACCCAGGGCAGGGCAGTGCCGCAGGCAGCAGCTCCTGCAGCTCCTCCACCTCCTCCTGCAACGCTCGATGTGGCAGGGAGCGACAGAAATGATCTGGGAACCGCTCAGGTGATACCACATTTATCTAACAAGCTTCCAAATGAAAACTAGCATTTGGACTTATTGCATTCTGGCTTAAAATTTGATTACATTTTTCTACAGCTGTAAATCTGCCTTCCTTTCTGCAACATTATTATTAAAGCCAGTATTGAATTGGTGGTGTGATACGTAAAATTTCAATCCTGGCTTTGACATTCCAGGAAGTTAAAAACCAATTACAGTGTGTGCTTTGCCTCGGGACAGAATGAATCATTGAACACAGCCACTTCACCAAGAGAAATTAAAGGTTGAGGCAGCAACATGGGGAAGGTATTAAGTTAAAAATCAAAGGTCAATTAAAGTAAAACTGAGTCTATTTTATTTTTAATATTTTGCTTACATTTTCATTCCTTTCTGATGAACAAGGAGGCAAAATAAACCTGCACTTTTATTTATTTGCCAGGTAATAAATCTGGGCTGAAGTTGGTTTCAGGAGCTAAGAGGAAACATTCAGGTGATAAAACTCCCAACCCAATAACCAGTATTAATCTTGCCAGCATAGCAATGGGGCAAACCGCACGCCGTTCCTGCACCAACATCAGCCACCACATGGCAGCGAGGGTCCCGCCTCCCCTCCACCTGCGACCACCAAGCCACTGCAGCCGCCCACACAGTGAAGCAAGGGGCACCCGTGGGAGATGCCCAGCGCTCAGGGGACACATGCCCCCCTCACCATCACCCCAAGCCCACAAAGCCTCACTTGGCCCCAGATCTTGGCTGTGCCACGCCGGGACGGGCAGCACTGACTGCAAAACGCGTGAAAGAAGGTCAAAGTCGGCACTGAGGTTTGCAAAGAGCTACGTGTCCCGCAGCCAGCACCCCCCTCAGAGATGCTGAGCCCAGTGCAATATGCAGGGTGGGGGGGTAGCAGGTCTTGGTGAAACCAGGTGGCACAGCACCTTCTGCTGCTCTAGCTTTGCAGGAGGAGCGGGGGACAACCCCACGCACCCACGGGAGACACCCTGTGCTGTGGGTCCTCTGCAGAAGGGAGCAGCCGGGGCATGGGGCCCGGCACAGCATCACAGCACATGTCACACCATGCAGCGTCACACCACGACAGCATCACACCATGCAGCGTCTCCCTGCATGCTCACAGATCTGTTCTTGGCTCCAAGGGGCACCCAGGGTAAGCTTTAAGCCCCAAAGCCCCTGCCTGCTCTTTTCCAAACGCGAGGGGCGTGACAACTCTCCACCCCACACATCTCACACCAGTGAGATCCCCATGCCCCCCAGGCAAGAGCAGAGCAAGGCCTTTTCCAGCAGCTGATCCGCCGGCCGCAGGGAAGGCTGGCACCAGCCCCAGCTGTGGCTTCGCCAGCCCACGGCAGACCCACTGCGGGTGCCCAGGGCTGGGCGCGCTGCTCAGCCCCACTGTGCGTCCCTGAACGATGGAGCCAGCGCCCACCGGAGCTGCAGGCAGCGCAGGCCACCGGTACACACAAGCACAATCCCGCCAGCACGGTGTGCTGAGAGCATGAAGGGGGCAGCCCCTCTGCAGCCCCCCAGGCAGGGATGGAGCACCTCGGCCCCCAGCCAGGCGAGCTCCCGCAGGGCTGCCACCCACCACGGCACCGACCCACCGGGCACACCCCCCCCCCCCAGCCTGCCTCGGCAGCATGCAGTATGACCAGCCCCACCGTATGAATTGCTTCATCAATAAAGCAAGCAGACGTCTCCTGCGCTCCTTGGAGCAGAGGGAGCCCTGAGAGATGATATCACAGCCCATGAACTCATCCAGTGGCGGGAGTGAATCAGCATCACCCTCCGCTCTTAACCAGGCACGACGTGAGCTCCGGTTCAACGGGCTGAAGCCTCCAAAGGCAGCACAGGGGCAGGATCAGTGCCGGCACGGTACAGGACCCCACCGCGGCAGATATTTACCGACGTCATTAGAGCAGCGAGCAGGGAGGCTGGTTATCTCCTGAGCTGTGGCAGAAGCTGTTGACCCCTCCTGTAAAACAAAAGATAAGTTGTACTTTCCGTTTTCTGCAGCAGTATGTCATTTGCAGATGCCTTTTACGCATGGACTTTAATAGATAATCCATACCCTTGAAGTGGAGTATATCATCTGCTCGTTACCAATGATAAATCATTTGCAAAATATTAAAATGCTTAAAGACTGTCATATGGGCTTCATGAATTGCTTTGCAACACACACACTTCTGCCTATTAAAGGAGAAAATGTATTCATCGCAGACCCAGGCAGAGCTATCAAACTCTGCTTTATTTACAGTCTGGAGTACAAAGCTATCGGAGAGGCGCAGCGGTGGAGGGAAAACCACCTCCCGGGCCCGCCATTACCGCCTTTCTAGATAATCTGACCCCGGCTATGGAAACTCATTAAGGTCGTTAGGAAATGCGCCAGTTCTCCAGGGAGCCGGCTTCTTTTAGATTAAAAAAGGGAGCAAAAGCGCATGCGAGTGCTGCTAACTGTGCGGTTTATTCACATCTATACAAGTGTGCTAACCGCAGGGAAAGAGTAATCTAATATATTCTCAGACAATTTAAACTCATTTCAATAAAAAAAGAATTAGACGGAAGCAAATGGCAGGGAGAGCAGATGTTACAGTATTGGCGACACCCAGAACAACAAGCCGATAGTGCTGCGTTACGCAGAGACGGCGCTTTCAGCCCCGGACGTGGGCTGGGAGGGAAGGCACGGGAGGGCTGGGAGTAAGGGGATGCCCAAGGAGTGACGTGGCCCAGGAGCAGGAGCTGGGCTGCCAGCACTGGATGCCACCGTGCCGCCTGCTGCCAGGAGAGCACGGCCACCGACAGCTTGTGGGGACCCCACACCCCCGCCGAGCCTGCAGGGACACACCAGCGGGCCGACGACCCACGGGTCTGGGAATCCACAACCAGCCTCCACCTGCAAAGCCACTGGCGCTCATCAACGGAGAAGAGCGGCAAAGGGGCCGGGGGAGCTGGAGCCAGGACAAGTGAAAGGGCTTGGAGGCTTCCCAGCATCAAAGGCCCCCGCTCACAGCAGCATCCCCCCATCCCCTGCCATCCCCATCCCTGCCCACCAGCTCCTCGTCATCCACAGCCACGAGCCCAAGGTCCAGGCAGGGGCGCGCAGCCAGAGGCACATTGGGGACCCAGGCCCTATGGCATCTGGGGCCAGGACACCCCAGCCGGACCCTCAGCCACCAAGGAAAGGGGCACGGGAGATGCCCGGGTTATCCCCCCATCAGGGGTTCCTGCAAACGCTCTAGCTTGTTTGGTAAATAACGACTTCACTATAAATATTCCATAAGCCCAGGAACTGCAGTACATTAAAAAATGATAAGGTCCCTGCTTTCCAAGCAGCCACTCCTCTGCACCGGGGCCTGGAAGAAGTGTTTAAAATCAGATGTCAGCTAGGGCCGACAGAAGAATTTGTCGTGGGGCTGATGAATAGTTTGAGAAATATTCAATACCTTCAGGAAGGATCAATTTATCACAGTTTAGCTCAGACTGAGTGGAAACACACAGCCATCCACACTGCATTCGCGTATTAAGAAATTCAGGTCATTATGTTAGACATGCAGTTTCTTACTATTTTTTCACTGGATGAAACTAATGTGGAAAAAGGGCCATGCGGTGCCTTGATAAATTGCTCTAGCAGCCAACGATGTGCTCGTTTCCCCAATTTAAACATCTCCAGAAGAGGCAGCAGGACTAGCACCAACACAGTGAGCACTCCCAGCCGGGTGGGAGCCTCGGAAATGGCCTCAACGAGTGAGGAAACCCCAGCAGCTGCAAAATCGTTTCCTTTGCGGCAGCGGCCAGTCTCTGCTCCCCAAGCTTGCGGCCATCACCCCACACCACAGGGCAGACCCTGGGATGCTGCTCAGCCCCCAGCAGCAGCAGGGTGCGGAGCGGCGCAGGTCAGCGGCAGTGCGAGCAGCCCTGGGGGCTCACGGGGGCCGAGTCCCTCACCTGGGCAGCCAGTGCCCCAGGTGGCACGGGCAGGACAAGCCCTGCAGGGTGCTTGAGGTCTTCCATCTCCAGGGCAATTAAGCACTACTAGCTCCAAGCTGCCAGCCAGCCCTCCGTTGGGAAGCGCCTTAACACCAAGGGCATTACAGCTTTCACAAACCGACATAAAGGTTTTGTAGGTGCAAAAACTGAGCCGCCACCTTCGGGGCCATGAAGGCACAGCAAGCTCCCAAGGGCTGGCACGGTGAGGAGCGCATCTCATCAGCACAACACCCCGCTCAGGTGTTAATGGGAGATAGCATCAGATATCCCAGATATCATCAGGCTCAGGTGTTAATGGGAGATAGCATCAGATATCCCAGATATCATCAGGCTCAGGTGTTAATGGGAGATAGCATCAGGCTCTTCTCTGCATATGACAAAAACCTGCACATAGGATTCCCCCTGGCAGATAGAGAGAGCAATTTCATCAGCAACCCAACCCTACAGCTGCCCCAGTTCACCATCAAATAAAAGCTGTGAGTGTCCATCAGCCAGGCGAGGTTTCAGGAGCACTCTCAGGACTTGCTGTTGGCCTCAAAGCTTTCAATTAGGTACATATGTATTTATGAAATATTATGACAATTGAAAGCCCGTTAAGTGTTACAGTAAAAATCCCTATGTGCAAAACGACCAGGGCATCAGCACAGCCTTAACTGCTAAATCCATTTGGTAATCAGGTTAGGCTGCCAGCGAGAGGCTGGTGTCAGCGGTTTTTATTAAAAGCTGGGTTTTTGCTATAAGAGGTACTAGTTTTATGTTACCATAAATTGTCAACAGTTGGTCAGATCCCCACAGAGAAAGGATCGATACACAGCAGAGAGGAAAAAGTGCTGAGAAAGGAAAAGCGATACTCTAATTAGAACAAAATTTAAGAGTCCAGGGGTATGGATGACAGTGCCTAATATGTTATAATTTATTGACGGCCTCCAAAGATTGGGTTTTGTTCTGGCTCTCAGAGGCAGCCGGGTGTTAATAAATATCCCAACAGACAGCGGCTGCCTGCAGGCAGCGAGCAGGCAGCTCCTCACACATCGATCCTCCGCACCCTCAGCCTCCACAATCGGCACAACCAGCAACCGTCCTTGCACGGCACAGCCACCACCGGGTCGGGTCCTCCAGCCAAACAAGTGGTTTTCTTGGCTCCTCTGGTTTGCATATCAGCTGGGGGGTCTGCTAGTGCCCCCCAAGCCAGCGGCAGGCAAGCTGCAGCCCTGTGGGACAGGGGCTTTGCCGGCCCCAAGACCAGGCTCCCGGGACACGGGGACAAGGCAGAAAGCCTGCCCCCCCCCCCAGCCAGCACTCCCCGGGGACACCCCCACCTCCCCGGGGTGTCAGAAGTCTGCGCCTCGTTTTGCAGTAATCTAATCCTGGTTTAGCACAGCGGTAATCCCGGCCGAGGACCCAAACATCTGTGTGCCCCAGCTCTGTGCCCAGACACAGCCTCCCCTCCTGACCCAGATTTAATAACCGCTCGAGCCCTAACCTGCCCTCGCTTCATTTCACAGCACACGAAGCACCTGCCATCGGACCCTCATAAACAAGGAGGCAATAAAATTTAATCACTTGAAGATCAAAGTTCTCAAGTGTTTTCCAATCGTCCTCTCACCATCCTCCCAGCTAGGTTAGGGGAACTGCAGCAGGCTCTCTATTTAATAAGAGGCCATAAAAACCCGGCTGGATTAGAGAAATATTGGCAAATATAATAAACAAAAATATATTAACACTAATTCTGCAAAGCCTTTGGCTATATTAATATCTCTTTAATGTAATCACCTATAAATAAGTGATGACCCTATGATTTTATGACATCTGTCATCCTCATTTCCATACAAGACATGAAGTAATTATTCTCTCTGGTACGCAATAAAAGGATGGGAGTCATATGCCGTGACTGTCCAGTGTAGCCACCAGCTCCTCCACCCAATGCCCATGGGCAACCCCAGGGGACTCGGCTCCAGCTCACTATTCCCAGTGGGATGGATAGAAACATGGACCAAAACTGCACACAAGGCTGTATGGCAGGGGCTGGCAGTGCCCACGCGCCCTCCCCCAGGTCCCAGGGACATGCTGTGGCAGGGGGCAACGCAGCATGGCTTTTGGAAAACAAACTTCATTATTTTTATAATTGCAGCTGGGCGATGGGAGATCAGCACCAGCTGGTAACACATCTGTGACTTGGGGACTAAGGGGGGATTCATGGGTGGCCCCTGCCTGCCCTGGGCGGTAAGCACCGCATCAGGCACACACTTACAACCAACACGTCACTTCAAAGCTTACCGCTGTCCGAGACGCAGTGCCCCACGCCAACGGCACCCTGCCCACCTCCCTGTGCCCTTTGGCCACTGGATGGGCAAGATGAAGCCCAGAGCCCAAGCCACATCCCCCAACCCCACGGCGTGAGAGGGCTGGCAAACTGGTTTCTCAGTGCTGGGACTGGTCCTGCCGCAGGAAGAGCCAGGCTCCCCTCAAGTTGCTGCCGTGCTCTCTGCTGGGGACACCAGACTTGGGCTCAGCCGTCAGACCCGGGGGACCGCAGATGGGCAGGGAGCAGCGTGTGCCCCATGTCCCCAGCTGGGAAACACACCAGCCGGGGAGCAGGGGCAGATCCCAGGCTGTAACGGCCCCCCAGGAATCCCTGTGCCCCCAGGCTGGGGTGGGAGCAGCGGCCCCCTGTGCCCTGCCCTGAGGCACAGCGGCAGATGCACCGTCTGCCCCCCAGGCCTCCCTGGAAGCAGTCGGCAGTGCCTCGACACCCCAGGGATGTGCAGCCAGGGACCCCTCGGGCCACGGCTCTGCAGCTCCCGGAGCTGGGCCGAGGTTCTAGCACTGGCTGCTGGAAGACCACGGCAATCACAGGCACCAGAGCGCTCAGTGCAATTAGGAGAAAGGCAGAGCAGTCCCTTAGATGCGGATTTTTCACTGTAGCTGGAGCTCCGCTATCAGGGGAGGTGCTGGGCTCCCGGCCAGGCTACCGCCAGCACAGCAGGGCAGGGACGAGCCCTGTGGCACGATTCCGCTGGCTTCCTTGGAAAGGACGGCAACTCCACAGCCCTCCAGCCAGCGCTCCAGGGCAAAGCTGCCCCTTCCCCTTTTGTCCAGAGAGCTGGAGATTACCAATGCACCATGGTGCAGTTTACTGCTGTCCCCAGTGCTGGAGAGATGACAATATTCTACAGCCCTGAGACAGAAAGGCAACAAGATTTATAAGGAAAAAGCAGCTATTCCAGGCATAAGGAGGCTGGGCTGAGGCTCCTCTTCACACCAAAAGTATATTGCAGAACTGCCTCACCCCAGAACTGGCCAGAATAAAGCAGAAGAGACTCTCCACCTTATCCCCACCTACACCTGCCCTTGCTGACTCCTGGTATAGATCAACCCCACAAGCGGCAGCTTGCAAACAAATCCAATTAAGGGGAAATGCCCAACCATCCTGCCCCACACCCCACAGAGCTGGCCATTTGCTGTAGCAATATAGCAAAGGTGACAACCAAATAGCAGCAGCCAGCCACAACTCCACAACGGCAGTTGTCTCTCTGCAACCTCACGTGAGAGCCCCACTGCCAAGGACAGGAGCCTGGATAGCACAGCATGTGCCAAGCCTTGCCCCAACCATGCTCTCGGCCAACAGGACCTGCCAGGCCAGACCAAAGCAGTCCCAGTATCGATGCCAAGCCTCCAAGGCTGCTCCTCTGGCTAGAGCGCTGCTTTTGTGGTTTTGAGCACATATGAGATGCTGCATCTCAAAGACTGGGAAGACAAAAATGTGCACACAGGAGGGATGAGGAGAGAGGAGAAGGAAAAAAAAACCCTTGAGAATCAAAAATTGCATTTAAAGGCAAGTTTGTGAAGCACAAGCAGCAGCCCTTACTACACCGATCTGATGGCTCACTCAAGCAGGAAGATCAGAGTCCACAGTGGAAACGCCCCCAGGCAGCTCCAGCCACGAAGTCTTCCATTTTTTCCACCTGTTCTTCAGCCAAGATGACCAGTTGGATTGCTAAAGCGTTTCACACCCCATTTGCCCTCCAGACCAGAGCCCAGGCAGCCCAGCAGCCACGGGGATGGTTGCCCAGCCATGCCTGCAGCAGCCGCAGCTGGAGCAGCTCACCCAGCCGAGGGTGTCCCTTGCAGACGATGCGGCCACCTGCATAGACAGACAGAGAGGTCCTCCCTTCAGCAGCCAAGAGCAACGGTCCGTCCTCCTCCCACCTTGCTCCATCCTCCTCATCCTCCTCACTGGGCCGAGGCAAGGAGGCAGCAGGAGCAGCCAATCTGCATTCCTGCCCAGCAGCCCATGCTCTCCTCCACAGCAGGAGAGCCACCGCTGCACACCCTGCTAAATGAAAAACAATATTTAATTAGGACAGAGCCAGAGGAGCACACAATTAAACACTTTGTTACTATCACTCTTGCACAGTTTAAGCCTCAGTTCAATAAAGAACCATTAAAGAAGGCTAGTATCGAACCAAACCTCAAGCAGAGGAGCTGCACGCTGCATCACTACAGCAGCCAGGGGACAAGGAGCAGGCTGGAGCACGGCCAGCACCAGCACTGCACTTGGGAGGGGACACGGGGACGCCCCCAACAGAGCCTTGCACCCACCGGCAAGGGGATCGCAGCCCCAGCTGCCCTGGGGCCAACACAGGTGGGAAGCCATGATCAGAGACCCACGGACAGACAGGCGCCAGGGCAGCTGCAGCCTTCAAGCGGAGGCCTGAGCTTTCCGCAGGGCTTTAGGGGCAGGAACAGGGAGGCTGAGCCCAGACACGAAGGTACCGCCGGGCAGACGGGGAGACCCCCACCTCTGCCTGGCCAGATATGAGCCCCCGAACCCTAAAGAGGGGCCAGATCACATCCCCCTGCCCGTGGAGCTCGTGGACCAAACTCACCAGCACAAAAAGGCTCCATCCAGGTCCTGCACCCCGCTCTCACGATGTGCTGGCAGCAGGGACCCCAGCCGAGCACCAGCAGGACCTGGGCTGCTGGTCTGTGGAGAAAGAAGCATCAGGGACAACACCGGGGCGTAAGGTAGGAGCCCGTCTCTCCCCCTCCCCAGCACACAGACCTATGCCCAAAAACAGGCCTCCAGGTTTTTGTTTCCCAGGAGGAGCAGAGAGGACCCCCATTCAGGACACAGGGGGAAATTACTAAGGCCTTGCCCCCCATCCCGTGCCTGCACAGAGGGGGCAGAGCAGCCATGGCAGAGAGCCAGCACTGAAGCGCCCCGTGGTCCCCCCACACACACAGGGGACCTGCTCCCGAAAGACGCTCCCCTTCTGCAGGGGAGCAAGTCCCACCGCAGGCAGCACGGAGCATCAGCGGCAGGACCCGCAACTGCAACACGCTGACACAAACCCCAAGAAAAAAAAAAAGGGGGTCCCTGAGCGAGCCCCACGGGGTGCCCGGCGCAGGGGAGCAGGCAGGGCAGCACCGCCGGCGAGCCAGAGCGGGGAACCCGGCGAGGCTGTGGAGCAGCACGGTGTGCGGCCTCTGCCACCTTGTCGGGCAATGATGTGGACCTGGAAAAATGCTCACTCAGGCAGGATGCCTAGTAATAAATTTATTGTATTTTATTACATATTCCCCTTTTTGCACTTAATTCCAATTCCTCATATTCAAACTCTTCTTTCTGAAAGAAAATGATTTTTAACATAAAAATATAAATTCTGCATATTAAAAGTGCATACACCTTGAATAATAAAACATACAAATAAATAATAAAAGGCATTGACACAGTCTCATGCACTTGTCCTCAAATAATTTAAAATTTATGGTACAATGTTCAATCCCAAGTAAAGACAGCCTGCTTTCCAGATTACTGTACAGTTCAAAAACATTAAAATACAGAAGAGAATATCAAAGGTGTGGGCAAGCCCCACGTCCCATTATCAGTGTACAGTGATGTGACATGCAGTTTTTAGAACTGTAGATACTCCAGTGTAAAATCTGACATTGCGTCCAGAAGAGAAACTGCATTTGCAACAGGACTTAAAATTCAATTTTAACCAATGGTGAGGCACAGTTGGTGAGCAAACCTGTACAAATTAATACTTGGAAGGCCACAAGAAAATAATCTAGCCACTTGTAGCCTGTATTCCCTTGTGTCACCCCTACCCAAGGCAATGTAGCACCTAAAAATGGTTTCTTATTGCACTGCACAAATGCCATACAAACCTAATGCTAACTTTCTTGCAATGCGTTTGTGCTGCAGGGCCTAGAGTGAAACAGGATTTGTGTTTACACTTAGTTTTAATCTGTGTCTTTTAAAAAACACTATTTGCAGATAAATTGAGTGCTATCGCCTTTAAAAAAATAGAAGACTCCCTAAACCTTTAGACCTAATATAGATATTGTACAAGTCTTCAGGTACTTTTATTTTACAAAATAAAGCTCCTAATAGTAAATGCTTTACGGTGCTTTTATTAAGAAAACCATGTAGTACTTTCATCTCACCACAGATTAAAACTAAATTTCAGTTCCCTCCACAGGTAACATTAGATACTGCCAAATTATTTTGGATTAGTAGGCAAATGACAAGGATACAAAAAAGATAACAGTAAAATTATTTGGAATGTTGTTTCCAAACCTTCTCTGTGCCCGCTGACCAAGGGGGACGGGCACAGAGCCCACGGGGGGAGTGGGGCCAAGAACCTGCCTGACACCCAGCCACTGCTCAGGCCAGCTGCTCTGCGAAGACAAGGGTGCTGCGTGGTGGTGCCTCGCAGGGGCACAGCCCGGCAGCCCAGGAGGAATCCCGGGACCTACGCTTCTTGCTATAACCCAACAAGCAGCTCGCAAGACCTTGCCAACCTGCCCCCGCATCAGCCACCCCGAGCAGGCAAGCTGTCCGTTCTGCCCGCTGTGCCCCACGGGCTACGACCCCGGCCGGCCCCACTGTGCGTACAACCACCCCAGTGGGATCTGCAGTCGAAAGGCAGCTCAGCTCAGAAATGCAAACTCCACCACGGTTCTGGAGCATGAATGGGAAGCACAGCCACCCCCATGGGCCGCTGGGGCCCGGCCTGGCTCTTCCCAGGAAGGCAGGCAGAAGCCCCGTTACCAGTATGGGCACCACACCGACAACTGGAAACTGCTCCCGTAGCATGGAAATTCAACAAAAACTCTTTTTTTTTGAGTGCTTATACGGCTACAGGTGACTGCCTCTTCTCACAACGTAGAACATGTCATTAAAGTTACATGGAAAATGGCAGGCTACATACAGAACACTGATCAGGTTTTCCCTGTTAAAAAAAGAAAAAACAATACAATACAGAAAACCAGTTTGTTCTCATTTCAACATTTCAGATCCCTTTGACATTATGCTACACTCCAGCCTTGTCAGTAATGCAGAATTCTGCAAAGGAAAGAATCAAAGATGTGCAAACAAAGCAGGAACTGAGGGACATGCTCCTATGTGCTGACACGCAGCTGCACCGAGAAACAGAAGTACAGACTCAAGGCAGTGCTCTGGAGTCTACTGAGCAGATTCTGATACTGAAAGCACGGTCTGTGGCTTGTATTAGATGCTTGCATAGTTAGGAAGTGCATGCATTTGGGTACAGCGAGAGAATTGCCATGCAAAACTGCCCTTATTACTGAGGGAAAAAAAAAAATGGTTGATCATGCTCAAGTTTCAGCTTTGGAAAGCAAACAACCCTGCAGCTAAGATGGATGAGGGCACTTACAGTGGAATAAGTGTACTGTAATTAAGCTGCTAATTTTCTATCCTAAGCATTTTTTTTATTTAGCCATATTTTATAAGTTTGAAAGGGTTAACAATTTATACACCCAAAGTGAGACACTTATAAGTTACAGAGAACTGCAGGCACCAAATTGTCTATCAAATGTGATTAATACAAATAAAAGGTGCCTCTTTAATTCACGTCATTGAAAATGTGCTTATAATTTGTATACTACTAAACACTATCCAAAAGACGCAGCCCAAAAAGGGTAAAAATAATTTCTTTAGGTGACTCCAGCAGGAATCTAGCACTGGAATGAAGGTGCTGCTTTCCTGCACCCAGAGGGCTGATTCCAGGAACAGGAGCAAGTGTCAGACTAGGGATGTGGTGTGAAATAAGAGTTACACATGGCCGATGGAGGTGAGTTCAACCCAAAGTTTGTTGGAAACGCATCATAAAATCCTTCAGAGGACTTGAAGCCTGCTTTTCTTCGGAGCTTGCACACTGTTTGAGCAGAGGGACAGTGCTGGACCTCCCCCTTTCAAGGCATTCTCACCAGCGTGAGGCTGCCCTGTAAAACCTTTGCTTCCAGGTCATCAGCCCTGGGGTCCCAGACTCCACCACCCCCGGGGTCCCAGACTCCACCACCCCCAAGCCAGGACAGCTCACCCCACAGGCAGCCACACCACCGGCCGTTCCACACGTGCCATGGCTGTGCGTGACTCGCAAAGCAGAACCAGACAGCAGCCATTCTTGTCCCACTCAGATGGCCAGCCATGAGACCTCTGAGCCCCGCGTGCCACCACCCAAGGGCAGCTGGAGATCCCTGGCCAGCGGTGACCTTCAGAAGATGGCAGAACCCACCTCCTCCACAGGCATGAATGCTTCTAAAGCCAAACATGAATTTTAAGAAAAGAGGTGATCATGTACAAATGGCTGCTTCAGAACAGCCTCAAGCCTTCACTACTCTAAGGATCAATACACAAAGCCAAGGTGGTGTTGTCATCTAGGACGTGGAAGGTCCCTCTCTGGAGTGTTCCCTAGTATCGTGCCACATCCTTGCATCTGGACAACGCAATACACAAACAGGAATTCCTATGCATGAAAAGGCTAAGAAATAAGTCTGCTTTAAAGCAAGGAGAGAAGACTGATGTTGCTTTTCCCCAAATCAGTTTAAGTAGGGCCTGCAATAACCTACATTCAGTTTTAGAAAGATTTACTCTACATCACTGATGGAGCCATGACTTTAACAGCAACGAGACTTGATTTTACACTCACTATGAACATTGTTGTCTCTTGGACCCACACCTTTCAAACCCTCTCCTGTGCAAAGAAGTTCATATACTACTGGAAATCTGCGATACCAAAAAGCAGAGATGCAGAATGGCAGCAAACAGCTGCTTTCCAAACTGCTTTGTTACAGAATCGACGCAGCCACCAAACAGGTACTGCACTTTCCAGGTCCTGCAAGGGCATGCTTTGCACATTTTGCCCGGTGTGGGCCTTATATTCAACATGAACTACAGTGCACCCTTATAAGTCAAAATATTTTCCTTGAGGACACCCCTAAGTCAAGCCCTCCTGAGCCAGAAAACATGCCACATGCTGGCAGCCCACCACAGAAGAGCAGCATCTCATCTGCTCCAAGACGAGGGCACTGTCAATACAGCCTCTTCTGCCCACTCCATGCTCACTTGCAGAGCAAGAAGCCTGTGCACCACAGCTGCTGTTTTCAGAGGGGCAGGTACAAAATCCAGTTTGGCAGCATACACAGGGTAGATAGTGCTGGAGCTGGCAGAAATTTCCATCAGGAATTATGGGGAATACACAGAAAAAGAGCTAGATTACATATCATAGGACTGCAGAGGTTCAACTGCTTTTAACATCAGCTGCTGGAACACCTGGCACCAGGATCTCCATTCCCATTTTGTCTAAATGGGAGCTCTAATGACCATTCTCATGCCCCAAACACAAACATATTGAACTGATGTTCAGCTAAAAACTCCGGTTTGGACATGGCTTCAAATTTCCTTCAGTCCAGGCATGCAATACAGGAGCAAAACCACCTCAAAAACCATACACCAGCTTCCAGTTTAAACTTCTTCAGTGAACAATGGCATGAAAAGAAAATGTCATTTGATAAAAATAACCTTTCACAAATGTCCCATGGTAAAACGCACAGAAAACTAGGTTCTGTCTATTAAAAGATACCAAACCAAGTTAGCACTAGCTACCAGAATTACATTCTTGCTAGAAGAGTTGTTACAAGAGAAGAGCTGACACAGTGCAAGACCTTAATACAGATAAAACCTTAAACAAATACTTCAACATCAACATTTCAGGGAGTAATTTAAGTACTACAGTGTGAAGCAAGTCTTATCTGCTCTGCTGGATATAACAAAAAATAATCCAACAATAATCCAAGTCATACATTTAAGAAGCAAGTAATGCAATCTTTGCTTCTTGTTGCTGCTATAAATGAGACTGAAACAATACCCGGGAGAAGAAATGCATCAAGAAGATGGTCATGTTCAGGTTTAAAAACATAGTCCAGGGCACAGAGTCCAGCACATTGTAAAAACATGCAGGCTACTGGCATTGCTTCTGGGTTGCATGAAGGCAAGTACTGCAGAACAACATTGGGACGGAGCGAGGGTTATACTGCAGGTGGGCTCACTGTCACACACTGACCAGAGGTCTGGGACACCCCAGCTCAGCTCTACACACACGCTGCCTTTTCTCCAAGGTGTTAGCCACCCCCAAAACACTTCTCTCCAAAGCTTGCTGCAGTTGTGTGGTGAGCCAAGTATAAAAAGTAATCACAGAGCAGCAACATGCCCAGCAGACCTGGGTGCAAGGCTTCTTGCAGGGTCATCAGCACATCAGCTCAAGAGAGGAGGTGGAACAGACTAACTCAGAGTCACTACTTGTCTGAGGGCTGTTTGTTACGTTGACAGAAGAGATATACAAATATGTCTGTCCACAAGCTAAGCCTGGAGAAGCTTTGCTACACAAGACTGTATGACAGGCAAAGACCTCATTCAGAAGACAAGCGTGCCCAGCACACTGCCCACTGCCCAGCTGCTGCATGTCGTGACCTACACGACAGATTGGTGCTGTACATAAACAATATGCAGCACATTAATAAAAACTCATGAAATAAAAGCTTACACCACATGTATATAAAAGGACTTAAGGAATCCACCTTTTAAGAGGAATCTTAAAGAACTTGAGGAATCTCCCCTGTAAGAAGGGCTTGTAAACAAAGACCTCACTAGATGCAGTGTTTTAACCCTGATAGAGACTGTCATCCAAACAAGAATGGGAATCATTTTGCAAAGAGACTTGTGGTAGCCAGACCCACCAAGGAAGGTGACAAGCATGCTGAAGGGAGGAAGGTAGCAGCGCTCTGGAGAATGTGAAAACTGCTCTGCGGTATTTTGGTACAGCTGCTCCAACCCGCACGAAGAGGCTTGTTCAAAGCATGCTCAGAGAAGGCAGAGAAGACAAGACGACACTTGGCTTATCTAAACATTACTCCTATAAATAACAGATGCTATATTCACACCACTACGATTAAGCATCTGAGCACATTAGGAAACGCTTCTTCCAGGAGTTTGAACAGGGGTTCTAACAGCATCACTGCCATTCAGGTGCATGAAGACAGCTCTCCTACAGCACTGCAACCATCTCCCACCTAGCACTTTCACAGGTACGAGCTGGCAACCAGCTGCTGCTTAGTGATTTCTTCTGTTGCTTAGTATAGTGTTTCAAAAGAGAGAAAGTAATTAAAGAGGATAGGGCAGAGGTTGCCTTAGGTGTGGACAGAGTAAAACTCTTCGTAGACATAGCAACAAAAAAATGCAGGTTACATTTCATGAAAAAAAAAAAACTTTCTGCTGTTGGAATGCAAAAATGAAGTCTATGACAGACACATGTACACACGGACTCACAGGTACCTTTCTGTCCACCCACTAATGCTAGTCCCTCCTATACTGGCGGAGTATATACCTGAGAAACAACATTAGTGTTGAAATATTGCCCTTTAGAAAGCTTGAAAAATGGAAGGGAGCAGGGAGAGAGGGTTGAGAAAGAGCAAAAAGAAGCGGCAGTCTCTCCAGTTTCCTTCGCATCCTCCACAGCTCAGAACAAGGCCATATACCAGCGTGGACACAGCCTGCTCGGAACAAGACCAAAGGAATATCAGTTCACAGCTCTACAAAGCACACTAGCGTCAGTACAACTGGGTTTCAGATTTCAAACCTTGAATCTGAAGAAAGTTGTTGCATTTTCCATAAAGAGACTCCTGTACAAGTGCTATGGGACAGCTGCATTCATGTTCAACAATGACTCCAGCTAGACTACTTGCATCAGTGCTGGCTGCCTGTAGCTATTTGGTTTGATGGCAGAATCAAAAGGCGCTTTAACAACTTGCAGTTAACTTTTCCTCAAAACATACATTAGGCACATGAACAAAAAAACAAGAGCTCAGAATAAATTAGCTTCTCAGCAGAAGAAAAGACACCTGGATTGCAGCATTTCACTGAGGTTCCAGAGAAGGCCGTACAGACACCTGCATGCTGGAAGGTAATATTTTCAGCGGCTTGTCAGCAGACTGCTTGCCACTGGAAGGAGGAGACTGGACTCCGGGATCTAGCTGGGAAGACTTGGACTTGCGACTGGATAGCAGAGAATGTTTGTTGGGTGTGGCATCTTTTGGGACAAGTTTTTCTTTTGCAGTAATGTTGGCATTGGTTTGAGAGGCTGGTGGGACAACACCTTTCTCTGATTTGTCTTCCAGCACATTTTTACTGCCTAACTTGGAACTGCAACTCCCTGTCTTTTTTGAAAGCATCGTTGTCTTTCCCAGGTCTGCTGACCTCCGGGTCTCCTTCTGCCTTAAGGCTGATTTAAAGAAAGACAATCCTTTCTCTTCTGACTTGCTGTCCCTCTTCAAACCAGAACGCACACCAACATTTGGGGACCGCAGGTTGGCCATAGAGGAACTCCGCACATGCTTGCTGTCTACTGCTCTGCTGTCACTCCTAGAGTGGCTTATCCGTGGGGAGCTCGTCCTTGAACTGCTGGTAACGCTTGTTTTATCCGACCCCAAACTTATCTTAGAGCCCTCCCTGCTGAGGCTTCGGTCTGAAGTCCGGCTTTTCCCAGCAGAAGAGCCCTTAGTCAATGAGCCTGATGGGGTTTTCTTGGCAGCTGTGGAGGATGGAGAAGAACCTGACTTTTGCTTCTGTTGAGCAGATGGGACAGCCACCTCAAGGGGCTTCGTGCTATGGTCCTTCCTAGCCTGAGTGGGAGCAGGAGATCCATGTCGCCCACTGGCCCTAGAGGAGTCCGTCTTACTTCTAGACCGGGAAACTTTCTGGGAACTCTTTAATGGTGGAGGAGAAGAGTGAGAGACTTTGGTCTCTTGGGTAGATAAGACTGTCCTTCCCTTCCTCAAACTTTTGTCTGGCTCAGAAACTCCCTTGGAGCTGTGAACCTTCTTAGGGGTGCCATCTGCCTTCTCTGCAGCGAGCCCTATCGCACTGGGGGCTTTCACCTCCTTGACTGGAGAGCTATCCACAGAATCACTCTGATCAACAAAGGCAATTTGATTGTTGTTATCAAAAGGGTCCAAAGCAGGGTGATTCCTGTCTGGCTGCACAGAGCTTTTACCATACCCATCTGAAAGATCTGAGCTAGATGTCCTTACAACAGACTCTTCCCTGAATGCCCCTTCCATGACAGCCAAAGGAGCTCTGCGAGCTGTCCTGTGCTCTCGCCGACTGCCATCACAGGGCTCCAAGTAGCTGCTAGAGAGATTCCTCAGGCTGCCAAAGCAAGAGGTGGAGACTTTATCATCAGCAGCCTCCCCAATCTTCTCCAGGGTGGAAGCAGAGGTATGTACAGGGGAATCTCCAGAGAAGCGCGATGGAGAGTTGGAGCGGAATTGCAGTTTTGCAGAGAGTGACCATGAGGGCCTAACACCATTTTCACTCACTGCCAGTGGGCTGGTGACAGATGATCTAGATGACAAGCTCTGACGCTGGACACTTCGTACAAATGGCCGAGTTGAAAATCCTCCTGCAGAGAAAGAAAGTGACATCCTCAGTAGGAAAGCCAAGCCTGCAGTCAGTTTATCCTTCCCATCCACAGACACTACTTCCCTAAGAGAGTCAAGACAGCCCACCCACACCACGTTGAATGCCTATCTCTTCATCCCTGCTGCAGGCACAGCTTCTTGCATGAAGCTGAATAAGGAATTCAACAACTGTTATTTGCTAGCGGTTACCCAGAAGTAACTCTCTGAAGCCTATAACTGAAAATCCAGATTTTCCTCTCATCCCTGAGCAGCAGGAGACCAAACACAGGCTTTGCACCTTGAAAGTCCTTGAAACTAGTTCACCAACTATGATTATGCTCCCAGAAATACATTTTTCTTTATTAAAGAATATTTCCCATACAATCCTGTAAAAGGCAAAGTAGGATTCCTACCTCTTTATCTAAAGCAATGTATCTGTATTTACAACACAAAGTACAACAATAAGCATTTTAGAAATGTGGCTACCATGGCTAGACCTGACAGTTATCACAACACTGCTGCAGGGACATCTCTATACTTGCTCGAAAATGCTCAGACTGACCCGTGAAGCTCCACATTTTCAGAAGTTACAAGGCACTATGTGGAGGAGCCAAGCAAAGCCAGGAACTGACACACAAGTGAATTTGAGTACCTTCTCACCTCCCTGGGAGCAGTCTACAGCACAGCAGCAGACAGTAAATATCTATGCTAAGCTGTAGCACAATGTCAGTCTCCCTGCAAAGGTGCTGCAATGAGAACAAGAAAAAACACAAACACAACAAGTTCTTGATTGAGAGGTTTCATTGTCAGCATTTCCTTTCTTTGAAAGGCTCCTTAAGGTTCCTGCCCTGCTCTTCTCCATCCTTTCATACCAGAGAAGAGCTCACCTGTGCCAGAATCCACCTCCTACCAGCGCAGTGCCTGCCCCCCCAGCTGCTAGAGTAACTGTCCCTTATAACTACATATTTTGCAGCTGTTTTAGTAGGGATCTTGTAACAGAAAGACTAGCAGCCCAGTATCCCCCACATACTGCAGTGTTGATACACACCATCATCTTCACTCCTTTCCCCAGTCAGCTCTACCGATTCCGAGAGTGAAGCCAGAGACGTGCGTCGTGATGATGCTGCCGAAGCAATGCTGGGCTGCTTGCTACCAGGAAGACGGCTGACCCAGTGCTCACAGAGCGAGGAGCTTGTGGAGCCTGCAAGGAAGCAGGCATAGACATCAGGCCAATGCAGCTGCAGAACACATGAAACCTTGGAAGGCCACTGAGAGCCAGGTAAATACTGCACTGCACTGCCTTCAACAGATACCTGGAGTTTGGAGCTAGCCCACACAGCCACAGCATCCACACACTGCCAAGAGAATAAGTCTTTACTCTTATGAAATAGTTATGGTCATAAGTGAAAGACAGAATTGCACTTGTCCCACTATGCTGTGAATCAAAAGAATTGGTGCAACAGCACACAGAGGGCAGTCCCTGAGCTGCCACAAAAATGCAGTGCAAATCCTTTCCTTTCCAAAGGCAAGTCACCAAGCCTGCATCTGTCCACAGCTCATCCCAGATTCCACCAACACATTCAGCTGCTGGCTGCCTACTTGAGACCAACAGCACTGCTGGAGGGAATGAAATAGTCACATTTTTATGTCATGGTTTTGACAAGGGCAGCTCTGAGCAGAACTACCCATGGGGATGGAGGGGGGCTCCCCCATCTCCACAGCCTCTTTGCCACAACTAGCCTTAACAGAAGAGGTGGGATTTTCCCACAGCCTCTGATGCACAGCAGCAGATTCAGACAAGCCTTGCTGAGTTCTGGGACAGAGAGTGGGGGCTTAAGTAGAGCTGGGCAGAAAATTCTTCAGAAGGGCAAACTATCCATGAAAGAAATTAAAACCACTCCTTGACAATGCCAGCAGGGCTTACCTGCCACAGAGCTGTTAGCAGACCACGATGGGATTGCTGTGCGCCTCTGGTAGAAAAGAATATAAGCTGTCTGCTTGCAGACTTCATTTTCAGAAAGTTGTTGAACATCACTGTCATCAAAGCAGTACCACTGGCCATCAACCGAGTTTTTGCAATATGCTGAGAGAAAATACATTACTATTAGTCCTACTACTCTCAGCTTTGCTAACTTAAACATGACCTTATCTGCTATGATGGACTCAGAAGAGAATGAAAGGAACAGATTTATTAATGCAACACATCCTTTTCCAGTCTGACTGGCAAAATGGGGGCCTGAGGCCACCAGAATACAATAAACAGCTTGCATTTCAGGATTTCTTTCTCCAACATTACTGCTCAGAACAGAACACCATTTGGGATGGCTCCATTCACTTCATGTTCTGTTACTTGTGGCAGTCCGCCTCCCTCAGTGAATCTCCTTCTGACTGAGCCCACCCAGGACAACCAGCCCAGAGTCACACATCAGAGGACAAAACCAGACACACACATTTTCTGGGCTGCTGTGTGAAGTCATACAGATCCTAAGAACCACGAAGCAACTTTGTCTCTCTCTGGCTGCTCTGGGAGCTGCTGGAACAAGCAAAGAGGAGTTCATAAACTGGCTACACACATAGGCAATGTGCAAATACTTCCTATGTATAGCAGCCTCTTGCAACGACAGAAGTTCTGCATTGAGTGGCCAGGAGCATTTTTGAAACATGAAAGGCCAGTTACATTACTCTGAAGGAAAAAAAAAGCAAGCAGAGAAAGAAACGTACAGTAAGACATTTTGGGTCAACAGGCATTGTTCCATTCCTCAAAGTCATAAAAGTTACCCGTCTGGTACTACATAGCCAGCCCTTGTTAGTTGGGTTAGGTCCTTTTGCCAAGACAGATGAAGTAGTTATAGGCACTCAATAGAAAAATATAACCATTTTATTTCTGAAAGGATCCAACATACATAATATTGCAGGGTACTTGCCTGTATAGTGTCCCCCTTGCATGGTGCCATGATGATTGCAGACAGCATACAGGTCATAGATATAGTCCTCAGGATCCCTTCCAAGACCATAAGGTCTCCTCCAGGGTGACCAGTGAGATGGCAGACTCCAGCTGCTCTGACTGCGTTTAACAACATGGGGAGTCATGTCCAAGCCACTCAGGGGGAATTTAACCATGTTTTGAAGTTTCATCCTTCGGTCTCCTTCCTGTATAAACAGAGAATAGCATGAGCTGCAGTGGCAGTGAGGCCACCATGCTTGAGGAAAACAAAAACCCAGGTGAGGAATGCACAGGGCAGAACAGCTGGTTCTGAAAAGGTGTTCTAAGTCAGGTCACTCCCTGGCTGAGCAGCAGCCCTCCAGCATCACTGCAGATGTCCTTACCTGTCTAAACCTTTTGAGATGTATGATGAGAACGTCAGGTAAGGTCCAGAGGCTCAGTGTGATGCTACCCTGCTGCAGCTGCTTGCAGTGTGGGCATCGCCATGCATCATCTGGGGCAAGCTACAAGGAAGAGGCATGAGTGGGTATGAGTATTAGTTTTCAAATTCCAAGGCAGCTTTCGCTACAACACTGTTCCACTGCTGCCCCAGGCCCAGTGCAGACGCTGACCCCTGCCCCGCACCTACGTCCAGCATTTATCAAGCTCATTGGAAATGCAGGGTTCCCAATGATGCTTTTCAAAATAGTGACAAGCAGAGAGACATGTGTGCCTTATGCAGGAGGCACGTCCCACTGCAAGACAGAATTCAGCTAGTGCTGCTGTGCAGAGAAGCTATTTCCACCTTATAAACCCAAATCCCTTTGAAGTGGGGGAGAAAAAAAAACAAAGGCAAAAAGCAGGCAGGCTTGGCAGCCTGAGTAGAAGTACTCTCACAAGAAAACCAGCAACAAAGAAAGAATCAGAACAGAAAGACGACAGGTGTACTTCAAATTTCATCTCTAACACCTCGCTGCCCTCTGGAAACCCTCTTCCTCCCTATGTCCCAATGGCACACACTTACAAACTGCAGAGATTTTCACTGTCCACGAAGGAGAATGTGTCTTTTCAAAGACACAAACATAACATGTGTTTCCCTCCACAGCCCAGTGCTCAGAAAACTCAGAAGCCAGAGAACTTTAAGCTGTCAAACAACTTCTCCCTCACCTCTGAAAGAAGCGAGGAGACACACTCCAAAATTATTAAAGCTCAGTCACAGGTCCATAGTCCACCTCTAGGACCACCCCTTTTTACAGCAGATTAGAGACTTCTGGCAAAGAAACACAGATGGCTTATGTGTTCCAGGCAAGGGCCAGCTCAGACCCATCTCTAGTCTGCCCTGTGGCACACCATCGCTCCTGCCACTTCAACCTCCTCACACCACAAGCAGAGCTAGAGGAGAAGAGCAGCAACGATTCTCGAGAACTGAGCCCAGTGATCACTGCGCTGCCATTCACAGGGTCCCACTCAGTAGGGGTTGACTTGAGCCCACCCCAGCCCTGTTCAGCCTTGGAAACACACAACTGCTCCAAGACAGAGCAGTAAATTTCCATGAAGAAGCCACATTGTTCTAACCCTTTATAATGTATGCCAGAAAAAAGCATCACTATTTCACAGGGAGGAAACTGCAGAACAGAGAAGTTCTCATATCAACATTTGGGGGGCAAAAACCCCCAAAGCAGTACCTCCCACAACTTTGTCCTCACTGCAGAGAAACTCAGTTGCAGGACTGGTAACTAGTTGTGTTACAAATTTATTCTCTTGTCTCAATAAATTGGTGTTTGCAGAAAAGAGCTACTCTGCTGAGTATGGGAGTTCATGCACACATGGAACAGCCAGACCTTCCGAGTCCTGGCTGCTATACAGTTTTGTCCCTACCTGTTCCTCTTTGGTGTACAGTTGGAAACACTGAGATAAAGTGCAGATCTGAGGTTGATGATGAAGCTCTCTCTGCTGGCGGACACTTTCGGAGTCTGGAATATACTCCTCTTCTGTATTCACAAACAAGCTGCATCAGGGAGACAAGACATTTACCAGTACATCCACCTGCTCCCCACACTGCCAAGGAGCTGTTCTGAAGGTACAATCAGCAGCTCTTTCCTGGATTTGTCCCGTTACACATGAGCAAGAGCTGACTGGCAAGAGATCCTGCCAGGGCAACACAATTGAACACAGGGGTGAACAGCTTCAGTGGGCACCCACTCCAGTTTATCTCAGACAGAAAAAGCTACTCACTGCCCACAAACTTTCTCACATGAATATTATTTGTGGGGGAAGGCGCCACAGGCAAGATGCCTGCTCCATAATGCAAAACTCCAGCTAGAGAAAAGGAAAAGTCTATCCCTGCAAGTAGGGCCAGGGCATGGAGTCAAGTTTCTGAGGGGACTCGTGTTTGCTGAAGGGTGCACAGTTCACACAAGCAAGCCACAAGCATCACTCTTAAGGTGAACACAATTTAAGGCTTTTTACTTCATACTTACTAATCTTTAGTTTCTTTGTCCCATTCTACCACTAATTTCACATGAGCAGTTCCCCCCTGTCCACATGACTTCAATGCCCTGGAGAGAGAAGCAGACAGAAGTTAAACCACCTTTCAATCTGAAGCCTACATTATCTTTTACACGCGCACAACTTCTCTCCGCTAGCCCTTCATCCTTCCTTCTCTCCCACGCAGCTCAAGTTTGCAAAGGAGTAAAAGGAATTCATACAGCAAAGAACATGGCAAAGCTGGCCAACTGCATTTACCTAAATATATTAGTTCTGTAAATAAACGTACACTTGTTTACAGAACAGACATCTACAAAAATTTTTGAAGAATAACAGTCACTAAAAAAACTCCCACCACTTTAAAATGGGGGGGGGGGGGGTTTAATACTTTCATTCTGTCCTCCATTTCCAAGAAGAACAGACTCCAGATGGCATGACACACAACTGAGCAATCCTCACACACCTTCTTGAGGACATGCAGTGGTTTCCCTGCTCCTCAGGCCTGTGAAGTCCATTCCACACATCCACACCAAGACTGTCCCTTTCTGCATGGCTACACACTGAGTTTCCAGCTGACAAACCTCTCTCCACTTTTGGGAATGAGGACCAGCTCACCTTTCCACAGTTGGATGGCAGAGGGGTCGCTCCTCCTGAGGTAGCAAGTACGTTATCCCCACAACACTGACTACTCGCAAGCTGAATGGGCAGACCTGCAACAAAGAGAGTAGAAGCCATCTCAATAGCTCAGACCCAACTTAGGTATGGGCAAACCTGCTCTCAGCACCAGCTGACACGTACTTTATACTAGAACGTGTGTTTTACATGAGAAAGCAAATGCACAAGGTCTCAAATGTGCCTACGGCAAGCAGCTAACAAAGGGGTGAGGTACAGCAACTGAGGCTTTGTATCCAACAACTCCTCTATGGTGACCAGAGAAGACACCCCTCTTCACCCCTCTGCTCTCAGAAACATGCAGTCACCAAGCTAATGTTTCAGCTTTTCTTTTAGGCAAACACCACCAACTGGTGGATTTCCAGTGCAGACAGCAGCACTAATCTCTCAAGTATTTCTTGGGGGTAAGAAAGGAAGCAAAGCATGCAATTTCTTCACCCTATCAGTCTAATCTTTCTTGTACCTTTTAGCAAATAGACAAAAGCACCAAAGAGGTGGAATACCAGACTTGGACATTGCACAAAGAAATATTGGAAAGCCACCAGTTCAGCATGTGTAGCACGTTTATCACTCCAGGTAACTGGCTTCCCCTTTAGTTCATGTCACACAGAGCTGGAAGTATCAAAACAGACGAACCATTTGCCTCACCTGCATGCAGGCTGCAGGCCGCAGGAAATACTGCATCTTCTCCAGAATTTCCTTCTGTAGAATATCCCAAGCAATTGTTTTTTCCAAATGCAACACAAAGGGCAAGCCAAACCTACAGGAAGGAGTAGCATTTGAGGGAGCAATTAAAAGATTATTCTGTTCAGCAGTTGGATCCCAAAACTCTGACAGTGCCACTCTCCTCTTCACTTGGCACCTATGGAGCTGGCATGTTTTGGATGAAACTTCCCAGAAACAAGGCATTTAAAAACTTGTTTCCAGAGGAGAGGTGCTTAACTTTGAGGAAACACTGTTACGGCTGCCCATGCAGAGGGCTCTTTTTACCAGGCTGCAGCCCTGCTCTGTGCTTAAGTGGCTTACCTCAGGCTGCAGAGCTTTGCAACCTGGCCAGGATAACTTTTTGTGAAACAAACTTCAGCTGCTGAGATACTTCTCAGCCTGTGGTTGGTACAAATGCCTTTGCCATGGTCATTTCTCCCTTCCTCCCCTCCCCACCCCCTGTTTGCACTCCAATTAAAAATTTCCACACATCACAGGACCTAGTCAGACTTTCTTGCTGCTCTCTGAAATCAGATAGCTCTATAGAGAGGTGGTATGTCCTTCAGGCTGGTCTGCATTCACCACTTTCCAGTAACACTGGACTACTTGAAGTTCACCAAAATCAGGAATATTTTGCTGCATTCATTAACGTTTTTTGAACAACATGTTCTGTAGCACCTAATGCAAGCTACGAATGCAAGCTGTTGCTCCTTCACCTTGTGTTTTCACCACACCGTGAGTAAACCCCAGGTCAATTAAGGAAGCAGCCACAAGAGTAACTCTAACTGTGAAGCTGCCAGTCACCTTCTGCTCTGCTGTCCAGTGCACGCTCTGTTACACACCAGCAAGACAATCTTGTCGTTTGCTGCTGGTTTAGTAGAGGACTGTTCCAGTTTCCCAGACTTCACTGTTCCTTGAGAGTAAGATATTGTTCGGGAGTGCTCGGTGCCACATTTCAAGTTATTCAGGTTATTGTTCACATGTATTCCTGAAAAATTAGGAGAAAGGAAACAATTTGTTATGTCATTTGCCTTTAGTGCCCTGATGCCCCCCTCAAGAAACCCTCCTTTGGCTGCAGAGGAGCAGGTCAATATGGAATCAAGACCATTTTTATCACTTGTATGAAGGCCTTGAAGACCAATTACTTTTCATACTGACTATTTCTTTACAGAAAGAAATTATATGCAAGTGCTCACCTAACTGATTTTTCATAGCAATTTGTACAAGCACTCATGGTTTTGCCTGCCTGCAAGAAAAGCTGAAGTGACAGAAACCCTACTTGTTACTTCCAATAATAAAATTTGCCTTTGATTACACTCGGTCTACCCAGGATGCAATTATTGCCTTTTACTGAGAGGGAGATGCAGAGAAGCTGAGGTTTTTGAGCTTTGAAAAAGAAAGTGTTTGTTCATTCCTGAGACTGTTTATTCATCACTGGCAATCTGATTTTAAATAACACAATTTCAGTGGCTTCATCTGGTCCCTAGCAAGTCTTTAAATTAAGCCTGACAACAGATTTCACATTAAGCCAGCCTGGCCTGCAGAATCAACCCCAGGAAGAGGAAGAAAGGAGTGTACATCGCTTCTTGATAACCTCCTGGCTGACAACACCATTAAGTCTGCTGAAATGAGTCTGGACAAAGTCAGAGTTGAAATCAATACACCAGAACATCAACTACTTGTGGGACTTTTATTCTCAAGTATATCCTTTTCCAAAACAAGCCTCCCTCACCTAGTCACCTGAGCTGGGCATTAAGCAGAGTTATCAACTTACCTCTCTGACTGAGGATACCCTCGGGCCTAAATATCTCTGGGGTCTCAAAGGCGAAAATGCAGTCACTTTCATGAATGGTGTCCAGGTCATCAGTATCACAGAAGGAACGATGAAACCCATCATAGTACATCTCTGTGAGCACTATCTAGAGTCAGCAGAAGCAAACCAGAACCCATTAAAACACCCATGCCTCATCCAGCTGAGCCGCCCTGTGTCTCAACTGGGATTCTCCTGCTGAAGGAACATTCCTCAACACACCCTGGCATCAGCCAGGAGCAAGGAACAGGGAAAAGGACTGCCACAAAAGAGAAGCTGAGGTAAAGGCAGCACATGGAGAGGTTTTGGTGGGATCCAACAGCTTTCCCTGAAGTTCTTCCTACAGAGGAACTCCCCACAGGTGCCCAATGGTTCCCTCACTGCCAGCATGCACAAATCATTGTGTGATCAGGCAGAAGGTCCACATGCTCCACTGACAGCTATCCCAAGCAAACGCACAGGGAAAAGCTTGATCCAGATCACCACTACCCTGCTTTCCCCATTCAGTCATGGACAGCAAATTTCAATTCCTACATATCCAAGATGAGATGAAAGCCTCCACACACCCTTTTGCTGAAGAAAGGGCATGTGGGTGACAAGACTAGCCTGTTACCTGCTCCGTGGGTATCTTGGTTTCTGAGGAGACAGCCTCCCGCAGCCTGGCCACCGTTCCAGAGATGGGCACCGCCACCCCGATCCGCATGCAGTGAGAGCACTTCCCCTGATACACCACAGTGACGTAGAGTGGCCTGCGGAGAGCACAGGAGGCACTGCTGGGGCTGGGCTGAGCACTTCTTGGCAGCACCTTCAACAGAGTCAGCCCAACCTGGGTGCATCCAGGCAGCCCATAAGCTACAGGGCCCTCCCAGCAGTCCAGATCCACCTCACACTGGAGGTAAATTCAGCCGCAGCCAGGCAAGTACGTTTGATTTCCAAAGATTCTTTTCTTACTACATGGACCGGTGTTACTTGCTTCCACAAGCAGAACATCATCTCAAAAAAGCCCCACAAAGTGAAAAAAAAAACTCTCTATGACAATGCAATCATAATTTTCCAACAAGGATCCTGTAATGCAGCTTAGTCCGAGGCAGCACCTTAAAGCATTCAGAGGGAGCTGCTGCTGGGAACAGCTGCTCCAGGTTGCCTCTCCATACTCAATCCTGCCTCCACCAGCAGCCAGAAGGACTGCCTTGGGAAAGAAGAGTGGGGCAGCAAGCCTACCAGAGACCCTTCCCTGAAAAGCCCACTCAGCCTCCATGTGGGGGCAGAGCAGGGACTTCTGAACCAAATGTGACATAGTCATATTTAATATGTCCTTTCATTACTTTGTTCCATTGCTTCTTGAACCCACACAAGTTTTCCTCATCCAAAACATCAGGTGAAGGAACTGCTCATTTATACAAGGGGTAGTTTTACTGTGCATCTCTGTCTTTGCTCTGAACTTTTTATCTGGATTTCTTTTCCTCCCTGGAGCTTTTTTCTTTATTGGCAACAGCCACCTTTCAAAAAAGCAAAACATTTTGCAGGAAAGCTTTCAACTTCACTTTTTGAAATTGGAGTGATCAGTGAGACTGTTCTAAAGTAAAAAAAAAAATGTTTCATCCTTTTTCCCTTTTTAATTTTAAAATGCTATAAATTAAGTCAAAATATTTTGGTTACCTGAATCATAGATATTTTTTTCTCCCCCAAATTAATTCTATAGGAAGTTAAGGGTGGGAGTGAAGGGCCATTCGGAAACAAGTAAAAGGCTCAATTTTCCAATTTACCTGCTAAGCAAAAAATTAAAGCCCCATATGGTCCTATCTATCTTTTTTAAAGACTTACTGGAGAGATTTTGCTGACATATCTCTTCCTTCTGCAGCAAATTAAAGACTATATGCATGGGAAACAGCCAACATGAAGTTCAAGACAGTTACATACCGTGTATGAGGCAAAGGAATCGGCAGAGAGATGCAGAGAAAAGGGTCAAAGGTGTTACTCTGCTTCTGGCAATGAGGGCACGTCAGAGAGGACCTAGTACAAATATCAATAATAGAGCAGTTATACCTCATTTCATCAGGAATGGCTAAATCATCAAATCACAATTACCAGCCTTTGCATGTCAATCTGGCTGCCCCTTTCTACTCTTCTTTCTCCACACAGAGCAGCTCTGCATAGAGGCTGTACAGGCATAGCTGCTGTAAATGATGGGTTCCTGATTTCTAGATCCTTTTAAAGTAATTAGTCTCAAAGTTCATTACAGGGCATGCCAGGAAACGACTTCACTCCAGTCACTGAATTTGGCTTTGAACAAATAAAGATGGGAAAGAGACAGTCAGCACTGCAGGTGTACAGATCTCTTACTCAGAAGGGAAAAACTCCAGACAATACATCTCTCGCATTCAGCACTAACTTGGCTCCTTACACTGGCTTCGTGTTCTATACCAGGCTTAAGGTTTCTCCTTTCACAGAAAGCCTTGGTAAATATTGGGGAGAAAGCCCAGCAATTAAAATTCTTACAGCAGCACTGATACAAGCCATCGAGGAACACTGGAAATTAGGCTGTTTTTTTGTATTAGTTCTGAAATTAGAAAGCTCACTCCCAGAAGCACGGGAAACTCATGGGAAAGCCCTGAAGGGACAGCGAAAGATTCAGCTCAGAATTCTCAAGTGCCAGACAACAGGAACTCTGCAAGACACCTGGGATCCGTAACTCCCCAGCAGCCTCCAGGCACCTCCAGATCTTGCCACAGGCCCTTGCCTCTGAACAGCCAGGGTAAGCCTCACAGCACTGAGTTGTCCCGAGTCTTTGCTCCACTGAGCACACTGACTTGCTTTCAGGATGCATCCGGGCAGGTGAAGAAGTGGTACATACTGTAGGTTTTCACAGAATATACCAAATTTGAAGTAGTGAAATTCTCTCTCTCCTCTGGAGCAAGATTTTAGTTCAGATGTCATTCAGCAGGAATTCAGAAACAGCTGTTAACAAAATTACACCAGTCTCAACTGTACTGGGAGCTAGCATCAGGGCAGAATTAGATTGGGGTGTCCTGGTTTCGGCTGGGATAGAGTTAATCTTCGAAGTAGATGGTACAGTGTATTTTGCATTTAGTGTGAGAATAATGTTGACAGCAACAACTAGAACACCAGTGTGTTAAGTAGCACTTAGGATAAGTTAAGGATTTTTCAGTTTCCCCTGCTCTGCCGACTGAGCAGGTGTACAAGAAGCTGGGAGGGAGCATGGCAAGGACAGCTGATTGGAACTAGCCAAAAGGATGTTCCATACCGTAGGACGTCATGCTCAGTGTATAAACTGGGGAAGTTGGCCAAGAGGGGCAGATTGCTGCTCAGGCATCAGTCAGCAGGTGGTGAGTAATTGCATTGTGCATCACTTGGGGGGTTGGGGTTTATTTTTTTCCTTATATACCTTTTCATTACAATTATTATTGTTGTTATTATTATTGTAATTTTTATTATTATTGTTAGTATTGCATTTTATTTTACTTTAGTTATTAAATTGTTCTTATCTCAACCCACGAGTTTTATTTTTTTTCCAATTCTCCTCCCCATCCCACTGGGAAGAGGAGGGAGTGAGCAAGCAGCTGCGTGGTGCCTAGTTGCTAGCTGTGCTTAAACCATGATATGGGGTAACCAATACATGCAATAATGCCTCAAAATCTACAAAACATCATACCTGTACTGGGCTTGAAAGAGTTCCTGCACGAAAGTACTACTGATTGGAAAGGCTGGTCCCTCGAGCAGCACATCATCCTCCAGCGGTGGCTAAAAGAAGAATAAACCCTAGAAGCACACCCAGGCAAGGAGGTGCATCACACCAGATAGCTCCAGTACTCCTAGCCAAATTTGTGCCCTCCTTGCCCAAAACCACCAGAAAAACATCACCAGATTTTTAAATAAGTGCACTCTGCTCACATGGGTGGTATGCAGGAATGTGAGGTAGCTAGGACAGCCCAAGGAAAGGCAGGGATCTCACAGCAGATGTGTCTTGCAGTCCCTCCCCTGTAAAACCCCCCAGCTCTTGCAGAGCAGTATGTGACCACTCACAAATGATTGTATTGGGGAGCACTTGTCAGGGATTAGTGAAACAGCTAGTTACATTCACTGGGCCAGAAACAAACAGTATTTTAATGCAAGCTTTTGTTCCATCCAAACTATCGGAGTTGAGAAGCCAACAGAGAGATCTAATATAAAAAGAAAGACTGTATGCAAAGTTAGAGCTACTCTCCCATGCTGGCTGCCAGCAAAATCCCTTACCTTGAGTGGAGGCATGCCACTGTAATTCACTACATTGTTCAGATCTTCATGGACTCTGTCTAGAAGCCAAAGCAGGAATTCCTGCGCATCGTGCTGGGCATTCCCACGGTACTGCATAGCGTTCTTGGACACAATGTTCTGCAGAGAGACAGAGACAGCATACAGCAAAAGCACAAGAATTGAGCTCTTCCCTTTACCAAGCCCTCACAATCAGACAGGCAGAGTTGACAGCACACTCAAAACCAGGGACTGTGGACAGCTCTGGATGGGACACTGCCTTCCCACACCACCTGGGGACAGGCCAGGACGTACCATCACATGCAGGACCCTACACACAACTTGAGTTAAAGAAGGAGCTAATGCCTTGCTGGGCAGAGAAACTGCCACCGGCTCTCAGAACAGACCAGAGGGGTTATGGCATGGCAGTGGTTATGGAAGAACTGCATCATTATTTGAACACAAATATTTATAGCAAACTTGGGGCTCAATTCAGATGAGAAGAACACCAAAACAATCAGTCTACAGTACTTCCACCCAAGTCAAGAGCGAAGCAAGCTCACTTCAGTCCACTGACAATGACAGGCAGTATTTCCCATGCTAACACAGAGCCATGGCCATTTTTAATCATACCTATCCATGTACCACAGGGTCTGAAACTGTTCAAATCAAAATCTTCTATTTGTTTAAGCCGAAGCAAAACAAGTATTTAGCCTCCTAATGCCCCTCACCCCGTTTAGCTCATTCCTGCCTTGGTGATGTTAACAGATTTCCCAAAACCTAGATGTAGATGCTCAATGGTAATATAGGTATACAATTCCAGGAATCAGCCAAGATCAAAACTGCAGATGCTACTGATCATCCCAATAATATGCAGGTAGAGCAAACTTACTTTGCATAAGGCACCTTCTTAAGCACATAAGCAGTACAATCACCATGTGACTTTACTAGATATCAAGTACCCACTATGCACAACTTGCTTATCCTAAATACCATCTTCTCTTGCCACTACCCGAAACAGAAAACTTGCTTAGGACAGACAACTGAGCAGGAGGAAAAGTGCAGTTTGAGCTGGCATTGCACACAGTTATGAATGACTGTCGGAGCCAGGTAGCTGCAGCTTTCCCTCTAGCTGGAGCAAGCACAGGGAACCAAAGCGTCACAGAGCAACTGATGCCAGAGCAGTGCAGTACAGGATGGGTGCTGCTGGACCGGCAAACTCCAAACAAGTGAGGACTCAGACAGCCACAGGTGCAATACACACAACTGGCACTACTTTGGATACATGCTAGGAGCCTGGAGAACACATCTAATTTACTCCTGAATTTCCAGAAAAGCTGTCTCAGAATGACACCAGCACACCCAAGGGATTTACTCAAACCTGTTTTTCTTCCGGACATGAATGGGAAGGGCTTGAAGCTCACCAGCAACCAAAATCTGCTCTTTACAGATTTATCTTTGCCCTGCAGCTCTTTCACCTTTCATGACCTTGAAGTTTGCACTGACCTCTCCAGCTGGGCCATGCATGCCCCTTCCTCAGGGTGATGTCGTCTTCTCCTCCTCCTCAAAAAGCTAACAGGAGCTCACAGCAGGGTTTGGAAGCACATCTTCCTCGCCAAAAACCCACATCAGGAAACGCTTTCTCTGCTCCAGCTCTCCAACCTCACTTTTACCTCCACAACAACACCCAAATCGCCAGCCAGCACTCACTGCTGCCTACCAGGGGACATGGCATGGGCTTTGGAGGACAGGAGCCAGGCACCAGCTTCTGCATTCAGGTCCTCTGCCATGAATACTCCCTGGAGTAACATGCCATGGTGGGCTGACCCCAGCAGCTGAGCCAGGGTTCCTTCCCGAGCAGCAGACACCACCACTGCTGTAGAAGAGCTAGCATGTTCTACTTCTCCAAGGAGGCACCAAGCTGCAGCTGCGAGAACTAGCCTGCTGCTCCCACTGCTCGGGGAACAGGCAGGACGTTCATCTAACACATGGTCACAGGTCAGCTGTGACCCCACACTCCCACCCCACCAATTTTAACAACAAAGTCAATACCAGGCTTTTCTTTGTAAGCAAAGCTCACATCAGCTATTCCCCAACCTTCCTGCACTGCATGCTATCGGGAAAAGCAATCCTGTCTGGGATGGTGCCATGTTAGCAGTGCTGCGCCTATGTCTGTTGGTACACCTGTGGAGAGACAGAAAGGGCTTACACAGGACTCAAACTTGTTTGAGCAGGGTCCCCAAAAAGGGACAGTGGCACCAGCAGAGACCAGACTGTACCTGCAGGGCAAGAACCACGCAGGAAGGCTGCAGCAGACCAGCTGCCCCGAGGAGCACCAACAGGGGCCAGGCAGGCTGCACATGCGCACGGTACCAGAGCTCCTCCATTTCTCTAATCAGACTTTACAACAGATTTGAGAAATGAGGTTGGGCTGCTCGCTTTATCCCTCTAGAAAATGGGGTCAACAGAAGGGGAGGGTGATGATAAAGACAGAAAAGGATGATAAACATATACTCTCTATCCTCTATAATCTGTCCACCTGCCTCAAGGCACAAAAATAAGGGAAAACAGAAATAATCTGCTCTCATTACATATGTGCAAGCCCTTCTGACAACAGATTTACTGCCCTTGCCTGTACAGGAACCAGCACCCTTCCACATAAAATATGTAAACACAGTTTTAAACGAGTGGTCCACAGCAAATGATCACCTCTGCGCCACACAGGTGCGGGCCCAGCACATCCCTGCTCAGTGCTCAACATAACATGAGCTTGGGACACTGCTGCAAGCCAATTTATTGAGGAGAAAAATGTGAAGTAGTCTGTAAGGACTCAAAGATTAAAGGGGACCAAACAGCATTCTCCACTCCTAGTTACCATTGACCAAAACAAGGCAGGAAAAAAGTGACAAAACATGGTCCAAAAAATGATCTTAAGCCTCTTCAGGTATCAACCTGATGCCTCTTGCCCTCCTTCAGCAGAAAGCCTAGTGAATTATTTGTGTTGCACCAATTTATGAAATTTAACACTAATCGTGAAAATACAGTCCACACACTTGCAGATCCTGGTCTGATACCTAAACACTCGACATTCACCCAGGATATCAGGACAAGACGTCAACAACCTAGAGAAACCTAGTTTAGCTGTGCTAGAAACCCACCACCCCCGAGTCACACCTGAAGACACAACCTTGTCATTCCACCAGCTGACTGTGACTAGCCTAGACCACAGACGCTCTCATAGCCAGATCTCTCCTTCGCATCACTAAACATCCTTCAGCTGAACACTGCAGCAGAGGGTCCCACTCCCACTAACTTTAGTACACTTCCCAGTCTTATACTTCTCCTGTTAGATTGACAGAACTCCAGGCTGACCTATCTTCGGGCACTCACAAGGCAGCTCCTCCCTGCTGGATACCAGCAGGGCCCAGCAGCAGGTCTCGAGGAGCACTGTTCTGCGGACCCTGGCCCTGCCTTGAGCAGGGGCATTGGAGCTGGTCACCATTCCAGCCCCATGACACCATGACTTGAGTCCCTGGTCCCAGGCAACAGTCAGTCATACTGACAGGATTTAGTGGGTCATCTAGAATTAGGAAAAATTAATATTCAAAAATACTCAAAGCATCCGTAGCAAGGAGAGAACGCTGATATTCACAGCAGCTGTGTTTAGCTGAACGCACCCAAGGTTGTAGGGAAGAATTTAAGACACACACGTAGAGAATGCCTTTGCAAACACTGTCTTTGATCAAAAATATTACACACTGAAAATTAAATTTAGGCCTTATATTACCGTGTCAAGTTCCAAACTGAAAATCAATCACTGAACTGCGAAGCAGAGATTTTAGTCCAGTCTTAAGCAGTTATCTCACTACATCTTTTCTCTAGAACTGCTATCTATGACTCCACGCTTGCCTTTTAATGGCCTTATTCATCCTTCCCATTCCCTCCTGCACCCAGCTCAGCACACCGAGGTGACAAAGTCCAGTACCACCAGCGAGGGAGGAGGGCTCCAATGGCAGCGCAGGTCACAGCAAGACCAAGCTCCTTCTCAGCAGCGAGTTGACCAAAGAGGGCCAAGAGAAAAAGAGGTGCCAAAACACACACATGCCCCTGCCACAGCAGCACATGGTCTTCTCTGCACTAAGATATAAAAAGGTGTGATATCATCAGGGCAGCATTAACACTTTTCGGTTGGCATGCTAAGAGCCAGCTGCCTTATCTGGTCTAGTTTGTTTTAGTGAAGTTAGCCAACAGCTGCTACCACTGCACTTGAAGTCCTAGTCTAGACAGAGTTGAAGATAAAAGGGTCTTTAGTATTGCTAGGAGGAAGTGAATCTGGTATTTCAAGTAAAAAAAGGGGGCAGAGGGGGTTCTGTATGGAAACAGACATAAGTAAGGACTTCAGGAATCCAGGCTAGTGTTTCTTATCACCTCTCTCCCAGTGTCACCAGCACATCACTCCAGTCTAGACCCTCACGGGCTTTTACTGACACATGTTCCTGGTGATGTGTCGTCCTACAGGGAACTGCACAATCCCGTAACACCCCGCAGCAGAGCAAACCCCATAGCCACATGCCTTGGGCTGTATCTGTGTCATTCCCCATCTCCAAAGCATCTCCATGATAACTGTTCTGGTTTCCTCAACACTCTCGCAGCCTCAGTGGACAAAGGATAAAGAGCTGCCTGTGGAGACAGATCACAAGATGTTGGAAGTGATTCAGGAAGCACTACAAAATATCAGATGCAATTCCCTCACAAGAGGCTCCGCTACAAAAACACTCCAGCAATAGCAGCGTGTTCCCAGCGTTACTCATGCTTCCTGCCATCGCTGCTACAAGTGGGTTTGTTATTACTTAAACCTCTGCATCTGATGCTCTGTGAAATGTTATGTGCCTTCCTCCCAACACACTCTGAAATGCTGGGGCAGCAAAGCGATCAGAGACAGGCAAGGTGTAAAGGAGGAGCAACAGACACGCAGTGCGGAACAGTCAGTACTAAGGAACACAATTAAATCCAAGTGAAAGATAAAAGTGCTGACTCAAATAAACAATTTAACAATTTGAGCAAAATACCAGGAACTCCTAAAGCACAGCCCCCACTCAACTAGATGGCTCAGCAATCAAATACAGCCCCACATGCTTCCCTGTCTCCAAAGCCAGCCCTCCCACTCAGGCCGAGGGCAGTGGACTGTACGAACAAGTGGTGGGGTCCCTACAGCCCTGTGCAATAGGCGGGGGGACTGCAACCTCTTGGCAAGCCAGACTGGCAATTCCTGAACAGCTCCAATAACATTTGATGGGCAAGAAGACAAAGTGAGCAAGTATCTCATCATGAAGCATCACCCACCCAGAACCTCTTTGTGTTTATTTTCTGAGACTCGCCTTCCAGCTCATCAGCTGCAAAGCTGCCACCCAGGGGCAGCAGGTCTCCTGCCCTTGCTGCGGAGCATGCTCTGGCCTCCTCTCAGTGCAGGGCAAAGGTAGTTCAACTTAGTCTCTAGTGGCGCAATCCAGGTGACATCCACGCAGCTCAGGTAGTGACCTTGGTTTAGACGAGGTCCCAACTGCAACACCCCCTCCCCAAGATACCTGCTCAGCCACCTAGGCTAGAAAGATTACTTTACACAAAGACAGGTATAAGTCAAAACTTTCTCTCCTCTCTCGCTCATCAAGACAACACCTCATTTTGCTGGTCCCACTTATGCTGAATCCACTGCAGTAACGCAACAGCAATTGCAACTGCCTACAGATACAGAGTTAAGAAGCAATTGGTTTAAAAAACACAGGAAAACACATTAAAAACAGCACATTTACCAACCCCCCATAGTCTTTAATCCTCTGCCCCTAATCTGGCTGTGTTGTAAGTATAGGTGGCACATCTGAACAGACTCCGTCCATCACCAGAGGGTATTAAGAATGGGTCAGGGACAATTTTGGTGCAGCTGTTCCAGCTGTGAGATACTAGGAGCAGATACAGACTCTGAAGCTCCCTCCCAACACCTTTCCATGACTGTACAGCCATGTACCTCCAGCCCCTTTTCCCAGCTCAACCCCTAAGAGTTTGGCAGGAGAAGGAACGAATCTTCCCTTCCCCCAGATGTGCAAGCACTGGCATGCAGGCACCCTGAATGGAAGTGGCACCATCAAATGAGATAAGAGGGGGAAATCATAATTTCATATCAATCACACACACTTATCTAACCCCCTAATGCAAGCACCCTATAACCAAACAAGTCCCTGCCCATCTATAAAGCAGATTTATGGCAAAGACGCATTATCATTTTTATCAGTCCACTGGAAGTTTAATAATCATTCTTCTATTGCTCTAAATAGATGCAATAAATAAATCCAAACATAGCTGAACTACTGGCCTCTCCTTTGCTGCTGTTATTGTTCCAGATCACAAAGACAACTAAAGGAAAAATGTCAGTCTGCTATTTTCCAGTGTGCCTCTGGTAGGAAGCAGCTGTGGAAAGGTTTTTGTACATGAACGGATGAAGCCAGCTCATTAGAGACCTGACACAATGACACACATGAGCAGGAAAGAAAGGCTATTCTTTATCTTTCATTGAACTCATCAAGTTATGCTCAACTACATTATTTTTTTTTTCCCTTTTTTAAGCCAACAGACATGGTTCTGTGTTTGGGCAACTTCTACAGCAGACATCTCATGAATACTGTTTATCTGAACTACTCCCCCCACTCACACACAGAAACAGCAATTTCCTGCCTCTGAAGAGAGATACTCTTTTCTGGGGAAAGCAATACCAGGGAAACAGTGTGGTTCAGACCTTCTGTTCTTCCCCAGGTCCAGGGACAAAGCCAAAGCCAGCAGTGGCCCTTCGTCCAGCTGAAAGGGCCAGCAGGGATGCTGCCAGCAGGGACCGTTACGCTCTTTCCTGGCCAGGGCCCTGCCGCTGGCTGCCACCAACAGACCTGTACAGCTTCCAGCACCTGGAACATGTTGGCTCAGCTGCTGCAGGCTGCACAAAACAGAAAAAAGAAAACCAGGGAGACTCGGTGCAATGAGTCTCCCACCTTCCACAGAGGCTCCCAGAGATGCCGGCTGCCTCCCCGCAGCAGCGCTGGCATAGTAGCGCACTGAGCAACCAGGACCTGGGAATCGGTGGCAGAGAGCCTCCGCAGCATCTCCCTGCGCATGTAGGGCCCAGCACTGCTGCAGAGGGACAGCTGAGCTCACAGCCCCCTGAGCTCAGCACCAGGCCAGGGGTTCACCATCCTACCTTCCGTCAAGCACTGAGGATGAGGCGCTGGTCCAGCCTGGGACAGAAGAGACCTCCGCTGCCTGAGCTTTACCACAGCTCTCCCAAAGGCAGAAACAGGGAGTTTTGAAGACAGCAGGTCTGCCGAAGCAGCCAGGGCAGGACAAAATGCTCCTCCTTTGCCCCGTGGGGCATCCCAGAGGTGCTGGGGCTCTGGAGGCAGCACCCTGTGGGAGAGCATGGCAGCTCTGTGGGCAGCCAGCCGCCCCCAGGGCTGGTACAGAACAGCTCCCTGCACAGCCGGGCCCTTGCCTGCCACAGAGCGGGAAATAAGCAGAGCCATTTATTATTCCACTTCAAAAAGTAAAAACAAGAGGAGCACAGCAGAGTGCAGCATGCCAGGACCAGAGCGGGTTCTCTACTGCATTTAACAAGCCTGGACAAGAAGCAACACCCCACCGGCCCCTGCCTGACATCTGTCCTGCGCTAGCAGCTACTCTCACCCTTCCAGGCTGAAGCCTTAGTTAATCCTGATTAACCACCTTTCTTAACATGTAAGAAGAGAGTGAAGTTTGTCAAGACTACACCTTCCAGGGTTGCTGTGCACACACACAGTGCTCCCTCCTCCATGCAGGCACCAGTGGGCAGAGCCGCTGGCAGCTCCCCAACACCATGGAGCACAGCAGGAACAGGCAGAGTGCTCGCAGCCAGGGCCAGTGTCCCTCAGCCACCTCTCCCACATGGGAAAGCAACCCAGACGTGAAGATAGGTTGTTGGGTGCTGCGTTCCCAAACAGGCACGCTCCTTCCCAGGCTCTTCGCAGGATCACGGTCACGCCTGCCAGAAGGCACTGCCAGGAGTCAGTGCTAACTGCCAGGAGAATTCATCCTTATAAATAGCAGAAATCCAATTTTGTTCTACAGAAAGACCTTGTTTTCTTGCTACACTAGCAGAGCAATCAGTGGGATCCAAAAGAGAGAGGGATTAAGGAGGAGGAGAATGCCACAAGTGTGAAGCAGTTCAGTAAAGGAGAGTCAAGAAATGCTGGTGTAGAGGACAGACTTGAGGGCTGGGCTTGGGAACCCAAGGAGCTTGTGCCTCTCCCGCTCTCTCCAGGTTTTGCCTCAGGTCCCAAGTTAGAGCATGGGACTCTGAGATGGGGGGGATCTGATCACTACTGCTCAGGCGAGCCTCCCTGTGCACTTCAAGGATGCTGCAAAACAAACATTAATTTCACTGACACAATCATATGCAAAAGAGTTCATTAAAACTGCTTTGCAGCAGTCATGCGTTCAGATGGAAGCACAAAATGGGTTTACTCGCAATCAAGTGTGGCCATTTATAAATGCCAGCGTGCAAAGCAGGGCACGGAGCAATGCACAGATCCAATTAAGCTGCCTAAGAACACGCGTTCCCCTACCCCCTCCACGAGTTGCCAGCCATGACATGGTTTTCATACTTTCACCATTTGTACTTCTGTGGAGGCAGTGTGGAAATAAAGACCTCAGAGCTCAGAAGACAGGGAACATGTTTTGGCAATGACGTGCAATCACCCTTACAAGCCCAGAGAGGGTCCATCCAGCCGTCAGCCCCCAGGGCCACCTCACATCAGGGCCACAGAGCTGCTCCAGATTGGGGTCTCTTCCCCTGCTTCTCCCTTGCCCTTCCCTCCGGTTCATCTCCTGGACTTCTGGAGATGAGCAGCTGCACCACTTATGCTTCCCCCTCCAGCAGAATCCTCCCACCAAACCAGCGCCAGACCTCCAGACTTTGCAGCTTGGCTCTCTGCTCCCCTGCCCTTCTGCTCCACTTACTCAGATCAAAGTTTGAAGTGTAAGCCAGAAATCCCCAGAAAAGTCTTTGGATCTGACAGGTAAATCACTGCTGCTTTAAGGCAACCAGGATGTTGCTGCAGGAATCCCTTCTCAGGGGGTTTATGTCAGAGGGGGGAAAAAAAGTAAAGAAACTGTAAGGAAACATACACAAAGAAAAAAAGTAAAACAAAAAAACAAAACCACACACGCACAATAATGCACTTGCATCTTATTGATCATGAACATTAAAAAAAGTCTAATGGGGAAAGACTGCCAAAGACCTTTGTAATCCCAGTGAAGAGGGAAACATGTTCCCATGATGTCAAGAAGCATCACAATAACCACGTAGAAAATTTGTAACTTGCTTTTTGTTTCAACGTGTCAACTCCAAATCCCAGAGCAGCTCTAGGACAAGTCTCCCCATTGCAATGCCACCACAGGGAGCACCTGGACTGAACTGGAACAAGCACTTCCAAGATCCCACATCACCTGGCCCCCTTCAAAGCCCTTTTAGATGAACAAAGGAACTGAAATACCGAGAATCAAGAGACGAGGAACCAGGAGGTAAGGGTGAAGGGTCTTGCATTTCTTCTTTCATGCCCCATTCTTCCACCTCTTTGTGTAAAGGGAGGACAGTCTGCTTTCCGCAGAAATATTTTAGGAATAAGCAGTTGACGCTGTCCAGAATAAAATAACTGATTGCTGCGCTAGGCAGAGAGCAAGATAATTAAATATGATCCAGAGGATCCCATTTCACATATAACTGGCCCTGTTAGCAAAGCACAAGGGCTTTAGCGAGTGAAAGAACTTGTGACAAACAGCTCCGGGTGCAGGACTGAAGGCTTCCAACACCCAAACTGCACCAAGCAGCCCCATGCTGAGAACAGCTGTCACTACAACCAAAGGTAAAGATACTGAGCATGTCAATACTTTGCAGGAGTTCCTTCATAATTCAGAGGAGTTATTTATTAATTCACAAAGAAGCAACCAACACAGTTGACAGACTGCGTGTCCCAAGAGTGATATTTACACCAAGTGCATTTCCAAAACAGAACACCTTGAAACTGTAAGTTACACACAGCTACTATGAAATCTTACACTAAACACAGGTTTAAAAACAAATAAATAAAAATGGAAGCAGCACTATTAACCTGGCACAATAATCCCTGCTCTACTAGCAGAGATTCATTCTGTGTTCAGATCTAATTCTGATAATCCAACTCAATCAAGTTATTATGATTTTGCTGTATTTGCTGTACACAGTGCAGGTCATAAAAAAATAAGGCTCTCTTCATCTTGCGGGACAAAAAAAATGCAATCAACACAGTTCTAGCATACAAAGGGTCTTGTTAAACATTGACATGCTTCAGCATGCAACTGGCTTATAGCTACGAAGAAAGCCTCAAAACAGAAATCAGCCTCATCATCCACAGGAGGCCAGAACTCCAAGGAAGGCAAAGGTAGAGGATTTAGATGAAGTACATACAATTTTTCAAGCCCAAATAGCTTAAATAAAAATCCTTCTTGCTTAAGACCCCCATCAACACCTCCAAGTGTCACAGATTGATTCCCCATTACAAAGGGTGCTCTGTCCTCACTATCTGACCCTCGCAGGAACTTTGCAGGCAGCTCCCTGGAAAAAAAAACAAGCCCAAAGCACAGCTACTGCTTATACAATAGATGTTTGTCACCATTGTCACACCATCACAAAGGGGAAAGAGGAAGCACAAGCTGCAATATTGGCCCTTGTTATGAAAGCAGCAGCTCTGTTTCGGCAGGAAAATAAAAACCACTGAGCAATCGGAAGAAAAGGATTGTTAAAGCAAGCTGCAAACGAGCACAGGACCAACAGAAAAGTCATCCAAAGCACAGATAAAAAAACAAACCAAACCAAAACATCCATCACCTCTGCCAGGTGCTCCTGTATCATCTCCCTGGGAAGGGGCTGCCTGAGCTCCCTTCTGCGCCCAGCCCCAGGGCTGCTACCCAAGGAACCAAACCCCTCTGCTTCCACATCCCAAACCATTCCTTCCCTGACCTTTTCCTACTGCTATGGCCTTCTAGACCTCCTGCTCCCCAGCCACCTCCCAGTGCTTCTCCAGTTCTCCTGAAGACATGCTTCCCCACATCCTTTGCCTCCTGCTAGCTCAGCCTCCCACACCCACAGTAAGCAAAGCACGCGCCCCTGAGTGGTGAACGCCTCTGTAGCAGGGATAGCAGAGGATACACACAACTTCCATGGCACTTCCACTTCAATCACAGAGAGCAAGTGCTCCCAAAGTCTTCCTTGGTGTCCTTTCCACAGCAGATCCTTGCCCTGAGGATAAGCCATTGCGAACACCTTACAGAGCGCTCCACATGGATCCACATTGCAGACCAGGAAGAAAAGATTTTTTAAAAATTTCTCATGGCAGAAAGAAACGTCAGGTTTAAAATGCAGAAACCAGCAGAGATCCTTGTGTTTTAAGTAGATCTGACCAGAGACAATGTGCTAGCTGCTGGCCAGGTGAACACTTTGCCTCCCCTCACCATGCATTAGCTCTCTTGCAAGGCTCGCTCTCAGCCCCGCAATTACAAGACAAACCATTTTATACAAACCACTCGTTTTAATTGCCTTCTCCTTGTTTTCAGCAGCAGGACTACATGATTAATGAACCCATGGGATGGGTTATTTCTTGAAGACCAATGTAAAAAGGGAGAAACTACTACCAAGAAAAAACAGCTAAGGGCAAAAAGCATCTCAAAACTCGCCCCCTCAAAGGCCTCTGTCCACTCTCTCTTAGAAAAGTTTCCTCTGCCCCAAGAAAAAAGCCTACAGATATAAGAATGAGCAAGAGGGTATATATTATCCTTTACCCTAAATACACTTAGCACCTGCAGATAAGTAGGAATGAGGAAGTGCCTTCGCCCAATTATATTCAGCGTCAAAAGAGGAAAAAGGCAAAAAAAACCCCAACACACATGGATTTCTAAGCTTCGTGGCTAAAAAGCTTTTTGACTACCCAAAACAAGCTTGGGGCAATGTTTTTCTTGTTTTGGGGAGAAGCAGCAGTTTCCAGAGTGAAACAACCAATCTTCACCTTTCTCAAACCTAAGCCTGTTGTTTACATCTTTGAATTAACTGTGCAAATCTGCTGCTGAGAAAAATTTTAATTAAGAACACTGAATTTAATAGCAGGTTCAGGCTACTTAACTGTCTTTAGAGGCGTTAAATTACTATTAAAAGCAATTGACCCCTGTAAGGAAACAGCCAAGTACTTGACATAATGACAAAGTCGTTCTGAATAAGACAGGGACTGTTGACATTGTGCAGCACTGAACAGGACTTACTGGGACAAGATCCCCCACAGCAAGATGTGTTTTAAAAACCTCCAGGGGACCTGGCAGGCAGAAGATTGATGGGCTCCAGCTACATCAACAATGAGTAGAAAAGCATTTGCTTACCAGTAGCGATGCTGCAAATAAGCAAAGAAAGTTCCACTATAAAACACACCCTTAATTTAATCTACAGGCCTGTTTCTCTTCCTCCTTCTGTCACTCTTATCTGAACACCTCTACCGCAGGCCTGCATAAACAGTGTATCTTGGCCTAGAAAGTGGTCTGCATTCCTCTTTGATTTTACTAGCTACACTGGCAAAAGATAATTATGCTTTTGCAACCTTTTATTACTGTTATTGCTCAGGAGAAATCCACATTTCCTTCTCCTGCAGAACGCCTCTAAAGCAGTGACGGCTTAGGATAAATGTGAGTGCCCCACAGTGCTGCCAGGACTGGACGCACCGAAACCACAGCTGAGCACGTCGGCTTCCCAAGCGCTCCTCCATCAACAAACACTTCCGAAAACACCGGAGGCGCACACGGTCCCTACCCAGCGCCCATGCAGCCACCTGCGCCAGGCATCCTTGAGAGAGGGCAGGTGCCTTCGCTCCAAAGGCAAACAGCCGGGCCCCCCAGGGAATACCCCCCACAGCTGCCAGTGAGGGTGGATGCAACCGCCTAGAAACACACAGGAGAAGCGAAGGGAGGAGGTGCCAGCCATGCGTCAGTCCAAACGACTGAGGGTGCCAAACACCGCGGACAGCTCAGGAGCCTCTCGGCCAGCCCACCATCCAACAGACACCGAGGGAGAGCAGACGCTGGTACCCACGGCCTCTACCTGCTGCCGCACCCCATCTGAACTGAAGGCAGAGAGCCCGAGACCGTGCGAACTACGTTCTTGCCGTATTTCCATGTATCTGTGCATCCCCTCCCCAAACACAAAGGTCTTCAAGTGAATGGTGTGGAAGCTACCACCTACCCTCTCATTCTTTCACACAGCCTAACAGTTTTATATGCCAGGGAATCGCTGTTATGATAAAACTTCTTAATATTCTTACTGTTTCGAGAAGCAAGGTAAGCCTGGAGCGCTTTTAAAACAGTTGTGTCTTATTTCATCCAAAAGCATTGCAGGACATTTTTAAACTGTAGGTGCAGCAGGGCACAGGACGACACGGCGGGCCAGGGCACGGCAGGAGATGGTACTGTCGAATCAAACCGCGGCGCGAGGACTCCAGCAGGGAGAACGCCACGGTATTGCACACCAGTTAGTACAAGCAGGAGGTTACGATCTCGTACTCCAGCAACGCATTCCCCAAATCAGCCCAAACTCCCAAGCGCTCAGGGAGACTGCGAGGCACACCTCTCAACAGCTGCCTCCTTCCGTGCACGCTCACAGCTCCAGGCTCCGGCTCCACAACAGCAATTAGACACAACTTTTCTAACGGCAGCACAACAGAGGTATGAAACAGCAAAATGGACACTTTCACCAGTAAAAAGCAGCAGAGCCGTCAGCCGGCTTTCAACACCATCAGTAACGAACGCAGCAGCAGTGCCTTGACTGCAGGCGCTCAGCCTGGGGACGATGAGGGGTGGCCGCCTGGTCGATGGCGTGGGCACGCAACACCGTCGCTTGGCCCGGCTGCACGCGGCCGGGGGTCAGCTTCTCCGGAACGATGCCAGAAAGCCGGAGCAGCTCTCCGGAGCTACCGGCACATGGCTGGCGAGGCCAGAGGGCTGTTCGCACCATTTAAGCGCTCGGACCAGCGACAAGGCCCCGCCACGCCCCGATGATCGGAGCGGCCACGCGGCCCGTGGTGACACGGGGAAGACACGTTTTCCGCTGTCACCGCCACCACAGGGCAGGCAGGCCTCGCCTGCCAGCCCCCGGAGCGACACGCAGAGCCCAGCGCCGAGCACGGCGGCCAGGCGAGGGGCACCAACGGGCCGTGCCGTCCCCACGCCGAGGGGGAAAGAGACTCGAGGGCCGGTCACGAGCCGCTGCCAGGCAGAGGAGGCCTGGGCGGAACGGCTGCCGCGCGCTCGGCCTGCCCGCCTCGAAGAGACGAGGCGGCCGTTCCCTCCGGCCCGGGGCCCCGCCGCCCCGCTCACCTTGAAGTCGCGGCTGTGCTGCGGGGTGTACTCCAGCGTCCAGAGCGCCCGCACCAGCTGCGCCAGCTGCTCGGTGACCTCGCCGGGCGCGGGCGGCGGGCCGTCGGCGGCGGGGCTGGGGGCGGCGGGGGGCGGCCCGCCGCGGAACTGCTCCAGCGCCAGGAACTCGGCGAAGAGCTCGGTGTTGCTGAGGCACTGCAGGATGGCGTTCATGAAGCAGGTGTTGCCGTGGTTGCGCAGCCCCGCCACGCCGGGCACGGCCTCGGGGCCGCCGGCGGGCCGCGGCGGGGGCTCGGGGCTGCGCGGCGGGCCCGGCGGGAAGCAGCTGCCCAGGCCGCCGGCCGCCTGCGGCGGGGGCAGGCGCGGGGCGTGCGGGCCGCGGGGCTCGGGCTCGCTGCTGTAGTGCGAGAGGGTGGAGAGGGTCTTCAGCACGCGGCTCATGAACCCGCCGAGCGACCGCCCGGACGGGGCCGCGGCCGGGGCGGCGGGGGCCGGGGCCGAGCCGGCGCCGCCGCCCGCCGCCCGCCCGCGGAAGAGCCGCTTGCTGAAGGAGCGCTTCTCCTTGGCGCTGCCGGCCGGCCCGGGGCCGCTCACCCGCGACATGGCTGCGCGGCGCAGCGCGCATCCCCGCCCGGCCGCTCAGCCCGCCGGCCGCCGCATCTCCGCCCGCCCGCCCGCCGGGCCGCAGCCGCCGCGGCTCAGCCGCCTCACGGCGCCGCCATGCAGCGGGCGGGGCGGGGCGCGCCACCACGTGACCGCGCCGCCACCTTAGCGGCGGGCAGGCGCCGCCGCAGCGCCGCCATCTTTGTGGCTGGCACGGAGGCGGGGCGCCCGCGGCCCCGCCCCGCCCCTCCCCGGCCGGGCCCGGCCCGGCGCGGCGCGGACAGGCGGCGGGCTGGCGCCGCGCCGTGCCACCCGCGGCGGACACGCAGGGCCGCCGCTGCCGCCCGCCGGCCCCTGCCCGGGGGCGCCCGCCCGGCCCCGCCGCTCCCGCGCGAGCCCCGGCGGCCGCCGTGGGGCGGCGCTGCGCGGCCGCGGAGCGGTGGGCGGTGGCGGGGCGGGGCGGGGCGGGGTGGGCCGGGCCGGGCCGGGCCGGGCCGGGCCGGGCGGGGCGGTCGGCGGCGGGGGTAGGTGCCGGGGCGGCCGCCCGCCGCGCCATCGGCAGCGGCGCCGGGACCGGGAGCGCAGCATGGCCCCGCCGGGCCCGGAGGGCGGCCGAGGTGAGGCGAGGCGGGGGCGCGCTTTCCCCCGGGAAAAGGCTGTTTTACGGATTAAAACACCCGCCGGGGGCGGGGCCGGGGCGGGATGCCGGTTCGCGGCTCCGCAGTCGCCGGCGGCGAGTGGACGGGACGGGACGGGACGGGACGGCCGCGCCGTGTCAGCGCCGGGGGTCGCCCGGCCGCGCCGCGGGGGCGGGCGGTGGCAGCTCCGGCGGTAAGGCGGCGGAGCGGTGGAAGGGGCCGGGGCCGTCGCCCCCCCCCCCAGCTCAGGCGCCCGGTCCGTGTCTCCGCAGCTGCCGCCGGCGCCATGGCCCCCGGGAAGAAGATCACGGCCCGGATCAAGAGGACGCTGCCGGTGAAGGGCCCGCAGGCGCCGACGCTGAGCGAGCTGATGCGGTGGTACTGCCTCAACACCAACACGCACGGCTGCCGGCGCATCGTGGTGTCCCGGGGCCGCCTGCGCAGGTTCATCTGGATCCTGCTGACCCTCAGCGCCGTCGGGCTGATCCTCTGGCAGTGCGCCGAGCTCCTCATGAACTACTACAGCGCCTCGGTCTCCGTCACCGTCCAGTTCCAGAAGCTGCCCTTCCCCGCCGTCACCATCTGCAACATCAACCCCTACAAGTAAGGCATCGGCGGGCGCTGGCAGGGAGGAGAGGGTGGTCCCCAGCCGCCGGGGTCTCCTGGCGAATTCGTCATCCCCTCACCAGCCCGGCACCGAACCCCTTCCCAGGCTTGTCCCGCTCCACCGCGGTGCTGCTCGTCGGCAGTCTTTCCCGGCCGTGGGTTGTCCCTCTGCGGCACTTTGAGTAACGTATCCACCTCTGTGCTGATGCTCTTCGGACGCACGTGGATTATAATCGCGCCCTTCCCTTGCTGCCCGCTGAGCTAGACTCAGTTGATATAGCTTTCTGCTCGAGACAGTTCCTGGTCAGCTCCCTGGTTCTCTTCAAATTCCCTTCTTCCCAGGACCAAAGTTCCAGGATTACAAACAACGGCGTCTCCTGAAGAATGGAAAGGGAACATCTGTTACTCCTCTGTTGCGTCTTTTTTTCCTTATAGGATGCTTTGACTTTATCAATCAACAGTACTTTTTCTCCTGCCAAATTACACTTTACCTTGATGTCTGTTCTGCTGCCAGCTATCCACCCTGCTCCCTGTAGGCGATCCAGCTCTCCCATGTCTCTTGGCACAGACACAGAAGTCTTATTTCCACATGCTCTGCCTCCTTGGGCTTTCTAACACAACCTTCAAGGAGCTTGGGAGTCTGTGAGGGCTTTCTCTGTAGTTCAGTCTGCTTTGCTTCTTATGATCTATGCTCTGAGATCTCTCCGAGAGTATGGCTGTGTCTACCCGCACCGATGTAAATTGATGTGGTGGTAAGAGAGATCGATGTAAGTCCACAACAGAGAATTCTGTCCTGAGCAATGAGGTTCACAGAGCAGTGGGCAAAATGCTGCAGCTAGGTGGTGAGGTGAGATGGGATGTCACTTTCTATCCCGTTGTCTCCAATGCAGGTACAGTTCCATGAAAGACTATTTATCTGAATTGGACAAAGAGACAAAAAAAGCTTTGGAGACTTTCTACGGATTTTCAGAGGGCAAGTCCAAGGTGCGCCGGTCGGTGGATGAGTGGAACAGCACAGGGAGCGACTTCTTCAAACAGATCCCTTTGCTGAAGTTTGAGGACTTCTCTAAGACAGCAACTGACCTTCGCAGTGGCCAAAAGAGGAAAATCGAGGGCAGTGTCTTTCACAAGGATTCGTCCATAGTGAACTCTGGGGACTCAAATGATATCATCGGCTTTCAACTGGTAAGTGTTGCTCTTCCTTGGCCAGCAAGTTCCCTGTGGGGCAGCGAAGGGGTGTTTTGGGTTGCTATCCCTCCAGCCAGTGTTATTGCGTGCTTAGGTGGCTCTGTAGTGAATAACACTTCCCTCTGCTCTTTTGCCCATTCTGCCATGCCTCCATGGCTGCCTGCAGATTCATCTCCAGCTCTCTGGAAGAGAAATACCTTCCTGAAGTCTACCCAAATAGACTTAGTGCCTTCCATGACCTTTCCTTTGGGCCTGAAACATGTGATCTTATCACTTAGCCATGCATGAAAGGTCTCTGATGCCCCCTTGTCCCACTTTAACTTCATATGTAGTTATTACTGTGGAAGAGAAACGGTGTCACACATACCTTGTAGAATACATAACTTCATTTCTTCTGAAACACTTTTTCCCCTTTGTAATTATCAGTGCGATGCAAACAACAGCAGTGAGTGTGCACTTTATACATTCAGTTCTGGTGTTAATGCTATCCAAGAATGGTACAAGCTGCATTACATGAACATCATGGCACAAATTCCCCTGGAGACTAAAGAAAAATTGAGTTATTCTGCTGATGACCTTCTGCTGACATGTTTCTTTGATGGTCTATCTTGTGACAAAAGGTCAGTGCACAGAAAATACCTGCCAGCTTAACAGCTTACTTCCAAGTACATAATATGTAGGAATTGAATATTTGGTATATCCTGAATTCCAGCAGGAATCGTTTCCATTTTTAAATGAAAGCAAACATTTGCATCTTCATGAACTTAATTATGCTCTTTAATTTCATTTGTCTCAGTGTTCTGTTGTCCACGTTTCAGATAAACCTATGTTTTTTGGCAGAATCAAATCTACCTGCTTATGAGTGTGGCAATGCACTTCTTGTGCGTCCTGGTGGCCGCAGCATCACCCCTTTGTACTGGGGGGTAGCTGCAGAGTTCCCCCATGCAGCTGTGGGGATAAGCTTGCACTTGTACTCGGGTTTAGCAATTTCCTTGCTGCCATGTGCAAAGCAAGCTGCTCTGTAACTCTCATTCTGAAGGCATTTTGCATGTGTCTGGGATCATGCAAATGCATAACAGCTTTTCCTGGAAGGAAGACATTTGCTTGAGTGGGAGCAGATGTTCACAAGAAGGACAGGAACGTGCTTGAATCAAGAGGGTGTGTCCTCTCACCCTCCCCTGCATGACAGTGGCTGATATCTTTTCTGAAAAATTAAGATTTGTGTTCCTTTACACACTTGGCTGTCAAATGAACGAGGACTCTGTCCCTTCCCACTCTCTCAGCCCCCATTCCCACATGAAAACCTGTTAAACTTTTCATTTCCTGATGCTATTAAACCAGATCATATTTCCATGTAGTTTCAAGATATTAAGAAAAAGACCCACACTTTTTAGCAAAATAAATTGCTTGCCAAAAAAAAAAAGAAATATCCAGTCCTGCTATGTCTCTGCCAAAACAAAAAGCCCAAATGTGCTGATTTTCTCCCACAGACAGTTAAAACTGCAGAGGGCAATGTAACAATATTTGATTTCTTTCAGGCACTTTACTCGATTCCATCATCCCCTGCATGGCAATTGCTATACCTTCAACAGTGGAGAAAATGGGACGATCCTGAGCACGTCCACTGGAGGCAGCGAGTACGGTAAGGAAACTGAGTTTGCAGAGGAACTATTAGATAACAAGCAGTTCAGCGAACTGGATCCTACTGGAGAGTGATTGATGTGTTGGCTCTAGATGCGCAAGCTGATTGGGGGAATGCTTGTTTGAACTAGTGCAAACTATTGCCAGAGAATACAAAGATAATATCATTGCATCACTAATGTTTTCCATCTGAAATTACTGCTTCCCAGTTATATAACTTTTTAAAGTAATTTTCAGCCACGTTCTATGGAGACATGATTTGTTTGCTGTACTCGGGGCTGCGGAGGGACATCACTTGCTGCAAGCGTCTCAGTCTAGCACTGCAAAGGCTTTGCTTGGTTGTTATGGTTCTACTTAAGGCCAGATAACATTAAATAAACTGTGCTGCCCTCCTTCACCAAAAAAAACGGCTCTGGATTCTGGTGTAACTAACTCTGCTCCTGCCTTGTCCCTGTTCTTCAGGATTGCAGGTTGTTCTGTATATAGATGAAGCCGACTACAACCCCTTCCTGGTGACATCCACAGGAGCCAAGATCATTGTCCATGACCAAAACGAATATCCCTTCATTGAAGACATCGGCACAGAAATTGAGACTGCAGCAGCCACCTCCATAGGGATGCACTTTGTGAGTGACAGCAATCTTGTCTCCAGATGCATGGCACCATTTCCTTGAAACAGATGTAAATATGAACCGATACGATGTTTGAACATAGGCAGCAGCTGGAAGGCATCTAATACCTCACACTTGAGCAGCTGAAGTGCCCTGACGAAAATCCTGTGATAGCACTTTTCTGAACAGTTTTCCTTTGCACAGAGGCTGTTGGAAAATCAGGTCTTTATAAACCAAACAGCTACTGGGATTTTGTTTGTTCTCCCTTTTCTCCAACCCTTTGGCTTTCCAGGGGATTTTTTTTTGTTTGTTTTCACAGCAAAATCCACAACCACAGAAATGTGTTGTCAAGTGCCTTGTTTAGCTTTAGCAATAAGCAGACAAGTTTACATCCCACGCAGGTTCTGGGGGCAGAAGAGAATGAGCTGGAGCTGTGGGTAACCCGTGTTAGGGTCGGGTCTGTAAAGATGACTGCAGCGCAACCCTTTTAACTGTTTTGTGGGTGTAAGTCTCGTTTTGCTGGGTTTCTTGCTATCCCAGCTGTAAAAAAAACCTCGTGGGCAGAGACTTTGCCTTTGCCAGCTTAGTGAAGCATCTTGATGTTGCTGTCAGCAAGGGCAGGGAAGGCTGCAGCTCCAAATTTCCCCGTTACTGTAGTGCAAACAAGGCATTTGACCCAAGGGGTTTCCTCCCGTGGTAGAGAAGTGAAAGCAGTGCCATCAGGCAAGCCAGACTTTGCCCTTTCATCTAGATGGGCTGTTAAGTGAGCATTTTAGTTCTGCCTTTTCTTCACTGATGGTTGGGTCAAATGCGTCAGCCAGCCTGCTTATCTGTCCTGGCTGGGTGTGCCAGATCTAGATAGTCCACGCATTAGAAAAGACATTAAAAACAGGACTGATGTTTTTTAAATGTGCACATAGTTAACTATCTTCCAGCTGTCTGGAAAACTGTGGCAGCGACTGCTTGGTCTAACCAGTGGGGATAAATGCCACCTAAAAAACGAAAAGTGACTAGGAGGTATCAGAACCAGAACAGTTAAAAGGAGGCAAACTCTCACAGGACTATGTCCTTTATAACTATTACACTGTACAGGAGAAAGTCACCACAGGCAGAGTCTCAATATTTAATGTAATATTTTCCTGGCACAATAGATTTGAACTGTTGCATATAGTATAAAAAACAAGATTGAACAGATCTTGGTGGCTATGTTTAAAAGATATGGCATGAGGAAGTTATGATTGCATCCTAACGTAACAGAGCAAAACCTGGTCATCACTGTACTGCCAGTAAAAGAAGACTCCAGAGAGCCTGCTGAGGGGGAGTCGCAATTGTCAGGACAGGGCTCCACCATGGAGGTGCCGGATCAGTCCTTGTACCTACATCCACGTACACGAAGGAGGACACAGTGGACATGTGCCACACTCAAAGCTGCTTGCTACAGGCTTGAGCACGGCAATCACTGTTTTCCAAATGCGAATGTCAGTGTCTAGGTTATCGCTCATGTATTTCTGCAGTGTACTAGGACTCCCCCGCGCCTCCGAAAATATTCCAAGATGTTTGGAATGCAAACAAGGCATTGCTTGGTAGGAGTTTCAGTGCTTTAGTTAAATATTTAGTTTGGAAATTATTTCAGTACCTGAACGAACAAGTAAGCTTTTGTAGGAGTATAAGCCACGACAAAAAAATTCTATACAAAGGATCTATCATCTGCTAGAAGATACAGTGGTAGACTGAGGCAGGTGTCCTGGTATTAGATTGTCTGCGGAAGTTACAAGCATATTAAAAGCTGGTTGCTTTCATTTTCCAGAAGTAATCAATCTCTAATATTGAAATCACATGTTTCTGTGTTCCCTCCAAAGAGAGATTTGAGCATCCTTCTAAAAGAGCTGACTTGCACCATACATGCCTGTAGCCTTCTATTGCTGCAGACAAAAATGATAATGCTCGCTATCAGGTTTGACCTCAGTAACCTGTAGATCTATAGTCAATGCCTTAAAGGCAAGCAGGCATTTCTCAGGTTCCTACTAAATTGAATCTTTGTAGGATCAGCCCCTAATTTTAAACTCTGTAGAGAAAGACAGGTGAATGGATTCTTAAATGGATGACATTTCTTGTGGTTTCAGGCCACTTTGTTATAAAGTGGATGATTACTGCAGAAAGATAGTAAGAGTTTAGGGCTGAGCTAGGTAAGGCAGTCTGCAGGAAGCAGACAATGTAGCCTGAACTGGGTCTTGTGAGTCTCACAGCTCCCAGCCCTGGTTTCAGCAGACCTCGCAGGCGCAGCACTTGGCATTTCAGAGCTCTTTTCTCTGGGCAGAACAGAGAAAAGGTGTTAGCATTCATTGGAGAGGAAGGGTCAAAGCAGTACCTGGAAAAAGTCCTGAAGGAGATACAAACATTTGATTTAGAGTGATTTTAGAGAGGTGCTGTTGAGCACTAGCGGAGCCTGAAGTGCTGTTTTACCCACAGAACAGGAGCAGCCAGTGCAACAACAGCTCAGGAAGGTGTGGGTCTTCACAGAAAACAAAACAAACAAACAAAAACAACCAACCAACAACCCTGCTTCCCTCAAAACACAAACACACATCCAGGATAAACGATGCATAGCCTCTAGGACTTTGCAATGAGAGAAAACACACATGAATTACTCTGAAAAATCCTCACTGTTATGATTATACCATCTCGGCATTCCTGCAGAGGTTTTCAGCGAAGGCAGCAGATAATCCAGACAGAGAAGTGTTTTGGGAAATGGATATTACAAACCAACCCCCCCCTTGTTTTGACAAGTGATTGACAAATCATTTGAGATGGCAGAAGGTAAACATGCTGTTCAAACCTGCCCCATCACTTACAGTTTCAGAATTATGATGAATTACCACTAGATCCTTTGGTTTCTCTGTGAACTCCAAAAACCAAGATTTGTTCTTTTCTGCTTCTCAGACTCGGTCTCGCAAGCTGAGCAAACCCTACAGTGACTGTACGGAGACTGGTGCTGACATACCAGTAGAAAATCTCTATAACAAGAGCTACTCACTCCAGGTAAATCTGTTACATTTGTTTTTATCAGTCACTTGAAAACTACCTTCATAAAAAGCTTTACAATATTCTGTAGTTCAGGATCTGAGATTGTGAACAGTCCAGGTGTAGGGTCACTGCTTTTAACCACTGATGTAAAATACACAGCACTTTTTAAAATCCAAGTTTTATTCCTAAGTGGTTGATGTTTGAAGCTCCCTTAGGCACCCTGTTAGATAAAGAGAGAACATTAGCTCATTAGGCAATTTTCAAGCAGTGTGAGACTGGAAAATATTGGCCAAGTAAATGTTGCAGCTTAGTAACCCTTGAAGCCAGAAATTGTGACCTTTAGGACTCCAAGAATAACAGATACCATCTAATCAGTATCCAGATAGCAGGATGTTTGTTTACAGAGTAAGTTTCCACTAATTTTGCATGGTTTCTGTAATTGGGTCCTCTTGGAGAGTGTCAGTTGTTCTGGCACTCTCTACTTGAAGAATTGTAATTATATTAGCTGGTGCCTACTGCAAAGCCTGTGCCTAGGCTGGATTTTTATTTTATGGGGTATTATACCTGAACTCTGCTGTGATGTATTGCCAGGTAGGATCACACAGACATTATCTCAGGTTTTGAATAACAGTACTTCACTGAAACTTGGTGCTCAGAAGGGCTGGGACTGGGACCAAAAGGCTTGATGACTGGGGTTTCAAAAAGAGAAGTTCAGTTCCAGCTTGTTCCAACTGATTAAGTGTTTTAGCATAAAACACTGACTCTACTACCCTATTAATCCTTACAACTTCAGGTCTCCAAATATGCACCAACACAATTTGGTCAAAGCTGTGAACATTTTCACCAGTGAGTCACTTCCCACACCTAGTTGTTGATTCATGGACCACATGCCGTGGCAGACTGAAAACCTTCTCTGTGGCTGTGGAAAGACCAACTGCAACACTGAAGCTTTTGATGGCTATAGGGGAAGTGGGGGCATTCACAGACCACCCCACCCCCCCACCCCCCCGCCCCGAGAGAATTATATTCTTATTTCTTGCACTAGAGCATAAATCCTCCATGGTACTTTCTGCCTGTATTTGTATTCACTAGCAACAGAGCCTGAAGGCCCAGTGAAATGGGGTTCCCATCTCACTGCTACTATGATAAACAGAGGATGTTTTTAGGTGCATACAAGCCTGGACTTTGGTGCTGCAGAAGCCCAGCAACCTGTGCTTTTTAGACACCAGCTCTTGGTCTATCTCCTCCAGATTTGCCTGCACTCCTGCTTTCAGAAGGCCATGGTGGACTCATGTGGCTGTGCCCAGTATGCACAGCCCTTACCTGCTGGAGCAGAATACTGCAACTACAAGAAAAACCCCAACTGGAGTAAGTACTCAAAACCCTCCCTCACTGCACGTGCTTCAACCACCTGCTGCCAGAGACAGCCCTCCACAGCACCATCCCCAGTCAGCACAGCCCTGCCCACACCGAGCACCTTCCCAGCCACACAGCGTGCTGGGAACAGGCAGATCTGCTTTAGCCCACTTAAGACCCAATACCACGGAGCCTAAAACTGCCTCTCTTGTTCAGATTGACTTGTTTCTGACAGTTGTCCTAATTGCTTGTCATTTGTGCACACCACAGAAGTGTCAAGTGGAGGACTTGACTAGGTGAGGCAATTGTTCACGCCTATAGCAAGTGACAACCACTTCTCAGAGTATTTTGCAATATTTATAGGGTAAATCTTTTTATCCCCACCACCCAGGTGATGGCCACAAAGGCCACCTACACCCCAGAAGCCCAACTCCAGCACAGGTAGCAAGAGATCATTGCTTTTCTTTCCAGCTTCTCGTATGTATGTCTTGCTCCCTTCTTGCAGTGTACTGCTACTACAGACTGCATGAAAAGTTTGTGAAGGAGCAGCTAGGGTGCCAGCAAATCTGCAAGGACGCCTGCAGGTAAGTCCTGCCCACCACCAGAGGTAAAATGCTGCATGGGACTTGGAGCTCACAATTGACAGCCTGTCTCTCTCTCCAGCTTCAAGGAGTGGGCACTCACCACCAGCATCGCCCAGTGGCCATCCACCGTGTCAGAGGTCAGTTCCTAATTGCGCTCCACCGTGACAATAACATGCCAGAGCAAGGCATTAAATAAACCCAGAGGTTGAGCACGGAAGCAGGGGGCCCTTGGGGTATTTGTTAGCACTTCAGTGATGCTCCTCCCAAAGGCTCAGTCTGTAGTGTTGAGGTCAGGACTTCCCCTCCAGGAGTTCACCATTAAACTAAAATTTGGCTTGTGGGCTGGGAGATCCCCTCAGGGATAGCTGGCCCATCACACGCGTTCAAATTCTGGCACCCAAGGTGGTTCAAGGAGGTGTGGAGCATGAGCTCCCTTTCCAGGGGATTTCTACACAAGCACACACAGCTATAGCAGTATTTTTTGTCTTTTTTCCAGGACTGGATGCTTCGAGTTCTCTCTTGGGACAAAGGGCAAAAAATAAACAAGAAGCTGAACAAGTAAGTTTCCATGTATGTGTTTCTAGCTTGCACCTCAAGCTCAGATATAATCTCAGCAGCCCTAATGATGGCAATTGGGGAAAAAGCTCCCTCAGATTGGCCCAGCCCTACTGGTCCAACTGGTTATTTGCATAGTTTTTCAGTACGTTTCATGTTATTGTTTTACTAAACCCTCAGCCTGCCTTCTGTTTCTCCTCTCAGGACGGACCTAGCAAACCTCATGGTGTTTTACAAAGACCTGAACGAGAGATTCATTTCGGAGAATCCTGCCAACACAGTAAGTGAGCGCAGCAGTTCCCTGCTCAGTGCCAGGAAGACACGTCTCTTCCTCCCAGACAGGCTGGAAGTTTTCCTCTGGCCAGGGAGCAGTCCCATGCAGGCAGGGACAGGAAACCGTCCTCAGACCATGCACCGTTGGGGGGGGAGGGGGGCAGTCCTGCCTTTTGCAGCCCTTTTATCCGGGGCTGCTTTTCAAACTGTCTGGTTCTAAGCCCTGCACTGGGGTAGCCTGCGGGCTGCCTGTGGTAAGCACAGCTCTGCGTCCCTGCTGAAGCAGGGCAGGAGAGGATAACACAGGCAGCAGAGGACGGTCCCACTGCATTTGGTAGCGCTCACAGCAAACCCCGGGTACCCCAGCTTGACACAGCCTCCCTGCATGCCATAACAGTGCCATGGAGGCGCGTCTGGTGCCTGCAGGAGCCGATAACCTTGCGCTGTCTTTTCTTCCAGCTCGTAATTCTGCTTTCCAACTTCGGAGGCCAGCTGGGCCTTTGGATGAGCTGCTCAGTCGTTTGCGTCATTGAGATCGTTGAGGTCTTCTTCATTGATTCGCTTTCCATTGTAATGCGTCGCCAATGGCAAAAGGCAAAGAAATGGTGGAATGACCGAAAAAGGGAACGGCTGGGGAAGCCGCCGCAGGCTGACAACCTGGAGAGGCAGTGTCACGATAACCCTGTCTGTATCGATGAGGACCTGCCCACTTTCAACACCGCCCTCCGCCTGCCGCTGCCCCAGGACAACCCCTTGCCCAGGACTCCCCCCCCCAATTACAGCACTTTGCGGCTAGAGACTGCGTTCACGGAGCAGCTGCCTGATACGCTAGAGGTTGGGCAACACTGATGCTTATTTATCCACCCATCCAGGTGCCAAAATAAGAGGTGGGTGCTGGACCTACATGTCCAGGGGTGAAAGGCACACATCCAAACAAGCACTGAAGGGCTGTTGGGTCAGACCCTTATTCAGGGATTGAACTTGCAGTCAAAGCTTCTCTGAGCAAAGCTCAGACACAAAACCTAAGGGCTCAGAGACATTAGGAACTTCAACCAACATCAATTCTCAAGTTAATCATTGCAGGAGATGGCTGGAGCAGGATGTGGCACTGAGCTAGGATGTCTTGCCAGACAGAGACATAGAACCAACTGACACACCCCATTGTATGTGGGCAGGAATTACTCCACAGCAGAAGACTGATGCCACATTGAGTATTAATGCTAATTGCTCTCTGCTGTGTGGCTTGACTTGTGGGGAAAACTGGGGGCTTTTAGGAATGTATCATGACATTTGTAGGAAGGGATATGACAGAGGTTTGGGAAGAGCACAAAACGGATAAAAAGGAAAGCTCTCAAGCTGAATTTTGATTAGGAACCTGATTCCAAAGGTGGCCTGGGGAGCTCTTTATTCTGAGATGAAAGGTTAGGATAGCCATAGATGTGCTCGTAGGGCAAGTTATTACACGTCTTGAGTAGGAGTACCTAAGTCATCCCAAAAGAATCATCTGAAAAGGGCATGAAATCTAATTTGGATCGCGATAGTGAATTGCATGCTCTGCAAGCTTGTTTCATTTTACGTCGCTCAAGCCGGCCATTAAACGTAACCTCAGAGGAGCTCATTACGCAGCGCATGGCCTTGGCCACACGTGACTTCCCAGAAGCCTCAAAGGGAGCTGGCTGCTCTTTTCCTGCTCAACCCCGGGCAAGGACTTCCCTTCTGTGGCTGCCTGGTTCACCACCCCGGAGCTGGCAGTGCCCAGGGAGGTGACGGAGCCACGCGGGGCTGGAGCTGCCTTGGGCTCCGCACACATCCCTGAAGGGAGTTGGCCAGAGGATACATCTGTCCCACTGGTCGTCATCCACCTTGCTTGCGCCCCTTCCATGCCACGGTGCTGCACCAACACCCTGCATCTTGCCTCCTGTGCACCATGCCGCGCTGCTTCCACCGCGCTGGACCCTCCCCGCAGCGCAGGTGGGCCAGAGGCTGCTGCCTGCGCCCACCCGTGGAGAGACCTCCAGGGCACCCAGCTGCGGTGGCAGCTCCCTTCCCCTTGGTCCCAGTCCTGCACCTGACTCTGTGCTACCATAGCCGATTCTTAGCTGCCTAGAGTATGCTGTGTAGATGTTGAGGATGAATCTAGCCTATGCTGGGTTGGCCGCTTAGGGGTTTTGTAGAGCAAGAGTGATTCAGAGCGTGTGCGCGCGTGCATGTGTCAGTGTAAGAAAGTGTCTCTTTTCCTTTCTCTATAGGACAGTGAGAATTCAGAAAGGTTCTTTAACGTGCAATAAAACATATTTTAACTGAATTATTTAAAAAGCTGATAAACTGAAAAAAAATAAAGATATATTTTTGAATAACTGCTTTGCCTTTTTTTTTTTTTTTTTTAATCAACAATAAGCAAGTTGGGCATCCCAAAAGATTATGGGACTAGTGTGTGCCTGCCCCGGGGCTGCCAGGTGCTCAGCACCACTGAGCACCCCAGCCAGGCACCCTGGGCTCCTCTGCAGAGGTGGGGCTGTGCTGCAGAGTGCTGCTAGACCTGACGCAGGAGCAGGCAGCAGGGACGCCGGGGGTGCAAGCAGGTGTGCAGTGAAAATGTCTTTCAGAAATCAGCATGAGCCAGCAAGGTGACCAAAAACGCTGGAACCTCAGGTGTCCCCAGACAGTTCCATTCCTGGGCAGTCTTTTAGAGACCATAGGAGAAGAGAAAACTGGGTTTGCTCTGCCTCAGAGCCCCTTCTCTAACGCACAAAGGTGAGGTGCTCAGAGCATTTATTTATCAGAGCAGGTGCAGCACCTTTTCCCCTTGTATGAATAATCCTTGTGAGGCAGAAAGCCATGGAGTAGCTACAGAAACGGATTACTTCATTGTGAACTAAATACTGAACTCTACTGAAATCCTGAGTCATCAAACACAGAAAACTAACTGGGACACTATGACCACAGGTCTGACACACACCAAACATCATAAACTAAAAGCGTTTGAGAAACTCAGCTTGGAGTTTACGGGAACAGGCAGTAAAATCTGTGGTTTCGTGATATGCCCTCGTCTGCTGCTGCAGCCGCTGCTCTGAGAGTCAGGTGGGAACCCTGGTCTCTTCCCATGGGGACAGTATTCCCAGGAGACTCGTGGTGCGCAGTGGAAGCCCAGCCAGCCCCAGGCAGGGCTTGGGAGCAGGCAGCCCCCCGCTTGCCGGCAGCCCACCGCTCACCTCCCGGCCCTCGGATAGACCTGCCTCTCGCTACCAGACCTGGCCGCGGTCACGGTGTCCAGGCTCCTGGGCGAGGACGATGATGGCCTCAGTCCTGCAGACCCACGACTGGCTTCACGGCACGGTGGGGCTACAGGGGAGCAGCTGCGGTACCCAAAATCACAGCGAAGGCGCAGGCAGCATTGCAGGCGCAGCGCTGCCGCAGCTCCGGGGCAAAGGATGGGCTGGGGAGAGGTGTGGAGACAAACCTGCAGCAAGCAGGTGCCAGTGACTCATGGGGAAAGGCTGCCTGCACGCCGGGACTGGCCCTTTGGAGGAGAGGAGGCACAGCGGGCGAACCCCGCTCAGCTCTTCCGCAGCTCCCAGCAGCAGCCGCTGCTGGAGGGGGGAAAGTTGTGGGTGATGGAGGAGCTGCCGGGGTGGGGGCTGAGGAGGAGGAAAATCCAGCTGCACAGAGAAGGTTTGCCAGACGGGAGGAATCTGCTGGTGCCTCTCCCAGCAAGTGATGCCTTGACAGAAATAGGGTTTGAAAACGCACGGAGCCTGCCGGCCCTTCTCTGTCCTGCTGGGGAATGGACACCTCCTTACACCACATTATGGAGTCTGCTGGCCATACCCAGGGCTGGCTTTGTGTCCCTTAATACACAATTGCCCCGTAACAGCCTTCGGGGGCATGGACCAAATCTGGTTTTTTCCAAGAAATCTTCCAAACCAACCCTAACCCAAATAGCTCAGGCATTTTGCTTGTGAGTGCCTGATTTCTGTAGTTACTGTCCTGACCTACCCCTATCCCCCAAAGAAGCACTGCAAAGGCTACGTGGGCTCCGTCCTGCCATGAGGAGTTTGGAGATTGGTTTGTCCAAGCTGCGGTGGAAGCAGTTACACTGCTGGCCTCGCCTCCTGGTGGCTTTCCCAGTGCTCCCAGCTCCTTTGGCATAAGTGTGCAAATACCTGCCATGCAAATCATGCAGAGAGGAGCAGCCGTGCAGAGACAAACTCCAGTTGCAGCACCGGGACTTGCTGCTTAAGTGCTTTTGAGAATCAAAACTGCTGGGCAAAGGCAGTTTAACTGAGTGGAAAACAAGAATCTCATCCTGACTGCTTGTTTCACTTCTCAGCATGAACAGCCAGCCCAAAAGTGACTCAAAGACAGGACGGCCAAAAGCAGGAAGGATATGTGGTTTCCCTATCAGACAGAATTTCACCTGGTAATCCAGAGAAAAATGGGAGCATCCAACCTCCCAGCCAACCAGCATGAAACACTTGCCCAGAATATGACAATGAACAATAAGTCACAGATTCCTTGGAAAACACATCTGAGATGCAGCCCGGCCCCATCCCAGTCCTAGCTGGCCAAGGCACCGCTGCCCCAGCCCCACGGGGTGCAGCAACTGGGGGTGTCAGCCTGGAGGGGTAACTCCACCCTCCCTCAGAGCAAAGGGATGGCTGCCCAAAGCTGCTCCCAGCAGATGCAGCCAGGCAGCACCGATGGGGTTAAAGGCTGCCCGGGCCCCCTTCCACACTGGGTGACATTGCAGTGGTCCACAAACAGGTTTGGGAGTTAAATGCCTCATTAATATAAATGGGGCTGGGGAAAGGCATCTCCAGCACATGCCTATGGAAAACGCTTTCAGGTTCTGAGCCTCTGCTTGTGCCCCACGATAAGGCACAGCTCTGGGGAGGCTGGGACATGGCTGGAGATTACGGATGTTTTAATTTTACCCCTTCACCTTCAGGGCAGGGTGAGCCAGCTCAGCATGGGGAGGTTTCTCCTCCAGACACCCACCAAGGGGCCCGCAGGGCTATGGCAGCTCTGCTGCTGTGTTCTCCAGCCAGACCTCCCAGGGAACACCCAAGCGAGGGGCTCTGCCCCGCGGGAGCCCACCCGTGCCTCCCGTTCAGCCGAAGCCCCGTGGTCTGGGACATCGGTGCTACCTCACCAGCAGCAGCCGCAGCTGCCACCGGACCCCAGGGGCCAGTTGGTGACACACTAAAGCCACAGGCGTTCTCGACAGGCAGCAGCGACTTCCCTCTGCTTGGAGCTGCGGCCAGAGAGCCCCAGACCAGAGCTGCTCCTGGGGCCCAAACCAGCTCGGGAGGCTGTGGCGGCCGGGTGTGCAATACAGGGCTGCTGGCAGGCAGCCCTGTACTTTATTGTACAAAATCATTGCCTTGGCTTGAAATTCCCACTGCCCATCTCAGGCGATGCTGCAGCGGCGAGTGCCACGCAGCCGGAGCCGGGCACCCCCCTGGAGCAATTCCGCACTGCCAGATGCCAGGTCCGAGCCATCCCCGCCAGCCCAGCCTGCACTCAGTGCCTTACAAAAGCCCTTTCGAGCAACCTCACCCCGGGGAGGGCTGCCAACAGCCAGAGCATCCCGAGCACACACCCAAGCCGTGGCAGCAGCAGAGCAGTTTCAGGCAAGCATGAGTCAGACGTTCGCCCGCGATTGCAGCAGCTGCCCTCTGCAGTGGCATGCTGTGACACACTGTGGCACAGCTCTTGCACTACTAATCCCAAGGCTGGCATCTCCCTGCGAACAGGACAGACCGGGAGGTGTGGAGTCATTGCCAATTCCCCATGTCTCTGCTGGCACACACAGATAACACCAGTCAGCGGGGTGGCTGGCAGCGCTGGTCACGGCTGACGAACGCCGGGAAGAGCGAGAGTCGGGGCTGAGGGTCACCGATGCCTAAGGAGGGGAAGGAGAGAAGAAAACCCAGGCCAGGCTGGGCAATCCCACCCGAGAAACTGGACTTCCCTCCTGTGCAGGGGGAGGCTGGAGATGCCGCTGGGGCTGTGGGCCAGCACTGGTCCCGAACCTCCCCGCTGCTCGCAATGGCTCCTGGTGCCCCACGCCGTGCCGGTGGCTCAGTGCCATGCTGCTCCCGAGGACCAGCACCGGCAGCAGCCCTCTCCTCTGCCAGATGCCCAGGCACCGGGCTGCTCAGCCACATGTTAGGTGGGGGCTGCCGGGCATTGGGCTGCGCTTGCCAGCCCGCAGCCGCACAATTGCTCCCAAAATGAGCGCTGGTCTGCAGCTTGCAGCAATGCATGCGCCGGGTGCTCGATGCTTTCTGAAGCAACGGCACAATTATCCAACCACATCGCTCCTGAACAGCTTTTCTCTTGGGACTGACGCTTTCTGGCAGCATGGGCACCCTAATCCCTTGGGGATTTTTATGAAATCTCTTTCTCCATCTGTACCCCTTCTTCCCAAAAGCAAAAGCTCTTCTCCCACACCCCTTCTCATCCGCTGACCCCGCTCCAGAGCAGTGGGGGGTCCGGACACCCCAGCCCTAGGGAGCTGGGGGTCGCGGGGTGGTGGGGGCGGTGGGCAGGGGCTCCGCCAACCATCCCTGCGGCACCGGGCGGAATGCTGCGTGGCGGGTTCCTGCAGCAGCCGGCCACGCTGCACTGGGGCTCTTCCCTTTGGCCCAGGCGAGAGCAGCTGCGGGCTCAGGGCGCTGACCCGGCAGCTGCGCCTGCTCCCCTGCCCAGTTGCAACACAGCCCGAGGTATAAACAGGGAAACACACCCACCGCGGACAACATGATCCTGGCATTTTGTTGTCTCTTGTATCATCACCTGTGCTTTGGCACTTTCCTGTAACACTCCTGCACTGCCTTGTGTCTCCCCGTCTTACACTCCTGCCTCTGTTTCCCTTCCAGAAGAAGCTGGGTGGGAGCTGCATCCCGCTCCCCCCGGCACAGTGCCCCGCACTGCCCCAGATGCCATTTTCACCCTGGCAGACTTGCCATCAGGCAGCGTTCCTGAAAGCAGCGGGACGCGAAGCGCAGGAGGGGATGCTTGCCAGCGAAGCCTCTCTTGGGCTGAGTGACACGAACCAGTGTCACCCCGACCTGCCTGCCTCCTGCCCACATGAGAGCAAACCTCCAGGCAGGGGAAGAAGCCCAACCCTGTCCAGCATGCCAATACGGAATCACTTCTGTCTCCATCCACTCATGTACTTTGCCCGAATAGCGAAGTAAAACGTGTGTATTCACCAGATGTATTCACCTGCAACTTCAAATGTGCCACAGTCCCAGCGGAGCTGTGATCACCGCAGAGCGTGGCTGAACGCGGGTGCTGGCCAGGGACATGGTGAATCACACTGTTTTCACAACGCCTCTTGCTGCAGTACCTTCCTCACTTGTGTTTTAAGACCTTCTCACCCAAGTTTACATAATGACAAGCTGTTCCCCGAGATAGTCATAAAGGGTAACCATCCTTGTTCTTGTTATAAAAAGTCATCCATCACAAAATATTTCACATTTTCCCTGGAACAGGGGAGAGGACCATAAAGCACTGGCCCATGGGGATCTTTCTTTATGGTGATCCACCCTGCCCGGTGCTACGCTGGCACGCTCCCTGGCCTGCGTCGGGGCAGCGTGGCATCCCCAGGGCCAGACCCCACCCGCAGCTACCGCATCTTTAGGTGCTGGAGTCATGGCAGGCTGGTTATTTTTTTCCAGTAAACTTCTACAGCAGAAAAGGCAAATGAGTGCAACTAATTGCCTGCAACACCAATTAGTTACGAAGCAGGTCTGGGGAAACCCCACCGGTGACAAACCGCTGCCCGGGCGCACCGCCTGCCGCGGCCCCGCGCCGAGAGCCTGCTCGGTTTCACCCACCCTGAGGAGCGCAGCCTCGCTGGGGCGAGTCGAGATTCGACGATCAATGTCACGGATGCTCAGGCTGGAGGGAGCTGTGCCTGAGCTGAGTTTTGCCCCATCCCTCGCGTGCCGGAGCCAACAGCGTGGCTCGCAGGACCACACAGAGCAGTGGTACCCGCACCCAGCAGCACGAGCCCCGGCACGGACCGAGCCCCTCTCCCACCAGCTCCGCAGCCAGGCCGTGGCCACCGGCTGACTGTGCTGTGCCAGGCATGCAGGAGCCGGGCCCGGGGAGGACCGCTTCCCTCTCCTCTTCTGCTGCTTGTAAAACAAAACCAGTCTCAGTTTTACTGCCTGAGCTTTGTAACGCAAACAGAGGTCAGTTACAAAGGTTTTATACTCGGCCAGCGGTTACTGACATAGGTTGGCTGGTGAGATGCTCGCTATCATTTGACTGTGATTTTACTGGTCATAACTAAATTACTCTATTTTGCTTAGTGATAGTGTGTCTCTGAAAGCGCACCCGATAAACCGAGCAATTAAAGTGCTGAAGGAGCCTCTTTGCACCCTGCGTGGGAACGGGTGATGCCCGGCTTCCCTCGGCAGAGCGGAGCAGGAGCAGCGTCCCCGCTGCCGGGGCCGCAGCGCTGACTACCAACGCAGGGAGAGCGATGGCCAGGGCAATGGCCATGGCAACGGGCGCTCCTCCCTTGCAGCTGGGCTGCCTGCAAACCCCAGAGCTGTCCGACTGGAAGTCAGGCTGCAGACGTGACTAATATTTAGCACATACATCTTGCAGCCCCTGCTAAATGGCAATCTAATTAGTGGGTGTGGGTGTGCTGGCAGTGCTTATCATCAGACGTCAGCCACAGGCAGGGCCGTTGGCCACTTAGTCCAGGAAACCAGGCTGGGAGAGGGGCTGCCCCGGAGGGGACTCCGGCAGAGGCCAGGCAGGTAACGCGGGGCAGCAAAGCCACGGCACCGCTCCCGTTTCTGGAGCCCTAAGAGACTTTCCAAATCGTCATGAAACCGCTGAGCCCCGAGGAGCGACCGGGGTCTGACGGCCGCCACCGCAGCTGGGCTGGGCTGGGACTCCCCAGTAGAACCTCACCTTCCTCCCGCCCCGTGCCAAAGGGCATAATTTGGCCAAAAGCAATACAGATTTACACAGATACGAACGAGTCGTACATTTTCTCTAGTGACCTGAACTCAATCCTACTAACAGGGCTGTAATTTGTGGGTGATTTTCTCCCTGCAGAGCTGTCCTTGGGTCTCTGCATTGGGCTCTGGTACAAGCGCCTCTGCTCTTCTTTGTCTTTACATACAGGCCTAAACCAGCCCAGAAACCTTTTCAGCCTTTTTCGTATGTACTGCAGTCACCATTAAACTATTTTCCTTTTACCAGATAAATTTAGGACCGGTTGATATTTTCGAAACACTACAGATTAGACTGATGGTGCCATTTTCTGTAGACTGATGGTGCCATTTTCTGGGTTGGTTTGCCCCGTGCATCCAGTTTCTCAGCTGTATTTAGCTGCTGTCAGTGGTGCATCGTGCCAGCACAACACCCCGATGCGGAACACAATGCCTGTGAAGCAGAAGAGCTTTCCACAGTGTATTTCAGCTGTATTTTTAGCAGGAGGTTTTTGCTTATGAAATAAACTTTCTCATGAGGCAAGTGAGAGAGACAACAGAAAGTCAAGCCAAATTCAAGGTCATTTGGCTTCACCGGCTTCACAGCTGATGTTTCAAACCACTGAATAAATGGATCCTGCTCTATTTTCAGCGTTAGAGCTGCCAGTGCTGGTAACAGACATTGTTCTCTGGGGAAATAAGTAGCGATAGAAAGGGCAATTATTTTGACAGGACAGAGGTTAGAAACTGGGTAAGTCCTGGTACTCACCATCGAACCTGTTCATTCTAGCTTCACTTGGAAATACTGTTTAAATACAATCCTGCATTCCACTTCTGACATAATGGTAGGAGGTACACTTGTGCAATTTAAAAATAAAAATCCCTTTTGTTCCCAAACAACAAAACATGGGGACATTTGGGAAAGTCTGACCAAGTCCTGATTGAACAAGAACCTGTGATTACTCTTCCTAGCAAGAGGCAATCGTTACTTTTTACAATGCTCTGCTGCTCTGCAGTGATTTATAGTTCCAAGGAGCTTTATACACGTTTACTGTTCTGTTGTGAGGAGTTAACGTCTCCCACAATCGCTCAAGATGCTCAGAGTTTTACCTCTAAACTATGATTGTACAGTAGTGTTGGGTTCAGGGATCTGACCCCACGTCATGCAGTGCACTGGCCCCAGTTCAGGAAAATATGGAAAATAAATGGGGGGGGGCGTGTGTCTCTCCACCCCCTCTGAGGGATTAATTATGTGATCAACAGGGATCAGTGTGCAAGACACATAAGATTGAGGTTAAGTCTTAAAATCCAGAAATGCATGCTAAACACCATGAAAATCACAGACAACCGGGCTACGAGGGTGCTCATGAGGGCACCCAGCCCTGTTTGAGCTACTTGCATTCCACCCTCAGAAGCAAACAGAAGACCTGCTTCGTCTTTTAATTTCATTGTCATTTTATGGAAGCAGAGCTCATTTCTCCTGGCAAGAGATTGTCACATTTCAGGCTCAGTCTGCCGGTGCCACCAAGGCAGAGCTCTGCCCCTTTTATTTAAGCATCAACATCTTCTGTAGCCTGCACTTGAAAGACGTGCGGTGTACAAAACAGTCCCAGGAAAGCATGCCCAACAGCAGTCTTGATAGTAAACACAGCTGGTCAGGGAGGCTTTTTTTAGGGGGAAATAAATAAATAAATAAATAAATAAAAATCTTATACTTCTTTTAAAAAAAGATTATAAGATCTTTTAAGAAAAGATTTCTAAAATTGTTTCAAAATACTACTGCAGTTCATCTGCAGTTATTTAATCTGTGACAAAGGCCTGTCACAGGGGGATGGTTGGCACAAGGGAAGCCAAAGCAGCAAGATGATGTCCTGGCACCTGGGACATTTCAAACCAGACCGTCAATTGCTGCAGTGCAGGGGTCAGGGCAGTGGCCACAAGACCTGGTCCTGCTGCAAAAGTCTCCCTGCACCTTCCAAGTGAGTGCCCGCATCCCAGCTGGGACCTAAGCGCGCCTTCCCTCATGTCTGCCATGCTAATAGGACTTTCTCTTCCTTTGGGGAAAAACCAAGGACGGGTGCTCAGCGGGATGGAGCCACAGCTTCCTCACCATCTTGCGAAGCGGGAGCGGGCAGTGTCACGGGGAGATTTGTGCCACTGACCCCGCGCTCTCCGGTGCTCTTGGTAGGGCCAGGAGCAGCAGAAGCGGCTGCAATTCCCGGGGGGGCTGTTAGGAAAAAATTAAAATTACTGCCAAAAAAAATTAAAACAAGGATCAACAAATCAAACCGAGCATTTAACGAAGCCCGGACGAGCCAAGACTAAACTGGGAGCGACTCCAGCTCGAAGGAAGGCAGGGTTTAGATGCCCCGTCGGGAAATGACAAGGGGCGGGCTGGGGCGGGACCGGGGCGGCGGAGGCGGCGGGGCCGGGGCCGCTCTCGGCGGGGAGCGCTGCCGGAGCCGCCCGGGCGGTAGGTACGGATGGGGAGGGGGGGAGCCCGGGGGGATGGGGGGGGGGCCGGGGCTGGCCGGTCCCTTCGGCACCGGACGGCGGCCGAGGGACGCCCGGCGGCCGACACCCGCGAGCATCCCTGCGGCGCGGTCCGGTGCCGAAGGGACCGGCCCGCTGGGGCTGGACCTGCGCGGGTTAGGTACAAGATCATTTCCTGGTTAGTTCGGGGTTTTTCCCTCGCTTCTCGCAGCGGAGGATGAGGTTTTAAGGCCCAATAGAGTTTCTGAAGGGAAAAAAATAAGGGGAGTCCTTTGTCGATTTCTTTTTTTTTTTTTTTTTGGAGGGGGAGGGGGACGGAATGAAAAACTTCAGTTTGGTCATGGGGTCTTTCTGCACTGACACAGACCCGCTCTTTACACGCTTTTGCAACAACGGTGCGGGTTTTCGAGCTGGTCGGGTATTCTGGATGTGCGCAGTGTGCAGTCAAGTGCAGTCGTTCTTATTTAACTTCTGTTTACACAGTGTTTTCTTTAATCTCCCTTATCATGGAAGCAAACCGCAGCTTTCTGAATATTCACTGTCCCGTCACTTCCCACAACTCTTTATTGTGGGAAATGTGCACCCGCCCCAGGGTGCTGCCTCCGGTGGGAGGGCAAAGGATAATCCCTCTCCGGGACATGGGCCTTATTGCAGAATAAGAGACCTGCAGGTGAGGAAGGAGCTGCTGGTTTGTTGGGGTTTTTTTCCCCCACTTACGTTCCAGGATTCACGTTGCTCATTGCACAAGCAGCAGAGTTAACCCTTAGCAACGTGACCTTACTGGCACGTGAGGAGTAAGGCTTGTCATGGTCCTGGGAGACAGGGGCATCACAGGAACCACAGGGTTAGGCAGGCAGGGGGGGGAAGGGATGGAGCATCTAACATACAGCACAGAGTCAGGGAAATGCTATCTAAACTTCCAAACTGTAAATACTCTTGGAGTGCTGTACACGTGCCTGTGGGGATTAGAGACCTGCAGGCGCATGCGTGGATCCTGAGCCGGCGGCCGCTCACCCTGTGCACACAGCAGCAAGGCAAAAAGCATCTGCTGGGCGCTCCGTGACCCCGGGTGCAGGAGAGGCTTTCATTGCTCACTGACACGTTACTGCTCCAATTTTCTCTTTTAACTGCCAACCTATAAACTCGTGATGTAATAAAAAAGTTTCCTCTAATTTGCAAAAATACCAGTAAATAGCAGAAATATCTTCTCTAGGAAAACAAGGTCTTTTCATCAGGCTCTGGAGAAGATGGCAGATGAGCAGCTGGTGATCAAAGAGGAATGACTGTTGTGTCCCCCAGTAGAGAAAGTACTGAATAATTGCAGTATCAGGCCTGGTTACGTTGGAGTGGTTTTGCAGCCAAGGTACCACCCTGGAGCTTCCAGGAGCGTGCTGAGTTTTGCTTATGTCTTTATTTCATTTAAGTGGCAATTGCCCTAGGAAAACCCCAGAGGAGATTCAACACAGCCATCATAATCATTTCGTAACGTGGGAGTCTGATCTCACCCGTAAGGTGGAGGAGTTTCACCTGGGAGGATGCAGGGCTGGACTCACGGCTGCTGGGGGACAGTGAGGACACCTCCTTCGCAGCACAAAGCAAAACCACATTAGAACCAGGAGCACGTAGCTTTCAGGACGGCTTTGGTCATCATGGGGATGTGGATACTGCCAGGAGAGAAGCATGTGGCACCCTGGGCACTGCAGGAGTCTCGTGTCCCTAGGGTGAACTCCTGACAGTCATTTTAGGTGGCACCAGTGTGCTGACAAGGGGCAGCCCAGAGGAAAGCACGGCAGTGGGGAGGTGGCGAGGGAAGCAGCAGTGGTTCCCTGGAACCACCTGCGACGGAGACAAAGTCAGCTCTTGCCTGCACATTACAGACCAGTTCTGCAAACGGAGCAGTGTGACAATTAAAAATGCAAAGGAGAAGGAGGAGTGAGGGAGCCTAACGGGTGTGTGTTCCCCTTCCCTGGCCGAGGCCTTGGAAGTGGAGCAGCCAAACAAGAAATAAAACCAGTGAGTGGCAGCCGGGAGCTGCCAAACGTCCGGGCCCTCGAGCTTCACAGGCTGTATGAATAACGGGGGATTTGAGGGCAGCAGCAGGGACAGATTTTTGTAACCATGAGCCTGCCCTGCATGCCGTTCGCCAGCAGGAGCCAGGCTGCGTGTCCATCAAGGGGGAAGCACCTCCTGAGCCCCCCGCCCTGATCTCCTCCTCCTCGGCTCCAGTCCCACCGTTGCCTCTGCTCCCTTTCCCCAGAGGGGGTTTTGGGAAGGGGTGACAGTTACCTGTGTACTGATGGAGGGTGAGTCTTGTCATCCCTCATTTGTCACTTCTCTGCTCCAGGTCTGGCCCGCTGATGGGAGAGAGCAGGACAGACTCCAGGCTGGCACCAAAACCAGTACCAAGCGCCCTCCGAAGAGCTACGGCATCTGAGCACTGAGCCTCTGTGCCCGGGGCAAGGAGCCCCCCATAACAGGGGCTTTGGCTTCCGATCGGGCAAGGCGCCTCACACAGAGTGGCATCCAGCAGTGAGAAAGAAATAAGAAGTCTATTCGGAAACATTCTGGAAATAAAGGTAAGAAGAAAACTATTAAAGTAAGAAAAAAGGATTGAAAAAAGTCATCCCAGTATGGTCAAGCGCAGCTTTTGCTTAATGCCATTTCTTTTATCAAATGACCATTTAAAGGCACAGCTTATGCCTAGAGGAAGAATAAACCTGGGTCCTTCACTCTGCTGCCATGTTAAGACATCCCCTGTAAAACCTGTGACTTTCTGCTTGACCGTATTGCCAGCACACCTTTGTTAACTTGTTTTTTTTAATTTTGGGCTCCGTGAGTTTCATGGCAGGGAGGGGATGCTGCAGACATCCTGCCTGAGGATGCTCTTCCAGCCGACTCCGTCCCTGTCCCCTTCCCAGCGCTCCCCCTGGCAGGTGCCCCACGGGGCTGTGGGACAGAGCAGCACTTACAAAGAGCAGGTGCCATAGCTTTGACATGAGGGAAAAAACCCATCTTAAATCAGTTTAAAACATATCTAATAACTAGTTTAATCTTATTTTCCACAGTGTGGCCTGAATCTAACTTAAAAATGTGAAAATGCTGCCCTTCAGCACAGGGTTTTTATGGTAGGTGAGCTGAAGAGATAAAGTGAGATAGAAGGCACTGCAAGCTTTGCTTAAAACTGATTTGGAGCTGGTCTTCCTTTTCTAGCACAGCATCTTCCCCTTGCTATCACTAGCAAGCATACCATGACTTTGCAAAGAGCACTCTCAGGCTAGGTGGTTAAATGGAAATAAATTCAAGGTGGAGAACAAGTGTATCAATGACTTCTGCAAAACCATGAACAAAGTTAAAGCAGCATCAAAATTATCCATTCTGTATCTCTCACTTTACTGTTATGAAAGCAGAGCTTTTACTCTTTGTGTGCTCCATAACCCATAAGTGTGTGTCTCAACATTGCCATCAGGAAAAAAGCGCTAAAATTCAGCTTCAGGAAAAAATATAAAAAGAAAAAATAACTTCTTCCAGCAATGTCAGGTTGATGAGCAACCCACAAAGATCTGTACGACAAACCGGGATCTCTCCGTGGCAGGTCTCTGACGCTCAGCAGGAGCCCAGCGCTGTGTTTGGCCGGCGCAGTCTGTAAGCAGCAGAGCAAACAGGCTGCAGGGCATGTGGCCAGTCAGGTCCAGCCGGGCTGGATTTTGCCCAGTGCAGTGTAGGTGTGTTTTAAATTTTAATCTAATCTAAGTAATTTATTGGATTTCTTAAAAGGCAGAAATTATTTACTAGTTTGCCTTGCTAGTCTCTCTGGATTTAAATGCATTTTGATGATACTATTTTATAAAGTGGAGACCAGTCTTGAGGCTGTGCCTTGAGATGGGTTTGTGTTCACACCTGGCAGCAGAAGGCTCGGGCAGAACGGCTGCACGTCTTTCAAGTCTTCCCCATGGGTAATTAAGCAGAGGCTAAGGTCGTTGCTCCTGTTTTCGTTATAGTCCTGCCCAAAAGCCAGCAAGTGTCTGATGCAATGTAAGCTCCTTCTGTGAATAAACCCTTCTGCAGGCAGCTGTGGGCAAGAACCTCTGTGGCACGAGTTCACAGAGGATGAGCTGACGATGCGCTGGTGGGTTGGGGGTGTGGGGGGGGTCCAGGAGGTCCGAGTCCCAGGACCCGTGTTCCTTGGGGAACAAAACGCTTTCACACGAGAGTAGAGCCTGCCCTCAAATCTTGGAGGAAGCAGCTGGAGTTTCTTCTTTCCAAAGCACTCTCCCATCGAGACTTCACTACCTCTAACGTCACATGTAATAGGGTGTGCAATGAAATCCATCATCTCTCTTTGCATCATGGACTGAGACATCATAAAATCTATTGGGTTTATAGTTTTATCAAACTCTGTATACACTACTCAGGAGATTTTGCAGATCTGGCCAATAAACCAATGAATCAGTATTACCTTTTTTTTTTTTTTTTTGGAAAAGTAAGGACACAGTTGCTCCTGCTCCCCAAAAGGCCTGTGTGCACCCTTCAGCTTCCCCTTGTACCTTCGGCAGTCTAGCTACAAATAACTTCGTGTTAATCTAGTTTCTGCATTGCTGAGTACTGCTTATTATTGATATTGCTGTATTATTACAGCACTCATTCTTCTAGGATGCTGAGTTATATGCAGCATTAATCTTTAATTCTGTTCTCCCAGTTTAAATCTGAAAAAAGTTGTAAGCAGCTGACTCGGGTTTATTTTGAAATCCTGCCTCAGGATATTAAGATTTAGTAACACAAATTCTCACCTTAAAATAGCAGCACAAAATGTTCTATTTACTCACAATATGAATGTAAAATATGCAGCATCTCTCACATGAGCAGTGGAAGCATACCGATAGTATCTGAAAGACAAAGGAATTTGGTGGAAAAAACCAATCTGTTGTCCTTCCTCCGGCGGGCAGCAGCACTGAACAGCATTCCTGGCCCTGGGAAAGGTGCTGCTCGTTCCAGGTCCTCTTCTCCTGCCCCCTCCAGTAGCCTGGTGCGCTGTAATACTTTTTACTTTTAAGAAAAATTGTCTTAAGCCCTGTATTAGCTTGAAAACTAAACACTGTTAGCCTGAATTCTAGCTCAAACCAGCTCATGCGTGTACTGCTTGGTCCATCTAGCGTTGGCAAAGGTTTCAGACGATGTTACAGACGTACCAGTTGGCACACAAAACACCAACTTCCTAGAAGTTACCTGGTTAGTTATTGCAACATCTGCAGAGCCCGAGGGCCAGTCTTGGTAAGTCACACAGGCAGAGCCATGTCCAGCAGGTCCAAGTCACTTCACTCTCGTGGGGCCAGAAGGGACATGAGAAAAACATTTGCCACTTTTGGAACCGCTCGGCACAAACCTCCCCCTTGTACCCTCTCGGGAGTGAGGGGCTCCGGGCCATTTCACTGCCACGCCGTGACCCTGCAGAACATCTGCTCTGAACTTCTCCTGGGTTACAAAAGCACGGTCGGGCCATCACATAACTACTCCAGTTCTGCTTTGCTGACAATACAAGTGTACTTGGCAAAACACAAACCTTGCCTTTCAACACAGCTGTTTTGGTGTCTTTTCTCCCACTTGTGAACAGCGGCATGAACCTGAAGAAGTACTTCGTTCGTGCGCTGCACCGCCTGCAGAAGGGCCCTGGCTACACCTACAAGGAGCTGCTGGTCTGGTACTGCGACAACACCAACACCCACGGCCCGAAGCGTATCATCAAAGAAGGGCCAAAGAAGAAATTAATCTGGTTCTTCTTAACGCTGCTCTTTGCGTCTCTGGTCTTCTGGCAGTGGGGTATCCTCATCAACACCTACCTCTCCTATAACGTCACTTCGTCTCTCTCTATTGGCTTTAAGACCATGAAGTTCCCAGCAGTCACGGTCTGCAATGCCAACCCTTTCAAGTAAGTTTTTCTTCACCTAATTTACCCAGTTGTGCTTTAACACCCTCAGTTATACTGCTAGTGTAAGGTACTGTGGACCTGTTCCTGTCTCAGCTATCACGTTAGGAGCATCAGTGGACTCACCAAGTGGCAGTAAAACCAAATAAAGGAGAACAATATGAGGGCGAATGGCTCAGAGGAGGGTTCTGTGCTGCGAGTTTGCCTGGGTTTCCTTACTGTATCAGTTAATCTAATGGTGGTTGTTGCCTCCCAGCAAACTTTCCCTGGCTCAGGGAAAACTCGAAGTTCAACTCACTTGTCAAAACCAAAATCAGTCTCTTGATCTTTCCCCACAATTCCTTTCTTTCTCCTTCCTTGCCACGAACGTCCCTCTTATCGCTCACACTCCAGCCATTAAGAGCTGGTTAAACAGTAGTATCAGCTGTGAGCTTCAGTGATATAACTCCATAGTAATTTCAAAGGAGTAAATGATTTTTTGTTAGAGCTGCTTTAAATTTATATCCATGCAATAGTGTAGCCCAAGACAAGATGCTTTCATCCAACATGCAGGAATTACTCTGGGGTTGTTTTTTCTCTCTGCTTGCTGGAGATGTTTTGTGTAAACTATAGTGAATTACTGAAATACAACCAATTCGGTTCTGCGCTGGCAGGTTCACCACTGTAGCACTCTCTGTTTATCCTCCTGCCAGTTTTCCACCCAGTTGCAGGCTGCTGGGATGCCCGTGTCCGAGCTGGCCGTACTCTGCATGGAGGCTCCCGTCCTTCTGCAGTAAATCTTTCAGGCAGAGAGCTGAGGTCCCCAGGAAGGTCCAAGCCAGTGGAGTGGCGATGAGCTGCTGCACATCCCCATCACCTTGACGCTGCCTGGTAACTGCCTTTTGTCCTGCAGATACTCAGAGGTGAAGCATCTGTTGAAAGAGCTGGACAGGCTCATTGAAGCGGCGCTGGAGAGGATCCTGCAGCCTGCGCCAGGGAACAGCAGTGAGAACGCCTCGCCACCGCTCGACCTGAGGCTCTGGCACCAGATACCCCTAGTCCTCATCGACGAGCACGACAAAGACAACCCCGTCATCCTGGACATCTTTGAAAGCAACCAGACTGCTGGGGGCAACCAAACCGCTGCGGGCAACCAAACCGCTGCGGGCGACCAAACCTCTGCCGGTGACCAAACTGCAGGCAACGAAACCGCTGCGGGCAACCAAACCGCTGCGGGCGACCAAACTGCTGCAGGCAACGAAACTGCTGCGGGCAACCAAACCGCTGCTCCACCTGCCCCAGCCAACATGACGTCAGAAGAAAAGAAGTACAAGTTGGCGGTGAAGCTGGTGAGAGGGGTCCCAGGGGAGGCAGCCGGGGAGGGGTGAGGGACGGGCAGCGCTGGGCCCTTTGGCAGGGCTGCAGCACGGAGATCGGCATCTCTTCCCCACCAGCTGCCTGCGGCCACGCTGCCTCCAGCCTCTGGTCCAGCCATGCCGGGGCCAGGGCCGGGGCTAGGGGACGCCCGCGCTGGTGGCATCCTCGGTACAGGGCAGTTTGCAAGTTATGGCATGTTATTTCAAGGCTCCAGGGCTGTTTGCTTGTTTTTCTGAGGAAGGCAGCACAGAGGTATTTTAAGATTTTTTAGAATTTCAGAGGGGGGTCTGATCCCCTGCAGGATACACCGCCAGACACCCAGCTGAAGCGGCTGGATTTCTGCATACGGGGCCTGCAGCAGGATCATACCCTGAATATACTTCTTCCTAAATGAAAGGAAGCCCAGCAAGGAGCCATGTTAAGTTAGTCTGTGATGAATTTTCCATAGCTGCATAACACCAGTAAGACCAGCACGTTCCTCATGGAAAAAGGGACTGGCAGCGTGTAGCAGCCTAGCACTGCATCGGAGGTACAGAGCGGGTCCTGCCAGCGGGTCCCTCGGCCTCTGGTGAGAGGGATGTTGGAAACACTGGGCAGCAATGGGCAGTAACCGAGACGTGCACAGCGTTGATCGGTAGAGTCTGCCCACAGCACAGGGGACAGCGCTGTACATCCTCTGCGGTTGCCCAGCGTAGCCCTGCTGCGGGCTGAGCCCAGGGCAGAGCCAGGGCAGGGGTGCTCCGTGCAGGCTCCCTGTCAGCTTCACGTCTTTCTCAGATCTGGCACCCAAAATACGGGCGCCGCTGCCCCTGTCCCTCTCCTGCTGCGGTCCTCAGTGCAGGGGCACATGGTGGTCTCAGGACCCCCCACCCTCTGCTCCCACAGAGGCTTCAGGGACCCTGCCTGACCAGAGCTTGGAAGCTGGGGCAACTCCAGCCTTAAAGAACTGGCCAAAAAGTGAGGGTTTCTGTAAGTTTATGGAGGTAATGCTGGGACTGATGGAGAACGCGCCCAGCTGGGAAATCTCCCTGGGGAGGGACCCATCTGTAAGCACAGGCAGATGTGACAGCCGGCTCCACAGCTCCCGTTTGCCCGTACCTCTCCTTCCCCTGCGAGCAGCAGGCAGGGCTGGCATCAAGCCGAGCGTGCAAGGAGAAGGGGTTCGTGCCGTAGGTCCCTCCCGCCGCCCCGCGCCGCAGGACGGGCTCACACCTGCCTGCTGTGTGTCCCCAGTGCAGCCATCAGGGCTCCGACAACTGCACCTACAGGAACTTCACCAGCGCGGCGCAGGCGGTGACCGAGTGGTACATCCTGCAGTCCACCAGCATCCTCTCCAAAGTCCCGCTGCAAGAGAGAATCAGGATGGGCTACCAGGCAGAAGACATGATCCTGGCGTGTCTCTATGGGGCCGAACCCTGCAACTACAAGTAGGTGCATACCGAGCTCCCTGCCCTTTTCTGTCACACCAGGAATGGTACAGGACGCGAAAGGCATGACAGCCTCTTTCTTTTCTCTTTTTAAGGTATGTTTCAGCTAAGACAGTGATTTCTGCTGGTTCTCAACTCTAACAATGTTTCCCAGAGGGTTTCTGGATGTGATCCTGGCTAGAACAGGTTCTTTTGGAAGAGTGCTGCATGAGTTTCAGTTTTGGATGAGCTGTTTTGCTCATGACACATTGAGACTAACAGCATCCGTGGGACCTTCCCAGGGTTTTTAGTGATAACCAGCTGCCAGCCCAGGTGCTGAGTCAGTATACCCCTGGTGCAGCAGTGCAGCCCCCAGTTACAGCCCCCCCTCATTTTACACAAGGCTTGGAGAAATGCATTTTAGCCATCGTTGTTTTCTGTGAATGCCAAATTTATCTACCTAGTTTGGAGAAACATGAGCGCACAGCAGCAGCCCAGGCTGCAAGGAGTCCTGCCCCTTCTGCAAAAAGGGCAACAGAGAATTACTGTCGAAGAACGAGATGTAACACCAGCCAAAACCTGTTACCATAGCTCAGATCAAGCAATTATTTCTCTCTTCTGTGTGACAGATGATTCCTTTCCATTCCAACAAAGCGTTACCCCCAGTGGCTGTGTCTCAGTACACACCAGTACCTTGCTTTGCTTTTTTTTCAACAGCAGATTGATTGAAATTACATCAGCTGAAATTTCTATACAGGCATTCAACAAAAGAAGCAATTTAAAGTGAATCCCAGAGGTAGCTGCCAAGCACTGGTCCCACCAGATGCATTTTTTATAACCCTTTAGTCCTCCTCGAGAGTCACAGTTTTATGTGCATGATTCTTCCAGGAATTTCACCCAAATCTATCACCCAGACCATGGTAACTGCTACATCTTTAACTGGGGCATGGACGAAGAGGCTTTGAATTCCTCCAACCCCGGAGCCGAGTTTGGTAAGAGAGAGCTCTGCTAAGGAGGAAGGAGCTAAGGGAGCAGAAGTGCTGGGAGTTAGTTATTCTGTCTCTCAGTGGCCATTTCTGTCAGATATAACAGATTTACTATTTCTGTGTCTCTGGAGCACTACAGCAGGGAGTAACAGTTTTCTGGGAGGGGATAAGCCCCCAAAAGGGAAACGTGCCACATAGAAACAAGTGATGTGACTAGGGATGTTACTTAGCAGAAGTGTAACATCTAGATAGCCGAAATATCTGAGGCAATGTCTGAATATTCACTCAGATATTTCCATCCTGTGCATTCGCCATCATGTGTGTTTATGCACATGCAAGGCTGACATGACAGCCAGGCCCTGGCTCTTCCCCCAGGGGCAGAGAACTTTGTGCACAGTGAAAAGAAAATAGACTCTTTTTTTTTCCCAAAGACCCACATTTTGATACAATTCCTGTTCTGTTTTATTTGTTGTCCCAGGGCTGAAGTTAATTCTGGACATCAGTCAGCAAGACTATATCCCCTACCTGTCATCTGCTGCCGGGGCCAGGCTCATGCTGCATCAACAGAAGAGCTTCCCCTTCCTTAAGGATCAGGGCATCTATGCAATGGCGGGGACAGAAACCTCCATCGGTGTGTTAGTGGTATGTGTGGCATTCCTCTAGAGCAGATTGTCTGAGAATAATGTTATCTGATGGGACTGCAACCAAGTTTGTTTTAAGTCTTGGCTGAACTGGCTCAAACCAAAAGAGTCAAGGTATACACTAGCTGTGGGCTGGAACAGTTTATGGAGGCTTTTATGTAACTGTCCTGGCAAAGTGCTTTATTGAAGCCAAAATATTGAGCTCAGGTCGTTGTTCCCTCTTCCTTGAGCATGTCAGAAGGTGCCTTGCTAAAACATACTGCTCCTGAACATCCTCATCTACCTCAATCCACCCTGGGGAATGGGCTGCATCTCTTTCAGCTCTGCTGCCTGTGATTCTTTGATTTTTTTTTCAAAGTCAGCAGGGAATACAGGAATTACAGAGTCTCTAGAAAACAGGCACCAGGGACCTGGGGAGGGGTGATAACTGCTGAAGTTTGCTGTTTTGGTCTTCTTTCAGGATGAACTGGAACGGATGGGCTACCCCTACAGTGACTGCACCAATAACGGGTCTGATGTCCCCGTAAAAAATCTCTATAGCCAGTATAATACTTCCTATTCCATCCAGGTAAAACACATTTTTAAATCAAACAAGACTGTTCATGAAAAATCATCAAAGCAGTTAAAATCTTTGACTAGCATGCAGGATTGCTGGCGGATCAGCAACGATGAAGTAGAAAGCATAACCCAAGTACAGGAAACTTCTTTTCTGGTAAGGAGAGGGCATCAGCAGTTATTGTTCCCTTAGCCAGGTATGAATTTTGTTTCATTTTGAGAGGATGAAAATCATAATTTTCTCAAAAGCCAAACCACAGCAAACCTCCCCAGGATCTCTGTTGTTACACGGGACCCTGCTATGTGAGACCTACCAGCAAAGTGCTAATTTGCAGACAAAAAACCCAAATATTTTTACCTCCACATAGGACCACAGTTTAATGCTGGTCCTTTCCTCATACCCTGTCACCTCGGTGCTCAGCTCCCCAAAGCGGAGGGTTCCCTCTCATCCTGAAGACCAGGCAAAATGAGAACGGGGTGCGCCTGGGCCCCTCCGTCCCTTAAAAACCGCTGGCTCTTCAGTTTTCCCCCCTTTTGGCTCCCTGAGCAGCCCCAGCTGCCGTCACGCACCAGTCAGTTACTGCCTCGGCTTGGAGGGCAGAACCGCAGCGCCAGCCAAGGAGACCTCGTGCCCCATCCTGCCCAGTCTCCCTCCCTCCCTGCACTGGTTTCACTGGGAGGTGCTGGGGACCACTGGAGCCCCAGGGTGGCAGGGCCAGGAGGCAGCCCCCTCCTTCGGTGCAGGGGAGAGCAGCTGAAATGGGCTGAAACTCCCGATAGCTTTGGCTAATGCTGGTTCCTTAATAATGTAAGAAATGCTGGGAAAATACATCTTCCAGTGTCCCGCTGGGAGCGTGGATCTCCCCGTCCTCCCCAGGGACCCGACCTGCTCCCGGATGGCTGCCGGCACAGCGTTAGCCCGACGCTCCTCTGCCGGCTGCCCGCCTCAGCCCCAGGAGGTTGCAGAGCAGTTTTTCTCCTTTAAAAAGGGTAACTGCTCATGCCATGTCATTAAGGCAATTCCTTTCTTTTTCAGCTGCGAGAATATCTTTTTTTCCCCTACAATTTCCATGCTTGGCTGAAATCTTTTAATTATAGGTAGATCAACCGGCAAGGGCTAGACTCCAGTCACTCCCCATGTCCGACAGGCTAACCTCTCTAAACTCAAGGGTGTTTTGATCGATCGCCGTAGCTGCGTGTGCCACTGCAATGGGGACAGCAAAACTGCTCTGTCCGCAGCAACCGCGGGCACCATCCTGCAGCATCAACGGCCACCGCGGCTCTGGGAAGCTTTTGCCGAGATGTTAATGTGACACTTTTCAGGAGCTAGGCTGGCTTCTGCTGCTTGGGGTGCGCTGGGAGACTAACAGCTATTCGGAGAGCTATTGTGCTCCGGGTTTTGGCCATGGCACTGCTCTAATGTGCACAGTAGCTCCTATTTTGTGTGCACGAGTAATATTTATCCCTGGCAGGAGAGGAATATACAGGAGGGATTCCTCTCCTGAACACTCCTGCTCTTTTTAATCCTTTTCTCTTTAAGGGAGTTAAGTCATTTTTCACCCTGAAAATGCCTGCTTGTTTCGTATAGGAAATGAAGACAGACCTTTGCCTTTTCTTCGCTTTAACATTGGGATGAGAAAGTTGAGTGTTTGTAAACCTTGAAACTGTAGAAAAATATAGTGTAAACATTAAGCACTGGTTAATTTGTAACAGGCTATAACATAAGGGAGAAGCATTTCTGGAGGGTGAGATCTGGCAATAAGGAAAACATCAAAACCATTTTGGGGGTTATTTACAAAAGCCTGAAGAATACACCCCCGACAGGTGGGAGGGCTTCAGTCTAGCAGGGTTTTTTTGTATTTCTGCCTTTATATAATTATAACAATTGGACCACTTTACCCTACTTTTTAAGATGCTTGTATAAGGTTTAAGCAAATACTTGAAATGATTGCATTATTACTTAAAAGTTGCTAAATGCTGACTGGGGCTCTATGTCCACATAATCCACGTCACTTCAGAGACCTCTCAGCAAAATCAGGCTTTTCCATCACTCCCTGATTGCAGTGAACTCTGTAAGCATTTCGTATCACACAGAAATTCTCTGGGTGTTCTACCTAGCTGGAACTGTTAAATTTAATTATCTTTTCATAGACTTTGTTATTGCTTTGTGCACTGTTTCGTCCAGAATCCCACTCCAATCTCGGATGATTAACTTCATGCCTCACTGAGCTAATGGCAGCGCTGCAGCCTGGCTCACATGCTGCCAAAGCTGCGGCTGCAATCCTTTCAAGGAGAGAAGCAGATGCACAGATAAGATAATTCAGATTTCTAAAACCTGCTCTTTATGTTGAAGTATTTTTAGAGTCCTGGCTTTAAAGTGGAAACCAGCCCTTTGTCAGTATGTCATATAAAGCCTGGAGACAACAGCAGTGTCTATGGGTGTAAGAGAACATTTTTATTCCTTTTTGGAAACTTCATATTACTTCCACGAAGCCCTAAAATAGTTAAGAAATGAGCAGTTTCTCATGCAACCGGGAGCAGGCATTGAGGTCCCTTCTGCTCCTGCAAGGTGACTTACCCACAGGCAGCTCACAACTAGGATGTGCCTTAAAATCCCCAGGAGCGGTAGTAAAAATGCATCATAAAGAAAACTGTAACTGCAGTGCAACTCTACACATGGCAGCTTATCCACCTGCCTTGTCTCGCCATTGTAAAACCGGTGTCAGCCGTGGCAGGCTTCCAGAGCGACGGCGATGCTCGGTGCACGCTGGAGGAGGCATTCGCACAGGGATGGGCTCCAGCAGCACCCACTCCCTCTGTGGCTTCAGCCTTCTCCGTGCGCAGCCACAAAATCATCTGTTCAATGCAAAAGAGAGAAAATACCTCGGAACTGAGTGATTCTCATAGCCAGCATAGACTCCAGAGGCACAGAGGTGGGCAGGGGGGCTCAGCCCACATCTAAGCAGGTCCCTCTTCCCTTTTTCAGGCTTGCCTGCGCTCTTGTTTCCAAAATCACATGACTGAAATCTGTGGATGTGGTCACTATATGTTTCCTTTACCTGAGGGGGTAAATTATTGCAATAACGAAGATAACCCAGGTTGGGGTAAGAACATGAACAAAATTATTTGCACAGCCTTCCCAGGGTCCTGGCACGCAGGAAGGGGGGAGCGGACGCGAGCTTTATTGCTGCTGTAAATGCAGCAGGTGAATGGCTTTTGCCTGTGTAACATCTCCCCGTGGCCGTTGGGGTCAGTGCTGGGGAGAGGGGGCGAAATCTTGGTCCTGGCCACGGGCTGAGGGGCCTCAGCATCCGCGCTGCCCCAGGGCAGGGCTCTCCCAGGCAGCCAGCTCCAGCCGGGGAAGGTAACGGGAGCCTCTGGGTACCAAAGGGAGAGGAAAAGGGGTGACGCTCCAGGCGTCCGCACCTCATGAGTTTGGGTGCTGAGACAAGCTGGCCCGGGCAGGGGCGATGGGCTCCTGCGAGGAAGCTGGCGGGCCGGCAGAGGCCGGTGAGCTGGCTCGGCGTGGGCAGCTCTGGCAGGCAGCTGCCCTCCTACCCCTGCCGCTGGCCAGAGCTGTGCCAAAACCACTGCCATCGGGCAAGCTAACCCTACAGAAACTGTCTGCAGAAAATTAAAATTTATTTTTAATTTATTATTAAATTGTCTGACCACTTTGCCCGAGTTTCTCAAGGAAAGGAAGGTTAGAGGGGAAGACAGCACACTTGTGCAGCAGGTTCATACCTAAATATTTATTTTATTAAATGAAACTGATATAACCCAGTAAGCAGGGTCCTTATCTAAACAGGTGCTTTGATTTTTTGTTTTCACCAAACAGCATATTGCTATTCATCACTGAGATCAAGTATAACACACAGACAGATTTGTATTGACTCTTGTAAGGAAACGTGCAAGTAAGTACCTAAGCCATTCCTGGCAGCTGTAAAGGTGGAGGGGATCCTACATTTTGTCTCCCATCAATTCTGACCTTTCTAAAATGGCAGCATATCACATGGGGCTGCTTTTCTGCATGACACCTGAAGTTCCAGTGACTTCAGAGAAGTGGGATCTTCTGTACTAACGCTCTCCTTTCTTCTCTCCAGTGACACGCAGTATAAGATGACCATCTCCATGGCAGACTGGCCCTCTGAAGCTTCAGAGGTAACACTGATTTCTTGTTTTGAAACATACATTAATAATTACCTGTTCTTAGCCACATGAATCACTCGGTATTTTCAGAGCTAATGTCCAGGTAGCAAGTGCCTCTTTGCTAAATTACACATTTTCAGCATGCAAACAAGCAGCAGCACCGGGGCACGTGCCCGGAGGAGGGACTCCCCCATGGCAGCTCCTCCTCCCCGAGCGCTGGTTCGGGTCTGCAGCACACTTGCTTCACCCGCTTACCGGGGGGCTGGAGGCTGCCTGGGACAGAACACAGGACCGGGATTTCATGCTCTTTCAGGACACCCAGAACCAGAGCACCCTTTGTACAGTGTGAGGGTAGGCTGAGGCAGAAGGATGAGATAACATCTCATGGGCTCCCTAAGGAGAAACGAATACTCCATTTGGATCAGGCATTACATGCTAAAGACTAGCCAGCGTCAAACTAAGTGTGCAGCCCTACCTCTCGGTACCCACATACACTGCAGGCCTTTGCTTGCACGACTGTTCTCTCCAGATGACTCTTCCTCATGTAGTATTCCCACTGTGCCACAGATGAACGTACGGCATCTTCCTCCATGCAGGCAGCATCCCCAAGCCATACCCTGCTAAGTACAGGTTGTCTCATGGCTGCATTGGTTAGAATCGATTTCAAAGGAGATTTCCAACGCACATCCAATTTATCCTAGCACGTGGCTGCCAAGGACTTTGCATGTATCCCCTACAGAAGAACTTCATTTTTATAATAGTAATATTTAATCCTGAATCGGTAAAGCTGCAGCCAGCATAACTTAGCTATCGCAGCATGAGCGCAGCCATAGCAAAAGTGCACTTGAGCAAAGGTATCTACAACTTGCCAAACACAGGAGCTACGGATGGGTAGACAGGCGTCGCCTCCTGTCCCAGGCTCCTGGTAACTGCCGTTGCCTTGCTCGAAGCACACCAAACCAGTGACTTACAGACTCGCACCATTGAAGCAAAATGCACCTGCAGCCCCAATGGACACTTGACATCATCCATGAATGCAACGTCAGACCTGGTTGAGGCAGCGTGGGGAGATGCTGTAACCCCCAAATAACCAGAGTGGGAGCAGGGTGGATGACACTGGTTGAACACATCACTCAGTATTTTCCCATGCTTTTAATCCAATAGAGCTGGATTAAAACAGGACTAGTCAGGACTATGTGACTCCCTTGGGTTCCTGTCCCAGCAGGTGCCCAGTGAGGATGCTGCTGCTCGGTTCTCAATAAATTTTGTTTTCCTAGGACTGGATTTTCCATATTCTGTCTTATGAAAGAGATATGTCAACAAATGTGACTCTGGACAGGTAAGTGAAAGGAACAACCACTTTATCTTCTCTTTTAAGCCTGTTAACATTAGATTAACATGAACCTTGGCGATGGGCCAGAGCACACATGTGCTAATGGAAAGAGAGGACAAGATTTGGCACGTGTTTGCCTGGAAGATATATAAAGCAAATCTGAAACGTACTTCTTGCATATCCTCTACTCTCCATAATGACAAATTGGGTCAGACAAACTCAAACGTACAGTTAACTTAAAATCAGCATTAACAGCAGCACCTCTAATCAGTTGCATATAGGAGTCTGGAAGCTCTGAAGCTGTGAACTGCCTGGGCCCAGCTCCTGGATCGTAACATTCATCCCTTTATACTTACATCTGAATCTGCCAACAGCAGCAGCAGTAGGGGGGATGCACCAAAATTAGGGTAACTGGTAAGTTACCATTTGAAAACCTAAACCCTGAATTACAGGGAAAAGAGGAGGGGTTTTCCCCAAGGAAAAAAAAACTGAGAGAAGCAAGAAATAGTTTCACAGCTATTGGCTGATCTGTACACATTAAGCCCCCTGTAACATGGTCCGTCGTGATGCAGCTGCTCTGTCTGTGCAGAGGAACGTGAGGTGCAGGGCATTGAAGAGGGGCAATGGCCCCTCTAGACCAACCAGGGCAGTTGGGAAAAACAAACAGCCCCAGAGAAGCTTCCAGGTACCCAAGCACTTCTTCAGGAGGAACTTCAGAACTGTGTCTCTTTTCCCTTCGCAGTCAGTGGCACTTTTTAACTTCTTCCATGTGCCAGACAAGTTTCAGTGGGCACTCGTGAGCAGCTCCGGCCAGGCTGTGCGCAGCCCTTCCCGTGGGCAGGCGTCGGAGTGGAGACACGGGATGCCCGCCGCCCGGCTCCGCGCTGAGCTGCTGTTTGTCCCTTACAGAAACGGGATCATCAAGCTGAACATTTACTTCCAGGAGTACAACTACCGCACCATCTCGGAGTCTGCCGCCACAACGGTGAGTGCCCATCCCTGCCCTTCTGCCCGGGGCCGCAACGTGCTGCGAGAGGACGCAGAAACGAGTCACCCTGGATGCACGGGCAGGGCTCGGCTCCTCGGGGCTGATCAGCCCTGTCCAGAGATGTTGCTCACCGGGATAGTCTGCCGAGTTCTTCGGCGCTGCCGCTTCACCCATCCGCTGCGAGGAAGCCGACAAAGCCGCCTCCGCTGTCCGGTTTGCAGCCCCCGGTTCGTTCCTACTCTCCACCTCCCGTCCCAGTCGCCAGTGCGGGGCCTGGCACTGGGACGCAGCACCGGGGAGCGCAGCCCCTCCAGGGCAGCCCCGCAAGGCGAGGGACGCGGCAGGCAGGTCCCGGGGGCAGGAGGGGCAGCGGCAGCGGCCGGCTCGGCACAGCACACGGGGTGATCGGCGGGGGCTGATGAGGGACGGGGGTCCGCCGCCTCCTCAGCTCGCTCTGCTCCCCTCCCCGCAGATCGTTTGGCTGCTGTCGAGCCTGGGAGGCCAGTTCGGGTTCTGGATGGGGGGCTCGGTGCTGTGCCTCATCGAGTTCGGGGAAATCATCATCGACTCGCTGTGGATCACCGTCATTAACGTGATCGGCTGGTGCAAAGGCCTGAAGCAGAAGCGGGCGCAGGCACGGTACCCGGATGCGCCCCCGACGGTGTCGGAGCTGGTGGAGGCTCACACCAACCTGGGCTTCCAGCACGAGGACGCGGGTGCCCTCCCCAGGGACGAGGCGCTGCCCCCCGAGCCCGGCACCCCCCCGCCCAACTACGACTCGCTGCGCGTGCAGCCCCTTGACGTCCTCGGTCCCGACAGCGACGCAGAAACTGAGTGAGCAGCGTGCCCCGGCACCTCCCGACGGCGAGCTGCCATCGCCGTGCTCAGTTTGTCACTTGCTGAGCAATCTCCTACTCTTTATCAAAATTAGGAAGGAACTAAAAAGCCCTGGCTGTGCTCCCCTCCCTGACGGTTCACTGTGAAGGAGCTCTGTCTAATAAACCTTATAGAGTTGGCGTTCAGGCTCTGGCTTGTATACATCAGTATTGCTATATAATCATAAGTCACCGTTTCTTTTTAACACGTGGGTGGGAAGCACGTCCTCGGGAGAAGAGCGGGGTGGTGGCAGCCCTGGAGGGTTGCAGCCAGGGGACAAGGCAGCGCTGCGGCAGCGCTGGCAGGGAGCGGTGAGGCAGGGGGTGCTGGGGGGAGGCCAGGACGTCCCAACGGTGGATGCATGGCCGTGGCCTGGGAGATGCTGAGACACGGCACCCTGTGTGCCACAGCTATGCTGCATCGTGGCTCGGACCCTCAGGTTGGGACCCAAGACTTCTGAGGTTGCAGTATTTCCACTGCTAAACAACTGCAATGGAAACAGAGTGAAAGAAAACCATTCCTTTTGCTTCTGGAGCCCGTGAGTGCTCTGTTTGTGTTTGCTGCTCAGGGTTTGTTAAGGCTCACGCCGCAGGTGGGGACGGCTGTTAATGTGTGTTGGAGATAAACACTCCAGCCTCCAGAAAGGTTCAGGTGTGGGGAGGAAGTGCCAGCCATTTAACAGTACCACTCTTAGCAATAAATAAATTAATTTAAAAGTTGCCTTTAAGTTTCCCGTTGGCAGTGGGTGCAGTTCAGTGTTGGCAAAAGGCTGATGGCAGCAGCCTGCAAGAAGAGGGGGTGCTGGGCTCGCCCCGATGTGAGGGTGGCCGGGGGGTTGGGTGGTTCCCCATGAGGGTGGGCTGAGTGGGGCAGCAAGTTTGCCTGGCCCCTGCCCCCGGCTTTCCCAGAAGCCCATCACAACCCACTAGAACCTGCCTTAGTGAAGTACTTTTGCAAAACTTCAAGAGGAAACACGATCATCTAGTTAAATCACGCGACTGGGAACCCGATGTTCTGGGCACAGCGCCCAGCACAGTGCAAGCACAGGGAGGTGGGGGCAGCTGTGGTGGCGAGGGGGGTCCACGCTCCTTCTCTGCTTGAAGCTCCGCAAGCACAGGGTGCTGTGGTGCAGAGCTGCTTGCGCGGAGCTTGCCGAGGGTCTCTCCATCTCCCCTCAGTGGTGATGGAAGTGGTGGGTCTCGTTGCTGATGACTACCACCAGCAGGACCAAGGAACTGGGGGACGATCTGCCGAGTGAGATGCTGCTGGCACGTGGGGGAAATTCTGTGTTCAAAATTCACTGAAAAAGTCAAACCCTTAATTACTGGTGTACAGCTGGTCTAATGCTGCTGCTGTACAGTTACAAGATAATAATGTGTAGAATATCTGCAGTCTTAATTTCATAAGACTTGATTAATGAATTTTTTAAATTTTATGATTAGCTCCAAAAGTAAGGGGAACTTAAAATAAAGTTTTGATTTTCTATTACTTCTGATACCTGAATTTTTACAGACATTTTCCAATTTCACTTGGTGATGGTAAGAACAAGAAGCTTAACCACTTTTTTAAAATTAAATTCAGATTCTTAAACAATGAAATGGCTTTAGAAATCACATGCTCAGCCTGTTTGGGTTTTCTGCTGTTGAGAAAGAAGGGTGAGGATCAGGAGAGTTTGGTGTGTATCTGTGGTGTGCTCCTTCACATCCTCCTGGGTTTCAGCTCAGTGACTGGAGTCCCGCCACCTCTCGCTCAACATGTGTGGGACGCTCAAAAATGGGTAAGTTAACAAATCCTACAGAGTCAGACATTAGAGCCAATTTAGAAACCATGCAAAGGTTTCACCATTGCTTCTTCATCAGTACTTCAGCAACCCACCTGGCCGAGGCTTTTGATTCTGACAGTGCCCAGACACCAATGCAACAGGAAAAACCTGCACCAGGGGCACATGCAGAACAGCCTTTCCTTGGGTTCACCCTCCTGGCAGCCCACGGTTCATGGACCTCCTGAGCTGGAGGCTGCATTTGTTTTAGTTGCCACAGTTTGAAAATCAGGAGAGAAGGAGGTTACTTAGAAGCTGACGCTATGCCACTTCGCAGAGCAGTTTCATTTGCAGAACTTCCTACTCATTCCACCAACTAGTGCTTTAAAGGCCTTTTAGCATTTGGAACAATTCCTCCAGAAGTTTTGCCTCAGAAATGACATATGACTATCTTTTATACATTAAGCAAACAACAGATTTGCTACACTGCACTAGAAGAGGGAGATGACACTTTCATCCTTCAGCACCAGATTCCTCATGAACTAGAACAGTTAAGCGAGGACTCAGCACATGGAATTCATCCCTCACCATCAGCCTTCCTCGGCTGGTGAGCAACCATACCTGCCTCTGATCTTGATTGGGATGAGAAGTGGGAAAATAGGGGTAATTTACAGTCATCTTCAGCCAGAGAATACTTGAATTAAAAGATATAAGGAACAAAAATCCAGATTCAGGGAGCACCTTCTTAACAAGCCCACGTGCTGCCCCCAGCCCCTTATCCGTCAGCTGGTTCTTGTTTGCAAAAGCGAACAACCAACAGCCGATGAACATGCTGGAAGCCGTCTAACCCCAGGTATGGCGTGAGCTCAGCGAGCACATAAAACCAACCAGAGCAGTGACAGGGCAGACAAAAGGCAGTTAGACACTTGTAAAGACAGAAGAATCCAGCTCTTGCAAGTTGTCCTAGACTTTTCCCACCTGACTCCTCACTTCCCTTCTCCCTAAAGGGATGCTTCCCTCCCTGAGCACCATACAGCCTCCGTCACAAAAAAGAAGAGTTCTTGTAAAGTGACAGCACTTCATCCCACATCACAGCCAAGCTGGAAACAAGCACCTGACACCCATTCAGCGTTCAGTGCGTGCACACGAGCCAATACATGGCAAAGACCTACAAACGATTTTGCAACAGTGAAAAGACACTGCTCCCTCCAAAAAAATCCAATAGAGCAATTTGCTTAAAACACTATGAAAGCTGAGAACAAGAACCTGGGCATCTATTCCCACGATCTCACCAACACTGTCAACATCACTTCCACTAAGTCCAGTCGTGTGGAAATCCAAATAGTTGTTCAAACATAAAGATATGGCAAAGGGACATCAGATGCTTTTCTGTAGGGCAAAACGATCGCCCTGAGCCTGCTCCTTGTGCTGGTGAAATGGCAGTATCTGCAAGGAGCTCACTGCAATGAGATGGGCTGCAGAGAGAGGGGGAATGCAGAGCTGTTTTCCCAGGCTAGCCCTCTCCATGGCACTTTGAAACGCAGCACCTCGGCTGCTGGCATCCTGAGGTGGGCAGCAGGTCTCGGGCTGCGGAGCTGGCAGGGCAGTCTGCACCCTCCAGCTCCTCACACCTTTAGCTGGGTACTCCCCCAGGACCACTTGCCCTGTGAGAAGCAGTAACAGCAGGCAAAGCACAGCCTCAAAAATCCTCACCTTGTAGTGACAAGGCAGAAGGATGGGAGAGGTACAGTGAGATTCACCCGTCTCACACCAAGGGTAAAGAGGAACAGCATGTTCTTTGGCAGGACACGGACAGTTTACTATTCCAGTTACTGCTGGTTTATAGAGGGCATCTGATGACTAATAGAAGTGGAAAGTGTCTCAGGTACTTGACTTCAGCTCTTTACCAGCTTGGCTCTCTCCTCCAAATGAACTGATTGCAGATAAGCATATGTGTGCAAAGGGGTTTTTTCTTGCTGCAGCAGCAATGCAGCTGCTGGAAGACTCAGTTAAGCACTGCACAAGACCAGGCACAAAGCTCTCCAGTGGAAAGGCTTCACAAATCGCAGCCAAACGAGACACCTGAGAAGTCCCAACTCAATACAGTAGCAAATTTCCAATTCATTTGGGGATCTTTTAATAGACTTTTCATACTCTGAAACAAAAGAGGAAATATCTAACTGAAAACCTTGCCAAGAAAAAAAAAAAAATCTAGTAAACACATTTTATTTCCCTGCTCTGAAATTCTTTTAGGTGCCAAAATTCGTAAAACCCCAAAACTGTTTATAAAGCACCTCTGCTCTCCTCACCTCCCCAAACTGCAGTTTTGGCAGTGAAACATCATCAAAGTCCAGCTGAGAACAGCAAAGGAATCCAATTTCACTGAAAAAATACACCGCTGGTAAAATATAAGCCTGTATCAGCACATTACATGTGTGCCCAGAGGAGAGACAGCTTTGGCAGCCATGGCAGCTACACGCACAGCCACCCAGGGGAGAACATACCACGCTAATGAGTCCCAAAAGGAGAACCACAAATGCAGCAACACTGGGACAAGAAATGACAGCTGTCCAAAAGACAGAGGTTGTCAGGGAAAAAGAAAGCCAGACAAAAAGCAAAGACAGCAGAAAGATTTGTGGACCAAGCTAAACATGGATTAGAGCAGCCTGAACCAAGTTAAGGAAAGAAGAGACAAAGACATGGACACTGGGAAAAGAATTATTCCCCCAAGGCATCTGGTGGTAAAATGGAGAAAACTGCAGAAGTAGATACAGATAAGGGGAAGAAAGATGGTTTTTCCTCTCCAAATCAGAAGAGTGTGCATGTGGCGTGTTACCCAGCAGCGTCTGGCACAGCTGGCATTCCAATTTTGGGACTCTTTGTATTCCGTCCAGTTTTCTCCTAAGAAAAAAAAGCTGTAGGAGTGTTGGAAGCACACTTAGGCTAGATGAGTTGTTTTACAAAGATCTATATACCAGGCTTTAATAAATTTTACAAGAAAGCAACACTTTCATTAAATTTCTTATAAACTCCATAGCTTTCAGTAGAATATATTAATCACACAAGGAACAACCTACAAAACTAGTTTTATTCTCAGGGTTGAGCTTGATCATGCCTCATCTACTAATTGATGAGATTGTCTTCCTCACTTTGTGAATAATGACAGAGTTGAGCAATGATGATTGCCCCCAGGTAGAAAAGCTTCCAATCAGTCGATCTTTGTTGCACCTACCCCATAATTTTAGATTCAGAATTGATTAAATTTTCTGAAAAAGCCAGTCATCTCACCGCCATGAAGCATGAACTCTCCAGCAACCGGCAGAACATTTCTAGTCAGAAGCCAGCGCTGCTCAGTCTACTCAAGGTCATCCAGACAGTTCTTGGTAAATTAGGCTGTAGGACATCTTTCCTTATTTCTAAGGATGGAAAAATGGAGCAAGCTTTTCCTAGACAAAGACATTTATTAAAAGATATTCAGAAATAAATTGCCCTAATCCCCAGAGATATTTTCACTGTTCTTACAAAGTTTATAGGGAAATAAAATCAACCCAAACAGTTCAGCCCTTGAACAGTGTCCAGCAGCAGGGACATTACAGCTAACACTCCAGGCCTCTCATTGCACCGATGCTGCTGGCCATTCTGCGGGGCACACTTTTTGCAGCTTGCCGGTAGTCCTCTGGTTTTGCCTTCAACAGAGTTACAATATTTTGCAGTGTTCTTGATGGCTGAAGGCCGAGGGCATCCATCACGTTTATGAGATAATCTGTAAGATTAAGGATAAACATGTATTTGAACAGGTACCAGACAGTGTGCTAATGAAAGTTATCCTTTGTTCTTCACGACAGCTAGAATCCTGTCACTGATAGGTCCAAACCACAGAAAACGGCAGTGTGTTTGGAATCTAACTGTACTGACTGGTGTGTATTTTTGGCTTCCTGTACACTAGTTTAGACAACCATCTGTTTTGTTCAGAGGACTGAGACACATTCCGCCACGTTTCAGTATCTGCTCACAACACCCTCGGGGTGGTCAGTCACCAGGGTCACAGCTAAAGGATCACAAGCACACTTTCAAAGGCAAAGAGCTTGCAACAAAGCTGGGAAGTTCTGCAGAAGTGAATGGCTGTCAAGGCAGGAGAGAGTTCCAGCTCACTGATTCAAAGTCAGCTGGGGAATTAAGGATGGCAGGGAGAATGCCAAGCAACCAGCCACTGGTTTGTTTTTAAGCAATGCCAAAAAAAAAAAAATATTGAGGCTGAGTTCAGTGGCATTGAAGCCTACTTTCAGGTGAGCTGAGTAGATATTGTCTGCATCCTTATTTTTGAGCTTGACCATGGGGAAGTCAGCATCCATGATTTACAGCAAAGACAAGACAAACTGGCATTTACAATAGCTGTAGTGGTATCGAGGTAACACTTCCATCGGCTTCGGATAAGAAAAACCCATCTCCTCCATATGCTGCAGAAACGCTTTCCCCAACACATTCCATCAGTCCTCCCTCAGTCACCCTGCCTGGCATAGTAGAAGGAAGAAATGAACAACATGTGCCAACTATCTCCCACTTTGCTGCTGAAAATTTCTTCATGTTGAAAGTAATTTAGTCATCTAGCACCTTCAGACCAGCAGGGCAACAAGTTAACCATGGCAGGGGAGCTGATCCTATAGATTCTGTAAAAAGGAGGATGCTGGTCAAGTGCTCCACAACTTTTAGAACACCTTTAGCTGACCTTCCCTACTTCAGCTATCAAGCAAATGGAAGAAATCAACCAGCTGTCCCCTTCATAATCCACTGGAGCACTTCCCAAAAGGCTTGACACATGCTGTGTACCCCCTATATGGCATATACTGGCAGTACACAGTACTCCCATGAGAGGGGAAAGAGCGGTGCCACACTTGAATAGATTATATACACATCTTTCTTGCTAAGACTGGCTTGCAAGGGACTCCTCGCAGTTCAGAAGGACTTTGACTTCCACAGTCAGAAACACAAAGCAGTGAAGAAGCAGGAGCATCTACTGGAACATCACCCTTTCCTCAAAGAGGGATGTGACACACCACTTTGCAAAAGAGAAGCTGTGAACCACTCCACCATGCCAGGTATCAGATCAACATGCTCACGATTAAAGGAGAAACCCACACTGCAGTTTCTTCAAATCTAATGTAATGACAGAGCAGCCCATGTGTTATGGCCAGAGTTATCAGGACAATGTATGCACTGAGCTTACCAATGTCGGTGGCAAGCTGCTTTGTCGAATGTACTGTGAGCTCTGGTATTTGCAGGATAACTTCGCAGTAAGTTTGCATTGTAGCTCTGGCAATGGAGCCCAGCCAGTAGTCAGCCATGTTGTCCAGCTCAGGTAATTCATCTCCTGGACAGAAAATTCTCGTTAGCTGTCAGCAGTCTCACTCACCTGCATTTGCTGGTTTTGTAAAACAAATGTAATTCATAAATGGTTAACTGTTTCTTCAACAGGACATTAAGATATTCAGAGTTTATCAGCTGTTTTTGGAGTAATCAAAGCAGTTACATATCCTCCCTGATACTATCCAACATTGAAAGTTAGCTCAGGACCCAAACCACTTCCCTCTATTACTTCTCCAGGTAAGTCATTTCCTAAGGTCTGACAGGTGATCAGGCTGGGATCAGGGGCACTGCCTGGCATGTTCTAGAGGATCATCTTCCAGGAGTAGTTTACAAACTACTGCAATGACAGGGGCTTTTTTCAAGCCCTAAAGGCATCCCGTGTTCATCAGTGTTTTGAAAATTAACAAGCTATTAAATATGTAAATGCTTTAAAATGGCAAAAGCAATGCAAAAACCTGAACTAAAGAGCACATTCTCAGAAGGCTACAGGAAGACTATAAATACCAAGCTCTATGCTTCCTTGATTATCAGTGGAAATAAATACTGAGAAGATATTAACCACAGCACACCATGGCATGCTGCCAATCTGCTGTGAAACATTACATAGTTACTGTTGTTAACTGCAGCAGGACTAATGACACAACAGGTAAGGACAGCCATGTGAAGAACGAATGCGAGCCAAAACTCAGCTTCCTGCAAGAAATTAAGGAATGACAGGCAGAAAGAACTCCTTGGTGCATTCTGGGGATAAAGTTTTGAAGAGGTGCCTGGGCCATAGCTGTCTCAAACAGCAGCCACCCACAGCACCCACTGAACTTCCTTCAGCATGGGGAGTTTAATCATTGTGGCTGGCATCTAATCACTAGAGACTCAAGTGGCACTGGAAGTAGCAGTGAAGCTCTAATGATTTTTCAGCTGGAGTTAATACAGGATGAAAAAGGAATTTAAATGAAGTGGTCAGCATTCCAGACTTGTGTCCTTACTGAGCAAGAACCTGACTATGGGGACTAGAACACATGGTTGGACCCTTAAGAAAAGAAATTCGACCCTTAAGAAAAGAAATTCGACCCTTAAGAAAAGAAATTCCCAAAGATGCAGAACCTGTCCAAAACAAGACAGACAGCAGACCAGTTTCTGACCATGGGCTCCTAACGTTTGTAACAGATGAGCACAGGTTAGCTTGTCACACAGGGTGTAACAGTATTTTTTTCTGGATTTACAGAGAAAAGAGGCAGAGAAAAAAGTTGGTTACAAGTAAACAGCATTACTGTCCTGCTTGAGAACAAATATCTATTCCTGAAGAAAGGAGATCAGTGGGTTCCTCTTTTTCTAGCAACAACTTCAGGGGCTGTGGTTCTCAGCAAGGCTATAAAGAACTGCATATTTTATACTACAAGTGACTAGTGTAAAATTAAGCTTACGGGACATTCTCTCCAGATTTCACTAGAGTCTGAAGATGGAAAGCTTCATACCAGGTTAGTTCCTGGCAGCAGTATTTGCAAGAATCCCAGCTTAGATGCTGTCTGGGGATAAGAATACAGTGTATGATCACCAGTGCAGGGTTGTTTTCTTCAGTAGATGGGGACATTTCATGAGAGGGTCAGCCAACCTAACAACTCACCACTTCTAAACATGGTCACAAGCTTCCTCTTTTCTTATTCCTTGCTGTGCACTCCTGCCGGCTCTGTTGCATAGCAGACCTCTTAGGAAGTTGATTTAAATCACTTTATTGACACATTTTTGAGAGAATCTAGGCCAGAAAAAAGTGAATACCTTTCTGTGGGCTTAATGAATGGAAATGGTGCTACGGTGGAACCAGCACAAAGGAGAGGGCAGGAGTGCAAAGCTGGAGCAAGACTCCCCCCTTCAGCAAGCTGTTATATAGTCCTAGTGGACAGGCTGATAAGGAGCAGAAGCTACAAAAGCTAACTTGAGAAGTCTTTCAGGCTAGATGGTTCAACAGTTCCCCTCAGAGTTTGGGAACTGACCCCAAGTACCTCCTGTTCACTCCCTGCACCTAGGATATTAAATACTGCTCCAGCTCTGAAACAGTAATACTTCAGACCCTGCACCCAAACCACAGTTTTAATGAACACTAAACTTAAATCGACCAAGCTAAAGCTTCTGGTTTGAACAGAACTGAAAAAGTTTTACTCATTATTTAGAGGCTCCTCCTGCATATTACTAAGAGACTCTTGGAAGAAACAGCATGACTAGACAATAAGAAATGGGTCTCAAATAGCTGTGTCACCATAACACGTCACACCCATGTAACGTCAAAAAGTGAAAACTTTCCCGCAGACACTTCAAGTCTTTGGTTTCATTCTACCTTGTTCTGGGGGGTAAGGCAGTTTTCCAGCATGTAATGCCAGTTCCAAAGCAGAATCCTCTTGAGTGACAAATGGCTCAAGGTGGAGAGGAAGTGACATAATATATTGCCCAATCTAGAAGAAAAGCACAAAGAGCTGAGTCACTGAACAAACGTGAAGCAAGTACTTTGCTAGAGAAAAAAAGTCAACTGCAGTAATCCACACCTGAAAGCAGAAAGCGGAGCATGACAGCAACTCACTAAACTACATTTGCTCAGAAACAAATTGGGTCTTGCTCATCATTACACTTTGTACAAGAAATAATTTTTTACAAGGTCAGAGAACCAGTCATTGAAACGATGTTAAGAAAAACCTGTACAGAGAACTGTTACTCCAAGCAAATCTTTGATCTCTGGAGTGTTCCTGGCAATTTGTTTTCTAGAGCAGAATCCAAGAGACTGAACCAAACAAAACCACTGAAGAAGAAACACATATTCAAGTGACAACATAATAATGAATTACAGAAATGTATCGCTCCCAAAAAGGGACCATGCTCACAAATTCGCACACATGAGCTACATAACTTCAGGCATACAACAAATACTGCACTGTTTATAAATTATTATCTGCTGCTTCAGAGAATTTTCCTAGGTGCAGATACAATTCAGAGTACTCTGCCTCCCCATTATGGAGCATGCTCATTAATAGCTTTTTCCTGAGCTCACAACACCTGCCTTTTCTTATCTCTTCTTATCTCTTATCTTCACATCTTCTTATCTCTTCACAGCACATATGCCACATCAATTTGTTTCTAAACTCTACGCTAGTTTTTCCAGTTGTCAATTTTACTGCACAGTGCAGTAGTGTTATTTCAAGACTACCCAAGAGAGAGAATCTGGCTCGGTCTTGGCCCACCTATTACTATTACTCAGCAGCAGGATAAAGGGTAGATCTGAAAAGATGTCAGAAAACAAACGCTTTGTATCTGAAATTTTCTGAAGTTCTTCTGTGCCTTGGACAGGCAGAAATGTCTTTTGATTCCTCACAGAATTGAGTAACGATCATACACATCTCAGTTTAACTTTCAGTTAAAGTGGCAGGTGAGCAGATTCAGCCTCTTACTACCCATGCACGTCTCTCTCTGTGACCTGTGTTAATTAGAAAGCTACTTAGAATTCAGTAGCAACCTTCCCTTGAAGTTTCACCTTATACACTGCCCATGAGCTTTCTCAACCTCATAAAAGTCTCTCGGATAGCTAAATTCAAACTACCCATGATAAAATTCTGCCACAAATTGACTGACTACCCATTTCTATACATTCCTCTCTTTCTTTTTTTTGTTAAAGCTTTAAAAGCAGAATGTAAGTTTGTAGGCCATAAGCGAAAGGAAACCAAAATATTAAAAGCTTTTGGCTGCAGCCTGTCCTTGAAAAATCCATTCCCTGTGTGATGCACAGAATGGTAGTAACATAAAAAAACTTGCTTATCAAATTATACTTTGTATTGAAATAGTAATAGCAGCTAATATTAATATCTGAACTGCAAATGTGGCAGCAACTTGAAACACCAACCAAGAGAATGGGAGAGCAATTTGAATGCTGTTCCAAACTGAGGAGTGCCTAGTCAGAAAGAATGAACAGTTCACTCTCCTTTTCCACTCAGACACCTCACTGCCAGAAAGGTTTCATTGTTATTCCATCAGAAAGAGAAACCAGGGAGTCACATGGGGATTAGAAGGGTAAGAGCTCAAGACTTGTTTTAACTTCATAGTGTGATTAAATCACTCCAATACACATTGCAGGAACTTCTCTGCTACATGAGCTGCATTATGAAGATACACTCAGTATTCACCACTAGAAACAAAAGTTGGCATTTTCCATCCCATTACAAGAGTTAACACTGTAAACAGCCCAGTTCACTAGGGAGGAACCTCTCCTTGTGCTCCTGACATTCTTTTGCTGTTCCAGAACTTGACAGGGATTTCATAAAAGCTACAATGAATGGCACAACCCAACTGATGAGGGCTGGACCACTGAGAGCATCTATCACCATCATATAACAATTTTAACAAATACTAAGATTTTACAAAAAAATGAGGAAACAGAAGAGCACTGGGCTTCCAGTAACTACCCTTGCATGCTCTTACATTGCTGATATATTCCAGAGGAGTCAGGCTGAAGTTTGGCAGGTCATCTGTCAGGGTCTCACCAATGCCACCAGAATTCCAACCCTGTAGGGCAAAAAGTACAGAATGAATCTATGACTTCCTGGAGCATGAAGTCTATCAGTGTTCTAGGAAGCAGGCGCCCAGTGACATGAACTGTGACTACCCAAGGACTTCTAGAGAGCAGAACATAGATGGCGAGAAAACTGTTTCCCTTGTCCTCCCTCAGGCCCAAAACATACACACCCTTTCCACACAGCTCCCTGTGGGAAATACATGCTCACACAGGTTAGAAAAGCATCTCAAACAAACATCAGAGCTTGCAAACATAGCTGTCTGTCGCAAATGCTGTGGATGCAAGGACATAAACTTTTCCACTGACTGTAGCTCATGGAAGAAATGTGATACCAGAGGGAAACATTCTGCAAAGGAGGAAGGTAAGCAACAATCAGCTGTACTCCACTACAAGGTATCCCATGGGTAAACCTTGCCAGTTCAGATCAGATCAATGTACCCATTACTCACCTCCATCTTTGAAATGAGTAAGAGTTGTTGTTTGATGCGAAGAAAAACAGAATCAAAAGCCAAGTGGTGTGCCAGCTGGTTCAGGCGGCTTAGGGCAGATCGCGATGAAGACAACAGGTTGTGGTTACTCGTACCTTTTTCCTAACACACACAGAGGCACAGAAAAACGTTTACTTATGGAAGTCATTACGCTGACCACAGAGGAGCTATGTTAACATTCTTAAAGCGGTATTTATTGGGCCATCCTAATACAAAAGAGCCTTCCTCTGCAATGGCACAATTTATTTTCTTTAGGATGCCCTATTCCAACCAGTTATTCAAGAGAGAAACTGTGCACTGTTCCCTGAAATGTAAAACAAATAATCAGCATCATATTCCAGCCATGCCAGGCACCAGTATAGGCTAGATACTGGGAAACTTGCAGAGAAGATGGCAAAACTGCCTTTTGCTCAGAGGGCACAACTAACTGATTCCCTGCACGGAATTAAGCAAAAATTTTACGTGAAGGGTACCTATGGAATTTGACTATTTAGCAAAGGTTTAAAGTCAAACATTTAACACTGAAGGCAGAGCTGCACAAGTTGCAGGTAAATTAAGTGCAAAAGAAATCAAAACATTCTAAGGAAATAAGAGACAGAACTCATAACCTTGACTTCACTACTACATGTGACTGATGATGGCAAACATAACTTAGATCCACAAGAAGATAACTAGAGTCATTCTACCCTGTTCACAGATGCATGCATGAATGATCTTGCATAATTATATTTCAGAATGAATACGGCAGCAGAGCATAAGTGGCAAAGAAAGTCTTGCAAAGCCAGTATGTAGGCTCCAGAATTTGAGATAGCTCCAACACAATCTTCCCAATGTGTTCTCTGACAAAATCTCCCTCACCTGAACTGATAAGAGCATGTTCACAAAACACAGCCAGGATCTGGGGAGAGATGGAATGAGCCCAGACTTCCTGGGTTTGAACATTTCAATCTCTCCACGAATCGGTGTCTCTGTGGAAGACTTGGAACATAGCCCATCAAAAGGCTGCAGCTCAGGACAAAATGTAATCAGGCTGTAGGGGGAATTCAGGTCTCATCTACCAAATGTGGGCCCAACAGCATCCTGTGATAGAGGCAGGCTCTCCCAGGCACCAAAGCTACCTTTAGAGTGTAAAGTGTTTCCATAAGGCTGGCATACTCGGATGGATTCTCCTTCAAAAGATAATTGTACTCCTGCCAGGGATTCTTTACGGAGCTCTTCTTTTCTGCAGAACTGGTATCCTGAAAGCCAGAAAAACTACAAGGGCTGTAGGAGTCCGAGAGATACTTCCCAGCAGTTGATAAAATCCTGAAAACAAGTACACAAAAGTCACCAGCAAAATCCTCAAAAATCAGCACTGTTGCTCTCATGTTGGTCCAAGGACCAACACTACCTTTATGTTACTTCAAGGGAGCGAGTATTCACTGGTGGCAGACGTTAATTACAGCCAACTCTCACATCTACTGTGCAACTCAAAAACTGCAAAAATACTGAGATGAAAAAGAGAGGATTGTGCTCTCAGAACATCTAGCAAATATGAAACAAACCCAGCCTCCTGTGCACTGCAGGCCACTGTGCCCTATACAAAGCACAGGCACTCAAGTCAGACTAAAGCATTTCAATGTACAAGAGGCTGAACAGTGCACTGCTGACAAGCAACAAAAGATCTATGTGTTGCCTGTGCTTGGCACTCCTCAAGTTACAAGGAATTGATCAGTTAAGGCACACGTAGATTCATTTCAGCAAATGATTCATGCCCCATGTCACAAGGGCAGTGAGAATCTTGCCAATTTGATCTGGTGGAAAATTCCTTCCTGACCCCAATCTGGCAGTCCATTTGATGGCTAACCAGGTATCCAAGAAAAAGGATTCTTGTGACTGTCTCAGGGTACACAACTAAGTGGAACAGTCTGCAACCCATCTCTGACATTTCAAAAGATGGAGAGGGGCAGTGGGGGGAAATCACAGTGGCTGCTTTCCCTCCGTGGTCTATGCAACAAAAGCACCTTGGGGTTTGTTTTCTTTCAACTTGGTACCTATGTTGACAGCTCATGAATTAAGTTCAGCAACGCTTACCTGTTGGCCAGTTGCTGCTCAAAGTCTCCACACTGACGAAGGAGCTCACCACAAGTAGTAATTATCCTAGAAAAGAACAAGACAAAAACACATGTGAGATTTGAGGCAGATAATGCCAGACCCCTCCCCAGACAACCCATCTCAGACACGTGTCAATCAGTAATATAATGCAACAACCAAATTACAGCCCACAGGGGACATGTGTCAAGAATTAATTTGGCTATTAACTCTGCATACATTTGATAACATACTGAGGTTTTTTGCCCAACAGCCTCATCCACAAGCTACTTCTTGTCATCATGGCTAAGGCCAGCTCAGTGTCACCAGGAAAATGCTAAGAGCTGCTGACATTTCAAGTGATATGACATGCAACCTTGCTCCAGACAGGGTGGGGAGCCTCATAGTACTTACTGTGCCAGCAGCAACCTGAAACCCAGTCACTAACACTAATGCTCCCAGCAGCACTGCAGCTAAGTGGGCATAGCCCTGCATTCTGCACTAAGAACTTGTGTAAACTGACCCTGAGTAATTCCATTTCATCTTTGATACAAAAATCAGTTCTGAGCTGGGCAAAAAAATCTCCTTTACCGGACAGAGTTTTGGAATGCAGTCCAGTCCTCCTGGAAAAGGGAATCTGATAGGACATCATCCAGCTTACATTTCTTTCGTATAGACTGCAACGTATTCGTAAAGTCAGATGTATACCTGTAATGAGAAATGGAGAAGAGATAAGCACCAGCATAAGAGAATAGGTTGGAGAGCAGCATAACTGCATGTCCGGCAATTTGCTCATTCAGTCCTCTACAAGGGTCAAATAAGAACAAGAAATATTAAAGGAAGAGGAGTTCAGAACAGACACTGTTGTTCCAGTCCAAACACATGGATGTGAAGAACTGACCAGCCACAACCCACTCAAGCCTCCACTGGAAGACAGGGAGAAACTCAAGAGTAACAGATACTGTGTGGCGACTTCAATTTGCTGCACATGGGTTACTAGGATCTCTCCACTCCCAAAAGAACGTATGACTAAGATCAGAAAAAGTTTATAAGGCTACTGCTACTGCAACATCACTTGGCCCTCAGCCCAGGACAACAATCTCATTCATTTGTTTTCTCAGCTACTCCCCAGATAAGAACATGGATAAAAAGGAGAACATTTTGTTTTCCACACTGCCTCCCCTTTTTTTTTAAATAAGGCCCATAAACTGGAGGCATGCACGCTGCTATGTAAATTGCCTATAAAGAAGGTGAGATCAGAGAAGTGTGTTTTCCTCTTCCTTCTCCACAGGGCAGCAAGACAACAGTTTGATTTATACCTTGTGAACAGCTCTTTTGGTATCAGGAAAGAATAAGGAGGTAATCAGCACTGGAATACTATCTAAGTGGGGTGTCAGTGACACTTTAAAACAAGAACTTAGAGTGAACCTTGCTCACTAGGGCATCTTGCACTTACAGGTAGATTCTGAATGTGAGGTCACTTGTCCCAGTAAGTACATATTTCCCCACTGAGACCCACTTTCATCAGCCTAATTTGTCTTTGTCCATTTTGGGAAACATTTTCCCCTACAAAGGTATTTATTAAAAATGAAAATTCAGCCCAACCAAAACAGAAAACAGCCAAGAAAAGTCTTTGATTTAGCCATAAAAAGCTTCCATTTTTCCCCTAAGAAATAGTCACTGCCTGACCGAAATGGTAGGAAGGGATATCAGATGATTCATATTACAGTTCCAGATACTTTCCGCTCTCAGTCGTTTTTTATAAACTACAAAGTCCTTGGCCACAAACTGAATACTTGCTACTCCCTTAGGATAAATGCAGCAGTGTAACTAAAAGCACCTTACTTTGTGAACAGAGCTTTCAGGGCCTTAAGGAGCCCACACACTCCCAGTCCATCAGTGAGTTTAATGCAGTTGTCGATGGCTCCAGAGGCCAGAATGAAGAGTTTGCTGACTGAATGGTTCAGTTCCTGGACACAGTCAATTACTTCCCAATGCTCCTAAATAAGAACAACAACAAAGTTGAGCCTGACTCTTCTTTCAGTGAGTGTCCAGGCATTAAAGACAAGACACCTTGTGTAATATATCATTTTCTCAGTATCCTCCAATCTTGTGAAACACTTAAGGGAGAACAATGCTGGTTGCTTCCACCCTCCTGCCTAATAAAAGTCAGGCCGCCAAATCCTGTGTTTACCACGTCTTCAAGGAAAAACAGTTCTGCCAACAACAGAATCTTCTACTAAAAGGACTTTCCTACCCCAGATCCTGTCCTTAATAAATTCTATCAAACCTGAAGCAGGCTCTTGGTTGATAGCAATATTTTTGTAAAGTCTTTCTCCAGCAGATCCACACAGTGCTGGTTACTGGGTGAAGAAGAAGAAAGGAGTTACCTCCGACCTGACAGGGCTGCTAAAATTAACTTCATTTCTTAAACAAAATTTACTTAACAGTAAAAAATATACTGCAAACAGAAAAAAATTAGAGGAGGAAAGAGAGCAATAACTATGACAAAGACCCTTGTAGACCCTGAGTAGAAGCTTCAAGCCTCTCCCTGTGCATTTGAACAAAGACTGCTACATTACCAACGGCACTGCACTGATCTGAATGAGGAGATTTTCTTCTTCCAGGTCTCCATACTCAAGTTGATAGGGCTTGTACGGACCATACACCGCTTCCACCAGTTCCATCACTTTTACCAGGTTCTGTTCCTCTACAAAGAATCAGATGTTTAGTCTACAAATAGATGAACATGCTACTAAAAACCTTGTTTCAAGCAATATGCAGTAGTTCTTCAATTAGAGCACGCTGCCTACACAGGCTTGGACTGTTGCCCAACACCTTTAAGTCTCAACTACACAGATTTTTTTAAAATTTTTTTTAAACATAAGGTTATTATCTCTACCTGTTTCCTAAAACCAAGATGTTCTACCTCAACAAGTGCCTCAAGAAAATTATCACTCACTACTCCAAAACAGCCTGGGTGACAAAAAACTATTAAACATTCCAACCTACAGTAGAAGGAAAGTACTGAAACCATTTGAGAAGTGAAACGTATTACTCCCACAATTTAAAACAGGGGCAATCCTCATTTGTCAGAAAGCCTGGTTCATATTTAAAATAATTGACACTAACTCAATTCACTTAGTACTACTACTTTATGGCGTTCATCAACCAAAGCTGAACGTGAACCATGAACTTAGCATTTCAGTGCCATTCTGTTCAGCAGGGAGCTGCAAACCCAAACAAAAACCAGGTCTGAATGATTATTTCTCAAATCAGAACTGGACACCAGCTGTTACTCTGAAGCTTTGCCAAACTCAAACTAGCAGCAAACCATAATTGCTTTGAATCCTGGGTATAAGAAAAAATTTCTACACCCTAAGGACAGACAAGCAATGGGGTGGGTTGTCCAAAGCCTGTGCTATCTCCATGCTTGGATGTTTTCAAGATCAGACTGGACAATACCCTGAGTAACATGGTCTGACCTCATAGTGGACCTTACCTGGAGCAGGACGTTGGACTACATCAACTCCCAAGGTCCCTTCCAACCTGAATTATCCTGTGAATCATAACTGAACCTTGTCCTCCCAGACACATAGGTACAGGCTTGATCCCATTCTACTGAGTCACCTGGCCTTTCCATTCTTGAGATATTTCTCTTCCCAAACATCTTACCACATAGCAAAAGAGATGGAAATAAAGTTTTGGGGTTTTTTGGTTGTTTGGGGTTTTTTTTAAACACACCCAGATAACAGTTCAGCAGCTGTCTTCCTAGTCCATCATCTTCTAGAGCTTGACATAATTCTCCCAAGTCCTTTTTAATAATTTCTATCACAAACCACAAATTAAGCTAAGCCAAGGATAGAAAATGACTGTCAAGAATATGCAATCACAAAGACAACAAAAACAGACACAACGACAGTCATACTCCCTGAAATTGCCCAGTAATCATAATTTACATGATCAAGTAAGAATCTGGGTTTAAATAGCTCAAGACAATGTTATGAGGAACCAAACACAGGAAACACAGCATTAGGAATGCTCCATTAGCTTTAATTTAGGAATTTCCCATACCCAATCTTTGAAGGGGCCCTACCAGATTAATAAAGGACTATAAATAGCCAACAGCTCAAGTCAGACATAAACCTATGTAAGCACAGCACCTCACTACTTTGTGGTTTGTGGGAATTATTCATCAAGTCATGACCAAAATGAGATGACAAACATCACAGGGTAAGGAAAGAACAGGTCAGATTTTGAATCAAACACCAAGGACGCTGCTAGAGAACAAACTACCAATGGTTCAGAAACAGTATTTGGCCCTGCATTTTTACTTGATTAAAACTTAAGCCAATAGCAACAGAAAAACTACAAAATAAAATTTAAGCATCCAATGGATGCAGCTTTCAAGCAGGTTTTCTCTTGTTTAGTAAGGTGTGACTTAATTCCAGGAAACTCTTCAACTTCTATGCTTTGTGATCTTTCACAATGGGTTTCACAGATAGCTTCCCTAGAGACATTTCCTCATCCATTAGACAGAAGAAATAGCAATGCTTGTAAAAGGAAAAATGCTAAATATTATTTACCCTAGACACCAAGCATGCTCAGAACAGGTCTGTTTCAGTAAACTTATTCAGTATTGTGTCAGTATCTTTAGTGCAAGATAAACACATACACACACACAAAAGTGCAAATGCCACATAACTGGTCAATACTGTAGAAGAGAGAATCCCTCCCTCCACGTAAAACTAAACAAAATCCCACAATGGAACTTAACAAAGGAGTTGACAGAATGGAATGACAAAATTCAGTGCAAGAGCCTTACTCAAGTTTGGCAGCATTGCTACTTCCAGCCCTTTTGCGAAGTGGATGGTGGCATCATAGAGCTCCAGCAGCTTATTCAGCTTGGTCTCTTGGCCCGTTCTTTCCACAGCAGTGCTGAGGCAGACAGGGATTGAAGGCACCAACGCTCCCAGAGTTTGAATCAACAATACAGTCACAATTTCATGGGGGTTCTTGAAAACCTGTGGTAGCAGAAAAGCTACTAGCAAAAGCACATTATCTCAGGAACACGACAGGCAGCAGAGAGCTGCAGATAGCTTCCAGAGAGAGCCCCACAACGTACAAACCACATGTCACTGCCTCAGCAAAGACAATGACAGATTGTCCCACTCCAAACTGAGCAGGTCCTGTCTGACCAGGGGCTGATATCTTCTTCAGCCCCCCTGAGCACGTGCTGCTGCCCTGCTGGTAGAAGCAGCCTTCACACAAGCAGCTCCACTTCCAAGGGGCAATCATGCCCACTGTAGTCTCCCTTACACCCTCGCCACAGAGGCCTGGGCTCCTGAAACAGAGGGATGGAAGAGGCAGAACAGATGGGTTTGCAAATGCTGTCAGCAGAGAGGCAGGCTGCCATAACCAGGGAGCAAAGAGTTGGGAAAGAAAGCAGCAGCAGCCCAATCTGGACTTTTTCACACCCAGCACAGAAAACTGTGCTGGGTGTGTGCTTCTTTCTATTAAAGAATTAATATAAAATTACCTACTAGTGAGAGACAGTGATATACAGATCAAGAAGATGACATTTTGTGCACTAACAGATCACAGAGTCCTCAGATGACAGGTGCTCCCAACCAAAAGGAAACAAAAACAAATTTGAAAAACCTCACAAGGGGTAACAAAACCAAAAGAGGTCTGCTAAGACTGCAAGAACTTTGCTGACCTGGCATGCAGGACAGCCTGATTATGTAAGTCTAGATCAATACATATTTACTGCTGAAACTGTGCTTTGAATACAGCAACCAAGAAACTAGAAAATGGGTATAGGTCAAAAATTGAATTCAGCGGAACACAGGCACTACAGTAATTCGAAAAACCACCTGGCAGAAAAGAGCATTTGAAAACAGAACACTCAGTTTACACAAGTATGTTGAGAATAAACACATATATCAGTAAAATATGAAGAAATAGTACTATATCACAAGGCAAATTACTGGTCAGATAGGCAGAAGTCACTACTGGAAAGGCTAGAAAGACCATAAACAGCTGAGAACTTCTATTGACATGCACCAACTTCAATTCTGCTAGCATAAAATGTGTTACAGCCTGTCATTGTGACTTTCTTGTCAGCTATTCTCACACATTTGCTTTGAAAGCTTGGATCACCACAAAAAAGGTCCAAGAATTCTTCAGAAAGCAGAAGTAACACAGGACATTGAGTGACACGAGCTTTGCCCCATGTGCCATTTCTCTCTCACAATCCCCAGTTCAAAGAATATCTGCTAAAATGTAAGCTGACATCTGACCTGTAATTCACATCAAATCATTAGGCAGAAAAAATACATTTCAAGGAAGCACAGAGCTTCTCTGCAGTACAGGCCTAGCATTTGCACCAGGCTTTGTAACATGAAGATAAGAATCTCTTACCCTTCATGGATGAAAAATCTTTTACAGACTCAACAATATGAACTTATTTTTTCATTTCACTAAAGGACAATAACTTTTTTGGATCCTACATTATTATTGGCAGGAAAAACAAGTACACACACTCCAAAGGGTGATAGCAGAAGCCCTCAGATATCTTACACAGAGTGACATGAATCAGTCCAACATGACCTTGAGGGCTTCCTCCAAGCCAAGTGATAAAGCAATTCAGGCATTTCAAATGTCTTGCAACAGAACACATTTGCAACACCAACAAATTAGATTTAACTTAAGATACAGATGAAAGTGATAGAGCAGCTTTAATGTCAGTAACACAGCAACCTTGCTGTTGGTAGAAAAACCAGAAATCAAATCTTGTCTGCAAGAGCTGGACAAGAAACAGAAAGTAGGTTGCAAGCCCTGTTTTGCATAGATAAGGCACAGAGTATAACTCAAAGAGTGAGCACCAATGAACTATTCTGAGCTTTATGAGAATTAAGAGAGTGTGCTCAATCTCATCCTCTCCCATACACCGCACCAAAATTAAACAGTCACTGCACCTGTGTTGCCCACTGAAGCTGTGAGTGCCAGGTCCCAAGGAGTGTGTCATACAGTTCAGTCAACTGGCGATTTAAGCTTAAGTCACTTTGGCAAAGATCCTGCCACATGGCCACCAGCTGCACCTGCAGGGGTAATAAGAAGATTCTAAGAGAACTGACAATCCACAGATCTGGCTTTTGTTATTTCAAACCAAGAACTTACCAAGCAAAGCACTTTTGCTAAAGCACAATGCCTACCCTTGGTCCCCTCTCCCAATTTCAGAATAACATTTTGCTATAATTCAGCACCACAGAAGGAAAAGACTTTCAGCACGAAGCTAGAGGCTTCTTAGTTGATTCAAAGATTTAATTAACATTGGTATTTTACTCATAAAATGAGACTGTAACTGATACCCCCACATAATAGTTCAAATACTTGGCAAGCCCTAGCCTTGAACTTAATCCTCAAAAGTCAGAGTCATGAGAGAAATTTGAGGATCAGGTTATGGCTACAGAACTGTCTGGAATTCCAACTTTTAATCTTACCTGAAAAGAGTTTACAGAAGTCAGCAGCTGCCAAGTTGCAGCAATAAAGTTATTGCTGACATAGCCACATCCAAGAAAACCAAAACAAAACTATAAGGCACAGAGAAATCAAGTAGAACGCACATATCCTGTGTCTGTTGCAGGAATGAACACAAAGTCCTGAATGGAGAATTACTCTTGAAACATGGGGAGTAACCAGAGCCGTTAAGAGCCAGAAAGTGAAGTCAGAGAATGAAATATGGAAAAGAACAGGATCCATCCTCCTTCGAACAGGAAAGGTAAAATACATGATGTAGCAGCTCCCCCTACAGACCAAGCCAAGCAAGAATTCAAATTTTTATTACTCCATATTAAAATATTATCAAAATACTTACCTTGTGGCATTTATAATAATAAGCAAGAAGCTGGGGCATCCGATCAATTTCAGTGAAGACTTTAACAAACGTTTTTGCCTGATCTAAACAAAACAAAATAATAGGTAGTTAGCAGTCAAAGCCTAGGGTGAGACATTAGTCTAACAGCAAGAGAATTCTTCTTTTAAGAGAGTGTGCACAATGGCCTATATAGAAAGACACACTCTTTCACCTTTTGTTTGCTTATCTTCTCAAATAGGACCAGAACTGCCTAAAACCCACATTCAAACAAGAATAGGTAGCAGACACGAGGAATTAATGCAACTTCTTAAATTTAACTTCTTAACCAGCAAATGTATCTAGTATTAAAGACAGATAAAACCAGAGCATTTCCTAGAAGGGAATCATTATTTTCCAAAAGCAAGCTGCTATCTACAAAACTAGAACATACCTCACAAGCCCTCCAGCTTTGCTTTCAGAACTCCTCAAATTGACACCTAAGCTAGCTGCCTCGAGACTGTAAGAGCTAACGGTGCCATTAGTCAAAGCTTTGAAATCCAAGTTCATCAAAAGCTTGTTTTGTACTGTAAGGGGGATGACTATAGTTCTGTCCACAAAATACATCTGGGGTTAGAAAAATTAGTAATGAGACCTTGTTTTTTAAAAAGGACCCAGAAGGCAGATGAACTAGAACACTAAGTAACTTGAAGTGCTCTTCAGCTGTGGAAGTCACCGAATACAGACTCTCTGGGGATATGGTTACGGACTTGTATTACAGTTATAGGAGCTGGACTTCAGGAAAAAACATGACTTCACAGTAAACAGAGAAACTCTCTTCAATGGGAAAAAAGCCCATGTCTCCATATGGCCAGAACAGATTTTGAAAGAGAATGCAAACAGTGCTTAAAGTGAATTATTCTGAACTGTATGCCCAAGCAAAGGACCTCGTACCAGCAGACCTGCTGCCAGCAGCTTCCTTGCACCTGTATGTTTTCTTTAGTGGAGAACTCACAGAGCAGATGAATATTCAATTTACTTTCATCCTAAGCAGAGAAAATATTCCAAAATGTCATCCTTTCTCTTGATTTTGTCTGTAAAGGTCAATGCACTGTAACAGCAGAAAAAAGGCATGGGACCTACTGTGAAGGTGATGAGCACAGTCCAAGAAAAAAGGAAGCTGTGCAAAGAAGAAAAGCCAGAAGAGGAATGGGAGGGAGAAGAGAGAGATCTATGCAAAAGATTAAGCACACTTGTTAGAAGCACAGCACATAGAGCTTCTTCCCTCCTCCGCTCCCTCCACCCATCTCCGCTCACACACTGCTGCGCCTTGCCTTTACATAGACAAGAACTCCAGAGCGCTGTGCAGCAAAAGCACAGCAGCCCCAGATTCTCACTGGGACCTCACGGTGCACACAGATGAGAGGCAACAACCAGAACAAGTATTTTTCAGAAGTGCTGTGACAGTAGGAGAGGAAAGGAGGAACACAAAGAGCAGTACAAGAAGTCAAATTTTCTAAAGGAGAATTTATAAAACAGCTTTTACAAGGTAGTAAGGAGTCAGAATGTTTCCAAGCAAATTTCCTTCTTGATTACAACACCAACGTGTAACAGAAATGCCCAGTGGCACTACAATAACACAAAACCAGAAGCCTTCTGCTTACTTGAGCAGCACTTCCAACTTGGAGAGCATTCATGGCGTAACTAAACTCTGACAGCAGAGCAGCCCTGCCTCAGCACCTCCATTTCATACATCTACATGGCCTATAAAACCAGCTCATATTTTCCTTATTTCCCATAGTGGCCAGAGGTACACCAAACTGTAGGAAAACCAAAGATGCACTGGAGAACACATCTGCAGCTGCAGAGCACATAACATTTCACAGCATCTGGCTCCACCAGAAAAAGCACACAACCCAGCGCCAGGAGCCTTCAGCACATCAACTCCCCACCCAGAAAACATCTTACTTTTAAAGACAATAAACTCTGCACCAAGTGACACCAAGACTTACTGACCTACAGACTGGGAATTAAAAGCAGCAACAATCTGAGGGCTGGCCATAGCTTCTAGTCGGTTCTTCAGAGCCTCAAGATGCACACACTTCTCGGAGTAATCTGGCGTATCCACAAGCATAGCCAGGCTGCTCTGCATACTTGTTAGTTTGGCCGAAATCACAGACACATCCTGCCACCAGGGAAAAGCAACTCAGTTACCAAACATGACTTCAGAAAGCATTAATTCCAGCTTCATATGACATTTTACAAAAAGGTACATGTTTTAGAGTCACTTCAAAACCCTACTATTACACTCAGTTTCCCTGGAAAGCTGAAGGCACAAAGGCCAAAAAGAATAATGGGGCCTCTACCTGTGTTTTAAGAGTCTCTTCGATGTCTGCACTTAATGTGCTCCATTTGTCTGCTTCCTGAAGTGACTCGGCAGCCAACTGCATTCTAGATTTCACTTGGTCAATTTCTACCAGGACCTGAAGAAAAAAAAATAAATAACATTGCCCATTGAAACAAAAGATGACTGTCATAGATACTTGTATTATGGGAGTTATTTTTGGCTTGGCTTTTAAAAATTGGGTGAAAAGATCATGCTGTTACAAGGAGGAAGGAGTTGGCTGAAAGAGCTAGAGATATTAAATCAACTTCCAAAGTCAAACCACAAAAGGTTAGTTTGCATTCTGAATTTGTACTTTTAGTGTCCACTTTGCCTGAAAAATGGACCACAGCTAACATTAGGCAGAAATCTGGGCAGAAATCAGTGTCCCCAGTCAGGTAACAGCAACTCTGAACTGAAGCATGATCAGCTGTTCCTCAGGAAATGCAGATTGCACTGGTCTGTGCCACACACAGTTTTTCTACTATTAACATTAATAGAAGTGGTTTTGTCTATCTTGAGTTCAGAAGATTGCTCAATATGAACAAGCCTGGAAACCAGAATTTCACTAGTTGCAAATAAATACTGAGTAAGACAAGAACCTACCTGCATTGACTGAGCTGTGTCTTCTTCAAATTTCTTGATATCTTCTTTAACAAGGATCATTTGCTCCTTCAGGAACGTTGCTTCCTGTTTCAAGACCTCCACTTCCCGGAGGACTCTGGGCATGTTCTGGAGAGCCTGGTGGCTTGTTTCTACAGAAACACCAAGCAGTGCAGTGAGGAAGGAGGGCCTGAGAACCCTTGCAGGAAAGAGGGAGTTTTTCAATAATCTTATGTAACCTTCCATACTTGGAAAAGACCAAACAACAAAGCAAAACACAAACAACAAAACTTTAGTTTTAACTTTAGAGTACTTAAGCTTAAAAGTACATTTAAATACATTCTTTATCGTAGAATCATAGAATCGTTTAGGCTGAAAAAGACCTTTAAGATCACTGAGTCCACCGTGAACTGAACGCTGCCAAGCCCACCCCTAAACCGTGTCCCTAAACATGTAACACCCCTTTCAAATCCCTCCAGGGACGGTGAGCCGACCCCTTCCCCGGGCAGCCTGTGCTCCACAACCCTCTCCCCGAAGACATCTTCCCTAGTACCCAACCTAAGCCTCCCCTGGCAGGGGCAGCCGTTTCCCGGCGTTGAGAGCGGATCTGTCAGGACACGCAGCCTGCAGCAGCACCCCAGTCCGTCCCGCAGCGGGAGGAAAACTTCACCGGAGCAGCAAAACCCACACACACCGGCTCCGGCCCGACACGTTGACGACCCCCGCCGCCCACCTCACCTTCCACGGCGTTGTTGACCTCCTGGATGAAGAGCTGCAACTTCATCACCAGGGTAGCAGCGTGGGCGTCCACCTTCCCGGGGGCCTCCTGCTGCACGGCCCGGAAGGCCGCGTTCACCCAGCTCTTCACCTCAAAGTCATCCGACAGGAACCTGGAGAAATCCATCGCCGCCGCCTTCACCTCACCTCACCTCGTCTCGTCTCCGGGCCCGCGGCGGCGACAGGCCGGCCGCGGCGGCGGCCCCGCAGCGCACCAGGAAACGCGCCGCCGGGCCCCTGCCGGCCACCGTACCCGCCGGGCGGCCACCGTCGGCGGAGGGGGGCGTTCCCCGGCGCGGGTGGGCGGGGCCGGGCCCGCGGAACAGAGGCCCCGCGTTCCGGCCCGCCAGGCTCGGACACCGCCTTAAAGGCGGCGAGCCGCCACCCTCAGCGGGGCCTGTGGAGAAAAAACGGGGGGGGGGGGGGGTGTGTGTGTCCCAGAGCGGGACAAACTCGCACCCAAAATACCGCCGGGGCGTCCAGGGCCCGGGAAGGTCCTCCGGGACCCCGCTGCACCGGGGGTGCGGACCCCCCTCCCGCCGTCCTCATGGCTCAGCGTATCTGGGCAATGCAGCAACACGCCCGTTCTCCTCCCGCAAGCTGGAAGCGCAGGGGGTTTTAACCGAAGGCCTTGACCTCGGCCCCTCTGTGGGCCGGTGTCCGCGCAGCGCAGCTGGCAGGCAGGAGGCGGCTCTGGGGAGGATGAGGAGGAGAAAGCCCCAGACGTGCCTGGAGCTCTGCAGAGCCCAAAGGAAGGAGCCAGAGCAAGACAAGATGGGGGGCCTGGGGATGGATGAGCGTCTCAGGTTTTTTTCTCACAGGCTGGCCCCAAAGCCCTCCCCCTGCTTGCTGTCTTTCCTCCGTTTTGTACCTTTCCCTATAAACCGCCTCTGCCAGAGTCCAGATAGCCCAACTCTCACCATTCCTCACATTCTTGCCTGCACATCAGCACCCAGGCCCCAGGGAAAACAGGGTGGGTAAGCCCCTGCAGCAGATCCTGCCCTGGCTCCAAGCAGTCTGCTACGAGGGCTGATTGTTGATATAGGTTTGCTTTTTTTTTTTTTTTTTTTTTTTTAATTCAGAAAGAAAAAGTAATGGGGGTGAGGGAACACTGGCCCAGAAAGCAGCAGGAAACACTTGTATGAAAGAAGCACTAGGACTCCTGGTCTGCAGGGCTCTACGGCAGTCTCTCATAAAGCACGGTCAGCTACAGAGAAAGGCCGTGGCAGAAGCAGCCAGTTTACACTCCTCCTGCCAGACACTGGCACAGAAACCAAAAGGAAGAAGGAGATGGCGGATCCTGAGGAAAGGAGCCATTACAGAGTCCAGGCTGGCACTGCTGGCACACAGTCCCTCCCCGCCCGTGGCTAAGGCAATATGGCAACATCCAAGCCTGCTGAACTTCAGCTCGTGCCCCAGAGCTCTGCTTCTGGGAAGCCAGTCACCTCTCCCACCTCACTGTAGGGCTGCACACCTTGCATGAACGCTAGTTTGTATCTCAGTTGGATGGGATCCTATGAGAGAAAGGAACAGAGAGAGGGGCATGTCATGGTTGTAGATTCTTGGGCCCCCTTCAGCCTCACCCCTCGAAGCCTTGCTGCAATGAATCACCCTCTGGAAGGGGAGAGTAATACTTCAGCCACGTGGAACCTCTGCACAGAACGAGACCTGGATCTTCATAAGATATTTAGGGAGAAACTGGGAGACCTATGCAAAACACCCAGGGGCATGCTTGGCAATCCAGGCCTGGCCAACCTTCACAGTGACAGAGGATTCCCTACACCGATCTTCAGTCTCATAGTTATTCACCAATGCAACAGAACTGCCACCCATCACTTGCTCCTTGGGTGGCCTCGTGTTCCATCAGCTGCAAACATCCACACAGTGTCTACCAGGAGCCATCTCTGCAGGTAGACTAAGGCAGAGCTGTGCAGGCCCCTGCAGCAACTGGCCATTCAATCCTTCAGATTATAGCTCTGGAAAGCTGTTTCAGTGGGAAAAATGTCTTCCCAGCACAGCCCAGACTGCTCTGTATCTCCCCTGCATCTTCCTGCTAATAATATTCTCCCCATCTTTCATACAAATACCCCACCCGCTACAGTGACATTCCGAGTGCTCCACCAGCAGACTCCATCACCACACATACCTTGCGTGGATTGGCGAGCAGCAGGACCTGGGATACCACTGCAGGGGGGAGGAGAGGACTGAAGGCAGGCAGCTCAGTACCAGATGCTGGTTGTAACTTTATTTTCATGGTCTGAAAGAGAAAACAAAAGGAATGCTTTTTGGTCCATGCTGGGACCACCTGGAAGATGAGGGTGACCTTCCCAGTCTTTGGACACTTCTCGCAGTCACCAGAATCAATCAAAGATTATCGAGAGTGGCTTCACAACGACATCAGCCAGCTCCCTCAGCACTCCCAGGGAGGGACCCAGGCCTTTTTCAGCATCCCAGAAGAGCAAGAAGGAGGACCCAGGGAACTACAGGCCACACATTTTGGCATTTAATGAAAATCATGCCTTTTCACAGCCTGAATCTAAAGGGAGATATTCTTAAATAGATAATTCCATGCTGTACATACACAGGCAGAACGAGTGCCTTCCCCAGGAGGCAAAACCAGCATGTCTGGAGCCCTGTCTAGTTGTCACAAGGCCAGGGATATATGCTGTGAAACAAACACTGGCGCCACAGGCACCACCATACAGCAGGTTCACTGTTCAGAGAAAGTGAGGCGTGCAATTTCTGATGAGCAAAGAAAATCCTAAGCAAGCAATGGCGAACCTTCTCCTCAGGACATTTCTGAGTCGTCCCTCTTCTCTGCCACTCACCACAGGCTTCTCACCTTCGGGACTGCAGCCTGGAATGCTATGTCCTTAATTGGTTGAGCTGATGTGCTCAGCATGGAAAGAACCATCACCAGCACATCTGGTCGGCCAGGAGCCCGGTCTCTGGAGAAGTGAAGCATAGCCTTGAAACCATTCCTGTCATACACAGTAAGTGGACAGATACTGCCTGCCGGAGACAAAAGGAGAGTCAGAAACAAAGCATGGATTCCCCTTCCTTCTGAGGGCAGAACAGCAAAGACGGGATAAGGAACAGCAAAGAGGAAACTCGCATACAAACTTTTACTTCCTCCAGCAAACTCACAGACCAAGCAGCTGCCTGTGATTTACATTTCGCCTCTAAGGCAGAGAAAGGAATCTGAATGTCTAAATTGGAGATTTAGCAGCTCAGATTTCAACAGTCAGCTGGAGATGTCAAGTGTGGATCCAACAGAGATACGATGGGAAAAGCAAAATGTAATTCTTTGGCACACACAAGACTTAGCCGTTATCACCATTGCCTGGTAAATCCACACCTATCACCATTCAGCCCTTCCAAAATCTGGTAAATCCTTCACTTGAGAGACTGAAGGCAGAAGACAATCAGGTCAGAATGCCTCTGCACCTGTTCTCTTCCAAAAGTAGCGAAGGCCCTGCAGTCCTCAACAGGATGTGCCCTGCTCTGAGACACTGGGCTGCCACGTACCCAGGCTGATGCTCCATCAAGTGGTTGCAGGGCTGGGCCAAAGAGTGTTGAACTGAAAAGCAGAGGTGGAAAGAACAGCTCTGCTTTGGGAAGCAGAGCAACTCCCACCCATAGATACCTTTTTAGCCTCTGGAGAAGAACTGCTTGAAACTTGATTAAAGGTGCTAAGGGCAAACAGTTTAGAAGCACATCACAGAGGTTAGCCAGGGCAGGAAACTCCTGAGTAGGGAGGACAAGGACATTTCCATGGTACAATCCCTAGCACTTGCTCAACTTCTCAGATACATTAAGTCCCTCACAGAACAGTCATTACTTTTCTCCAGCCAACCCGCACAGCATGAAGCTACTTTGGCTTGCTTGCCTGCAAAAATCACAGAAGAGCTCTAGTAAGCCACTAGTAAGCAGAGCTGGGGCACAGAAATCATTGCACTTACTCGGTGTAATTGAAATTAAAGGGACAAAAAGGTTTTCTAGAGAACCATCATAGGAAGCTGGATGCAAAGAGGCAGCAGGCTTCAGCTCATAGCCTAGGCTGGAGAATGAAGTATCTGCCATTGAGCTATTTGGAAGATCTGGAAAGGGCAATTTCATGGGTGATAAATCCCTGGAAAGAAAAGCATGTAGAAAGCTTATATTAACTGGGGAGACTACATGGTATATACCATCTTCTGCTGTGTGCATTTGTATTCCCAATCCCTCATCCCTTTTAGGTATACAGAAAGTACAAGCTTATACTCTCCAAGTTCTTGAGAAATTAAAAAACTGTCTCTATTTCATATGGGAAGAAGTTGCTCTTTCAGCATTCAGTAAGGCAGACTTTGATTTCTGTTACTATCGTGAAACTTTGTTTCAGGGCTTTGGAAGCCTACTCTCCCCATTCACAGGCTCTCCGGAGCTCTAGTCAGTGAGATTAAAGGAAATTCTAGCTCAAAGAAGTTGGGAATCTCCAGTAAAATTTCCTGGCTTGCATTATGGCAGACTGGATAAGCGTATTGTAATGGTCACCTGCTGTGAAGACATGTGGATGATTAATTTGGTTCATGAACTGTTAAACTTCCACTGAATGCGTGGAAACTACTTCGTCACAGCCTGAAGAAAGCTGGGGAAAGTATTTTTTGAGTCACAGGTTATTATAAAAAGACCTGACTGCAATGGTTTTGTTCCTTTACCTCAGGATCACCTTGTTACTAGGCCACGGGGTTTGTCTCTCCAAGTTTCTGACCCTTGGAAGGTCCTAGTGTGCAATTGCACACAGTGCAATTAACAGGATCGTAACTGCTGCTTAAGAGCCAATGCACAGATGGATAGCTTGCCATCACTAACCAGTTGTAGTTGAAAGGTTTTCCTAAAACTCACTGCTCTAAAACAGTATTCCTCATCTCCAAAGGCAGCCTATATTATGCAGAGTTTGCTTACAAGGATAATGTCTTGGTCCTGGATGGTGGAGAGAGGTGATCAGCCAGGCCCAGAAATGCATTCTTCTCCGAACAGCTGTCTTCCCAGCTCTCCTGCAGTCCCAGTGTTTGAACAGCACTTACAATTTCACCATATCCATTGTGTACATCAGTCTGAAAAGTAAGGCACTTCTGATTCATGCTATAGAACATCACATCAGCAAAAATCAGACCTGTTCTACTGAGAACCACCTCATTTTCAATAACACTACTTAAAGTAGAAATAAATATGAATAATCTGGTTGCAAACTGCAACTGAGAAATTCATTGCAGAGGACAAGGATTCCAGTTTCCCTTCAGAATAGAGCAGTGTAACAAAAGGCTGCCAGAGCAAGCTAGATCAAGAATCACATCTGATTTTTGTCCTTTGTACCTTATGGACTAAAGTATCTGAGGATCACTCACCTCTGCTAATCCAAAATCAGGTAGTGGTTTCTGTGCAACAGGAGAGTTGCTGAGACCTAAGAAAGATGCCAAAATGCTACAGATCAATTACAAAAAACAAGGGTTTTCTACAGGTTCTTGTTGTCTAACAGCAGTTTGACGACAGTCTAACACCATTAAAGAAACTACATTCTTGAAAACTTACGACACTGGCTAAAAGGGTCTACTTTCTCTTAGGACTGACATTAAAGTCAAAGTTCTCCTATCTTCATTAAACACCACGAACGCTAGTGAGACAAGAGGAGTCAAAGAATCTCAGTAGACATAATAAAGGGGGGTGAAAGATGATGTTTAGTGCTTACATTGTTGAAATTAGCTGAGGTAGAGACAGTCCTTGATAAGAAGAACTGGTCCCAAGAACCAGCCAATGAGGTAAAGACAGTCCTTGATAAGAAGCAGGAGCTGGCCCCAAGAGCCAGCTAAGACTGGTCTTGCGGCTTGGGTGAATACCAAGAAATCACTGAGCCTGCTCAAGGAAAGAGGTTACTAGCGGTGACGAAGAGGAGTCATCTATCTTCATCTCTGCGACCACCAGACAACCACCATAAAGAGGCCCTGCGCAGGCGCAGTTGGGAGGGGACTATGGAAATTACCTCTTGGAGCTAATTTTAATATGAAGCGGGGATAGGTCATGCATATGTATAGGCGTATTGTAAATATGTAATATCTGACTGTATAAACTTGAGGCGAACTGCCGAGTCGCGCGAGCACGACTTTGGTGGGACTACCCCCTGTGCCGCCCAGCGCTGAATGAACATACCTACTTTACAATGTCACTGATTGTGGAGTCTGTTTTCCGCATGTCACTAGTAACAAGGGTAATGCTGTACTGAATTGCACATACAAACCTAATGACTTTAACTCCTCATCGAGCAGACAGGTAGAGGTTGTGCTGCTGTGCCGGGAGGCAGTGGTTATGTTTGCAAACTGGTCTGTAGGAGACTGGGATGTCGCCTCCAGTTCAGAGAAGTCAATCAGTGTATAGCTCTTCATGCGTCTTGGAGTTGGCCGGCATGCTTTGGAAAGAGCAGAAAGAGTTAAAGAGAAACCTCCTGAAAGGAACAGTGTATTTATGGGTGCAGGCATGCCCGAAAGGACTCACAGATGAAGAACTTCAGGAATATTTCCTATCAACTATACATAAAAGCAAATGATGGTTACATCATAGTTTTCCTGTGTTAAAGGATTTTCTCCACATTTATTCTCTGAGAACCATTTCCCTTCCAGACTCCACTCATCCATGACGTGCAGGAGCAGAGCTGTCATGGAATGCTGCTGGATGCTCTTTACCTGCTGCATCAGCAGAACTGGTGGCTGAACCTCCTCCATCACCATTTTCATGCCTGGCTACAACCTGCCTGTACTGCCCGAGCATCTGTGTGAGTTTGTCGTTGGCCTGCAGTATTTCAGCTGGAAAACAAGAGAAGAAACAAAACATTAATGCTCTAACGGGAGGGTCAGTTCCATGGCACTCTCCAAACTGCTCATGAGGGAGGTACAGTGCATCTAAGGACTTGCCTGGAGCAAAGTCTAGTGGGGCAATCTGCCTTAAACTCCTGACTAGTTTTTCATTCCATTTCCTGAAGTGCAGCATTTTGCGCATACATCTGCTGATTTCAGGCCTCTCTCAAATTCATCAAGATCACTTTGAAATCTGATCCTATCTCTAAAGCACTTACAGTTCCTGCCATTTCTTATGCACTTTATTGTTACCTGCAAGTTTGCCAAGTGTACTTGAGTATATAATCCAGCACTCCCCAGCTGAGGAACCCTGGCATTCATGGGTATGAATGAAATGTTTGAGGCACAGCTGAGCTCTTATGTTTGCTGTTTGAGATCGCTATTCAGCAAGGCATCCCTTCAGTCAGGTTTTCAAGGCATATGGACAAGACTGTGAAATGCAGTCCTCTGGGAAGGGCTAAACTTCACAGCAATGGAATTCAAAGATTCCACTCATATGGCCCTCCTCAATATATTACTTAAGAAATTCAAAAAATATTCTCCCTTCTGTGTTGATAGACAGGGAGAACTTCAGTCTCTGTAGAGCTAAGACTGCAAAAGCCTCCAGTTCTCTGAACACCAGAACTCCACAAACTCTGAAAACCACCTTGGCTAGAAGAAACTGGATTGACTGTTTAACTTTGGGCTCCAAGTGAAAATGTATACCTTCCTTGGAAAGGCGTGGGAGGAGCTTCCCATGGGCATGGTTTAAAGGTGAATGTGGAAAGCTTTGGCAGCAGGGTAGCAAGTGCCTAAGCATTCCCCCTCTCAGAGGAAGGGCGTATCCCACTTGTCAAAGCAAAGGTAAATGAACTTAACTGCAAAGAAATCCAAGGACAGAGTTGGCTCTTACCTAGAGCCTCATCATCATCAACTGTCTCACTGGCAAGGCGAAAGAGCAGTGGCCTGAGCTTCTCACAGCGTTGAAACAGAGTCTATGGAAGGAAATGGTTCACATCATTGCTCAGGAGATCCCAGACACTCTCACACTTCTCTGTCCCTGTGATCACCTGTAAGTGATGCTACCCCTCTAGAAGAGGAAGATGCACTTTCTGCCCAGGTCCAAACAAAGGGTATCAATGCTGCATGTTGCTGTACTCTTAAAAATCCACAGCGGCCTGGAAGTACAGACACTGGAATAAGGAGGATTTGCTGGTATCTCCTCAGCAATCGCATCCTCTCTATGCATACAGATTTAAGATAGATCAGTGTAAAATTACTCAATTTAAAAGAAAAAGTATCCAGGTGTGAATAGATCAATCACAGTACTCAGAGGGAAGTATTACAACTGCCAGTTGCAACTACAGTCAGACAATGCAAGGCCGCTTGGTTCTTAGGAAGTGAGGAGGCACGGAGGCAGCCACTTCTTCAGTCTGAAAGTAGGCTCTCTTCCATCTACAGCAGCAGCCCTCCCAACAGCAGCTAACTCCAAACTCTGCTGTCACACATAGCCACAGAAGTTCTTACCTACAAAAATTCAGTTGCTAGAGTTTTTTTAATTTGAGAGTCCGGTAGGCATCCCAGTGGAGTTTCAGATATTTGGAGGCCATAAAGCTCTTCTGACAGCCCTATTAGTAACATCAAATGTTTCCACAATTCATTGATAATTATGAGCAGCAGCAGACCAGTGAACTCTGGGCAGAAAAAGGGGAATCACAGAAACCATAGCACAAGCTGAAGAACCCACAGCTTTGAGCTTCTCTGTTCGGATCTCATCACACCCACCTAAGCATGCCCAGGCTCAAGGGGATTCCTTTGTGTTACACCACTGTTGGAGGAAGAACCATTTCCCCGTAACATACCAAAAGAAGAGCAGCTAACCTGGACAGAAAGTCAAATTGGCACAGCAGGAGCCGGTTCCATTCCAACTTCCATTACACTGACGGAAGGGACTGTTATTCATCAAATATGCCGGAAACTATTTGCTGTGGTAATGCTGCTTCCCTGGCAGAAGCTGCCCTTTGAATCCTGTTGCCCTGGGCCCTCCCAGCCATAGCCAGTCAAAAGAACTTCTTATGCAGGAAAAAGACCATTTACCTGTAGGAACTCCTGGTCAGATTTGGATAATTCTTGTCTCTTGTAATTTTCCAGTAATTCGTCCATACGTTTCACATTCTCAGAAACCTCACTGATGGTATTCACTCTTCTGGACACCTTAGCTGACTTTTCTTGTTCCTTTGATGAAAAATGAAATAAAAGTATATGATGATTTGGCTAGTACAGCCAATGCATGTTGCTTTCTACTAGTATCTTGTTGCGGGTAGAGGAGGCACAAAGCAGTGTGTGTAAGGACTCACCCCCCAGCAGCTCCAGTATCAGTGCTGCACCACACTTCCCTGTCAAAGGTGAAGATGGAAACCTCCTGCCCCTCTCAGGGTACCCTGGCCAGTAGGCTTGTGCATAAGAATTCATTGCACCACAGTCACAAGTAAGACTTCAAAATTAGAGTTGGGAGCTGGTGGCTTCTGCCATGCAAAACAACACTCTCAAAATGACAGCAGGGATTTCGTTAAACCAAACCAAATCTCCTATTTATGCAGAGAATTGGTGTGCCCTTTCAGATGGAAGATGAAAACAGACACACCAGACGTGCACGCACACACTGCTGTACAAAAGAGGCAGTTCTGTACAGATATGGCTTTTTTCCACTTGGGAACTGAGTCTATTTTTGGAAACTTGCTATCACTAATGCAGTACCACTGTCGGGACCCCACTAAAGTGGAAGTGTCCTGTCATACAGGCTCCTGGGTATAAATATTTGCTCTTCCTGGCAATGGCATATTTTAGGGAAACAAAACAAAATAATCCCGCATTGTAACTTTGGAATAACAAATACTGAAAATCGTCCCTCCTCTGGGGCAACTGAAATCAGTTCACCTGAGACTGATAACGCAGCAAGGTTCCCACTACCACCTCTTGGTGTTCCCTTTAATACCAATGAGGTGGCAGGCACTACGGAGGTCAGGTATAGAGGGACCACTGTCAAAAACTGAACTACCAAGTCCCCTCCCACCCTCCCCAGCTGCAAACACAGCTTCTGACCCAAGGAGCTCCCTACCTCTTTAATCATGCTCTTGATCAGACGGTTGGCAGCCTGCAGGTCTTCAGAGTGGTTGCTCTTTAAAAGCCTTGCTAAGAGCTGTTGAGGGGATAGCATTGGACAACAGTGAGCAGCAGTCTCTAGGCACCATACTACAGGCACACATCACATAAGAGCAGATACTGAGAGACACCCACTGTCATAATATTTTCTATAATTCTGGAAATAAGTGGACTCATGTCCCATAATCTAATCCAGATTACACTGCTGCCTCCTACAGCTGCCTGCACACACTGGCTGTTTGGGTATAGGAACTCTCTGGCTCTGCAGAACTTTTCCCTCCCTTGGGAAAGTTTTGTTTTTCTCTAGAAAAGTTTCACTTTTTACTAAGCAAAAATTTCTGACAAAGCATCAAAGAATTCTCTAGCTGTTGTACAGCATGAAGTATTAGCATTATTCTGAAGATACTCTGTCTGAAACAGCAAAAGCTCCCAAAATATAACCGAGCCTGTTTTCTCATCAGTACAAATCGGGGGGTGGGGGTGGGGGGGGAGTGTTAGGCATGAAAACCCTAAGGTTTACCTTGGATTTCTCTTCATCTGTGTCAAAAATAGAATTCTGAGGTCTCGGAGAAGGGGGAGGTAAAATTTTGTCTTCTGGCAATTTGGGGTCTTCTTTTACAATCCCTGGAATGGGTAACAGTATTTGTTCTTTGATGCCTGAGCTGTTAAAACACCAGTGCTCAATGCTGCATTGGATTTTGCACCTATTTATTTCACCCCACCCCAGAACTTTACAGAATGAGATGAAGCAGCAAGGAGCTGCCTTAGCACACATACAGACAAAAGACTTCCCTTTCTCCCTTAAATTAAGCACAGGCCAAATGAGATTTTCAGGGTAGAAAATAAAATTCAGATGTGCTGAACTCCCTCTGGGTGAATTGCTAAAATTCCCCCATAGCAAGAGCACTGGGAGCACACCAGTATTGACCTCTGAGCAGCAGGATCGCCACAATCAGTACAGCCGTAAAATGTAGGGCACCAAACACACACAACCAAGTACCAAAGGAACCCCTAACACCAACAGTGATTCCATGGACGTCTCCCATCCTGCCTCTCCGGCCAGCGCTTGCAGCAGCAGCAGCAGCCTCTGACTGTGCAGGCGTTGGATGGGCAGCGGTCCCCAAGAGCTGCCCTGCAGGAGGGCACCCAGCACCCCTGCTCAGCACCCCACCGGTGCCGCAGCAAGAGCCCAGCCTGCAGCAGTCGCTGCACAAAGGAAAGGCAGTGACAGTGAGGAAGCTTTCCACAGCAGTACTTGGGGAAGGCTTGCAAAGCCATTTGAGGCTCAAAGATGCACAAAGCAAACCTGGTGGGAAGCATCTAAACAAATTCCCTAAATCCCCTGAACTTCCACAGAAAGTATTATGGTACTTTCTTAGTTAAGCTGTGAAATTTATTAGCTGGGATATCAAGACGGGATTGGACAAATTTCTGGATTACAATACATTAAGGACTATTAAATATGATGGAATGGATGAAAAATCCAGCTCAGGATCTCTCCGAACCCATCCCTCATAATCCTGGGAGAGTATTCCAGGGCAAAGATCACGGTGAGCTTGTCCTGTACCTTTTCCCTGCACAACAGTGGTGAGCACTGTGTGAACAGAGGCCACAAGGCTAGCCTGATCTTTAACTCAATAAGGCTGTTCTTCGGTAAATCTCTTTAAACAGTTGCATGCATCCTTAAGTACCCAAACAGCCTTGTAAGCGTGGCCTTTGTCCTTTTCTCCTTACAACATTTTATGAAAAAAGCTGAGTCACAAATTAAAGAGGGCAGATATCTGTGGTCTGAAACCATGTGACTTAGAAGGCTAAAAAGGAAACTGAAATAACAGAACTAAACCTTGTTTCTTTAGCATCTGATAAGCATCCCGGATTTTAACTTCCTGAGGAAACCAGACTGTCCAACTGAATATTACTTCTGTGACTCTTGACTTTACTTTTTCTGAAGACCACGTTCCATAGTACTGAAAAAAACCCAAAACAAAACAAAAAAGTAAAGTAAGACAAAAAAAGTAAAGACAAAAAAGATTAAAACCAAAGAATTAGTGCCAGATATGGCAAATGGGTCTAGCCCCAAGTTGTTTGTGTGCAGAAACCAAGTAGCAAGTGGATTCCCAACACTTTATTCACAGCGTTGTCAACTGTGTATCTTGCGGTATAGGAAATGGTGTATATAGCTGTGGCTGTAAATACAAGGAATGCTATTAAGTGTATGATAATTACATAAATATTCTATGACAATCAAAATGAAACCATTTCAAAACTTCTTTGATTGGTTATTGAATCTGAAACCAAAAGTAGGTTGTTTTATTTTGGTGTAAACAGTTCTGTACTTGACTTTAAATACTTCCCTTAACTGCCTGCAACGCAAATAGCACCACTGGCCTCAGTCAGACCCAGACAAATGAAAACTGAACAACACAAGAAATGAAAGTTACTGTCTTTCCTCAGCAGCTGGATGTTTTCTCTGATTTCTCTCATTATTGCCTACAAGCACTCACTTTAATGTATTATAAAAACATAAGGAAGAATGACAAAAGCCACATGCAAACTCCAAAGCACTAGGCATTTTAAACTCATTAAATGATACCTGTTCTGCCAAAACAGCAAACAAAGCACTCTGTAGTGACATATTCTTTAAACTTTCTTGTTTCACTGAAATACCTTTACCAAACCTGGGACTGAGAGAAGAGGTTTTGCTGTTCAGTTAAACATTTCCCTGAAATCAGCTTTTTGCACCTCTGCCATCGAGATGATGTAACGGAAAATGAATCTTGTACAAGTGGTAAATGTGTGCAGGACCCACTAAAAGGAGGAATCGATTGCTGAGTTGCTGAGAAGGGTATTTAAGAAAGTCCCAGGTCTGCTATTTGATGCAAGAGGAGCAAGGCGTGAAGATTACACAGTCTCTGACAAAACAGCTCTCCATTTTTCATCATGAGAGGCACTGCCAGGGGACCCAGTGCATCCATTCCAAACTCACAGCTCACTTAGCTTCTCAAACTAAACTTCTAATTTCTGTTGGCTGCTTCTCTTCTCAGGAGGCGGCAACTGCACTCAGAAGCAAAGTGCTCCACAGCAGGGAGCAGGAATTACTATGTTGAATGTATTGAATGAATATATTGCGAGCCAGGGAAGCGGAGCAGCAGGCAGGGACTTGGCAGCTTCCACGTTAGTACAGCTGATCCCTTCCAGCCCGCTCCTGACTCAGGGCTGTCGCTGCCTGGGGGCTGGGAGCCCTCTGCCTGGCTTTCAGGACACCCTCAGCAGGACCCCAAAGGGGCTGCAAGAATGCACAACTGTCGGGCAATGGTGGAGCAAGAGCTGCACAAGGGCTGCATGAGGGCTGCTGAAATCCAGTCCCCCCTGCCGCTACCCAAGCTGATCCTGCCCCATGAACAGGACCCAAACCCAGGCTAACCTCTGAGAGGACAAAGCAAGAAGGAGAGCTGCCTGAGGACAAGAGTTTGAAGACAGAGCATAAGAAAACAGGGGAGAGGCTCTGGGCAGCTCCTGGCATCTCTGTCCTCTGGCACTTCCCCAACCAAAGTTCTGTAAATCACCAAGAGGCAAAGGGGGTCACAGGAACAATTTCAAGCTCCTCTAGAGTCCCTGACTCTCTGCAGAGCTGGGAGAAACCACAAGGAAAAATCTTTTCACAGAAAGACTCTGGCTTGCATCTTTTACAGGGGGATTCACATCCAGTCCTTGTGCTTGGAGGCACAGAATATAAATTCTGCTCTACTTCTATGTGAGATTAATTCTAAGTTTTCATATCCAGCATGAAATAAACAGTGTGCCCCATGTGTTTTGTCCAGTGTAACCATGACCACCTACCTTTGGGGAAAGCACTTTAATCAGCTCATTCAGAAACCTGAATTTTGCTATTTCATTATGAAATCTTTCGCCGCAGTTATTCACACAGGTCTCTAGCACCTGCAGAAAACAAAACAGTGCCAAACAGAAACTGTAGACACAAGTCTTGGGGAATTTTTTAAAATAACTTTTCCATTAAAATACTAAATCTAAGAACTTTCTGGCCCTGCATTCACAAATACAAGATACTAAGGAAGTTGTGCAGCAAGAACATGTATTTCTCCTTCATCCAATCTTCTTAAGCAGCATTATTAAGACCATCTGCTCTGTTCTACCCATCGCTAATAACTTTTGGGCCACTGACCCTGTGGTGGAACCACAGGTCAAACAGCAAGAACTGCAGACCACTGAAACACCTCAGCAGAGCGACAAGGAAAGGAACAACAGCAGTTACTCCCTCCCTCTGTTATACCCTGGTTTCTGTATTCCTTATGCAATGGAAAGTTAAAAGGGAGAGACATCTAAGAGATAAAGAGAGGGAGAGACATCTAAGAGAAAAAGAAGAGACAGCTATACTGTCTCTACCCCCCAAACTCTGCTTCCAGGTTACTGCTGCCTCTCCTTGCACACGGATGAAAGCACTTACTGTGAGAGCATGGAGAGCTTCCATCTCCTGAGGTGACTGTATTTTATGCGCCAGCAGCCTCAGTGCAAGCGATGGGCTGGGGAGTAGCAAAAGCAAATCAGACAACGGACAAGTTCCCAAGAAAAACAAATGCTGCTGATTTTGCCCTGCAGAGAAGAGCAACTGCCGGATTCACAACCTGCTACCTGACAGACACCCTTCTTCTGGCGGAGCGCTGGCCTGGGGGACACATGCACAAGGGGCAAGAGATTAATTGAAGCAGCTTGTGCGACCCCAGTGCTGTCCTCCAGCTGTGGCCAGAGGCTGTCCTCTGGGAGGGAGCCAGCTGGGAGAGGCTGGGGGCTCTCCCTGGGCAAGTGCCATGCAAGCTGGCTCCCTGCAGTTGCAGGAGCCTTGATGCAGAGCCCGAGACAGTTTGCTGACTGCCCCCGTGCACACACGCTGCTGGGGCAGACGGGTGCCAGACTACGGGCTCTGAATGCACAGGCATCTGCTCTAAAGAAAGAGATGATCACTAAGCTTTGACAGGTTATTTACTTAATTAGTTCCTGCTCCTTCCCACAGAGCCGAGACTATCAGCTGGAAGGTGTGGGAGTCCCAGCAGAGATCTCCCATGTCTTTGAAAGGAAAATCTGAGGCTGAGCCCACCCACGGCTTCCCTACAGCAGGTATCCTCGGCCAGTCTCCCAAGAGGCTGGTGAGGGCACAGCAGGCAGGACCTGCTGCCTCGTGGGTTGCAGCAATGGCTGTTGGAGCCCATTCCTAGACACCAACCTCCACCACATTGGCATACTCCTCTTTGCAACTTATTTACACTCTCAGGAGCAGCAGAGCCCAGCGAGCACTCCCAGCTGTCTCTTCGGGCTCCCCACACCACTGCTTACAGATCCCATTCCCCCCGCAGCCATGAGAGAAGCTCAGAGCCAGATACAGCCCACAGCAAACACAAAGAGCCGTCTGTCTGCCTTACCCTTCTATGTCACCATTCACCTGGTCACAGAACCGCTGGATGCATTCCCAGTTTTCCTCAGGGATACTTGGGTCAGTGGCCTTATCTTACAGAGGAAAAAAAAAGAAAGAAAAAAGGAAAAAAACAGCCTCAGTGCGAGATGTGTACAAGCGAGCGGCACAAGGCAGGAAGCAGCTCAGACCTCACACTGCTGCCAGCTGCATTAGGGCTTTTTGTAAAATGGGCAGAAATGGAAGACACAGGACAAGAACAAAACAGCTGTTACTAAAATATGCCTAAAAATACAGTCTTGAATACACATTCTTAAAGAGTCAAAGTCAGGCATAAACTGAGGTGCTGAAAGCAGCAACAGCATGATGTTGCTTTTAGGACAAAGCACGTGAAACTGTTGAAAAGCATTTACAGCCAGCTCTCCCAGGACTGGACTGCAAACCTTGCCATGCGGGAACACAGGCACAGTTTACCCTTTTGCAACAGGGCTGCATGAGTGCCTGTCCCAAAGCTCTGCCTCCACAGCTGAATTGAGGAAAACAAGTCTTTTTCAGCATTATCCACTCTCCAGTCCAGCGCTTCGGCAGGACTGGGGCTGACAACGGACAGACGAGTCTGGGAGCAGGACAGATGCAGCAGGTTAAGACAGCACCCATGAACATCACCCTAAAGGGGCTCCGTGGAGGAGATGGACCCTTCCCCACAGAGCTGAATCTGCTGCGGTGCCCACCAGTCCCCAGCCCCACTCACTGAGCCACTGCTCCAGTTCCCCAGTGCCAGCCATGGACTCTTGCTCCGCTCTGCTCCGCCCCGCTGCTCACAGGAAGCAGATCCACCCGCCGTTGTTCCTTGCGTGCCGCCGCTCGCCCCCGTGAGTTTTCGTGGCGTGGAAGTGTAGACTGTGGGTGTGGGCTGGCTCAGTAAAACATACCCCCCCACTCCCTCCCACTTCCGACTGCTCCTCCCCTTGCTGGCATGCAAAGCAAGCACACATTGGAGAGAACGGAATCAAAAGTCACCGTATTAATTTAATAATTAAAAGGTCACCATCCAAAAGAGGAAAAAAACATCCCAATCTCCTGGTCAGGGATATTTTTAGCAGAACCACATGCATGACACAGTACACAAAAAGGGGAGTCCCTCTCTCTGAGCAGCTCACTCAGCCTGGCAGGACACCAGGACAGCTAAGAGGGCAGCAGCTATAATATACATAATATATTATATATATATAAATACCTTTCCTGTGCTATTTCTTGGGGACCTCTGTAGTTGTAGGTGTAGGTACCCTGATTGTGAGGCCCTCTCCAAAAAGAGACCAATTGCTTGAGAGGAACCATGCTGGTATCAGAAATAGCACTGCTTTCTGTCCACGTGGTCTGAATTTAAACGCTGATAAATGTCTCTTTCTCCCAATCTGGAAACCAGGCCATTTGCACAAAATGAAAGCAGAAGGATGGACTTAAAACTGTATTTGGTTTCTCTCCCAGACGAAGTGGCTTATGCTTAGTGCAGACACGTACAGACCTGGAAACATCATGGTGACACCTGGTCTAAAGCCTAACTCATCTGATAAAAGATACATCATACTGAGATCAAAAAATACAGGACTAGGACAACGACACGTGCTGCCTACACCATCTGAGTCCGTGCGCTGGCTGTCAGTGTCATTTCTGTCTTGTATTAGCTAGATAGTGCTTTGTGTATTCGTCCACACACTTCTTTGGGTCCCAAAGTCACCATCATCTCAGCAATGCTCGGTCCATGCTGAAAACACATAAGTAGTCATTGTACAAATGGAAACTTAACACTTTTCAGCACTTGTTTGTGCATCATTGTGACGGAAATGACAGAGTGATTAGCTATCAGATTGCTGTTACCCCAAGGGTAGGGGTTTTATTAGCAATCTTAAAACAAGGGTTTGGGATTTTTCTCTCCTGAAGTGAAATGCTAAGAATGGTCAAACTGACCCAGAAAGATTGATGCCAGGGTGTAAGCCAGGATTAGGCTCTGATTTTGTAAACTTTTGTAAAATTTGTTTTTGAACTTTGTAAAAGCAGATTGCACATAAAATCCCAGTTTTGCCCAAAACCTACTACCTTGCCAACACTCCCTACAGCTGGTCCAGAGCTTTTTCTAACTTCAGATTTGGTACCAGCATATTCATGCTTTGACAACTTCTGCCTGTCTGAAACTTTCAACAGCTCTTTCTTCCAGAATTGCTGTATATCGGTACATGCACTCATAACGGAAACTGATGTCAGTTCTTGCAAGATGTCCAAATACCTGTACCTTGTAATCAAAGAGAAGATAGCTCTTCAGAAAAAAAAAAAAAAAAAAAGAAGGTCCCAGTCTCAGAATTTTTATTTTTTACCTGCTGCCCACTGAGAGCCAAGCGAAGAAGCTGCATCATGCTGCTATACTTAGTCTCCTTGGTTTGCTTCTGGAGGCTTCTCAGGTCCTTGTTCAACTCCTCCATGGTCAAAACAGCTGCCTGCCTTGACATGAGCCTTTAGGAAAGAAGATGTCCTTACAGTCTAGGGACATACAAAACACAGGATCCTTTCCCAAAAATGACTAATGACTTCAATGACTGCCAGCAACCTCAGACTGGTTTTGCAAAAATCTTCTGGCAACAGCAGCAGTTCAAGGTAAACTTCCCTGCCCTTCACTCCTGCTCTGTGCCAGGGCACTCTCTCTGCTCACTGCAGCATTGGTCACGTACACAGGTACCCTCCTATGCTGGCAGGTGGGACTGCTTTACCTCGATACTGCTGCTGAAGACTCTGCTTTGCAAAACCATACCTTTAATCTACTTCCAACAGCAGAGTTTGTTCAGAAAGGCAAGCATCAAGTTTAAATCACAAAATTATGCCAAGGACATGGAAAACCACAGGAAAAGCAGTAATTGTGATTTCTTTTTTAATAATATGATTTTCAGAGATGCAGGAGCCATCGCTGATACTACTCAGCTGTAGGTAGCAGTACTATTATCCCTGCAGGATAGCGAGTATTGACATTTAAATTACCATCACTTGGATTCAGTCACCACTCAGCTGTGACAAATGACTGAGGGCAACCAACTTTACAGACAGCTGGAAATAGTAGCTCAAATTGCAGATTCTGCCACCTTAATTACTCCCAAAACTGGTTTTCAGGGCTCATTTTAGTCCAGATGTGAGATCTGAACTGGAAAGGTGATGGACATATCACCCCGCCTAGCTGCAAGGCGTGGAGTAGCAGAGGGACATGGGGCAGCAGCGAAACATGTTGGCAAAACACCACAAAACTCCCTGGTAGAGAAGGACTGTCTACCATCCCAGCGATGTTTCTGAGCAGACAGAAATGCAGACTGCTAGCTAGAAACAAAGAAATGGAAGCAGAAAAAGCCCCCCAGGGGTGAGCTTTTCAGAAGTGACAGTGATTCCAGCTGCACACAAACTGGGTCCAGAGACCCAGAAGTCTCATTACATAATCTGAATACCTGTTGACCAAAAACACCTTGCACTTCTTCAGTTTGATGCTACAGCAGACAAAAAGCACAGGAGATCAGGTGGCACAAGAAAACCCTGCTAACACCATGACTTCATTAGCTCCATGCTAGCACACAAACTCTGCTGTGCTTGGTGCCTTACAAAATCCAGACGTGACAATTCTTGCTGGAGAGCATTAATGCGAGCTTTCCCACTGGCAAGCTGCCTTTCAATTAAAAACAGAATTTCTCATCAGTTATTAACTACAGCACATTCCAAAGTAGAGCAAATTAAATAAGAACTATGAGCATGTCCAACATCAATAGAACAGCCAAGAGTGATGCTCTGGGGCGGGCAGGTGACTGTGTACAGAGCTGGGAAGAGACACTTACCCTAAGACTAGTCTTCCTATGTCATCTACTTCTGCAGAAATAGTTTGGAGCTGCTCTCGGGACACCGAGGGCCTAACCCATAAGTAAGAATAATCAGATGACACCAGGTTCTTCAAGAAGCTTATGTGACCCTGGAAAAGGAAGCAAAGTTGTCAAGGCTGAGGGTTAAGCTGGTGGGGAGCAAACACATCCTGTCTGGACTTCACAAACAGTTAAAGAGAGTCCAAACACACCACCTTGTACTCTGTAATGCTCAGAGGAAACGTTAATTGATGACATTTAGGTGGCTGAGTTTTTAACACCCATAACCACCTGGCGTGAGCAGGGACACAGAAGCAGCCCAAAGGGCTGTGGCTGTACCCATGCTGCAGAGCCGCGTGCGGGCTGACTCAGAGTTAGCCCGGGGAAGTGGCTCACCACATTCATCTGCTGCCTTTCAACAGATAGTGGGAAGTCACATGAGTAACTGTCCCACTGCCACAGCGAAGCCTTCATGCTGGAACAGTCGGATCTCTTCCTCCCCTTATAAAGAAGGGTTTATTCTTCACAAGGAATCCCCCAGATACTACAGCAGCATCCCAGGGGCAGGTTGGGAAACAGCTGGGCTCACCCTACTCCTGGCACTGGGAAGAGCCACAATATCTTCTGTCCCCGTTACAGCTGGCACTCTGCCACTTACGTGAGACCAGGGCTCCCAATGCACAAACCCCACTAGTTTAACCAAGAGCTTCATCTACCTTTGCAAGAGGTTGCTTTGATCTTGCTTCCAAAGCATGAAGCAGCAGCAAAGCAGAAGCACCTTACGCTGCCCAGTCAGCAAAAGCTAGAAGTGAGCCGTCTCCTGGCACGAGGGGCCCTGGGTGCTGGACCTTCCCACCACAAACCAGCCACATCCTAGGGTCTGGGAGGAGAAGTGCAGCTTGGAGGTTGGCACCTCTCATGTTGACAAAGCCACAGCTGACCTGATCCAGCACTACTGACAGTCCTGCTCTGAGCAGGAACCAGAGAGGTCTTCCAAGAAATGTCCTACAATCCTGTGATTCGCTTCCATGGCAGGGAGACATCCATCCTCCCTCTGCTGAGGGAGCTCTCTGCTGGCCTGGCAAAGTATGGATGAGCTTATGACTGTGCAAAGACCACCAGGATAGTCACCATGCCCATTCCTACAGGTCAGCTAACTATATCATTGGATTTTGGCAGTCAGCATGTACACGACCACTTGAGCTGGCAGTGACAGCCATTTGTCATTTGCAGGCTATGGAGCTTCAGAGCTCAGATCAAAGCAGTGCCCAGGACTCAGCTGAGTCTTCATCCAGGAATCCCACAAAACCTCAGCTCCCCAGAATGGTGACACAATGCTATCACTGCTCATACTTTTCTCAGCAGGAGGACTCGCTCCACGTACTCCTTTTCTAGAACCTCTTGATCCACTTGTTGATCCCCATAAACATCCTCCACCAGCAACCGCAACTCTCTAATTAGCTTCTGTCGCAGCTCTTCATTCTCAATGTGATGGGTGAGGTGAATCCTGTAACAAAGAAAACTGCTTTTGGTCTGCTTTGGGTTAGATTGGATTTCAACAGCCCAGTCTCACAATATTTAACAATTAAAACCAGAATTGTTAGAAAAGCAACATTAGACTCCAGACAGACATCCTACATCAAAGCCTTAAGCACTAATGCACCACAGTGAACAAAAGATGTGGTAACTCTCAGCAGCACAACATCCCCATAGCATACGAGTGTACTTGCAGAAGTACCTTCTGGAAGTGTTGCCTCTTTTTAGATGTTATTCTGAATCTAAACTTAGGGCCTCACATCCTCCTAGCTACGCCTACCATCTGCCCAGGTTTTTACAGTGTGCCCAACACCAGTGTCCAAGCACAGGACCGGAGAGGAGGCAGAAATGGCGTAAGCAGAAACTTGTACTTTGCTGTAGCACAGCGAAAAAACTGCTGTGCTGGGACCGTGCTTGAAACAATAAACAAAATCTCCAGGCAAAGCCAAGTGTTAGGAATACATTCTCACTGACATACAGATTATTAAGTTTTAAAGTTACTACGGATATTTATACCTGTTGAATTCTGGGAGTTTTTCAAGATCCAGGAGGGCAGAATGGGTTGTAATTCTGTCTATTTCAAACTGTGAGATCAGCTCCTCCAAAGTCCTCCCCATCTGTTTCTCTGCAAAATAACCCAACAAGGAATGATACGCACCCACTCTCCCACAGAGAACTAGCATCACTGTTTTCCATTGCAAGCCTCAGGTGCAGGGCTGAGGCAGCAGCAGTACACCCAAGGAAGAAGTGGTGCAGGAGAGCCACTTTTCGTAGTGCTAACAGGGATGTACCCAGACAAACAGGAGGGAACTTGTAGCAGGCACGGAAGGAAAGCTGCCCTCTCCCTAAGAGCCAGCTCTGCTAACTACTGGCGAGGAACTGGAAACTGGGATGTTCTGCTTGGCTCTTCAGTGGAACACCCCTTGCATCAGTCAGCCAAAAAGAAGCAACGCTCAGCCAGGAGGCTCCACTGCCCAAGAAAGGTTCCATTCCCAAGCAGAATTCCTGAAACACAACTTAATTTGTGATCCCCACACAGCAAGAGCAACAGAAGGAGACATTGACTCAACTTCTCATGGTCTTTCAGGTTAAACGAGAAGCGTGACAGGTGTAATACATGACACTGCAATTATTAACCATAGAAAACACATTTTCCCAAGAGTTCACAGACAGTTTCTTCACCTTGAGATGAATGTTGTCCCAAGTGGGAACCCATTAAGCATCAGACTCAATTTAAATGGCTGCTGTCCTGGTTTCAGCTGGGATAGAGTTAATTATCTTCCTAGTAGCTGGTATAGTGCTATGTTTTGGGTTCAGTATGAGAAGAATGTTGATAACACACTGATGTTTTCAGTTGTTGCTGAGTAGTGTTTAGACTAAGTCAAGGATTTTTCAGCTTCTCATGCCCAGCCAGCAAGAAGGCTGGAGGGGCACAAGAAGTTGGGAGGGGACACAGCTGGGACAGCTGACCCAAACTGGCCAAAGGGATATTCCAGAGCATATGGCATCATGCCCACTATATAAACTGAGGGGAGTGGGGCTGTGGGGGGGGATCACTGCTCGGGAACTAACTGGACATCAGTCAGCAGGTGGTAAGCAATTGCATTGTGCATCACTTGTTTTGTATACTCCAATCCTTTTATTACTATTATTATTATTGTCATTTTATTATTGTTATTATTATCATTATTAGTTTCTTCTTTTCCATTTTATTAAACTGTTCTTATCTCAACCCACGGGTTTTACTTTTTGTTTTTCCCCAATTCTTTTCCCCATCCCACTGGGTTGGGGGAGAGTGAGTGAGCAGCTGCGTGGTGCTTAGTTGCTGGCTGGGGTTAAACCATGACAACAGCTGCACAGAGGCAGAAAGATTCCCAACATTCCAGCACACCACCCAGTCCTTCACAGGAGCTCTGCAGAAGCCCTGGTGGCATTTCAGCAACAGACTGATCGTCTGACACCCGTCTCCTGACCCCTTCAAACACTGTCAAATTTCTGGGCTATTAAAAGAAACCTAACCCATTCCTCAAACTCAGCATCAGGAAATAGCAAGTACCGAGCCTGTTCTCATTACCTGTGAATCCAGAGCCACAGTTGGTAATGATGTCCAGGAGGGTCTCTGGCAAGTAGCCATCCCGAGCAAAGCGCTCCAGAAAGATGTCCCCCTGCCTTTTTGACAGCTTGCCCCCATCTTTGTTCAGAAGCAGTGGGAGGTGACCAAACTGAGGGGGATCCCAGCCAAAGGCTTTGTAGAGAAGGAGGTGCTTGGATGTTGAAGTCAGCCACTCAGTTCCGCGCAGAACGTGGCTGATGCCCATGTAATGGTCATCCACCACATTTGCCAGGTGGTAAGTGGGGAAGCCGTCCCCCTTGAGAATCACCGGGTCGCCTTCCACATCAGCCACTTCGTGCTTGTTCCAGCCGTAGACCAGGTCCCGAAAGGGTTCCACCCCCTTCTCCAGACGGAAGCGGACTACCCACTCAAGGCCCTGTGACAGCTTCTCAGCCACTTCTGTGGGTGTCAGGTGCCGACACCGGTTGTCGTATCTTTGAGAAAGAAGAACGAAGGTCTCAGTTCAATACAGGCGAACCCCATCAGCCATTTTTACATTCCCAAAACTCTAAACTGAACCCTGAATTTTAGCTGTAACCTGCCCACTACGTGTCCAGTCAAACGATCTCATCTCTGAAGCTCACTCCCCTAAGCCCCCAAGGGTTGCGCTAGCTTCTCTCTCTATGGGCGGTGAGACTACAATCCTATTGCCGCACACGTTGTCCTAAGTTTTTGCAAGTGTGCAGCACAGAGGGAGCCACCCAAGGGACAAGGAATCCCTACCGCGGGGTCTGCTGGCTCCGCAAAGCCTCCTTCTTCAGCAGTTCCAGGCGCTGAGGGGTACAAAAGCAGCGGTACGCCGCGCCTCTCTCCAAAAGCACATCACTGGCTCTCCTGTAAAGGTCGAGTCTGTGTGACTGCTGGTAGGGTCCAAAGGAACCACCGCGGCGAGGACTCTCATCAGGGGGAATACCTGAAATACCAGTATGACAGGACATAAAAAGCCCGTAAAAAGGCAGAGCAAAACCTACCATCAGAGCACACTGAATGAAGATGAAATAGCAAGGTTCTAGAGAGCATCCAAAGATGGTTTCTGCTCCAGGGCAGCCAACTAATGGCATCTGTCTAGCGCAGGAGTCAGATTCCCCTGGACTCAGAAGATAAACAGCAGCCAACATCTTCAGAATTTAGAGTACTGCGTGTGAAGCAACAAGCAGAAAGAAACACCAAAACCTAGTAAATAGTTGATGTCCTGGTTTCAGCTGGGATAGAGTTAATTATCTTCCTAGTAGCTGGTATAGTGCTATGTTTTGGGTTCAGTATGAGAAGAATGTTGATAACACACTGATGTTTTCAGTTGTTGCTGAGTAGTGTTTAGACTAAGTCAAGGATTTTTCAGCTTCTCATGCCCAGCCAGCAAGAAGGCTGGAGGGGCACAAGAAGTTGGGAGGGGACACAGCTGGGACAGCTGACCCAAACTGGCCAAAGGGATATTCCAGAGCATATGGCATCATGCCCACTATATAAACTGAGGGGAGTGGGGCTGTGGGGGGGGATCACTGCTCGGGAACTAACTGGACATCAGTCAGCGGATGGTAAGCAATTGCATTGTGCATCACTTGTTTTGTATACTCCAATCCTTTTATTACTATTATTATTATTGTCATTTTATTATTGTTGTTATTATCATTATTATTTTCTTCCTTTCTGTTCCATTAAACCGTTCTTATCTCAACTCATGAGTTTTACCTTTTTTTTCCCCAATTCTCTCTCCCATCCCACTAACTGTTAAGTTAGTGAGCGGCTGTGTGGTGCTTAGTTACCAGCTGGGGTTAAACCACATCAGTCGAGCAGCTCTGATACACTACCTAGAGCAAAATGCAGTCAGGTGTACACGTACGAAGTAGCATCCACCCTTTTTATAGTAAAGGACGGTCATACCACAGAAAGACAGTTGAGATCTTCGCCAATTATTTTACCTATTCCAAATTTATTACTCAACACTAAAGTCCTAGACCATTCAAGCTTACCTACCCATTAACAGCAGCATCTGTGGGATCTGGCTCTAAGTTTATCACAATTCTGTATTCTAAAATCACTCTTACTTCTAGTTCTTAAGCTCAGAAGGATGCAGAAGATTCAAAATGAAAACTGACACCTCCAGATCCCCTTTAGCAAATACTCTTTATACAAACAATCTGTAAATTTATGGTGTGGTCTGTGAGCTCCAACTTCTGACCTTTCCATCACATCTCTTGTGCACAGCCTTTGTTACAACTGCACATTGGGCCTCTTCCACAGATTGGGATCTTTCTGTGTGTCAGACAACACAGCCAAAAGAAACCAAGCCTAACTAGTTATTTCTGCTATGAAACATACTTCCAGTAGGACTTCCCTGATGCCCAGCTGCAGAAATAACTACATTTCAGCTAATTCATCACCTGAAACGTTGCACAGCTCGCTATCAGGCAAAATACTCTCAATTTGGGTATCGTTAGTCCCTAAAAAGGAGAGAATCTTTCAGGAAGTAAAGAATGAAAGGTGTTTGTAAATACCTGCCCAATCCAGCATATCTTCTATCCCTTCTGCAGCTCCAGGCACCACTCGATTTTGATCTGTATCCTCCACTCTCAAAATAAAGGTCCCTTGGTGCTTTTTGGCAAAAATGTAATTGTACAAAGCAGTGCGAAGGCCACCCAAATGCAGAAAACCTGTTACCACGGGGAAATCAGAGGAGATGGCAAGAGTTAAGGCCCAATAAAAAGAGCTGGAAGTCAATGCCACCTGAAACGGAAAATGGTATCAAACCCTAAGGGGGAGGGGGGGGGGGCGGGCAGGCAGGCGTGCTGCACAAAGACACTCTGGGGGCCCTTGCTGTGGAAGCCAGTTACTGGTGACGGCCTTCCAAGAACGGATTCCCTGAAGTCACCTGGAAATCATTGGCACACGCCCGGAAGGAAACACCGCTACCGGGGCCTTTCCCCGAGCCCCCCCCCCCCGCGCCTTCCCGCGCCCGTTTCGGGCTCTCCTTTATTTCCACAGCGACGGGGCAAACCCCACAGAGCCAGCAGGTACCGCGGAGCGCCCGGCCCTGCCCCCCAGCACACGCTCCTCAAGTGTCTGAATTCACATTTTCCAACCCAAAGCGCCGCCCCCACCCCGGGGGGGGGTGGTGGTGGTGGTGGTGGTGGTGGGGCGACGGGCGGGCCCGGCGAGGGGCCGGGGTTACCTGTGGGGCTGGGCCCGAACCGCACCCGCGGCCCCGGGCCCCGCTCCGGCCCCGCCGCGCCCCTCAGCGCCCGCAGCGCTCGCGCCATCCCTCCGCACCGCCCACGTGGCCGCGGGCGCTGCTTCCGCCCGGGAGCGCCCGGCCAATCCCCTGGCCCGCAGCGGCCCGAGGGGAGGGGCGGGGCGGGGCGCCCCGTAAAGGCGCCGCCACCCTTCTCCTGCCGTCCTGAGGCCGCCGGCAGCGGCGGGTGAGGGACGGGGCAGGGCCGCCGCCGCCGCGGCCCCCGGGGGCGGCTAGGCCGAGAGACGGGGCACCCCCGCCCGCCCCTGCCCGCGTCCCCGGGAAGCGCGGCCGTGGGCCCGGAGGCGCGGCCTGCGGGTCGCGCACCGCCCACCGGGGCGGGCTACGGGAGCCGGCGCGGCCCAGCAGCAGGCGGTGGCGGGCGTTTCCCGGCGTGCCCCGCGGCAGATTGTACACAATCATCATGGCCGCCGCCGCCTCAGCCGCTGCCGATGGTAGGAGCCCGCGGTCCCGGCGGCGGGACGAGGCGAGGCGGCGGGGCGGGGCGGAGCGAGGCGAGGCGAGGGGAGGGGAGGGGAGGGGAGGCGCCGGTGCGGGGAGCGGGGAGCCGGTCCGCGAGCAGTCTGCGGGCGGCGCGGCGCCGGGCGGCGCTCCGGGGCTGGAGAGCCTGGCCGGGCAGGGCCGGGGCGGGCCGGGGCAGGTTCCCCCGCTGGCCGGGATCTTACTGTCCGCTCGCCTCCAGGTGCCGAGGAGCCGGGCATGGAGGCGGAGGCGCAGGAGCTGCCGCTGGGCTGCGGCGGAGAGGCCGGCTCGCCGGCGGCGGGGAGGTCTCCGGAGGGCGAGGAGCGCCGGGATCCCCCGCAGGCGTCGGTCAGCAACGGCGGCGACGCGGAGAGCGGGAAGGAGCTGGTGGAGCTGAAGGTTATCTGGAACAAGAACAAGTACGACGTGAAGTTTTGCCTGGACAGCACGGGGGCCGAGCTGAAGCAGAAGATCCACTCGCTCACAGGTCTGTCGGGGCCGCTGCCGCCGCCTCCCCCGCCTCAGCCCGCGCCTCCTCTCGCCGCTGTCGGGCGGTCTGGTAATCGTTATTCTTGCCTCTTAGGCCTTCCACCTGCTATGCAGAAAGTTATGTTCAAGGGACTGCTACCGGAAGAGAAAACGTTGCGGGAAATCAAAGTAACAAACGGAGCGAAAATAATGGTTGTTGGCTCTACTATCAATGATGTTTTAGCAGTAAATACGCCCAAAGAAGCTGCTCAGCAGGAGGTCAAAGCTGAAGAAAATAAAAAGGAGCCGCTTTGCAGACAAAAGGTTATTGATGTTTTGATAATTTCTGGTATGGGGGAGCTGTAGGATTTACGCGGTTCTCGTGTAATGCTCTGCAGTCGCTTTTGGGTCCTGTTCCTCCTCAAAGCAGGCTGGGGTTTCTTTTCTCACAGCTAAGCGATAGAAGAAGGGCTCTGTGCAGAGGAGTTCTAGCAGCAGAAAAAACGTTTAGCCTAGCGGAGGCTGGGGCTTTGCAAGACGCCGCTTGTGCTGGTGCTAGGTATGGCCTAGCATTTCAGACAAGAAATGGTAAATAATAGAAATATTTTCTGGTTGTTAGCTGAAACGCAGTCTAAATTAATTATATCTAAAAACTAACTAATTTTTGTTGGCATAAAAGAACTTGATCTCCAAAAACTGCCTTTAAAACAAACATCAAGAGAGCAGTTCCTTCAGCTGTCCCAGCATAGAAGGGAACATGGATGTTGAATACTCCTCTCACATCTCGAAGTGCTGCCTCTGAACAGGGAGTGAAGTACAGTGCAGTGAGGCTTGGTTTGGTGGCGGTGCTGCAGTGTTGTGGGGCAGATAAAGGATTTTCAGCTCAAGGTATTACCAGCCCCGTACCTTCCTCAAAATACATTTGATTAAAAATTAAGTAGTGCATCATTGAACTGCAACCTTTATGAAACATGCTTTTGTTTTTCTATAATTTATCATAGTTCACGTTCACTGTAAGTTCCATCATTGTTTAAAGGTACTCAGCGACTTACAAGCTGTGAGCATGGTTTTCTTAGTTACTACTGCTCTAATCTCTTCTGGTTTGTTGCTGTGTTTCGGTATGTTGCACTGTCAGATGTGGAGGGTTTTCTGCCATTCACTGGATATAACACTTGACTGTTAAAACTGTCTTGCCAAATGCCAACTATGTGATTCAGCATGTACGATATTAAAGTGGGACTTGGGACTTTTTAATTTTTTATAGATATATATTTATCTATATTCTAGAAGGGATGTTACCCTTTGCATTATATTGGGGTTTTATTCATTTATATAATTTCTTTAAACTGTCATAGAAAGTGCTCGGTTAACTTTGAAAATTAACCGTTTCCTGTGTGATAAATGACTGTGAATAGTCCTTAACTGTCTCTTAGTGCTATCGGGATATCAAGGGTGCAGCTGGAAGTAAATTGAAAAGCTCTGTTGTGTTTCTGTAAATTCTAATTTCTGGGTTTATATTGTAGCAACACAGAAAAGTATTGGATAAAGGAAAACCTGATGATGTGATGCCTTCTGTTAAAGGTGTTCAGGTAAGTAAATAAGAACCTGAGACATTGTCATAATCAGAAGAGAGGGACTTTTTTGTGGTTTGAGACCTTTCTTTGCTGCTTCAGTTGTTCTTTGCCATCTTAGCAGAAAACTGGAAAGATGGATCATCCTTATGCTTAAAAAGTTAAGAGGATATAGCTTTTCCTGTTAAAGTCCTTCACTGTGACTTACTATGTTGCCTCTTTGTAGGAGCGCCTGCCAACAGTGCCATTATCTGGCATGTACAACAAGTCAGGGGGGAAAGTAAGATTGACCTTTAAGCTTGAGCAAGACCAGCTATGGATTGGTACAAAAGGTGAGCAACTCTAAAACTTTGAGATGAATAAGTGATATTTGGTCTGTAAGGGAATTGTGTGACCTAGAAATAGCTTCCGGTCTGACTCAATTGTGTTTAGGTTGGTACATGTTTAATGTTGGTATTGTAAAACTTCAAAACTAAATTTTGCTTCCTTTTCTCACATGCCATTCTCCCAGATCATTGAATATTACTTGATATTTTACTTCTGTTCTTGAGTTTAACCCCAGCCAGCAACTAAGCAACTCGCAGCCGCCCACTCACACCCCCACCCAGTGGGATGGAGGAGAAAATCGGGAAAAGTAGTGAAACCCGTGGGTTGAGATAAGAACGGTTTAATGGAACAGAAAACAAGAAACTAATAATGATAACACTAGTAAAATTACAGCAGTAATGATAAAAGGATTGGAATATACAAATGATGCACAGTGCAATTGCTCACCAACTGCCGATCGACACCCCGTTAGTCCCTGAGTGGCGATTTCCCTGCCCCCACTCCCCCCAGTTTATATACTAGATGTGATATCACATGGTGTGGAATACCCCGTTGGCCAGTTTGGGTCAGCTTCCCTGGCTGTGTCATGTGCCAACTTCTTGTGCCCTTCCAGCTTTCTCGCTGGCTGGGCATGAGAAGCTGAAAAATCCTTGCCTTTAGACTAAACATTACTTAGCGGCAACTGAAAACATCAGTGTTATCAACATTCTTCTTATACTGAACTCAAAACATAGCACTGTACCAGCTACTAGGAAGACAATTAACTCTATCCCAGCTGAAACCAGGACACTTGAGTTCAGTGGTGTCAGTAGACTAATGTTCCAGTGTGCTATTCATAGTTCCAAATGTAAATTACAATATTTGACATTTCTAGCATATCTCAAAAGCACTTCATAAATATTGGTTTGATGCCAGCATCATGTTGAGACTCAATGATTTGGCTCAGACTCGGAAGGGAATCTTAGGACCAGCATTAAAACTAGCAGTGCTGGCATCTCTGTCATTATCTGTCCTTCCAACCAAATTTAGTTGGGTGTCTTGTTTCAGTGATGTACAACTGCAGAAACTATGGCATGTGTTGCTGTGCAGGGGAATCAGTTTACCATCTTGAGTGGTGCCAGGAGGAGCTGAAAGTGCTGTGGTGATAACGTGCATTGCTGAGGACATCTCAGATAACCCTCTGCCTCCAAAGGAAGCTGTGCTCCTTTAGTTTGACCAGGATGGGGCAATATTATAGTGATGAGCAAGAGGAATAGAAGTGCTTGCTCACTGTCCCAGTAAAGTAACCTAATTGGATGGTAATATTAGCTTTGGAAGGCACCTCCAGCTGCTACATTATTTCCAAAGTAAGCAGAAATCTCAGAAGTTTTTGACCTTTCCTCTGTAGGACAGACTTGACTGTGAAGTTTATTTGGTTTTAAAACCTCCCTTGGTACCAGTTGCAGTGATTTTTCTCCTGGGCTAAGTGATGGAGCGAGACATTGGGATTTTTTTTCATCTATAGGTTGGGCAGGCAGAACTTTTTGTTACTGATAATGTGCTATAAATACTTGCTTAGTATTTAGATAATTAATCTTCTTCCTTCACCTTCTAGATGAGTTCCAAGTTTGGTATTTCTGAAGTGGTGTTTCTTAAGCTGTGACACTTGATTCTTCTTGTAGTCATTGTGTCTTTCATGTAACCTGTTTCCCTACTTCCCAAAATTAGCAGCAGCTTGCTTCCTCTAGGGAATGGTTGTAATTGCTTGCTGTTGGTGGGAAAAACTCCTTCGTGCTCTGAGAAATTCGTGGTAGATGTCAGCACGTAAGGGCCAGAATAAAACCAACTGGGTGTTAACACAGTTTTTCACTTGCTAGTCCTGGAAAGTTGGAACTGATTCTTCCCACACACAGCCTTCCTGTGCTTCATAGATCACTTTTGATCACTATGTTTTTGTAGTCTAAGGTTTGGTATAGGTAGATGTTGCTCTGTCATTTTCATAGAGGCACTGATAATATGGATTTGTCTGTTGCTGAGATAATGTGAAGAGTAATTGATTTGTGGGATGCTGAATGAGTGCAAAGTAAGATTTTACTCAATGAATGAATGTTGCGAGTCTGGGGTATTTCAGAGTCAGCTTAGAGCACTGAGGTAGAGATTATTTGACTTTACATCACTAAGTTTATCTCCCTGTGTGCCTTTTTTAGGTAGGTGCTTTTTTTTTTGATCACACAAATTAGTTAGATATATCTAAGGAACTCATAGTTCAGTTTCTCCTTTGTAGAGTGTTTATGGCTTTTCTCTGTCTGATGTCCAAGAAGATAATTTTAGGCTGCCACTGAAACCTGGAACTGAAAGGAAGGATCTTGGAGTTAAGTCTTCAGAAAGAAGTGAGGACAGAACTGAGACAGATACAGTCTGCCATGAACTATATACTTTGTCATTCTTGTTGGTTGCCTCTGGCTGGCTGACATTACTCTCGTGTAATTGTAGTCACCTTTTTTTTTCTTTTTTTCCCAGTTTCTCTTTCTGTTTCTTTCCCTATTTACTCATTAATATTTCCTTCCCTGTGCTTTTATAATAACAGTTGAACACTGCCTCAGGGTAGAACCAGGACTAGGCTTTCAAAGAGTTAGTTAGCCTACCTTCATTCAGCTTTTTCAGCCTTGTCATTTCTGTAGAGCTTAGTATAATCCGTGGTAGTCAGTCCTGAATATTCTTACACCTGGACCAGCTTTCACTATGGCAAGTAATCCTGCTGGTCTGAGTTGAGTTCCTTATGGGGAAACATTAAATAAAGCTGGGTTTTCCCATCCCTCAATTCAGGCCTGAATCGGGTACACTGAAGTACTTAATGTGATGCGGAGACATAAAATGCGAGGAACTGTGTGATACGGTTTTGGACTCCTTTAAATTATTAGCATGCTAGCTGTGGGGTATGTGGTAATGTGGAAGACTGGCTTCTCAGCGGCAGGTATCCAAAGTTCACCCAAAGAGGAGACTGCTGACATGAGGAGCTTTTTTGGAGGTAATGGAGGTGGTATTTGAAATTAATATGAATTACTACTTCCTCATATATCACAAATAATACTTTGATCAATTTTAATGTAGAGAGAACAGAAAAGTTACCCATGGGGTCCATTAAAAATGTGGTGAGTGAACCTATTGAAGGACATGAGGATTATCACATGATGGTAAGTAATGTCTCTATTTTAATAATATCCAGTCTAATTACTTCATGCAAATACACAGAAGTAAGGCTTTTAAAATGGAGCAAGCTGGAGATGGATAGTAATACCAGCCTCATGCGTTGTGGAAGATGGGAATGTGGACATTCTGTAAATATTTTGGGTGGCATATTGACTATCTGCCACTCTGTGGAAATCTGGGCTGGTTTCGCACAAACGTTAAGTACTTAAGCATTATTTCATATCTTCTGTCTTGTAACAATGTTAAAACAATAAAAATACTCCATATAGCTCATGATTTCTTAATGTTAGTGATATTTTCCTATATCTAGGTTGATTTCTGGTTTCTGTTGTATTTATATAGACAACAGGCCTTGCTGGAGGTCAAAAAAAAAAAAAAGTGATTTGATGCTGTAATATTTTTTTTCCCATATGTAATTTTCTGAAAAACTGGTATCGGGTCTAGAAAGGTAACACATTGAAGAAGAGAGCTCTACTAATTCTACTGAATTTTTGGCTGTTTCTTTTAATCTATGGGTTTTTTTGAGGTCTTGCTTTCCAAAGTACAGTAACTAATTTTTAATGTTGAAGTAAGCTCCTTAGGTAAGTCTGTTTCCTTCTTTAGGGGAAGAAAGGGGAAATGTTATACCTTAAAATTATTGTCTGCAGGAGGGTGCTGATCTAGTCTTTGTCCAAATACTTGATTTTTGATCACCCATGTAAGAAAATGTCCTCTTCGGAATATGCTACAATAAACTTTTATCCTAAAGCAAGGATAGAGGTTATTGGCATGCCATGGTGCTCCTCTTCCTATGTATACTGACATAAGTTGAGAATAGGACATTATGTCTAAATATAAAATACTGTGAAATTTTACAACTATGAAAACATGGTCATTGTTTTCCTTAGTTCCTGTTTGGCTTCTCAACTCTGTCCATTCTGGTCATTTCTTTAGAGACTTTGAGTTATGCTTCAGATTCTGTCTTCCGGAGTAATTTCTCATGTCCTTGAAACTGGCCAAGAGTTTTTGTTGCTGCTATGATATCGTAAAAGGAAAGAGCTCATCATTTTAATGGGTACTTTGCAGTTCTTGTTTCTCTGAGGAATGCTTAGCAAATAACTGTAGCATGCACCAGGTGTTTGAAGGAGGCAGTAGATATAACAGACTTGTCTGATTTTGTAGTGCGTAAGCTGTATCTGTCCACTGGTATAATCTGTTCTGTTTCCCATTTGTAAATGTTGTCATTTTTAACTTTGCAGGCATTTCAGCTGGGCCCAACAGAAGCATCTTACTACTGGGTCTATTGGGTACCAACTCAATATGTTGATGCAATCAAAGACACGGTGCTGGGAAAGTGGCAGTATTTTTGAAAGCACGCTCACCTCTGGCACAGGAAAATGACACAAAACTAAGGACACTGCTGGGAGAGGCCTCCAACATCCCTGGATGTGATAGTCCTGGAACTTATTAATAAAATATGATAAACGAGGCATTGATGGAAGCCAGAGGTGATGTTCTTTCACCATTAGTTTACTTTTAACTTAAAAATTTCACCATCCCTTTTCTGCAGTCAGCTTCAACCATATTTAAAGCAAATACAATGGAAATCAATAAATCTTAATTTGCAAAATATTGTGTGTAATACACTTAAATCTGCTGAGAGTTGATCTTCCAATTTAGTTTAAAAAATATTACAATGTATTATTGAGGCTTTTTTACATGGTTTGAACAAAAACAAATATTTTCATAATCTTTCAGTTACAAGCGTTAGACTTAATTTAGTTACTTGGTTGTGACTGAGAATTTCAGAAACAGTTTTTAAAAATAAACTTTAAACAGTATGCAAAATTGATGTTTAGTAAGCCATATTCTGCTGGCCTTTTTATTTCAGGTTTGACTCTTTGATAGCAAAACCTTTTTTTTTTTTTTTTTTTTTTTTTTTTTTTTAACCCAAAGATGCCCTGCTTTCCCCCCCCCCCCCCCCCCCCCTTTTTTTTCAGTACTAGAAGCTCTGGGTTGGTACTCTGTGTAGCAAGTTTGGAGAAAATGAATACCACTGTGGATGTTTTGTAATAGCGACTGACCCAGGGCTGTATACTGTCCCCTTTCATGCCACGTTAGTTGTTTCCCTCCCACCTGCATACCTCTCTGCTCCTGTTCTGCCTCCTGCCCCAGGGGTGCTACATTTTAGGAGCATTTTCTTGATCATGCATGTTGCAGTCCAGAATCATTTTGCAGCTGTTGCGATGACACTTACCTGTTTGACTGAAAAAAGCTCTAGAGTGCGCTGCATAATGCTGTCAGGCATGAGCAGGGTGAAGCAGTGACACAGATCTTGCAAAGGGAGTGAACCAAAGAGACCTTCCTGCCTTGTTTGGGGGTTGGGGGAGCAGAGAAGAGAGAAGCTTGGATGCTGTTTTGGATCCTAAGTAACTGCAGTAGTCTTTTGTGACCTGGATTTGAAAATTTATAGTGATCTTATTCAGTGAACCTTACCAAATTTAGAATATCTATCCAGCAACTGATCTTTTGAAATTTAAATCGCCTTTCAGCTTTTCTCTTGCTCAAGTTTACAGGCAGTTCTTGCATCTTGTCCTGTCTGAAATAAAGCTCCTCGCCTTTGGTTTGTGACGTTCTGTGTGTCATCTCAGCAATTCACGTGCCATTTATCTCAGGTTTTCTGAATGGACCTTTCAGTCCTGAAAAGGTGCACAACCTTAACAGATTGTATTGTGCAGTCAGACTGAATCAGTCTTGCTCTGTGTTAAACCTGCATCTAACAGATCGCTGTTCTTTTTTTAACACTGTAGACTTGATATTGCTCAATGCAAGTAGCTCGACATTTTGTGAAACTCCTGGAGAAGCAGTCTTTTAGGAATAGCTGATCTTAATATATTCCATGTCCATTTTTCACTCTCCTTGAAACAGCCCAGTTGAAACTCAGCAGGTGCAAATTCCTAAATGAGTATTTATTTTATTTTTATTTTATTTTATTTGAGAGACTGGGAAAAGCGTTCACTTTATGGTATGTGTTAAGATTACGTATTTACCTGTAGACTCTTGATAGCAACGTAAGCGACTTTTGGTTTGTATTTTCATTTAGAACATTCATGCAATATGGATTTTAAAGGTGTTTCATATCTTACATATAAACTAGTGATGTGCTTGTTACTCTTGTAGCTTGAGATATTTCCTTTCTGTATACAAGCCACCAGCAGTGTGTCTTGACATAAATGCATTGAGACAGGAGCTCTTCCTGCTGCAGTGCTGTTGTCAGCTCCCTTGAACAGCCCCCTTCCGACACTCGGAGCAAGCAAGTACAGGTAGTGGAGTTGGCATGAGTTATTTGGAGATAACATTACAAATTAAATGCAGCTATCACACTTCTTATTTTCTAATTGCTAGTCCTGGTGTTAAGGCTTAAATTTAAAATTCAGTACCTGGTGGAAGGTGTACACACTACAGTATAAAGAAAATTGGTGACATTAGCTTTTTCTGTCACTTGGGGTTACATTTGTGCTCGTTATCTTATTGGTTCTGTGATTATCAGCTCCCTCTTGCTACTTGACTTGCTTGGACCTGTCTGTGCATTCGTTTGTATTCCATTTTCCTTTCCTACTCTTCTGTTTGCTTGCTCCTTGAGAGGGGCATGTATCTTAGTTCCAGCTCCTCCCCAGAGTTCCTGCAGCTTCTGTGCTCGATGCAGTGACCCGGGTGAGTACGTTCTGCTGCTAGTGCTGAGGGAGGGCAGATACCTGATCTGCCGCTGCCGAGGCAAGAAGGGCACCTTGGGCATGGGGTACAGGGCCGTATTTAACATTCCCGTCTGCTCCTTTCCCAAGGGCACAATTACTCTGCATCCTGTGCCAGGTACAATCAATCATCTCAAAAGAAACTGAATATAAAAACTCTTGGTTACAAAGCCGTTTTAAAGATGGAGAAGAAAATACTATAAGAAAATGTGATTCTATTTAGGTGCTTCTTTTCAAGTTGGATTTGATTCGAAAAAGTAAATTGTTTTACTTTTCGTTCTGTGTTCAAAGTTTGAATTAAAATACAGGAAAGTGGTACTTATATAAAATGCTTTAATTGGTGTTTGTTGGCTTAATATAGTAGGTTTCTTAGGGGTCTGTTGCTAAGTTCAATTGGAATATTAATTTCAACACTGCTGTTAAGGTCCTTCCTCTTTCAGAATGATGTGGAGCTTTTTCTTCTGGTATATACTGATTTTTCCAAGGCAATTACTGACATTAACTAATGATTATTAACATCTAAGAGAACACCATCTCTTTAGTTGGGATAGTGTCACAGCTTGCCTAACTAGGGAGCCATTTGCTAGCCTCTCTCTTGACTTTGGATTTTACTCTGTGATATCTGTCATCATCGCCTGGGCAGATTCAGTGTAACAAATGGTCCTGTGGAGGAATTTGGCAGTTAGTCCTCAGTAAGACACAAGCATTGTGAGTAAAGTGCAAATATAATCAGTATTTTGAGTGGGCTCATAAAGATTGTTTCGAGATCCAACCTGTAATCTTCTGTAGGAAGTTTATGGTAACATCTGGTGATTCTTGCGCAAAAGTTTATTTCAGTTAAATTGCAATTTAACAATGTCCGTTCAATGGAGATTGGTTCCCTTTTCTCTATATGTGTAATTCCCTATGAGCTTTTTGGGGTGCGATTCCTTATGAAGTTGTATTGAGTGCTTTGCTGGGTTTACTAATTGGGGATTAAAGCATCCATAATGCAAACGTGGGTTTCCACGGAACAAAGCCGGTGTTTCCTATGCCGCGCTGGCAGCTGCTCCCAGCGCCCAGGCAGCGTGCATCTCCTCGCTGCCATCCTGCTAGGGAGTAGTCCTGCTGCAGCCTCTGAGCTCTCCATACGCTGTTCGATGGCACTGCGTCTTGCAGCTCACCTGCGTGCCGTCCCTTTCCCTTCTCCATGCCCAGTGCTGTGGGTTTCTTCTCTCCTTGTCCTGAGTCTAGTGTTCCTTCCTTTTCTGTGCATCCCAAGCGTACAGTTCCTGGATTAGTATTGCATTAGGAATCCAAAAGTACATCACTAAACTTTGTTTGGGTTTGAATGGAGACAGTATCTTGCATGAAAATCTTATATTATTTGCAAGTTTTTCATATCAAATTTAAGATTGAAGTAAATCATCAGTTTCCATTAATGACACTGTTTGAGAAATGTGTAACTAAAATAAGGATGTTATGATGATGGAAGAGAAAAAGTGATCTGAATTCAAAGAACTAGGTAAGAAGCTGTTAACACGCAATACGTTATAACTGGTAGCACGCACACAACCTGCTAGATTTTATACTTGATGCAGTTAGTATCTGTTGCTTCTTCATACTTTAAGGGCCAAAGAGAAACAATTCACTTGCAGTGACACTGTTGAGGTGCCATACTGTGGTGGTCTGTTCCGTGCTCTCCCCTTCCTGGTCGCGGTGTTCCTGTACAACCGCTGGTGACGCAGCTGTGCGGGCACAGGCGCAGCACACACTCCCTGCTCCGGTTGCTCCCTGTGCCAGCCCAGTGGAGCAAGGTTTGTTTCCAAACTTTCCTTCTTCTGTTTACTTTTTCTTCCTCTGTAACTTGGTTTTTCCAATGGAACTGTTTTAAGTTTTGTACTCCAGCCTTTCGCCACCTGTTAGGATTAGGTCATTAGCATTTGTTTTCTTAATTATTGTCCTCGTCATTGGGGGGGAGGGGGGAAGCGGGACCAGGAGAGCTGTAGCAAGTCTTGTATGAAACACATGGCCGTCTTACCTTATAGCCAAGGATTTGCTTTCTGCGGCTCATGGAAGTTCACTATGTCTTATCCATATTCTAAGCAATTCATTCTTTGGTTTTATATTAAAAAAAAAGTCTTAGATATTTGTGTCCACTGCAGATTTATTTTAAATGGAATATGTAAGTACCATGTATTATGGTATTTTTAAATAATCTATTGCCTCTTTCAGGGGAGGGGGAGATGACGAATATTTAGTCTTAGATTTGCACTGCTGGATTTTTTAAGTGTAACCTTGACTGGTTATCCTATTGTTTTATTCTGTAAGATTAGTCTTATGAATTAAAGTTTGATAATTAAGTATTTCTGTGTTTGAGTGTTTCAACATTCTGTACGTACTAAGCTACTTCCTACTGCCTGAATGACTGTTGGCAAACGGTTGTGATGGGTTGACCCTGGCTGAACACCAGGTGCCCACCAAAGCCATTCTATCACTCCCCCATCCTCAGCTGGATAGGGGAGAGAAAATATAACAAAAGGCTCGCGGGTCGAGATAAGGACAGGAGAGATCATTCACTATTACCGTCACGGGCAAAACAGACTCAATTTGCAAAATTAACTCAATTTATTACAAATCAACCAGAGCAAGGTAATGAGAAGTAAAATGAAATCTCAGAACACCTTCCCACCACCCCTCCGTTCTTCCCGGGCACAACTACCCTCCTGGATTTCACCATCAAGCCCCCCCAGCGGCACAGGGGGACAGGGATGGGGTTTATGGTCATCACACGTTATTTTCTGCCGCTTCACCTCCTCAGGACGAGGGCTGATCACACTCTTCCCCTGCTCCAGCGTGGGGTCCCACCCACGGGAGACAGTCCTCCACGAACTCCTCCAACGTGGGCCATTCCCACGGGCTGCAGTTCTTCACGAACTGCTCCAGCATGGGTCCATTCCACGGTGTGCAGTCCTTCAGGAGCACACTGCTCCAGCGCGGGTCCCCCACAGGGTCACAAGTCCTGCCAGAAAACCTGCTCCGTGGGCTCCTCTCTCCACAGATCCGCAGGTCCTGCCAGGAGCCTGCTCCAGCGCGGGGTTCCCACGGGGTCACAGCCTCCTTCGGGAACCCACCCGCTCCGGCGTGGGGTCCTCCACGGGCTACAGGTGGAGATCTGCTCCACCGTGGACCTCCCTGGACTGCAGGGGGACAGCCTGCCTCACCAGGGTCTTCACCACGGGCTGCAGGGGAATCTTCGCTCCGGCGCCTGGAGCATCTCCTCCCCCTCCTTCTTCACTGACCTTGGTGTCCGCAGGCTTGTTTCTCTTACATGTTCTCACTCCTCACTCCGGCAGCAGTTTCTCCCCGTCCCAACTTTTTTTCCTTCTTAAAAATGTTATCACAGAGGCGTTACCACTATCACTGATTGGCTCGGCCTTGGCCAGCGGCGGGTCCGTCTTAGAGCCAGCTAGTATGGGCTCGCTCTCTCTCGAACACAGGGGAAGCTTCCAGCAGCTTCTTACAGAAGCCACCCCTGTAACCCCCCCCCGCTACCAAAACCTTGCCAAACAAAACCAATACAACGGTTTGTAGTTAGTTTCTTTGTAGAAAGATGGATGCAGGCAGAAATCCATGGGAACCTGTGCTCGTTGCCACCTCTGACACCATCAGCGCCTTTCTCCCAGGGTGGGGATTTGGGACTACTGCTGCCGTATCCCACTTCATACAAAAAGGCCGTGAGTTACAGGACAATTCTCTAGCTCCCTGTCCAAAACCAGGGCTTAATTTTGTTTGTACTGGGTTTGCGTGGCAAGGTTTTGGTACTGCGGGGGCTACAGGGGTGGCTCCTGTGAGAAGCTGCTAGAAGCTTCCCCTGTGTCTGACAGAGCCAGGGCCAGGCAGCTCCAAGAAGGACCTGCTGCTGGTCAAGGCTGAGCCCATCAGCAATGGTGGTAGTGCCTCTGGGACAATGTTTTTAAGATGGGGGAAAAAGTTGCTGCGGCACAGAAACTGCAGCTGGAGAGAGGAGTGAGAACATGTAAGAGAAACAACTCTGCAGACCCCCAGGTCAGTGAAGAAGGAGGGGGAGGCAGTGCTCCAGGTGCCAGAGCAGAGATTCCCCTGCAGCCTGTGGGGAAGACCACGGTGAGGCAGGCTGTCCCCTTGCAGCCCAGGGAGGACCCCACGCCGGAGCAGGTGGATTCCCAAAGGAGACTGTGACCCCGTGGGAAGCCTGCACTGGAGCAGGCTCCTGGCAGGACCTGCGGATCCGTGGAGAGAGGAGCCCACGCTGGAGCAGGTTTGCTGGCAGGACTTGTGACCCTGAGGAGGACCCACGCTGGAGCAGCCTGTTCCTGAAGGACTGCAGCCCGTGGAAGGGACCCATGCTGGAGCAGTTCGTGAAGAACTGCAGCCCATGGGAAGGACCTAGGCCTTTCCCCCACCCATTTTAAGAAAAAAAAAAAAAAGGTCTGAGGTGGTTCACTAGTGTTATCACCAAAATAAAGTTCAAAATCTCCCCCATATAGTCCACCTAACGTGTGCAAATGGGCAAGTTCTCGTTCAGTTTAATGTCTAGGTGCACCCTGACTGCAAGGGCCAACATCATAAATCGGGGGGGGGGGGGGGGGGGGGAGAGTTGAGTCCCCCTGAAAATCCCTTTCAAGTCCCGTTTGTCTTTCTGGGAAGAGCTTTTTCATAAGCAGCAGTGCCCTGCTCTTTCTTGAAATGAAGGTGGGGATTATAAAGTGGGTTGGAGCTCCACTGCCCCGCGGGAGCGGGGCGGGGGGGATGCTAAAGCACGAGGTGACGGGTCCTTGGGCTCACGCAAAGGGATCGGGAAACCGGCGGGGGCGGGGGGCACCGGGCTGTCCGGGGCTGCGGCCTGCCGCCGCCCGCTGCCGCTGTCCCCGGGGCTGCGGGGTGGGGCGGCGGGTCGCGCCCGGGGCCGGGGCCGGGGTTGGGGGGGGGGGAGCAGGAAGCCGCATCCTGGATCCGCCCCGGCCCCGCTGACTCACGGCGCGGCGATAAGCCCGGCCCGGCCCGGCCCTGCGCGCCGCGGCCCCGGCATGTCCGGGACATGGGCGGCCCCGCCGCGCCGCTGCGCCGGGGGCTGCTCCGGGGGCTGCCCGGGGGGCGGCGGCTGCCGCTGCCGCTGCTGCTCCCGCTGCTGCTGCTGCCGCCCCCCGCACAGGTACGGCCGCGCCGCAGCCCGCGGGTGGGAGGGTGCGGGTGCCCGTGCGTGCCCGTGCCCTGCGCGGGAGCGCGGGTGGGAGCTCCCGGCGGAGTGGGAGGGTGCGGGTGCCCGTGCCCTGCGTGGGAGCGCGGGTGGGCGCGTGTCCCGCGGGTGGGGGGGTGGGGGTGCCGGCACGAGAGGGTGCGCGTCCCCTGCGTGCGTGACCGTGCGGGCACGGGAGTCCGTGAGCGCGCAGGCGCCGGCCCCGCGCTCCGCTCCACGCGCGCGCGTGAGCGCCCCGACCCGCGGGGCCGTGCGTGGGAGTAGGGTCCTGCTCGTGACAGCCGGGGGGGGCGCGGGGTCCGGCACCCGGGCGAGCGTGGTTTGGGGGGCGAAGGGGCTGCGACGGCCGCCGCACGTCGGTGGTGCCGGTGGCGGGCGGGCGATGGAGATCCACGCCGGGTGAGGGGCCACGGGCGGTGCCCTGGGGGGGGGGGGGGTGGTGGTGTGGTGGTGTGTGTTCTCCGCCCAGAAAAGCATCTCCATCCCTGGGCCCGGCCGGGGCTGAGAGCGGAGCCCCCTGCCCTGGGACCCCCCGCCGCTTCCCGCAGAGCTGCTGCCCGGCAGGATGGTGCCCTCGGGAGCCCGACGGCAGCTTCCGCGTGCCGGGGGGGTTTGGCGGAGGTCGGTAGCGCTGCTCCGGCGAAGGAAGCAGCGGGCGCTGGCACCGAGTTTCTGCCGGTGCCCGGCCGTCCGCCTCCGTCGCTGGAGGAGCGAGCGTGCCCCGGGCCCGCAGCTGAGCTCCAGCCCCAGCGGCATCGCCGCAGCCTCCCGGGTGGCGCGGTGGGAGCCTCGGGAAAGCGGGGGTCCTGGGGACGTCCCATGGGAACGGCAGCCGCGCTTCTGGGCTGGGGCTGGCCAGAACGGCTGCTGGGGCGGCCGGGGCTGGGGGCCGAGGGGAGGGTGGCAGCTCCCGGGCAGCCAGCGCTCCCAGTTCTGCCCATGGTGGCGTGCGGGGAGCGGGCTGGGCAGCCCGGCCTTTGTTCGAGTGCCCCGTCACCGAAAAAACAGTAGTTGCAGAAGAGATGGAAGAAACTGCAAAGCATCGGGGGGGGGGGAGGGAAAAGCAGAGCCTGCGGGCGCAGAGCCTGCTGCAGCTCTGACAGCTGGGAGGGCTCGGCGGGCTCGGTTCCGTTTCCCTCGTGCAGGTGGCCACGCCGCAAGAGCTCCGCGTCTGCTGGCCAGGCTTGTCGGCTCGGCCGGTCCCTCGCAGCCGGCAGTGAGCCTGCCTGCATGGCCGCACGGTGCCGGAGAAGCAGCGGTGGGGAGCAGCCGCTTTTCTCTGCCTGCCCCACCGCATCCTCTGGACAGAGCGAGAGCTGGGAAACTCTCTCTGACCTCACTTAAAAATTAAGCAAGAAGAAGGGCAAATAAAAGAATTGGGCTTAGAGCAGAGGGGTTGATGTGAGGTGCGTTGGGAGGGAGCTGGTGTGTGCTTGTGGCAGGAGGTACAGCCAGAGAACAGGTGACCTGGCACCCATCGGGGCTGCTGTCTGTGTTGTTGGAGCTGGAGGAATTTCAGTAACTCAAGGGAGAACGTGTCACCCGGCCCCACAGTGCCGTGGCTGCTCCGTTACTGCCATCAGGTTCTGCTCTGTGGACGGGCACGTGCTTACACTCAGGGCACCGGCTTGGCACCGGCTGTCAGCCGGTCCCCGCTCTCCGGTCTGGCCGGGTCCCCAGGCCGGGCTCTCTGCCCGGCTCGGGCTCCAGGAGCTGGTACAGAGCGGGTGAGAGGCAGCAAGGGGGCTGCCGGGGGGACGGCGTGCCGGGCCCGAGGGATGTCCTTTGGCTGCACCTGCACGAGTGACCGGGGCAGCAGCTTGCTCAAGTCAACCGGCTGCTGCATCGCGGCCAGCGGTGAGCCCGGACGCTGCTTTGCTCCTTGGCGTCGGGGATGGCCATGCCGGCCGTGCCGGCCCTGCCTCTGCCTGAAGCCGTTTGGGTCCCCGTGCTGTTTGCTGATCCCTGTTTGCTGACAGGGTGAGGCTGGCGTCTGTGCCAGACTGTGGCGGCTGAGCTGGCGCTTGCTGTACAGGTGCCGTACGCGGAAGCAGCAGCTCCTCTTCCCAGCATGAATTTGCAGTTACTCCCTCAACATCAAGATAGTTGAAATCTGTAGCTTTGAAGGCCTGGGTGAGCATTAATTGCATTTCTGGCATGAAAAGTCACCCAACTCGTTTGTTTCTGGCAGGAGCCGGTAGTCAGGCTGTTTGTGTCACCTTTAGAAAGGGAGTTGTGGCTGGGAACAGCCGCGCAGCAGCTCATCCCCGCTGGCAGGAACGCTGGCTCTGGGGAGAGGGGAAAGGCTGCACCGGCCCCGGGACTGTGCCGATGGGATGTGACCGGTGCTTCAGGAGCCGGGGACCACGGATGCCACATACTGCCAGTAGTGCTGCTCACTGCGAGTGCAGCAACCTTAGTGCCAAGGCTTAATGCCATGGATTGATAAAACACAGCACCTCCAAAGAGCCATTAGCAGATGCAATTCTGCGGGTGTCCTGTGCAGGTGGAGCTGGAGGAACAAGCAGATTTAATATGCTGGTGCAAGGAAATAAATTCTTTTCCCTCCCAGTCTTGCCTCACTGGGGACAAGAAGGGACCTTGGGGCTCTTCCCCACAGTCTGCTGCTGCGGCGTGCTGAGCTGCCTGCGATGGCCTGGGCCACGGGGGCTCATCCCCAACTCTGGCCCTGCTCTCTAAGGACGGCATTTCTGTCCGTAGTGCCTGAAAGGCAGTGCTGTGACTGTCCCAGAAACACTGCTCTTCATATCCACTCTGGATGGAAACCTTCACGCAGTGAGTAAGAGCACAGGTGACATCAAGTGGACCCTGAAGGATGGTGAGTAATGACATGGGGGGTGCTCCCTGGGCTTGTCACTAGCTGGGGTTTGGGGATACACACTGCCAGCCTGGCTCTTGCTGGTTGGGCTCTGGGCCAGCAATTCCTCCAGCCCTGGGGGACACGGCCAGCTCCAGCCCCAGGCACGGCCATGTGCAGAGAAGTGCATGGGAGGGGGGGGTGGTCAGTCCCCCACCGCCAGCAGTGCCTATTCTGGGTCTGAAATGCAAATAGACTGTGGACCTGGGCACGCCGGCGCATGGCTGTGCTTGGTAAACACTGCCACGTTGTCCCCGCTCGTAGGGAGAGGCTGCTGACGTCTGTGTTTCACTCTCTTTTTCAGATCCTATTCTGCAGGTGCCGGTTTATGTGGCAGAGTGAGTGTCATCCCCCGCAGGCAGGGTGCCCTTTCCAGTTAGGCAGCCTGCGAGCCATGCAGGAGCCTTTTGGAGGTGCACGGCTGCCCTGATGAACCAACAGATTCACAGCAAGAAAGGGGAACCTCAGAGAAACGAACCTCCCAGCCCGTGCCGTAGCATTGCCTTAAACCTACCCTTTGTGCTAGCGCGTCGTGCATGATGATGAGGAATAGCTGCTCCCTGCTGCTGAACATGTAGCCTTTCTACAGACAGGCGAGAAGCTCTCACCACCACCATGCACAAAAGCGTAGGAGAGAAACTGAGGAAAATCCACCTGGAAGTGCTGGGGGAAGGCAGGACAGCAGGGAGCTCCCCTGGGGCGGGCAGGGCACGGAGCCAGCACGGCTGGTAGGCACAGGGTGGCCGTATGGAGTTACAGTGCTGACCCAGAGCGGGAGTTCATCTCCTACCCAAGCCCGTGCTGGAGGTTTCCCAGAAAGGTCAAGCCCTGTAGCGAATCACCCTGGAGCAAACTGCTGAAGGGGTTTCTTTAGTGCAGCTCCTTCCTCTTTAGCCCTTGGCGTTTGCCCTGGGCAGGGGGCAGCTCACGTTTCATCCTCCTCTCTCCTCCTTTCCAGGCCAGCATTCCTTCCGGACCCCAATGATGGCAGCCTGTATATCCTAGGAGGAAAAAACAAAGAAGGCTTGATGGTCAGTGAGGCTGCGTGCATCCCGCCCACCCACACCCCTCGGGGTTCACCGGGCTGGGGGACCGGGCGGACCTGCTGGACAGGGCGAGCCCGGGGCCGTCGATTGCTCCAGCTTGGTGCTTGGAAGATGTCAGCTGAGTGGGTGTGGGGCAAATACAGCCGGCAGCCTTTCCTTCCCCAGCACCCCGTCCTGCGCTGGGGCTGAGCAGGGAAGGCAGGCGAGGAGGAGGAGGCTGTCCGGGGGGACCTCTCCTTCCCACCCTGCTCCTGAAAGCAGGAAGGCTGCTGCTCGGGGAGGTGTTTCTGTGACCCCGCATCCACGCTGCCGTCTGTGTTGCAGAAGCTCCCGTTCACCATCCCGGAGCTGGTCCAGTCCTCACCGTGCCGCAGTTCGGACGGCGTGCTCTACACAGGTACGCAGAGCCCGGCCGCTCCGCCGGACCCGGCCTGGGGGGAGGAGGAGAGGCCGCATGGGGACCTCCGGGAACGTGTGTCCGTGGAGGGCAGGGACAGGAGGAAGCCTGACGGGCGGCTCTTGGGGATGGACAGCAGGGCTGCAAGACAGAGAAAATGTATTTTCGTTCTCAGGGAAGAAGCAGGACACCTGGTTCATTGTGGACCCCAAGTCAGGAGAGAAGCAGACCACTCTCTCGACAGAGGCCTGGGATGGTCTGTGCCCATCAAGTCCCCTGCTCTACATCGGCCGTACCCGTAAGCCAGTCCTGCTCCCCGTTCGTCCATCTAGTCCCAGAAATGGGGTGCTGGGCGGTGACCTCATGCCCTGCTCTCATCCCCAGAGTACGTCATCACCATGTATGACACCAAGTCGCGGGAGCTGCGCTGGAATGCCACCTTCTCCGACTACTCAGCACCGCTCTGCGAGGAGTCCCACCACTACAGTGAGTGACCGCTGCGCATGCGGGAGCCACGGGATCCAGCTCCCCCGGCAGCCTGCTCGCAGCGGGACCCTGGCTCTGCGGGGACCCTGCAGTGATGCTGCCATGACCAGTGGGTCTCGGCTGTGCCGATTGCTGGGGAAGAATGGCTGCTGCGCCGGCCACAGCTCTCGTGGGAGCAGAACAGCAGGCAACAGCCCACGGCCAGTGGCACGGCTGAGGGGGAGTGGAGGGGGGGGGCAAAGCCCCACGGCCAGCACCGCTGCATCACCCCCTCCCTCTGGCTCTGCCTAGAAATGGCACACTTTGCCTCGAGCGGGGACGGGCTGGTGGTGACGCTGGACAAGGAGAATGGGGAGGTCCTGTGGGCGCAGAACTATGGCTCGCCCGTGGTCGGCATCTACGTGTGGCACCAGGACAGCCTCCGCCGTGTCCCCCACCTCAACCTGGCGATGGAGACCCTGCGCTACCTGACGTTCCACTCACAGGACATCCACCTCTTCAAGTGGAGCTACCAGTCCGTGAAGGACTTTGCCACCACCAAGACCCAGCTGCTGTACGTGGTTCCAGTGCCACAGCAGCCGGTGGCATTTGTGTTGCCTCTGCTTGGCCATTCTGATCCGTGGTGGATGGAAGCCTGATGCTTGTCCCTGCCTTGCAGGCCAGCGCTCTACGTGGGGAAGTACGCGGCCAGCTTCTACGCCTTGACCTCCCTGGTCCACGGCAGCGTGGCTCTAGTGGTGAGTCTCCCTGCTGGCCCCTTCTGGGGTGAGCTGCGGCGGGTGCAGGTCCTGGCTGCACGGTGCTCCACGAGCTGTCGGACCCCCAGCCGCAGGGCATCACGCTGGCCAGGATCGACGGCCCCACCACGGATGATGTGACCATGAGAGAGTCGGGGGAGTGTGAGATCACGCCCAGCACCGACGTCAAGTACCCGCAGGGCAGCATCACCTCGCTCCACAACCAGTGGCTCCTAATAGGTGCGGACCCACAACGGGCACCGGCTTTCCCTGCATCCTCGCTCCCGGAGGGTGCCCCGGAGAGGGGCAGCCCGAGCTGCCGGTGTGTTTTGGGGTGGCAGCCCAACCTGCTTTGCTCAGTGGGGTAAACGGGACTGAGGCTGTGACCCAGCCTTAGGGACTTCGGTGACTTTGGCTTGGGGCTGGTGGCAGCCCATCCTTGTCCCCTTCCTGGGACAGGGACCCTTTGAAGCGGGGCTCACAATTACCCGTGCTGCTGGGTGTGCTATTGCACACTGAGCCCTGCACGCAGATGCTGGGTTAATTAGCCTGCTCTGTGATTGCTGTCACAGGTGTGATGGCTGCATTGGCAGGTTTGGAAATCAGGGTGATTTCTTGGGGTTGTGGCAGGGGAGGCACAGAGGAGCAGGGTCAGGCCCCCCACTGCGTGCTGAGAGCAGGGGACCTTGCCCTTTGCCTTTCTCCGCTGGCTGCTGCTGCTCCAGGTCCCCCTCTCTGGGCTGTAGCTGTGATGTTTTTTGCGTGTCCCATGAGAAGCGACACCCCTTCTCCTGAAGAGCCAAGGCTGTCTGGCCAGCCCGTGTCGGTGCTGGGGAGACGAGGGACTGATGCTGTGACCAGAGACCAGCTGATGGTTGTCTCCGTTCTCCTCCCACCGCAGGGCACCATGAGCTGCCTCCCGTGGTCCACACTACGATGCTGCGAGCCTTCCCAGATAACCTGAGGAAGACAACGGAAACCATCATCCCCAGGGCTCCTCCTGCCAGGACCGTGTTCGACGACGTGAGTGGCGGAGCTCTGCTGGGTCCCACCTCTGTGCTGGGGGGAACCTCGCGCCGTCCTGGGTTCCCAAAGGGTCTGGGCCGTCTGGGGCTGGACAGAGGGTCCCCAGCATGGGGTAGCACGGGGAGGGGGTCCTGCGTGCAGGGCTATAGTGAGGGGGGGGTCCCAAACCGGAGTGCCCAGAGGTCCGTCCCTCTGGTGTCACCCAGCCCCCGGCTTGTGTTGCAGTTTCTGGCCCCGAGCAGCCCGGAGGAGCCGGCCGTCCGCAGCGAGGGGCAGTTCCAGCCGGACCCCGCGCCAAGGGAGCAGGTGGAGGTCTACCCCGAGGCCGGCACCTGGGACCTGGTGATGGCTGGCATCGGCACGGCTCTGCTGGGCGGGGGAATCCTGTTCCTCCTGCTCACGGTGAGTGGTGGCCGGTGGAAGAGCCCACCGCCTGCCGCACGAACACCACTTCTGAAGGGCCGGGGACCTTGTCCTTGTGGTGGAAGCAGCGGTGCTGTGGCTGCGGCGAGCCCTGCAGCGCCCATGCTGTCTTGTACACTCTCGTGGTAATGAGCCGAGGTGGTGGGTGGCTTGCTGCCGGCTGGGCAAGGGACAGAGGGTGCACACGCTGCCGGGGCCGAGCCCTGCCGATGCCCCGGCTCTGCTCTGGGTGCAGAAGCTGAGCGCTCCCGTGGTTTGTGTTCCAGAAACTGCAGAAGCAGCACGCGGTGCAGCAGCAGCAGCTGGAGAAGCAGATTCAGCTCCTGCAGCAGCAGCAGGAGATGCTGCTCCCAGGCCGGGTCTCCGGGGAGAGTGTCCCTGCAGAGCCCGGCGAGCTGGGGCTGAGCCGGGGAAGCGCATCACAGCTCTCGCAGAGCTCCGGCCCCTTGGCCCGCCTGAAGGACCTGGCTAATGGAGTGGTCAGCCCAGATCCGGCTGTCCCAGCGGCTGCTGCAGGTGTGTGCAGGTGGGAACAGGCAAGGTGCAAGGGGATCTCTGTCGGTAGATATTGTTACCCAAAGCAGAGCAGAGATGAGAGGGGATGCAGCCCAGCTGAGATGGGAGGAGATGCAAGATCTGCTCCTGGATAAGCGTAGGCTACAAAAGCAATTGCAAGAGTAGGGCCGAAGAAACGGTCAGGTGGTTAAAGAACTGGATGTCCTTCATATAGGATTAAGGCTCATAGGCTGAAGGATGGGTGCCTTCCTCTTCCTCTGCAGATGCAGAACCAGATGTGATTGTAGTTGGGAAAGTTTCTTTTAACCCCAAGGATGTGCTGGGCCATGGAGCTGGAGGAACTTTTGTCTTCAGGTGGGTGGCATCCCGGGGTGCCTGCCCTCATTCCGCTCTCATTCTCTGTGGGAGCCACAAGGAGAGGCACAAAGGCAGCTCCTTCCCTGGGCAGTGGCCAGTGATTCAGGGGCTTTTGTGAATGGGTTGCCACCCTCCCTCTTGCGTGGTCTTCATCAAACCCATCTGAGGAGCTTGGTCTTCTGTAACCAAGGTACCAGTATGCAGGGCAGGTCTCCCCCTCGCACCACCGCCCTGTGCTCCCCTTCCCCTCCTGCCTGCGCCAGGCTGTCAGGCAGCTGGGCTGTGCCTGCTCCCGGCCACCCTCAGCAGCGGCATGTCTAGTCCCTCGTAAGGTTCCCCTGGCTCTGGCTGAGCCCCTTTCCCCAGCACTAAACACAGCATAAAGCAAGGGAGGCTGTTTTCCTGCAAAAAGGGGAACCTGAACCCCCAGTTTCCAGCTCACTGCAGAGATTTCTGCCTGTCCATGGCTGTGACAAGTCTTTGGAGGTCACTCCAAGGTGACCCATGTTGAGAACCCTGAGGGGCAAGTTTCCAGCATCAGCCAGAGCCTGGCCGGGCTGTGCATCTGCAGCACTGGGCTCCGCTCTGGCTGGGGAGGGCCGTGCACGGACACCGCCATCGACTCTCCGTGCAGGGGACAGTTTGACGGCCGGAACGTGGCTGTGAAGCGTCTCCTGCCCGAGTGTTTCCATCTCGTGGACCGCGAGGTCCAGCTGCTCCGGGAGTCGGACGAGCACCCCCACGTCGTCCGCTACTTCTGCACGGAGAAGGACAAGCAGTTCCACTACATCGCCATCGAGCTCTGCTCTGCCACGCTGCAGGAGGTGAGCCTGGTCCTGGGGGCGTGGGGCCGGCCGCGTGGGGCTGCTGCCGGGGGGCTGTTGATCAATCCTGGATGTCCCCATCCCCGTGTTTGCAAGTCGGTTCCTAGGGCTTTCGTCTGTGCTGTTAGGGAGGTCCTGCAGTGCTCCCACGGGAGCAGCAAGCTGTGCCTGCCCGAAGGCAAGGTTGGCAGCCAGCGGCTCCCAGGTTTGGAGCCCTTTTTGGGGTTCCTGCCTGGCCACAGGCATATAGCCCTGCTCTGAACCTGCTTCCCAGCAGTCAGAGGGAACAGGGTTTGGATTGGGCATGGTCATGCTGCGAAGTGCTTTGGAGAGGCAGAGCAGCCAGCAGCAGCACTGTTCCTCTGTCAGTCAAGCCCCTGCCCTTGTTCTCCTGCCGATTTGCCCCCTCAGGAGGGACTGGGCAGCTCCGAGCCTTGGCATCGGTCGGGGCAGTTGTTCACGTGCTGGGAATAGAGTCAGTGGCGGGGAGGAGAAGCATCCTTTTACTGCTCCATGAAGCAGGAGCGTTGCTGAAGCTCTGGAAGCCTGAGGACACGAGTGAGGGCAGTTTGCTGCAGAGGGAATAGATGCCGACTGGTAGAGCTGGAAGGGGCAAAGCCTTGGGCACAAATGGCCTCCACATGGGCTTGTCTCCTTCCACCGCTAGGGAGAAGTCTCACTCCTGGCAAGCTTTGCTTTCTTTGCCCCAGTAAACCAGGCTTCAGTTCATCTCTTTCTACCTCTGTGCGGTTCCAGTACGTGGAAAGCCCCAGCTTCGATCGCCGCAGCCTGGATCCGGTGTCTCTGCTGCGTCAGACCATGTCCGGGCTGGCCCACCTCCACTCCCTCAGCATCGGTAAGAAGGCAGCGTACAGGCAGGAGGGCAGCGTGTCCCGTCTCGGTCCCATCCTCAGCTGAGGCTGTGGGGTTCAGGCAGCAGCTCTCAGGGTCGGCAACGTGCAGGGCAGCAGGCAGAGCCCCGTCCTGCTTCGGCAGGTGACGCTGCCCACTGTCTCTTCCAGTCCATCGTGACCTGAAGCCCTGTAACATCCTCATCTCCGTCCCAAATCGCCACGGGCAGATCCGAGCCGTCATCTCTGACTTCGGCCTGTGCAAGAAGCTTCAGGGGGGACGACAGAGCTTCAGCCTCCGCTCTGGCATCCCTGGCACTGAGGGCTGGATCGCCCCCGAGGTGCTGCAGGAGACCCCGAAGGAGAACCCCGTCAGTGAGCCTTCCCCTGCCTAGGGTCCTCTTTGAGCCCGTCGTGACAGTCCCCCGTGCTGGCAGCAGCCTCACAGTGTGCTGCTGAAATGCACAATTAAGACAAAAGCTCTGAGAGCCCAAGGCAGCCCAGGTGCAGAGCACCAGTGCTCCTCGCCAGGACCACCCTCATCAGCGGCTGCCCCTGCTCTCCTGCCCTCATGTCTGTGTTCAGCACAGGGCGTCTCATCTGGCTACAGTCCTTGGAAATTTGGGGTGGGGAGGTCAGAGGGGGCTGTGGCTAGCTGTGAAGGTTATGCTTCTGCTAGTCTGTTTAGCCCAGGAAAGCCTGTTCCTGCTGGAAGACAGTTGCTGTACTGGTCCCTGGCGGGGCGCGTACTGGTTCTGGCAATGTGCTCCACCTAACCTTGTACTGGGGTTGGTTTGCACAGCTGGGTGAGACAACAGCCGCCCTGGCATGTCCTTCTGGCTGTGAAGTCCTGACTTTTGTCTGTGCCTCTGAAAACTTCTTCCCTGATAAGGACCCGGCATGGTGGGTGCTTCACTGACTCCAGAAAGCAGAGCTGGCAGGAGCCCTGGTGCGATGCATTTTCCAGCAGCTCTGTAGCAAAGGACCAAGCATTCACATGAAAGAATGGAAAAGTGGGGAGGTGAAAGCTTTCCTCACCCTTTGCTGCGAGGGTCCCATCTCCACCTTCCTATTTTGCAGACGTGTGCTGTGGACATCTTCTCAGCCGGCTGCATCTTCTACTACGTGGTGTCAGGAGGGCAGCACCCCTTTGGGGACAGCTTGCGGCGACAGGCCAACATCTTATCGGGCTCTTACCAGCTGAGCTGCCTGCAGGAAGAAGCTCATGGTGAGACCCTTCCCCCAGGCATGTCCCAGTTGGGAAGCCCTGAGCCGAGGGGCACAGCTCCTGGTCCTTCTTGGGGGGGTTATTTCTCCGTTGTGTTGTTTCGCCCACAGACAAGCTTGTTGCGCGAGAACTGATTGCGGCAATGATCAGCCCCGAGCCCCAGCACCGACCCTCGGCCCCCATGGTCCTCATGCATCCTTTTTTCTGGAGTGAGGAGAAGCAGCTGCAGTTCTTCCAGGTGAGCACGTGCCGTCCCACTCGGCAGTGAACATAGGTGTGGTCTGAAAAACAAGTGCTGGAAACAGCCGTGTTTCGGTCAATGTGCTCATTTTGAGCTACTCTTGCAAGGGGTGGGGGGGGTGGGAGGGTCCCTGGGTTTGGGGTCAGGGCCAAACCCTCTTTGTCCCGCCTCGGCGCTGGCTCTGTTCCCTGGCGCTGGATGGGGCAGCACAGGGCAAGGGCCAGCACCGTAACCATGCCGGTCCCCGCTCTCGGGCACGCAGGACGTCAGCGACCGCGTCGAAAAGGAGCCTGCCGAGGGGCCCATCGTCTCGGCCCTGGAGTCGGGGGGACGGTCGGTGGTGAGGACCAACTGGAGGATGCACATCTCCCTCCCGCTGCAGACAGGTGAGCGTGGGGGGGGGGGGGGCAGGCTCGCCCCTGTAGCTGGAGCCTGCTGCCACCTTTCACGCAGAATTGGGCAGGGAAAGGGGGTCCCGGGTCTGGTGCCCTTTACTGGGCAGGAGGCAGCTGCTCACACCTAGGAGCTGAAAAGCGGGGAGGGGTAAACGTGCCAGCCCTTCCTTGGGAGGGCAGAGCAGAGCAGTGCCCCGGTTTGCTGCGGGCTGCGGTGGTCGCCGTGCACCGCCGGGGCACAGGGATGGCGCTAGCACCATGGGGGGCTGTGGCAGCCCCTCGCCCCGGCTGCGTCCCACCTCACTCCACGTCTCTCCTGCTCTCCCCAGACCTGAGGAAGTTCCGCACTTACAAGGGGGGCTCGGTGCGTGACCTCCTGCGGGCCATGAGGAACAAGGTACGGCCGCCCTGGCTCCCCTTCACCCCTGACGCCCACCGCCCCCAGCCCCACTCACCTCGACCTCTCTCCTGCAGAAGCATCACTACCACGAGCTGCCAGCCGATGTCCGGGCAGCCCTGGGCTCCGTCCCTGACGGCTTTGTGCGGTACTTCACCTCCCGCTTCCCCCAGCTGCTGCTGCACACCCACAGGGCCATGAGGGTCTGCGCCCAGGAGCGGCTCTTCCACTCCTACTACTGCCAGGGGACGGGGCGCGAAGGCAAGTGAGCGGGGACGGAGGCCGGGACGGCACCTGCGGTGCGAGGCTGCTGCGGCCGCTCCTCCCTGCCCTCCATGCGGCCACAAGCCCATCTTGCAGCAGCTGGGAGCAGCCCTGGGGGCTCTGCGGAGTCCTTCTCCCCCTCCCCGAGGTGAGGGGGGGCTCCAGGACCAGGTGGTCGCCCAGCGTACACATGGGCTACAAGCAGGATGGTCCAGAAGAGGCGAGCGCGGGGTGGCACTGGGCTCTCCTGAGCCTAAGAGGGACCCTCTGGGCACCCACCTTTGCAAACGCTCCCAGTCACACTCAACAGCCTGAAGGTATTTGTGTCAGAGAATGAAAACTCTGCAGTGGAGATGGTGTTTGAGAAGGAAGAAAACGCGTGTTGGGTTTTCCCGAGGGCAGCCGGCAGAGCAACGCACCCGCAGAGCGATGCAGCCAGGCTGGGGCCGCGTCCCGGCAGGGTGTTCACCAGGGATCAGCTTTGTCCTCCCATGCCACGTGCCTGGAGAAGCTCTCTGAGCGTGTGTCCAGCGTACGGCTGTGACCAGGACCGATACACCCGTCTGGACACTGGCAAAGATCCTTCAGCCCAGCCGAGGGCTGAGGCTCAGCAGGTCAGCTTTTAGCAGCCACCCCAGGGCTTGGACCCGCTATTTGCGCCAAGGCTGCTGAGGGCAAGGCACCACCAGCCCCAGAGAGAGGCATGGGGCCTCCAGCACAATTCCGATAATGAAGTTTTTAATCTCAGCTGGGCTGAGAAAAAGATTTTCTCCCTTTTGGTCACCAGCAGCTTGTAATTAATTACACCAGGCCAGAGCCCCTGCATCAGTCCTGCACCCAGGAGTCCCGAGCAGTTTGCACAGCAGCACAGCTGTGCAGGAGCAGTTGTCTGGGACACAAAGGCAGGGAAACCCCTTCCCCCTAGGGCTCCCTTCCCTCTGAACACACGCCTGTGCCTGCAGCTCCCCCAGCCTCCTGCTGCCCCAGCGCAGGTGTCCCACAGGTGTTCTGGTTTACGGCATCCCCATGGGCATGTATTTCATACAAACCAGTCTCTAAGCGCAGCACCCACTGGGTCCATGGGCAGCCTGGGAGCTGACGTGGCAGCTGAATCCCCTTGGCAAGGCTTCCCCTCTAGAACAGCAATAATTTTGTATAGTCTGATTCCTCTGTGTGCTGGGGTGTGGGATTTTGTTACACAGGTAACAAGAGGTTTGTACCTGGTTTGTTTTCAGAATACTGTATGGCCTGGAGCATTTTCTACAAAAAGTTATGTAAAAAAATAAAAACTAAAAAGCTCATCCTGCTTAAAAATGAGCCATCCTGAGAGCACCAGTAGGTGCTGGAAGTGAACAACGGTGGGAGAAAATGCAAGGTAGCTTACTGGGCTCCTGCAAAAGTCTACTAAGGTAGATGACTTTTGCTAACTCTGTATTTGCGGGCATCACTCGCAATATTTGCTAACTCGCATTTATGAGCATCTTTCACGTAGTAAATAGACCCAGTCAAATGGAAAATGGGAAGGTAAGGCCATTAGCCTACCAGTAGGCTGGTTACAGCACATCTATGATAGCCCTAAGGTCTCCTCTCCCACAGGACATCTGGGGAGATCAGCAGAAACAGCAGTAACAACTCCCAGGCCCTTCTTTGCCTATGACAAGCATCTCCCAAAACTACTTAACCCCCTTCCCATTTCCTATCACAATCTGCCACTCTTTCCCTATTGCTCTGTGTTAAGAGGTAGAGCTGAGCCAGGAGCAAGGCCACAGCTCAGTTCAGCCAGGGGCTGTTAGTAAGGGCAGCCAAGCAGAGAGCATCGAGCTCGTGAAGAGAACAGCTCTTGCTTGGAGGGGAAACCAGAGGCAAAGTGCTGCTCCCTCCCTCACAGCAAGCCAAAGGGAACCACGACAGGCTGGATGCTAGAGCAAACAATCTTTAATCAAGTTATGCAATATACAAAAGTGTATGTTTCACGTAGATTAATTTCAGTATTAAAAGGCTGATTGCTCAGTCTCACCCTGGGCACGTTAAATATCTTACCTGAATTTCTACAAGAGGAAACAAAAGCCTAGAGCATCAGCACAGACATGTACAAATAACTTACATGATAGTTCTGCTCTCCCCATGCTTTGTTCTCTCAAGAGAGGGCCCAGGAGCCTCAAACAAGAGGATTGGTTTTCAAGTCAGACTTTTGGCTTTGAGAAGTTAGAAAAAAAGACTAGGTATGCAATTAAAAAATAGACTTTCTATTAGGAGGGGGGAGCAAGAAACCTTTGGGTACCAGTCACGAGTGAACAACGCCGTTCCCACAGCATCAGGGGCTTCCTTATGGCAACTAGACCATACCCAAGAGTGGGAGCCCAGCTGTGTGATGGGAGGTTACAGTGCAAGCAGGGGTGCTACTAGACCTCCCCATCCACAGCTGGGACAGTTTGGCACAGATGTTGAGTCCATCAAGAACAAGGTCTAAGCAGAGGGTTTCACACGGGCTGAGCCAGACTTTGAACTGAGGAGCTTCTCCACCATGGTGCGAGCATAGCGGAGCCGGCTGGCCAGCTCCTTGCAGCATCCGTGTTCCTCAATGAGGCTCAGCTTGTACGTGCGGAAGTCCCGTTTCTCATCTATGTATGTGACAGCAGCCATGAGAGGGCACAAGATGACTTTGGTGTGGTCCTGTGGGGAGAGAACACACCATCACCCTCAGCACTCTGCTCCTTGGGGACTACATTTTCTCAGGATGAACCATCTCGGCAGTAGTTGGGGCATCCCAGCTGCACCGAGAAGCATACTGAGAAAGCAGCATGCTGCAGCATTTGTTCATAGATTGCAGCAAAGGGAAACAAATATTGATCCAGCCAGCCAGCTTAAGACTGTGCAGCAGTCTAGCCCCTGCTAAAGGACACAGCCCCTTCGCAAGCAAGGAATGTCTGGGTGGCTTATGTACCAGCAAGGGGAGTCAGGAGCCTCCCAGTGCTCCGTTCACCGGCCAAAGCTTCAGCTGAGGTTACACCCTCCTGCTGCCTTGCACCTAGCACCGTGCATGTCAGGGCCCTTGCAACAGCTAGAGCTACAGCCCTGGAAAATGCAGAGCGGCAGCCTCACCTGGAAGAAGTTGATCTGCACAGTGCCATTGCTGAGGTGCAGGATGATGGCGCTGCGGGTCCGGAACCACGTGCAGAGATAGGGTAAACGGGCCAGTTCGTCTCCTTCCCGTGGCGTGATGTTAGCACCTGCCTTCAGCAAGTGCTCACTCATGTAGTTGCGGAAGTATTTCAATAGTGTTATCTGCAGATAGGAAAGGCTGTGAGCAGGCAGGCTGAGGATGACCCCTACTATTTGGGGAGGGCAGGGGCTGCTATCACAGTCAGAGCCTCTCTATGCATTTCAGAGCTTGACATGTCACTGCACAAACTCGTGCAAATTCTCATATTCAAAGTTAACTCAGTCTGTGATACTTGAGACTCACTTTGCTGAACACTTTGGTACATGCAAATCTTGTGAGCACTTATTTCTATGAAGCTGCTTGTAAATAAGCCTCAGATAGCAACTAGAAATAAACAGAGCTGCTAGTGTCCGTCCTTGGGGCCATGTTTTTCCAGTCAAGAGGAAGCCTGCAGAATGCCAGTGATCCCAAGTTACAGATGTTTCTCCCTGAAACCCACCCTGCCAACAAAGCCGGCAGAAGTCTCGCCGGGGGTAGCCACCCCCCAGCAAGGGCTCCTGTCCCCAGGACTGACCTTCTTGTTCAAGGCAGAGGAGTAGGATCTCACAGTGAAGTAGGACTCAGTGCCGTTTTGCTCGATGTACTGCAAGCTGTCCCCATCATTGTACATGATAAGGCGAGTGGAGTCATTGAAGAGAACTCCAACACTGTTGTCACACAGCTGGTAACCTAGTCCAAAAGGGAGCCCGTTAGACCTTCAAATACAAGGGACCTCTGGTTGTGTGAAATACAAAGGCAGAAGGCTCTATCTAGGGGTTACCTGACAGCCACCCCACCACATCCCTACCAGGTCTAGAGTCTCCTCTTTGTGGAGGTCTGGGCAGCACTTTTCCTCCTCTAGATTTGTCATCCTCCCTCGTTGCAACGCCTGCTGCAGAAGCAGCTTTAACTCCCACAGTGGGTACACTGCAGAGCAAGGGCAGCCATCTTATGCAGCAGGTAGCCATTTTCCACCTTTAAGTGGCCAGGGCTGATGTTCAGTGACCACTGCTGTGGGTTCACTGGTTATTTGGTAATGTTCCTGGTGGTGGTCTCAAGGACACACACACACCTTGGAATACTGTGACTAAAGAATCAGACCTATGCAATGACCAAATCAGCGCTTCCCCCAGCCTCTTCAGAAACTAGAAAAGGCTAAAGTATTGCCTCCATATTATTTACCTAGACCGTATTTATCCGAGTAATCCACCCATTTGCTAACCCAGAAGATGGGAATGCAGGCTGGGTCTTCAGCTTCTTCTGCAAAGAGGAAAAGAGCTTGTTAGAAGACACTTCACTGCATCCTGTACACCCCAGCAAGGCCAAAAGGCTTCTCAGCCGTCCAGTTTGAAATTGAGGTCAGCTGGCCTCTCACTTCAGACAACAGCATCAGAGTGACGGTGACAGAGAAGCAAGTTATCCCAGAAGGCTGGTGCCTGTGGGATCGCCCCCAGACTCACCTTGTCTCACTGGCACTCTCTCAGAGGGCTTGGCTGAGTTGACTGCAGTCAGCTGCTGTAACATGTCAGCTAAGTGACAGTCAACAGCATCTCCCAGCTCCCGCAGCGCTGCTACATCTTCCTTTTCGGGCAAGTTCTCTAGTGCAGAATTGTCTGGTCCTGGGCCAGGAAAGACAAGAGCATGGAGGCATGACCAGGGAGCGGGTTCCTAAAGGCACCAGATTTACATTCTGCCCTAGCTATAGGAAACACACTATATACCCATATAGCTAAAGCTAGTGCTGGCACTTCCTCCCTGCTTTGGTTCTGGGCAAAGAGTAAGGAGCCCTCTCTCTCACTCACAAAATAATCCAGGTTCTCATAAGAATTGCGTGAAGAGGTGAAGGATCGTCACATTCCCCATTGATGGTTCTGGATGTTGCTGGAGGCCAGGCAGTCCAGTCTCACCTCCAGACACTTGCACTTACCTTTGTTGAGTGCAGTCAGTGGCTTTCGCCCGTTCAGTTCAAGTCCACTGGGAGCAATTGAAAATCTAGGTGCAACGGTGAGACAGCTGGTGGGCAAGCGGCTGGGGATGTATCCCGATGTGAAGAACTCGTCATTTAGCAACTCATCGATAGTTGGGCGTGTGGCAGGGTCAGACCTCAGCATCTTCTGGATGAGGTTAGCAGCTATGGGGTTGATGTGCTAAGAGAAGACAGACAGAGTTCACAGAAAAGGGTCAGGGGACAACCAACACTAGCAGCAAATGCATTGGATATACAACCCAGGGGAAGTTCTGCTTGGAGCAGAGCTCCTGCACCGCATCAGGCAAGTGGGATGCAAGCCTGGGGAAACAGAATTGGGCAGGTATGGAGGGCTGTCTCTTAATAGCATGCAAGGCCTAAAGTCAACTGACTTTAGCAAGACCGAATCAACAGCAGCGGGATGAGCTGGGGACCTGGCCCAGACCTCTTGGACTTGAGCGTGTCCATTTAACTCCATGTGCCAACTGCCCAGCTGGTATTTTTGCCGGATTACAGAGGAGCTGCTGGCTCTTCAGGAGGAAGTTGGCCCTACAGGTTCACTCCACCACTGACTGAGACATCCCCTTCCTAGCACTCCACCGTAAAAGCCGTTCCACCATTATGCGAGAGCCCGTTAAGCACCAGAAACAGGATGGTGCAGCAGAAGGCTGACTGAGAACTGCTGCGGGGTGAACGGGTCCACCCATGGGAAGCGCCATACCTTGGGAATAGTATACTCATTCTTCTTGATTCGGATGTATGTTTCTTTTAGACAAGAAGTTTCAAAAGGCGGTTTCCCCACCAGCAGAGTGTACCTGCATGTTTAGAGAGAAAAGGGTGTCAGTTTTGCAAAAGTGACTCTGAGACTTGTGTGCAGAAGCGACCCCATCCTAAGCACACGTTGGGACTTTCCTGGCAGAGGAAACATGCTTGGCATCAGACACCCAGTAGTGCAGGCAGCTACGTGTACCGTGCCTGGCTCCTGCCCCCTGAAAAGGGAAGCTGGGATCTAGTACCCTCTGGAGAAAGTTCCAGTTGGGAAGCATGGGCTTTTGGGAAACGCCTTGAGACAGCCATGATGCATAACAGATGCAGACACAGAGGGGCCAGCGTGTGCAGAGGAGAGTGGAAGGTCGCGTGCTGGCCGGCAGCGGGGCTCAGCCAGGGCAGGCACTCAGGAGACCGCACGCCCAAAGCTTCAGCTCACACCAAAGCCCAGAGAGTCCCAACGAGACCAGGACCACAGGGACCGCCCGGCCCCACAGCCGCGCGAGAGGCGTTTTGACTCACATGATGCAGCCGATGGACCAGATGTCCACCTCGAAGCTGTGCCCCTTCTTGCCCAGCACCTCCGGGGCGATGTAGTTGGGGGTCCCACACAGGGTCTTCTTGCGCTCGCCATCGTACTCTACTTTGGTGGCCAGGCCAAAGTCCCCTGGAAGAGACGGGGAATGACTGGAGACGCCCCAGACGGCCGGTCCCCAGGGCTGGGGTCCCCAGCACGGGGGAGCTGGCGGGGCATCACGCCACGGGCACCTACCGATCTTCACCTCCATGTCGTCACTGAGGAAGAGGTTGCCCAGCTTGAGGTCCCGGTGGATGACGCGGTGGCTGTGCAGGTACTGGCAGCCCAGGATGGTCTGGCGCAGGTAGTACCGCACCTCGGGCTCGCTCAGCGCCTTCCGCCGCTTGTGCAGCTCCAGCAGCGACTGCGGGGACGGTCAGTACCGGGGGACGGTCAGCACCGGGGGACACCGACACCCCCCTCCCGCCCCCCCCCGTCCCCCGTCCCCTCACCCTGCGGCGGCAGAGCTCCAGCACGACGTAGACGAAGTCGGCGTCCTCGAAGAAGCCCTGGAAGCCGACGACGTGGCGGTGGGCCAGGCTGCGGTGGATGGCGATCTCCATGGACATCTTCTCCTTCTGGTGCGGCTTCACCAGCAGCGACTTGGGCACCACCTTCCCCGCGAACACCTCCCGGCTCTCCGCCTCGGCCAGCTCGTAGCACCGCGCGAAGCCGCCCTTCCCCAGGAACCGCCCGCGCACGAAGCTGCGCCGGGTCCGCGGGTCCACCAGCACCTTCGGTACCTCCTTCCCGCCCGCCGCCGCGCCCGCCGAGGCCGTACCGACCGTCCGGGCCGGTTCCCCCGGGGCGGCCGCCGGCCGCGCCGCCTTCCCGGCCGCCGCGTTCATGCTGGGCCGGGCCGCCGCGGGTGCTGGGGGAGCGGGAGCCGCGCCGGGCCGGGGCAGGGTGAGGCAGGAGCGGGCGGAGGCGGCGGGAGGAGCGGGCAGGCGCTGCCCGATTCAAACGCGGCCCCGGAGCGTTACGCACCCGCGGCCGCTCCCCATTGGCCGAGAGGATTTAAAATCCACGCCGCCCGCCGCGGGGCACCATGGGAGCGCCCCCCACCCCCCTCCCTCCCCTTAAAGAGACAAGCGCCGTCAGCGCGGGGGGTGGGCACGGCGCGTGCGCTCCCGGCGGCCGTTGGTCGCGGGCACGCGCGGCAGGAGAGCGGCCGCGGGACACGCGTGGGGTCACTCCACGGGGAGGGGGGGAGGGGGGAGGGGGGAGGGGGGGTGTCCCTCCTCGACCGGCGCCACCACCGCTCTGCTTGCGCCCGTTTCTCCGCGCCCACGGGGGTGCGTGGGGGGGTGCGTGGGTGGGCGGGCGGCATTCCCGGGCACGGGGCGGGAGGTGGATTTTTTGGGGGGGAGGAACCGGGAGTCGGAGTTGGGGCCTTCTCCTCTTGCGCTGGCTGCCGCGTGTCCCAACCTCGGGCGCTGGCAGCGTCTACGGCTCGCCACGCGTAGCCCAGAACCCGGTCCTTCGCCCGGCGTTTATTCCGTGGAATCCCACCCGCTCCGGGTGGCTCCGCGTCACCTCGGGTGACCTTTGCCGGTTGAGCGTGGCTGTGCCCGACCTCACTAACCAGCTCTCCCGCTGACCCCCCGACAGCCCCGGGGCCCCCCAAGCTGCTCCCGCGCTCGGACACCGCGGGCCAAGAGAGGTAACCGCAGCGGAGGTTCTCAGCCCTTCACCTGCTCTTGCTGCCTGCTGGCGCGGAACAGAACGCCAAGGGAAAACAACCAAAAACTGCACAAAAAACCGGCCACGGCACCTCAGCCTGCAAGCCTGCTTTCTCCCTCCAGGCTCGCACAGTCCCACCCTGCTGAAACCAGCGACTTTCCCTCGTAGGGCTCTCCTTCCCCATCAGTGAAAGCTGTTTCTTTCAGCCCTGGCTAACGAAGAAGAGATGGTCCTGCGTGCTTTTGCAACGTGCTCGACCCATGGGCGCTGCAGATGACACCCAGCTAGCCTTTAACTACTGACACCAGCCACTGACTGCCCCAAGGTGGCTCAAGGAGTCCAGCAGACGGGACCAAGCCGTGAGCCCCGCAGATCACTGCAGCCAACAGTTAAGCCGTTATTCCCCCAGGAATCTCAGGAAATTCTCAGGAAATCCTGCTCCATGCAAAGCAGACATGGCCTCCACTCAGTGACTTTGTCCCCACACAGACCCTCACAGGCAGCGGCTCTTTGCCGTTCCTTACACTGAGCAGCTGCGACTCCAAAGAGCCATCGGCATCAACGCCTCTCGCAGCCGACAGCGGACAGGGGGTGAAAGAACAGGAGTACATTCCCCAGGACTCTGACTGCCCTGCAATAAAAGCAGCACAGCCCGCCAGCCTTGGTTTAGAGCAAACTGGAGTAAAGCACATAGGATCAATGAAGCAATACAGCAACTCGGTGTTTGAAGTGATCACTGTTTGTACAAGATTCCTGAAAGAAGGGGTTTCCCTCCCTGAGGGGCACGCTTCCCCATGCACCTGCAGCTCCGCTTTGGCTACGCACCAAAACCCTCCCTTGGAAGTCACATTTTATTGCACTGCACTAGGCTGAATGTCGCCATCAGAAACGTGTAATTCCCCGGGGCTGTAGTAGCACGCTGCAACCTACTGACGCTCCATCTTTGCAGAGCTGGCAGAGGCGTAGAGGTGAGCCCAGGTCAGAGGGATGCTTCAGAGGACAGGAGGATAAAGTGGCCAAATCTAAGGAATGTTAACAGTGCTGGGTGTTTGAGATCTTCAGTGGCGACTTGGTTTTAGACCCTGGCAGAGGCCACCTTAACAGAGACAATAAAAGAGGTTTTAATTAAGGCAGAAGGGCCAGCTCAGCCTTCTAGAAGGAAGAGTAGGCCAAGAAACGTGCCAGTAACTGTGCAGTGACGTACCCCTCCGTGCACTGCAGCTCTGCTCCTCAAGTGATCGCTCAGACTCTTCCAGCTGCCGTCCCATTCCCACTCTCAAACTCGCATCCCTTAATTTGGCAGCCGTCTCTTCCCACCCCTCTCCCATGCCAGCAGCCTAGCTTCGTGCTGCCCAACTGCGGCCATTAATCAAGCGATCCCAGTGAAACGTCCTGTGTGGTGTTGAAACTTTGAAGTGACACCATGGCAACACAGCACATACAGCCCCCTCCTGACCAAACACAGCTCAGCTTCCCACGCTCCAAGAGACAGCCAACAGCAAGTTAACAGGGCAAAGGAGTACTTGAGAGTTGAGGGCATAAACCCCTGAACATCTGACTTGCAGGAAATCTTGCAGGAATCCCCAAACCTGCCAGGTCTTGTGACCCAGGAGGCCTCCTATAGCCCCTCACTGCAAATGGCTTCTGCAAGGGCTAGTCAGATTCTGGACAGCAGGAACTAAACGTGTTTGGAAACTGAAGCCAACTGGGAAGCTGCCTGTAGTACAAACAGAAGGAACACTTAATACTTTTTCATGTAGGTAGGAAAAGTGGTGAGCCTGGGCTTTCCCACATGGACATCCCCCTAAACCCACACAAAATTGCAGGAAGAACACAGCCTCCTTTTGCGCTTGTCTCCATGCCCACTTCAGGAAGGCTGGAGGAACACAGCTGCTATTGAACAGGCATTTCCAGCCAGTATGGGACTGGGTGGTACAACGGTCCTGCTGAATCTGGCCTTGCTAGTAAAACACTTCACCTCTGTTGAAACCAGACCTGAGCCACTGCACCAGACAGCTCAGCAGTACCAGCCCCGCTGTTGCAGCTTCAAGACAGAATCTCATCTTCTTGTCCCAGCTGTGCTCCCTGCCAAGAGAAGCTGGCTCCAGCTCCTGCTGTTTTACAGAGCTGCAAAAGCAGAGTCATGCCATCTGGGAAGGCTAGACCCCAAAAGTGGGCCATTTCCAAGTGCGTGAAGCAACACTACCGGAGCTACTGCTGTACCAAATAGGTGTCCCTAACATTTCAGTGCTGAAGAGAGGATTTTACAGTCACCCTGGTGACTGAATAGAAGCAAAGACACTCTGTGTCAGAGCCATTATAAAACAGCAATGCTGGAATCATTTGTGGGTGAAAGTCATCAGCTCGGAAGCAGAAAGAAGCTGTTTCACACTGTACTTCACTTTTTTAATGCGTTGACACTGTAATAGTCAGTAACAGCCTGTAGTACAGAACAAGAGACTGCCGCTTGCGTGCCCAGGCACAGCAGAAACCTCACTCTAGTCTCAGGTTTGATTTGAGGAGTCACAACCTTGAGTCACTTGAACAACTGAAGAGGCTTTAATTTATGTACAGTAAAAATACAATCAAACCGGTCAGTGGTTTTACATTTGATTAGAAGTCGTTACTACACTCTTTAGTATTTGCACAGCTGTTTGCTATTGAAGGTGTATCAGTACTTTGCATTATACAGAAGAGCTGAAGGCTCCAGGGCTGCTGATCTCACAGCCATACACCTACTAGGTAACTAATACGCATCCTGGCCCCCAGCTGCTACACTACAACATGCAGGATCCCCAGTTTTACAAGCTAGAGAAGGACGATGCTAAGCTTTAATTAGAACACAACCAAGAGCAGGCAGATTCACTTTTAGCCAGTTGTCTGGTACCGAGTCAGGTACACACAAGTGTCACCTGCCTCCAACTTTCAAAGACCTGCTCCCAGCAAGAATTATTCCTGCTCTATTACATGTCCAAAGTGAAATGTTTACTCTTTACAAGAAGTCTGAATCTCCTTTTTTAAGTTTTACAATGCAGAAAAGCACCAAAGAGCTTTCTGCAAGTATACATACCAGGTAATAAATGGGGACAATTGCAGCATTCTCTCACCCACCTCCAGTTTCTGCTTTTAATTACCCACTTTCTGCTGCACTGAATTCTGTGAGTGACATGGCAATCCTCTTTCCAAAGCTCTTTGGCTCTTTAAAGTCTGCGATGTTCAGGAAACAGAACATGCATTGGCCACAAGAATGCTAACCCTGCGTGACGGGTGAGAGCATAGTACCAATGTCTACTTCAAGAGCTAAAGGCTAAGAAACGTCCTGTCAGGCAAGGCATAGAAAGACAGGTTTCAATGTCAGCCAAAAGTCCTAAAGCCAATCCCAGGATGATGAATGATATCCTGTTCCTATAGGAGAGAATCTCAGTCCACAGGGAGAAAAGGAAGAGGCCATCCACCTCAACACGCAGGCCTAGAGAGCAGCAAATATTTTTCCAAAGGGAAGCACTGGATCTAATGAACCCTACTAAGTAACTGCCTGTAACACACATCAGCCACACAGCACTTCTGTTCTAGGATGGAGATTGCTTCTAGCAAATGTAAACCCACTTGCTTTGGGTTAGGAACAGAACTGACATGAAAGACAGGCTTAGGCTGCAGAGTATGTGCTGTCAACTCTGCCTTGTTCCCCAGCTGCAATGAGGAGATGCTGCCCTTCAGGGAATTGTATCAGCTTTCCTAGCTCCATAACATTTAATGGCACAACTCAGACAACATGGAATGAATTACATTCAGATGAGCATACAAAGTTTAAACAACATGACACAGCAGCTTTCACGAGGGACTGCTTGGCCAGACCATTAGTGTTGAGGAACGCTCATGGAACTGCTCAGGAAGAGCGGAGGACCGTGCCCTGCTCTCACTGAACAATATCCCTCTCCCTGCCCCCAGAATACTCCTGCGTGCCTTTACTGCTCTGAAACATGGTAAATAGGCTACTAGACCTGAGTGAGTGGCAAGAACTTCTGGTAATAGCTCTTTGTAACGTCAATCATGAGTTCCTGGGTACATTCTGGGAGTTCCCCAGAGAAGAGTCCTGGAAGAAGAACAAGAGTATGACCATCAGCGTTCTTGCAGGACATAGCAGAAGTAAGCTTATATTCAACATTCAGAGCAGTGACTTTGAATTGTAAGTAAATACTAATAGAACAGCAACAGGCTCTTCTCTCATGTTGAGCAATACAGTACGATGGTTGCCATCATACCCCCTGGGGCAGTCGTCAGACAGACTGCTGTAGCTGGGTCCTGTAACAGCTTCCGCTGTTCCCCATAAAACACTATCAGAAGATAAATGACGGAGTGTGCAATTTGTACAATTAGATCTCCGGCACAGCCAGGTCGACGGGCGGGAACTAAACATTCATATACCTCAGTTTAATGTACCTCCCTCCCTATTAACATATGAATAATGAGCAAGTGGATTTCCTACAGTTTGAACCACTGAAATGCCTGCACAACCAGAAACCACAGGAGGAGGAAGAGTGCTCCCTCTGCCAGAGCCCAGTGCCTGTTGGGTTCTAGATGCCTGAAAAGCTGTGTTACTTACTGTACAGGATGGCCACAGATGGCATCCTAGTAATACTGTTCTGAATAAATGTGTACCACCTACCTAGCATACACTAAAGCAGTGAGTTTCACAAGTTAAAATTGTTACTTTTCAGTTCGCCAAGTGCCCTATACCTTTACTTCTAGGCGCTAAATGCTAACAGGCAGCTCATTTTAAAGCAAGAATATCCAGGTTATCCACACTTCTGTGCAAGTAAAGTTAGAGGGAGCATACCTGGGCAGCCTGAGAAGACTGTGAAAGGTGGGACTACCGTTTCAGGAGGTAGTACTGTGTTGTCCAAGATTTTGCAGCAGTCTTTCAAAACACATCTACGGCCCTAAAACAGAGATTAGGTAAAGTTATACTTAAAACATTATATGCTTTTGCTTATTACTGGTAAGCAACCTTATCTTCAACAAGTTTAACTGCTCAAAACACATCCTGTATAAGGGATAACAGGAATAAATCTTTACCCTGACTGAATGCTCTTCTCAATGCAATTAACTTTCTTTCTTTTTTGAGGAAAAACATCCGTTTGCTCTCGACTAACACGTGTACGGGCAGCTGCATATTAACACATGTCAATGTCCAAACTGGAGCCTAAAACCCGAGTCATGCAAGGCCTTGCAAGGTAGCAAGGCCTTCTCTAACGCAGACAACAGTAACATTGGCTATTTTGTATTATTTGCATAGAAACACAATTCCACTTCTATTTGTGGAAAGGCTGCCTTTCCCAGACAGTCCCATTAGCCACAGGGACAATATTGTTGGGACGGACTTTCCAAACAGTGGTCAGCTGAACTTGCTATCCTCAGAAAAGCAAAACTGAAAGCACCGCTTTCTGTGGAGAAGGAAGAGAAAGGAACAACACAGAGAAAGTATGCTTGCTCCAGCCAGTTGGTGCAGATACCTCTGTGCTGTTTTTACAAAGCCTCCACAGCGCTCAGGATTTTAAAGAAAAGACTGAGAAATGACACTCACAATGACACAGTTCTTGCCTATGTGGACATAGGAGCCAATCTGGGCTGCATTGACAACACAGTCCTCTTCTATGAAGACGTGATCACCAATGTGGAGTGGGAAAAAAGCCACCCTGCAACAGAAGAGTTATTTGTTCAGGTGTACAATAGACAGACCAATCTGCAACACTGTTAGACCCAAAAATCACACTGTGGAGTCTCCTGTCTTCAGCTGGATTACCAGAGGTAGATTTGATGCTGAGGAAGATAGAACAGTAGCTGGTCTTTCTCATGTCTTTCTAAAGGATGGCCCAAATAAGCAACAAGAAGGTGTTGTGAACAAACAAAGAACAAGTGAAACAAGTTCTTCCCTTAGCTATTTTAATATATCCCAGCCCTCCCCATAGTACGGTCTGAAGGGAATGCTACCCCTCAAGGTAAAGCTGAAAGTTTGAGGAAGAGGCAGGTTTAGAGGGATGTATTTCTGCAAATTGCTGCAAAAAGAACACAGCCCTCTCAGTACAGATCTCAGCTGAGCCAATATATTTTTTCAGGAATATAGATTTTAGCCTCAGTCTCCCTAAAGGAAGAAGACCACTTACCCTTTACTAAACTTCTTGAAGGGTGGTCTAATGACACTGCGGCTTTTCACCACGCAGTGTCGTCCAACCCGCACGTTTGCCAGGTCACCACGGATGATGCAGTCATTCATAACTATCGTCTGGAGAAGAAGAGAAATAAATGAACTCCAATTTCTACCCGGCTTACCAGTTACGATACAGAATCACGCAGAAGTCAGGCCACCCCAGCACGATTACAGATGTTTTCTTTAGTCAAAAGAAAAGCGAGAACAAAGTAAACGCACAGGAGCCTGGAACCGCGCCAGTTGTGCTCCCATCGTGCCAGTGAGCTGCACAGAGTGAGCCACCACGCAAAGCAAGGCTTAAGCACAAACAGAAAGACGTTGTCCCACGGATAAAAACATCACGATCTGCTCGCACGTCGAGCTCCGGTACCGCCGTCCCACAGCGGCTGTCAGCGAGTAGCAGCGCAGCGCGGGTGCCGCTGCGGTGGTGACAGGGACCCCGCGGCTCGGCCGAGCTGCTGGGCGGAACGAGGTACCGGGGCGGGGGTGAGGAATACCGCAGCCCCCTCCTTCCCCACCGCCTACCTTGCCGTTGAGAACGATGTTCTGGCTGCCGCACAGCACGGACTGTCGGCTCACCTTATTGCCGGACGCCTGCGGGGAGAAGGGACGGGTCACCGCGGCCGCCTCCCGCGCCCCGCCGCCACACCCCCGGGCCTCGGCGAGCCCGACTCGACCCCCTCAGCCGCCCCGCCCCCGCACCGTCTCGATGTACTCGGACTTGTTGTAGAGCATCTCGCTCAGCTCCATGGCGGCGGCGGCGCCGCTTCCGCACAGCCACTCCCGACTTCCTGCACGTCACTTCCCCCTACCGCCAACCAAGCGCTTCCGCCGCGGGCTCGGCCTATGGCGGCGCGGTTGCCATGGGCACGCACCGCCTGCTTCCCGCGGGAGGCGGTGGCGGCGGCGGGTCCGGCTGCCATGGAGGGTCCGGCGGGCGGCGGGGAGGCCCTCAGTGGCGCCGAGAAGGAGAAGGTGCGGGGCCGGGAGGGAGTGAGGCTCGGGGCGGCGCGAGGCCCGGTGCGGCGCGGCGGTGCCAGCCCGGTGCGTTGTGTCTTGCAGCTGAGGGAGAAGCTGGCGCTGCTGAGGAGGGAGTACAGCGAGACCGTCAGCCGGCTGCGGGTGAGCGGAGCGGGGGCCGGGACCGGCCGGGCGCGGGAGGGGGTGGCGGGAGGCCGGTCCCAGCCCGGCGCCGGTCTTGTCTCCGCAGCGGGCGCGGCGAGCCGAGCGAGCCAGGAGCCACGGCCGGGGCACGGCGGCGGACGGAGGCCGGCGGGAGCGGAGCCCCGCAGGTAGGAGCCGGCCGCCGGCTTCCCGCTTCGGGGGGGTGGGGGGTTGCCCCCGCCGCCCTTCTGTGCCCCCGCGGCCCGGGGACGGGCCCCAGCTCTGCTGAGCGCCTCGCTCCCGGCTCCGCTGTCCCCTCTCTGCGGCTGCTGCCACGTCCCCCGGCCCCCCCACAGCCGCTCGGGGCCTCCCCAGCGCCGCTGAACCGTGACCTGCGATAACGTGTCCTCTCCTTTCCTCCTCCCCAGGTCCGCAGTGCTCCCTGATCCCGCCTGTAAGATCCCGCTCTTTTGCTCCTAACAAAATCGTCTAGTTTTATTGTGTGATGCTTTTCTTGGATGGGGCTTTGCCGGGAGCCCTTTACACATATGACGTTTTTTTCCTACAGGTTCTAGAGATAACGTATCTCCTAGTGCTGACAAACATGAAACCTCTCAGTTACACACTAAAACCTGCTTTGATCTCGGCACAGAGAAGAAAATGTCTGTCACATTTAAACACGTTCCCGAATTCTCCAACAATGAGGTTAGCCTGCAGGATGGCTCACGGGCAGAAAGCATACAGGCTAGCCAGGAAGACCTGTGCTGTGGAATCGTTAGGCCTGCCCCTGCGGAGAAAAAAACCCAAACCTCCAGAAGCTTGATGAAGCTGAGGAGACGGACGAAGGCTCTGGTGTCTGAGGAAAGGGAAGCAGTGCGTGATGTCTATCTAATCAATGCCGATGAAACGGTGAAAAATCAAATTGCCAGTACAGAGGAACTTCGGTCACCAGTCTTCAGGCGAAGCGGCCTCTCGAGCACTGAGGAAAACGCTCGAAGAGCATCCAGACCAGCTCTTGTGCAGAGAGAAGAAAACAGTTCCACTCCTCCCAATGCAGCATTAGGAGTTGTACAAGAGATGCTTGAAGACGGTGTCCCTCCAGGAGTGCCTGAGCTGTTCCCGTGTGCACTGAGTGACAGCAGTGATGTCTGGCAGCCTGAGTCCCCAAGTGCTGTGGCCACATCTGGTAACTGTGAGCCTGCATGGCTGTGTTCCGGGAACAGCGACTCTGTTTTACTGGACACCAGTGGTGACGGAGGAACAGAATCCTCCTGTGTAATAAAACAAATGGACGGTGAGAGTATGGCTGAAGATCAGGGAGCATTACATAGGCTCTTGGATTTAATGTCAGAAAATGAAGTATTGCCCACTGGTGGAAATAACGATATAATTAACGACAGCAAAAGCCATGAAGGAGATCAAAGTGACACTAATAGCTTAAATCTCTTTCCTACAGATCTTGCTCTGGGCAATGCTGAAGAACTGTTGGAGAATCAACAGCTTGAAATTCAGTCAAAACTTTCTCACCCAGAAAGGGTGACTACTCCTGAAAGCACACTGAACTCTTGCACAGTGGTTGAAGGGCTTCTCTTTCCGGTTGAATACTACGTCAGGACAACTCGACGCATGTCTAATTGTCAAAGGAAAGTGGACCTCGATGCTGTAATTCTTAGCCAGCTGGGCAGAAGCAAGAAAGGTCAGCGAAGTAAGTGCAAGCAGAAGGATGCAAGTTCAGGTCGGTACTCCCAAGAAAGAGTTGAAAATGGTTTGGAGTCAGGGGTCACGCCGTTCCCTTTTCTTGGTGCAGAAAATGATCCAGCAAATTCAAGTAGTCGTCAGAAACCTCTTCCTGCGTCCAGTGGTAGCAGCACTTCCCTTGGATCAATTTCTCAAAATAGCATCGCTAGCACAAAGGGAGATCAGAGACAATCACAGAGGAAACAAAAGGGAAGAAGAAAGTCTACCTGCAAACCCACTGTGCATCAAGTGTCACAGGAACTTATAGGGAGTTTGGATCTCACAACGAGGGAAAGCAGTAGTCTGCTGTCAAATGAGTGTCAGAGTGAAAAGGAAAACTGTGAGGCTAGTCTTGAAAAATCATCTTCAGATGAGAGAAGGTTGTCTGCTGCTGCTGCTCTTGGGTCTGGAGAGACAGAAGTGACTGGTGCTATACAACCAATGAGTACTGATCCTCCTCCTGGTGGAAGCCAAGTGCTTGGCAAATGCCGTAAGAGTCTGTTAGAACAGGTTCAAAATCCTCTTCAGAACAGCGATCCTCTGAACCCAGGGAATGAAGCTTTTGCTAGCCGTATAGGAGATCTGGAAGCCAACTTAACTGTGCGTGAGGCTGGTAAACATCCAGTGGAGCATGTTAAGGATCCGCAAGCGCAAGGAGCCCGCAGGGCTGAGGAGCTTCTAGCGATTAATGTCCCTCTGCGCCGCTCCCTGCGTTCCTCAGCGAGACAGAGAGCCACTCAAGTCTCAAAAGGTACTTCATCAAATATAAGCACTCCCTAATACTACAGTCTGAGAGGAAGGCAGGGAAATGTTCCAGTGAGTGCATGCACTGCTGTTCACGCCCTGCCATAAATTTTTATTCAAGAAAATCTGATATGGGTTAACTATTTTTTTTTTTTTAAGTAAGAGAGATTTTTAAAAAATTTAGATCATTGTGGAGCCAATGTTCCTTGAACAACTCCAGAAACTTCTGCTTCAGCACAGTGACCAGGAGTGAACAGCAGTGCATGGATGGAGGAGCAGGGCCGAGAACTTAAGCTGCCTTTGCTGTTGGAGCAAATGTTGTGCACACTGGACCTGATTTTCCATCAAATGGATGTAAATCCGTTTCTCCAGCTAAGTCTGTATTTTAATGATATTTCTTTTTTTTTTTTTTTTTTAATGCTGACAAGTGTGAAACATAAAGAGTAGCGTTACAGTCTGAGGGTCTGTGAATATTGTGAAAAGAGAAAGTGTTTGGAGAAAACCAAACAAAACAGACTGACCAAGCACTCAGTTAATTCTGGCAGTCTTTGGCAATGATAGTTTAGCTGAAGGCTTGATGCAGAGCAATTGCAGAGTGTAATGTCTTTCCAGAAAAGTGCCACTTCCATGTGTTAAGATGGATATGGCTGCTTCTTTTTTTTTTTTTCTTTTTTTTTTTTTCTTTTTTTTTTTTTCTTTTTTTTTTTTTCTTTTTTTTTTTTTTTTTTTTTTTTTTTCTTTTTTTTTTTTTCTTTTTTTTTTTTCTGGAAAATAGATTAGAGTGGCACTGTGGATGAGAGATTCTGGAAAGGCTAGTTGCTGGTTATTTTATGATGTGATGTTCTCTCTTGTATTCGTTTGTCTAGATGAGAGCAAAAGAGGATGTAGCTATCCAGTGGGTTCAGAGAGTCCTGCTTCTCTTGGCCTCCCTGCTATGGGCACCGATACTTGCAGCTCTCCCTTCTCCTTCCGCAGTCTCCAGTGGCTGGCCCCCAGACTGGGTATCACAGACTTTTACTTGCCCGATGAGGAATTTGGACTACTGAAACTTGAGAAATTAGAATCTTCCCCTGTGAATGACTTGGAGGCTTTTGTTCCTAGTGTGTTTGGAGATGGTGTGGCTTCAGAGGATGCACAAGATGCACAAATGAATCCAGAAGAAAAAAGTCTCGAAAGTAATTTGATTTTGCCTTTCAAAAATAGATTGCCCAAGTTACCTCATGTAGAAAGCCCAGCTTCCAAGAAAGAACTTTACACCCATGAATTGCTATTTACTCCCATGGGGACTGTCTTAGCTGGTGCTCCCACTCAGCCTGAGTCTCTGATTTCCTCATCTGTTTTCCCTGTCGTGGGTGCAACCCCAGCTGTTTTACCATCAGTATGCAGTGAGGTCTTCCCCAACACACCTTCTGTACCTCCCTTGCAAGCGAGCCCGCACTCCTCCAAAGGCGCATCTGCCCAGTTTGTGGATTATGAGAAATGCAAAGACTCTGCCATTCCACTGCACTTGGACAGCTGTGGTGCGGGATCTGCTAGAAAAGAGGAGGAACAAGGTACAGCGTTTCCCTTAGAAGCTGAAAGAGGTCCTGATAAATCTGATGAGGCTGTGGCCTTGGACAAGCATCAGCAGTTGGAGAGCAAACAGCAGAGATCCTGCAGAGCTTCTCCTGAACAGGTAACAAGCTACCCAAGGGTACTAAGCCAGCTGTTTTGTGGGTGAATCCCCTTTTCCAGAGTCTCACCTGACTTCAGGGGAAAGACCTCTTTGCATGTTGGCCCTGCATGCTGTCTTTTAGCTGACTTACTAAATGTTTGGTTTTCATCTGTTGCCAAAGGTCTTTTGACCTCAAGAGAAAATTCTTTAAAATCCTGCTTGATGCAGCTGGAGATGTGGGTTTCAGTGTTTATTGCAGGATGCATGTTTGAAACGTGTGTATGAACAAAAAGTTTCTGGCACCCCCATAGTGTTGGTCTACCTTAAGGAAAATTGTCAGCTAGGATTTGGTAGAGGAGATTAAATGACTCACATGCGGGATGGGTACTAAGAGAATGACTTGTCTCTGAAGGCAAAGTGGTAGTAAAAGACAATTTTCAGGTGAAACCAGGAAATAACATGTCTGGGATCTTATTTTTCAAAGACACGCAACTACAAAAAGACGTGCTCCTACCATAGCTCTCCAGCAATGGCACACAGAGTGAATTCACACTCCTGCCTCATTCTTGCAGGTGCTGAATGTAATTTCAAAGTTGAATTAGCCTCCTCATTCTTTCCTTGTTTGTGCAGGAAAAAGATGTAGCGGAACAGCTGACTCCAGTATTGCTCGATGGCCTGAGAGAAGAGACCTTGCAGCTTGAATCAAAGCTAGAGGTGGGATAACATCAGATAATTGTTTACTGAGTCAGTAGCAGCTCTTTAATACCAAGTTTAACAAAAATGCAATAAAAAATGCGGACTGGCTAGTTGAACAAAATAGATTGCTGTCTAATTTGATCAGTTCTGTCTTCACTTGTGGTAAGGCATGCTGAAAGGTTAGATTGCTGTATATATCCTTTTGACTGATAAACGATTTCAGTGTTTGTTTCTGAATAATGAATGTCTAAACACATGCAAGTTTCTTAACAAACAGAACTGCTGCATTTTTCTTCAGCCCCAGGTAAAATGATCTCAGCCCTTGTACCTCTGTTGCCTGCTCTGTGGCTCCCATGGCCTCCTGTCTCCATTTCAGGCAGTAACCAACCCAGTAAGGAGCAAATTTTGTGGGGGGGCTACGGCACTGCCAAATAAATGTGTTGATATTCACACCCTTCTGGAGCGGAGCCTTGATTGCATATGCCATGACCAAGGCAAATCTGCCCAGGACTGTTTGCACAGCTGAGCCGTGGGCTCTTCATCCTGCAGTGGGGGCCTTTTGCTGTCCTCTCTCTCGCAGCGGGTAGAGAAGGTTTGGCAGGCATGGAAGCAACATCTGTGGGAAAGCCCATTGAACTTGCTAGGGGCTGGGTCACCTCTAGCTTTTCCAAACCAAAGGGCAAAGTTTTGCTCCAGAAGCAAGCCTGGGGGGTTAGCATCACCAGCCAATAATAACATGGCCGAAGCTGAAACTTTTTTACAAGGGAGAAGAGAAGGCCCTTGCTTTGTTCAGTTTTAAACTTAGTCTGTGCTACTGGAAGTCTTGTCTCCCATTTGTGCACCAAGGGAAGTAAGTGCATGACTGCAGATAGGTGGCACTTGGGGCTTTGTTGTGGCTGTGCCATGGTACCCCCAGTCCTGTTCCAGCTCTGGACTCTGCCGGGTCCCTGTCATTTCAAATGACAAGTGACTTGTGTGAAAGTGAGCCTGCTCTGAGGGTGAAACCTTGGGGCCTTAGTGGCACTTTAATGAAAATTAAACTTCGTAAGCATTAAGTTTCAGCCTTCAAATTCTCATCACACTGAATGTCAAGCATTTTTCTCAGGCTGAGCCTCCAGGTTAGATAACCATGTCTATCAGAAGAAAACCAGCGCTGTTTTGTTTTGGACAGGATTCTTCAAGTTCCTGTGCTGTGGATGTGAGTACCATGTGGTGGGAAGCAGCTGGCTGCAGAGAGCTGTGCGTGGTGACTGCTTGTGAGAGTTCCGTCTCCCTGTGGAAACCGCTGGCATCTGACTGCTGGGGAAAGGTCTATACTTGGCAGCTCGGAGAGGTATGAACAACAATCCTTATTTCTAGAATTTAGGGCAACTTTCTTGTCCCAGGTGTTAGTTCCCAAGATACAAGGAGTTGCATTCTTAGGGGCAAGGTAAGTTCTTTAGGTGGCATAAGTTTTTCATTCCATCGGGCAACAGAGGAGAGTGATTCGCACTGCTGATGGAGAAGGCCAGTAGCTTGTGTGGTCGCATGTTATCTGCCGGAATTTGATACTTGTGTACTGAATGGTGGCTTATGCTCTTTCCCCTTACACTCCCTGGAGACACTTTTTGTCTGATATCAACAGGGATTGTTTATTTAGGTAAACAGCAGAGTGTTCAACATTGAAGTGTGCTTCTTCAGAGGGATCTGAAAATTAGTTCTGCTCCATATCGTTTCACTTGAAACACTCTAGAAAATGGGAATTTGTGGGTGACACTGACTTCTTGTTTTGCTGTCCTAGATTCCTGTAATACAGATTGTTCCTCTGCCGGACACCTGTAATCTTGTGTGTATAGCATTGGGAGATTTGGAGATTGGAGAAATAAGGTGTTGTATTTATTTCTTCCTAGCGCTTTGCACCCTGAATAGCTGCAGCTTAACTCTCCTCTTGTGTAGTGGTTAAAATGATCTCCTACTAATGTGTCACTTTCTCAGTTGCTTTAACAGTTGGAAAATATGGAAGGAATTTCTAAAAATCAGCTATAAAGACTTGCTTATTCGCCCCTAGAGGTGGTAGACTGTTTAAACATGTGCCTATTTTTATATGCTACGGTATGTTTTGAGTTATGCTTCCTTCTGTCATTAGGCGTACTTTTCTCTTCATTTAGGCTCTTGCTTTATTCTTCTGAGAATGACTCATTCAAGCAATCACTAGTAAAAACTGGAAATATAAAAGCTGTTCTTGGGCTAAAGGATAGGAGGCTGGTCAGCAGCAGTAGGACCGTGCAAGAGCAGCAAGTGGAGATAGTATCATTTTCAGAGACCCGAAGGTGAGTCTGCTGGTTTTGGGGTGGTCTCAGTGTGGCAGGTGGAAGAAAAGTGAGGAAACGTCTCAGATGTAGAAGAGCGTCGGGTTCCTCTTCTTTCTGGAGGTGTGCTGAGTACAGAACACATACTTACTATTTTGACTGCCTTTTCTCACTTGCTAATCTGCTGTTCAGGAGCAAGGACGGACAGACTTTGATGCCCCCCGAAGAAACCGTTTTAGCTTTTGCTGAAGTAGAAGGAATGAGAGATGCCTTGCTTGGCACCACTGCAGTGAACAGCATTGTTGTTTGGTCAGTGTTTCCTTTGCAATTAAATGATGCAGCTTGCGGGTGTATGTGGTAGCTGTTACAGCTAGCTGCAGACGTTCTATAGGGGTGTTGGTTGGCCACAATTTGCCTGTGAAATGGTAATTGTCAAAGGGCCTGCAGTCTGGCACTTTAACTTGTGTACAGTTGGATAGATAGTGAATGCACTATGCTGCTATAATTCCACTTGCCATTGCATCATACTCATTACATCTCTTCCTGTGGCCTCTTGTCTTAGTTTGGTTTATGTGGAATGAACACTGTGTCCATCTTGCATGGTGGTGTTAACTATGATTAGAAAATAGCATCTAGAGGATGGAAACGCAGTCAGAATTTGTATTTTCACCAACCACAGGAATCTGAAAACAGGCCAGCTCCTGAAGAAGATGCACGTTGGTTATTCCTACCCAGCTTCCATCTGCCATCGAGCGTATTCTGACTCTGTACGTATGTGAAATACAGCACACAGTTTATGCACGGGCTGCACTGACTAACTGTGGTGGGGACCTAAAGGATTAGGGTTTCTAGAGTGGACTGAAATATCAGCTCTGTTTAGATACACTGAAGATATTTCAAAGGAAAATAGGTTAACCAGGAGAAGTAAGCCACACTGGCTACCTCGGATTCTTGGCTTTCTGCAGTGTACTATTAAAATGAGTGATGCATCAAAGTGCATTCCAAAGCGGCAGCATCTTGCACGTGGGAAGCAGCACTACTGTTGCCCAGTACTGGTGCTTGGTAAGTCTCTTCTATTTCACAAGTGGGTAGCTGCCAGCATGGTGATGGCACGCTACCGTTGTCGGAAAACCGATGTGAAGTGGTTATTATTTACCTATATCCCCAAGGATATGAACTGTTTAAAACCAAGATTCATACTAATGATTCTTTCCTGCTTGCTTCCACCTGTGCTGTGATACCCAATGAATTTTTGTGGTTTATCAAGGATTTGATTGTTTTCAGTGAGCATTTAACCTTTTGGGACAAGAGCGTCTTGTCCGATAATGATGGCTTGAGTTAGACTCAGAATATCTATCCCAGCGTATTTCATGCTGGCCTGTGGCCGTTCTCAGTGCCGCTGTTTTCAGCTGTGCTGGTTTGCATGGAATTCTTGTTAAATTTTAAGCTCCTAGGGATTAAAATGAGGTCCAGAAATTTTACTTTAAATGTCATCACATCCTACCGCAAGTTTAGCTTTTTCAGACAGAAAGATAAATGCATAAATCCATTGGGTCACTGAGATGTCATTCTGCTGTATTGCATCAGCCCTTATCAGTCAGCAGCTGCTTTGGTTTTTATCTAATTTGATAAGGAAAGTAAACCATTTCCATTTTATCCAGTAAAAATAACGCATCACTGTCCATGGGGCTTTGATTATAGAGAGAATGTAGCAATTAATTTTTGGAAAATTCTCTGGTTTCTTTTCCCCTTGTGCTGTTGTTTTTAGTGATGTATTTTTCCTCTGTGTATCAGGGCCTTCTGTTTGTTGTTTTAAGTCATCCACATGCCAAAGAGAGTGAGTCCTGTGGAAACCCCGCATTCCGTGTGATAGCGTTCAACCCCAAAACAGCCAGGAGCACGGGAGTGATGTTCTCCTCCCTCCCACCTGGGCATGCTGGAAGGCAAGTACCTCGGGGACTCTGCGTGCTGGCTTCACAACTCCTTCGAGGTGGTTTTGGGGGAGGAATCGCTTAATGAGCGGAGCAGCCTGCTGGCAAGGATCCATTTGCCATCTTGCGGGTGATAACGAGGCTGCGTCCGTCGCTGCCGTTTGCCCTGTACCTAGGCTGGAATGGGGCGAGGGTGTTGGCTGTTTCCTGCCCGTTTCCTGCGCCCCGCTGCGCGCTGACCTCTGAGCTCCCAGCCTCACCGCCCGGTGAGGGGCTCCGCTGACAAACGGGAGCGTTGATCTTCTGCGTGCTTATGCTTTTGTCCTTCTCCCCCTGCAAAGCGATTGTGGGAATGCTGTAACTGGGTTCATCGTGCAAAAAGCCCCTGGGAAAACGTCTGCAAGTGAGACGTTCCGAGCCTCTGTGCTGTTAAAGAGTGCTGTGCTAGGTTTATTTGTCTTAAGCAGCTGTTTGCAGTCAGACAACCTTTCCCTTCCTCTGTCTTGCATTTTGAAGCGTAAGCCGTTTAGGACTTGGTCCCGCCATGCTCTGACACCCATTGTCATGCGTCCAGCGTGCACGGGTGTTAGCCGACTGAGGTCTTGGCTTACTGAACCGTTTTCAAGTACATTCTGAGACCGAGGGAGGATTGTCTCGACATCCTTCCTTCTCGGGCGCGCTGAAAACACAACACGTAACGTTCGCCTGGCTTCTGCCAGTTGGCTTAAATCTGCTCGCCGCTTTGCTACATTAAAAGCTGGGTATTTTTGAAAAATGGCGCGATAGCGTTGCCACAAAGAAACCGCAGCGTCGTGACCCCTCTGTCTACGACCTTAGGTACCTGGAGGGTGACGTGAAGGACGCTTCGGCCGCAGCCGTGCTGACATCGGGAGCCGTGGCCGTGTGGGACCTGCTCCTGGGGCGGTGCACGGCCCTGCTGCCCCCACCGCCGGCGGGGAGCTGGGCGCTGGCCCGCTGGGCCACCACCGGCGCCTGCCTGCTGGCCGGGCAGCGGGACGGGACGGTCTGCCTCTACCGGTACCGGCAGCCCCAGCCAGGAGCGGCTTGACGGAGGACTTTTGGGGGCGGGGGGGGGGGGAGGAGGCGGCGAGGACCCCCACCACCGGCGGGGCCCGGCGCTTCAGCTGCCGCCGGGGGGGGTGGGCCTGCGGGTGAGGGGGTGCCCGGGGCTGTGGGTGCGCTCGGGCCGGTCCCCAGGCGCCCCGGTGTGTGCGATGCCATTAAACCTTTTGCCTTCGGAACGGCTCCGTGCCTGCTGCCGCCGCGGGGGGGGGGGGGAAGGGGAACAGCACACACCGGCCGTGGCTCGGCGGGGTCTGCCCGGCCGCTCGGGGTCGCTGCCGCCGCCGCCGCGTCCCGCGCGTCGCGGCCCCGCCCCGCCGCGGGGGCTGCCGGGAGCGGCGCGGTGCCCGCTGGGAACAGGTCACCATGGCGGCCCGTGTCCTCTCGGCCTGTGTCCGCCGGCTCCTGCCCCGGCAGCCTCCGCCTGCCCCGCGGCCCGCCGCGCTCGGCACCCTCTGTCCCCGCCGCCCGCGGGCTCCGCCGGGCCCGGCTCCGGCCCCGGCCCCGCCGCTGGCGCAGGTAAGGCCCGGGACGGGCGGGGGGCGGCGGGCGGCCCAGGCGCTGCCCGCTGCTGGCCGGTCTCTTGCAGGTGCCGCGGGCGGCCTGGCCGCCGTGCCGCCGCTTCTCCGAGCTGCCGCCCCTGACCTTGGCGGACATCAAGGACCGCGTCCTCTACGTCCTCAAGCTGTACGACAAGATCGACCCGGAGAAGGCGAGTGGGGCCGGGGCGGGCCGCGGGCGGTGGGTTTGGCGGGGGAGGGAGAGGAGCTGCCGGCCCCGCTGGAGGCGGCGGGAGGGCCCGAGGCCCCGGTTTGAGCATGGTTGCTGCTGTACTGAAATGGCTGCGGCCAAACAATCTTCTATTTTTCTTCCCCTAGCTCACAGCAGAGTCCCACTTCATGAAAGACCTGGGTTTGGACAGTTTGGACCAAGTGGAAATCATAATGGCTATGGAAGACGAATTTGGTAATTCAGAGCGGCGGGTGCTCAGATTCATTGCTACCTTTTTTTTGGCTAATCCTTAAGTACGGCTGCAGCAAACGAGTATTAGTTCTTTTCTGTGAATAGTAATGTTGACTTTTCTCTGATGTAATCCAGAGAAAGCCGTACTGTTCTCAGTGAGAACATGCGCTGGTGGCACCGGCGGATGCCAGGAGAAGGTGTCCGCCCATCTGCTGCTGAGCTGGGTCCCTCCAGGAGCACTGATCGCTTTACTCCCCACTCCCCTCCTGGGCACCACCCCTCCTGTTGCTGGGGGCGGGGGAGACAGCAGTGTGTACTTGAGGGCAGGGGATCTTACATTTAGCATGGAGGCTGTGTCTGGAGCTGATCCTGGCTCCTGCTTGGGAAATCAAAGATATCCCACATTTTTCCTCACCAGAATTTTTTTCTCCCCCAATACTTGATGCTGCTAGGAAAAACAAGGTGGTTTTTCCTTAGCGTATATTCCAAGTTGCTTTTTATTTCATTTTGGACTTCTTCGTGCTTTCACTTAAAGCTCATAAATTCTGGAATATGTGCCTGATTTGTCCTGTGGGGTCCTAAGTGTTCCTGGGGTTTGGTCGCTCTCTAAAACCTGGGCAGATGTTTCACTTTCAGAGCATTTGCTAGCGCTATACATTTAATCCACTTACTGTGTACCGTGGGTGGAGCGTTAGTGTGTGACCATGAGGACTAGAAGGAAGAACATTAAGTTTTCTGCCACGCATTTCTGACCAGTTCGGCCGCCGGGAGACCTTGTGCTCCTTGCCCCCGGCCGCGGGTCGGTATGAGCTGTTGGTTGTACAAGTGCTCAACAGCAGACTCTGAACCTGAGGGGCTTCGGGCCCTGGCTTGTCTGGAGTTGCCAAGAACATCCCCCTCCCGTCGCACACCGGTGGCTGTGGGAGCTCTGGGAAGGCGTTAGTGGCTTTAATGAGGCGTGTGGGGCGCTCGCCGTCTGGCTCAGCAGCTCTCCTCCCTGCTGCGTCTGCGTTGTCCCTTATCCAGAAGCAGCATCATGTAAGGCAGAATGCAGCTTGAAACTCAGCCTAGTAATGAAGAGTTGGCTCTGACTGACGCAGCAGCCCCTGCCTGTTTGTCCCCTGCCAAGCTGCAGGCATCTGAGCCAGCAGTAATTGCTTCCTTTAGCCTTGCTCCCGTTTCCGTTGTTTTGGGCTAAATATGTGCACTTTCTTCCAGGATTTGAAATTCCTGATGGAGATGCAGAAAAGTTAATGTGTCCACAAGAGATTGTAGATTACATTGCAGATAAGAAGGATGTTTATGAATAAAAACAGTTCTTCAAAGCTGAGTAAGTAGAAACGTGCTCCTGTGAGTGTCTTGGGTAACGATGGTGCGTACAGGGCGCACGTTCATGTGTGATGCCTGCGGCGGAGAGTGTCTGGTGCGAGGCACTGAACGCCATACGGCTGTATGACAGGCGGGGGTCTGGCAAGTCTGGGAGGGAGCTGGCAGCAGCTGCCTGCTCCGAGTGAGGAGGACGAAATATATGTGTTTTCCTGCAGCATCTGCTATTGGAGGGAGGATGTGGGGCTCGGTGACCTTTCATCTTGCCCTGTGTGGCACTTCAAGTGCTCGGGTTACCCTCAGGTCTTTTAGTAGGTGGCGAATTGACTTTAGTCACAAAGGTCCATCTTTTCAGCGCTCCTCGGCCACGAGCAGAGCATGTGGGGTAGGCACCTCCCGAGGCGTGGGATAGCACAGCTCCCAACTGCCCGTGGCGACCGTTTCCTCCCCACCAGCCGAAGCCGGAGACTGGAGCAGGAAAGGAAACGGGCAGGAAAGGGTTACTGGAGCGACTGCCCTGAGGGGCTCTGGGGCTGCAGGGGAAATGAGCCGGTGGCCTCGGGCCAGTGTGCAGCAGCAGGTCGGGCCACGGCCCTGTTTGTTCCTGTGGGCACTTTTGGCCTCCCCCCACGGTCCCTCCTGGGTCAGTGGCGGGGAGCTGAGCCCCTTTGCTGCTCTCTGAGCCAAGGTGGGAATCTTAGCGATTTGAAAGACCCATGGACTCGTTATGTGCCTGCTTTTGGTATTCAGCTTGTCTTGTCTCTGCCTGACCCACTTCTTTTGTGCCTTAAAATGGTAGTTCTTGCTGAAATATTAAATATGTGGATTTTTTGTTTTTAACAGGCGATGATGTCTCTACCACCAGGACTGGGCTGGTGTCAGCGGGTATGAATATAAACGCACATGCTGCACCGTTGCTGCTTTCATCAGAAAGTTGTACTTGGATGTTGTATTTAAAGCTGTCTGAATATGTTGTCCCTTAAAAACAAGAAAAAAAAAAGGAATAAATATGTAAGAAAGACCATTGTTGCGTTGATGGCTTTTCCGTTTCATGCAGTCGGTGGCTCCCTGCGTTAGTGTTCAGTGCGTGAAGGATGTTTCAGAGGTGAGTAACTGACTTCACTAGAACTGCCCTTCCCTGGCCCAGGCTTTTGGCTGGCGGCACAGCCTTTGCTCGGCCGGGGCCCCACTCCCCAAGGGACATGAGCACCCTCTCCCAAGCGCAGCAGGAGGTGGTTTTGGGGCTGGCGGGCTCTGAGCGCGTCTTGTGGAGAGCGTTTTGCCATCCCTTCTGCCTGCGTGTATGAGAGCGCTGGCGGCACCTGTACGGCTTGTGCTGCTGCCCTCCAGGCTCTGTGCCCTCTGCCCCTGGCGCGGTCGCTCTCCCCCCGATCTCGCTGCTGGTATTGTCCGCTCTTTCCAATAAACCGCCCTTCTGCTGCCTTTATGGTTTATTTCATCAGTGCTGGTGAAAACAAGCAAGTTCTGTTTGAAAGGCTTCTGCTTTCCTGATGGAAAAATAAAGCGGGGGTAATGACTTTCTTGCTGCTGAAAAGCAAAATCGCATCAGTGTTTCTGTAAGCCCAACTAATCGTGGCAGGGGAGGCTTGCTTTAAATCTCTCCAGAGACAGAAACAAGTTATTTCTGGACACTACACAGTTTTTCCTCTGAGCCAAGAAACGCTTTCATATGTCAAAGAGGCGCTGCTAGGCCGTGAGCCAAGAAAGTGTCGCTCGATAACATACCTTCCTCTGGCAATCAGGGTGGCGGAGGATGGAAAATAGTCGCGAGTCTGTCGGCGCTGGACACAGTGCCCGAGCGTGGTGTGGTGGGTGTTCTCAGGGCTTCCTCTAGAGCTGCGTTTCGCTTTTAAAACCGTGTGGTGCCAAATCCTTGGCCAGCTGGGTGACCCTCTGCCTTCGGTGCCCGAGTTTCGCTTTCATTGTGCCGAGGCCCGCGCCTTTGGAAGCTCCTTAATCGCTCCCTCACCCCAAATGTGTTATGAAACGTTTCCTGAACGGGCTGCACGGGGGAAGTGGGGAGACATGGTTGTTTTGGCCACCACGTCCGTGGCGGTTTCCCCTCCCTTCCTCGGTGTGGACGGGAGATGCCTGCTCAGAGGCCATCCCTGTGCGAGCCAGATGTGCCGGGGCGGCCACTGGTTTCTCTTGGCGGTGTGGCCCTGCGCGATTTGGCAAGGGAGCCTCGGCCAAGCTGCGGCCAGAGGTTGCTCCGGCCGCAGCCTTTGCCCTGAGCCGGGGCAGAGCCGGGCACGGCTGGAGGTGGCCCTGGGGCCAGCCCGCACCTCGGAACCCCCCGGCCGTGCCTAACGGCGGCTTCTCTGGGATAAACCCGTTTGGGTGGGGGGTGTCAGAAGGCGTGTGCCCCCCCCCGCGGAGCAGCGCCCGTGCTGTCCCCGGGCACCGGCACGGCCGTGCAGCCCGCGCCCGGTGGGGGGTCCTGACCCCGCGGGGCCGCCCCGAAGCGCGGTGAGGACGAGGGCGGGGGCCTGGCCGTGCCCCCCCCCCCCCCACCCCGCCGGGGGTCCCGCAACCCGAGCTCAGCCCCCCCCCCCCTCGCCCTGCTGCCGAGCTCCCTGGTGGGCGAGCCCTGCCCCGCCCGCCGCCCCCCCGGGGCAGCCGCTCCCCGGGGTCCCGCACTCGCTGCCGGGGGGGGCGGGGGCGGCGGCGGCGGGGGGGGGGCGGGACCGGGCCGGGGGCTGCGGCTCCCCGGCGCCTCCGCCCCGCCGCAGCGGGGACGGGCGGGGGCTTCCTGCCGCCGCCTCGGCAGAGCCGGCAGCGCCATGGAGCGGCTCCGGTTCCCGCGGCTCCCGCGGCTCCTGGCCGCCGCAGGTGAGCGCCGGGGCCGCCGCTGCCTCCCCCCGGGCGGGGCCGGGGGCGGGGGCAGGGCCGGGGGCGTGGGGGGGGGGGTCCCCGCGGCCGTGCGACCCCCGGGCCGGGGTCCCGGGAGCCGCCGCCGGTCCCTCGGCGGGGGATGCCGCTCTCGGGGCGGCGGCGGGGGTCTGCGGCGGCGGGGCCGGCACCGGGCTCGGGCGGGTCCGGGCTGCCCGGTGGCGCTGGGGCGGCGGGGCCGGGGGGGGCGGTGGCTGCTCGGGTGTCATCCGGACCCCCCCGGGTGGGGTCTCAGCCGCGGGGTCCCGGGGGCACACGGCGGGTCCGGCCGTCCCGTGTGCGGTGCCGCCAGCCCGGGCTGCCCCCCGCCCCCCCGCCTCGAAGGCAGCGGGTGCTGCGCCCGGGGGCGGAGGAGCGGGAGCCCCGGCGAGGCGAGAGGGGGCCAGACCCCGGCCCCGGCCCACCGAGGCGGGTGACCGCCCATCCCGATGCCCGGTGAGCCGTCCGCTTGCCCCGGAGAGCGGCCGCGGCCGCAGCGGGGACCCGGAGCCCTGGCCGGGGCGAGGGCTGGCCTGGCACCGGCCTGGCACCGGCCTGGCACCGGCACCGTGCTCTGCCCGGCGAGCCGGCGGTGCCAGCGTTGGCACGTGGTGACTCCGCCGGACGGCGGTTTGGTTCGGGGCAAAACGGACGTTTCCAGCACGCGGCAGAGCGTGGCCGGGTGGGGCAGGATTGGGTTTGGTCCGCCGAGACGAAGGCGGGTGGTTTCCAGCTGGGTTTGGGTCGTTCCCGAGGGTCTCCTTTGGCAGTGCCGCCCTCGGTTAACAGAGGGGCACGGGGGGCACGATGCCCGGTGCGGATGCCCAACGCCGGTGCGTGATGGCTGACACCTGACACCTGCGCGCGCTGCTCTCTCCCCTCTCCCCGCAGTGATTGTGGAGTGCTGTGCACGGCTCTGCCCCGGTCTCGGCAGCGGGACGGGCTCCACGCAGAGCACCGCCATCCCCTGCACCCGCCTGGGGACCGCGACGGGGGAGCGCTGCCAGACAGGTACCGCCGGGGCCGGGGCCCGTCGTGGCCCTTGGTCTGCGGCACCGCGTGCCCGCCACATGCATCGGTGCCACGCTGCGGCCCGGGGCGCCGAGCTGGCAGCCGTGGGGCGCTGGCTGCGGGTCAGCCCTGCTCAGCATCCCCTCGCTTCTGCCTCTGCCTGTAGATCCGGAGCGAGGAGCTGGCACGGGGCGGGCGCCGATGCCGGAGGCCGTGGGGCAGCTGCGGACGGAGGCTGGGCTGCTGCCCTTCCCTGGGACCCCTGCTGGGACTGCCGAGCCCCCCAGTCCCCAGGGGAGCACCCAGGCAGGCAGGGAGGGGACAGGGCCTGCGGCGTGGGATGGAACAGCCACCGAGCGCCCGGGGCTCCCACTCTTTGCAGGCACCACTGAGCGGCCGTCCCCTGCCCCAGCACCTGCGGAGCTGGACACAGCTCCTACCGCCGGATCTCCCCCCGGGACTGACCCTGGAGGAAATGTGATGGTAGAAGGTGCCACGACTCCTCAGGGGAGCCCCTCGCATTCACCATCCTCCGTGACCGTGCCCGGCATTGCCGGGAGGCAGTGGGGGTCCCCCAGCACCCTGCCAGGACAGAGCCCCACGGGGACAGGGCTTGCACAGAGACAGGGGAGCTCACAGGGCCCCTCGTCCCTGGAGCTGTGGGCTGGGGAGGGCGCAGGTGCCACCGTGCCGCCGGGTGACGGCAGCCCAGGGACTCACCCGAGCATTGCGCCAGCCACGGGTAGCCCTGCGCTGGGGATGACGGGGACGTCCCCCTTTGTCGGGGGGCTGCAGAGGCTGCTGAGCCCCGCAGGGACACCGCAGGGGACATGGCAGGGGCTGCCGGGGCCGGCAGGAGGACGGGGCTCTGACTCCCGCCCGTGGCGTGGGACGGACATCGCCTGGCAGGGTCCCCGCTCTGCCCCTCGCCCCTCTCTGCCATCCCTGGGGGCTGGGGGCCGTGGGGGCCCCCTGGCCAGCACAGCCCAGCCAGCCGTGGGGACAGGCCCAACCTCGCCGCCTGCCACAGGCAAGGGGTCAGGTCTGCCTGTTCCCACCACCACCGCCAGCACCCCAGGGGTGACAACCCCAAGCCTGGGGGTCGCCCTGGACCCAACCACGGGGGTGTTGGGGCCGCCCGACTCAGAGGGTACCCCTGAGCACAGCCACATCCCCCCGGTCCGGACCTGGCGCCCACCACCCATGCCAGAGCAGCCCCCCACCTCGGTGGCCCCAGGCAGCACCGTTGCGGCACAGAGCAGGGTGCCGTATGCCAGCGCAGGGTCCCCCCGTGTGCCCCCGTCCCCACAACCCACCCCAACTGGCAGCTCTGCAGTGACCCTGTCACCGACCCCACAGCCCTCCCCGGGGGCCAGCCGGGGTGTCCTGGGGCTCAGCCCCGCTTTGGGCACCCCCACAGCAGGGCCATCCCTGGGGCACTGGCTGCCTCACCCCAGCTCGGGGGGGGATCCTGCTAAAAGCCCCCAAATCCTGGGGGGGACCGTGGTGGGGGTAGGCGATGCCATGCCCTGGTCAGCAACTGCTCCGCTGAGCTGGCAGCCGGGCAGCTCTGCCCCCCCCTCAGCCCCTGGGCCCACCCAGCAGCCGGCTGCATCCCAGTCTGCATCTCCCCCGGGGCTGACCACCACTGTCAGCATCACCACCACCGCTGCCGCTGCTGTCACCACCACCACCACCACCACAGCTGCCACCGCCAGCCCAGCACGGCTCAGGGACGTGGGGACAGTCACGATGGAGCCCGGTGCTGCGGTCTTGCAGGGGAATACAGCAGGGCTGACGTGGGGGCCCCCAAGTCATCTGCCCACCATGGTGCCAGGGCCCCCGCAGCAGCCCACCGATCCCCCTGGGACCCTGAACCATCGTGAGGGCCCCGGGTCGCCCCCAGCTGCTGGGGACACAGACCTGGTCCAGCCGTCGAGCAGCTCCAGAAGGTGGCCAGATGCTGACACCCCCCAAGCGACTCTGGCCCCAGCCACGGCAGGCAGGGCCCCCCGGGTGTTCATCGTGGAGGATCAGCCACCCCTCCGGAGAGGTGCGTCTGGGGGGTTTGGGACCCTCTGCCTGGTCATGGCGGGAGGAGAAGAGCTCCAAGGAGCCATCAGCTTGGGGGAGTCAGTGGCGGTGGACCCCCTGGGGCAGGCAGCGCGGGTCCCTGTCAAGCTGATCCCCGTCTCTCCTCCCACAGCATCCCTCCTCCGCATCCCCTGCGAGCTGGTGCTGGACATGGGGTTCGTTCCCGCCCTGCAGGACCCCGGGTCCCGCGAACGCCAGGGCCTGCTGCACAGCTTCAACCGGACGGTGAGCGCAGGACGGGGCCGTCCGGGGGGGGGAAGGCTGCGGCCGGGGGCCATCCTGCATCGCGCTCAGCTTCCTCCCTGCACAGGTCGCGCCCCTCTTCATGTCGGTGCCCGGGTTCCTGCGGCTGGAGGTGACGGGGATCAGGTAGGTGCTTGCGCAGCCCCGCAGCGTGCGATGCTCCCTGGCACGAGGGGTGCAGGGAGCGTCACACGCTGCGGGGCTGCAGCGGTGCCGGGGTGCAAGTGCTGGACCGGGAGGTCCGAGCCGCCACCCCTGGACTCGTCGTGGGGTGTCCCCTCAGGGAGGGCAGCGTGGTGCTGGAGTACGACGCGCTGTTCGCGGCGGAGCGGGTGCAGGCGCCGGGGCTGGGCGAGCTCCTCGACGGCGCCCTGGGCTCCGGCGGCAACCGTCCAGGGCTGGCGGTGGGCACGGCTCCCGTCCTGCGCAACGTGGCTCTGGGTGAGCGTGGGGCGTGCGTGGGGCCGCGCCATCACCGCACCCTCCCGCGGTCCCCAGGGTCCGGTGCCCGGCCGGGGCTGGTCACAGGGTGGGCATGTGCCCGGCCCCGGCTCCCTGCTTGGTGGGGAGGGGGTGGCACAGCCGAACCCCCGTCTACTGCAGAGCGGCCGCTGGACCCCTGCGCTGTGCTCTTCGCCTGCCGGGCCGGCTTCGCCTGCGTGGCCGGGGCGGACGGGAACGCCACCTGCACCTCCCTCTGCCACCGCGACTACTGCAAGAACCACGGCATCTGCACCCACCCTCGGGACCGCGAGCCCCTCTGCCAGTGAGTGCCCCTGGGCCCGGCTCTGGGCTGACGGGTGCTGTCCCCCCGTCCCGGTGGCCGATCCCCCCCCGCCTTGGCACAGGTGCCCCGTCGGCAGCGATTTCTGGTTCATGGGGCTGCGCTGCGACTACCGGGTGACGCAGCAGAGCCTGCTGGGGATGGCCGCGGGGGTCCTGCTCAGCATCGTCCTCCTGGGTGCCGTCGTCGCCGCCGTCGCCATCCGCCGGTTCAAGGCGCTGCTGATGGAGGCCAGGGCTGACCAGACCCGCAGCAGGTGGGGCGCGCGGGGCCGGTGGTGGTGTTGGGGGGGCCGGGACTGGGCTCCAGGGCGGCCCTGGATGGAGGGGTGCTCCTGCTGCGAGGCCGATTCCCTGGGGGTGCTGGGGGAGGCGATAAGCAGCAGCTCTGGCCCCGCACGCGGGTGCCTGGGGGCAGCGCAGCCCATCCGGGGTCAGGGAGAGCCAGGGCTCGGCGGGGCGGCCGGCTCGGGCTCGGGCTGAGCTCTGCCAAGAAAAACACTCTGCGGCGGCCGATAGCGGCGGGCGGGAGGTGCTGGGGCGGCGGGGGGAGCACGTGCAGGGCCCAGGAGCGGCTGGTCCCAGTACCCCGCAGAGCCACGGCGGTTCCCCCCGGCTGGGCCGGGGGTGTCGGCGTGCACGCGTGGCCACGGGGTGAGCAGCGTGCGGGTGGGAAAGGCGTGCTGGGGGCTGCAGGGCTGGATGGGGCCGCGGTCGCACCGAAGGGCCGCGGGCTGTGCCGCTTGCGCACGCGCCGTGGTGGAGACACGCGTGAGATGTGCCGATGAGCCCCCAAATCCACGGTCCCAGGGACCCCCCCAGTGCCTCCCGTGGGGAAGCACAGGGCCCGTCCACCCGGCCGTGGGCTGGTCGCCTGGGCTGAGCTCAGCCCGGTGGGGCTGCGGGTGGGGAGCGGGGATCTGGCACAGCCCGGCCAAAGCAGCTCGTCTGGGAGTGCCGGGGGGGGGACCGCGCTGTCCTGGCCCCGCCGCCCTCCCGGACAGGGTTTTGTAACGTGCCGTGGGGGATTGTTCCCGAGGAAACCACCGCAACAGCCGCGGGGCTGCGGCCAGATGTTGTTGTTCGGTGTCACGGGCTCTGCCCCCACCCAGGGCGCGGGGCTGGGCCCTGCCCCGGTGCTGTGAAATTTGGGTGGAAACCTGCGATCTGCACTTGCAAGTGCAGTCACTGGGGTCGCGTGTGGATGCGCACTTGGCCCCCACCCGGGGCGCCGGGCGCTGCCGCAGCCCCCCTGCCTTGTCCCCGCAGCTACCGGCGGTTCTGCCGGCTGGACGACGTCTCGGCCCAGTACTGGTCCCGCTCCTGGCTGCCCTCGGCCAGCTCGCTGGACAACCCGGCCTTCAGCAACTCGGAGGAGCTGCTCCACTTGCAGATCTTGGACAACGGCTGCTGCAGCTGCCGGGAGGACTCGGGCATCACCGGCAGCGCCAAGCAGCCCCCGCTGCCACCCGCCCGCCCGCCGTGCCGGCCCAGGTAGAGGATGGTTTGTCGAGCCTGTGTCGCAAGGTCTTGTCTTTAATTTGCTCGGTGGACAGGGGTGAAGCAGAGAAGGG